>NC_137773.1:127184642-127821721 GCF_963455305.1 Plecotus auritus
TGGGCTTCAGCCAATTGGGACAATAAGCTGTTTCCATTTCTAATGTCCCTCTGAGAACTGCCTTTAATCCCCACTTTTTTTAAAGTTGCCTTTAATCCGCACTTTTTTTTTTTTTAAGTCTGTAGGTTCTAAATTATAAATTGACAAAATAAATTCTTACTCTGTCCTCAAATAGGCCCCGCATGTTCTCTTCTTTCCCCATTCACTTTGTGCCCCCACCCTGGAATGCATTTCTCGTCCCTTCTCCCACCACCTGCCCTCCTCTCATCTCCCAGCTATTCCTGTCTCTGCCAACTGAGATTCTCAACACCACTCAAGACCCTTCTCTGCTCAGATGTCACCGCTAGCATGAAATGTTCTCCTAATTCTATGCTGAACTGGAGAGCTCATTACTGTTCCCTCTCCCTGCATGCTCTCAAATCATTTTGCTCTCTTGCCTAAAACATCTCAGTGGTTGCCCATCCTACTCTGAACTAAATCCCAACTCCTCTCTCTGGCACACAGGCCCTGCACCACACTCTGTTCCCTACCTCTCCGACATCGCTGGACCACTCTCCAGCTTCTGCAGCATCAACAGCTGGTCAAGTTTGTTCAGTGGTCGGCAAACGGCGGCTTGTGAGCCACATGTGGCTCATGAGCCGCGGTTTGCCGCTCTGTTAACTAATAAGTTTGCCGACCACTGCACTAGGTCAATGGTTCTCAAAGTGTGGTCCACAAACCCATGGAGTGGTTTTCCTAGTAATGCTGAGACATTATTTTCTTTTTGCCCAACTGTGTTGACAGTTGCATTCATGGTGCAAAGGGAATGGTGAGGAAATCTGTGTGAGAGCACAATGCCAGGCAGCGCTGGCAGGCTGCACTGGTCATTGCATTCCTCCGGCCATGCACTCGTTGTTTAAAAACTGCCAGGACACACTCTTGGAGTATTTTATATGATGAAATGCTAAGTAAACATCAAGTACGCAACAAAGGGCAGTGGTTATCTTCTGGACAGGAGCTTGTGTGACTGAGTTGTCAACTGAACTTTTTTTCTTAAAAGGTCTTTTTAAAAATATATTTTTATTGATTTCAGAGAGGAAGGGAGAGAGAGAGAGAGAAACATCAATGATGAGAGAGAATCATTGATTGGCTGCCTCTTGCATGCCGCACACTGGGGATCAAACCTGCAACCTGGGCATGTGCCCTGACCGGGAATCAAACCATGACCTCCTAGTTCATAGGTCGATGCTCAACCACTGAGCTACACCGGCCAGGCATCAACTGAACTTTTTAACGGAAAATCAGTTTTACTTGAAAGAACTACTGACAGACAAACTAAGGTTAGTCAAACGTAGGTAGTTGGTAGATGTTTTCCAGAAAATAAATGGAGGAAGCCTGTTACTTCAAGAAAAACCAACTTATAGTATTTTTTTGCCGATGATAAATTTTGAACTATGAAGCCCTGAAGACTTTTTGTGATACCAATGGTGATATTAAGTAATATGATTGTTTACATATTGTATAATGAAATGTTTCAATATTTGGAATATTTGTATAACTCAATAAACTAATGTTTTCCATATGCCTAATGTAAGATATACATTTTTAAAACCATCCATAGGTAAAAAATTCTTTGAAAGAGCTAAGATATAGCAATAAGTTTTAATGTAAGAGAGGACAAAAAGTTCATTAATGTGGTTTACAGTTTTACATTGCAACTAACATTTAAGAAAATGGCACTGGTTGAACTTTTATTTAGTATCAAAGAAAACTACCCACATGTTCCTGGAAGGGCATTAAATTTCTCCCTTTTCCAACATCCATCTGCAATGAACATCTCCTTATACCCAAAACACATTTTCTTCACAATCTTCAACCAAAACAGCACATCACAGCAGATTGGATGCGGAAATGATACGCAAACCTAGCCCTCCTCTCTTAATCTCTAAAAGAGACGCTTGCAATACTATAACAATGATGCCAGGCATTTCACTAATTTTTGCTTCAGCAAATACAGTGATTTTCATAAAAATCTATTATTTAGGTTAATAGGCAATTCATTTAATGTTATTTTAATTAATTAGTAAATATTTCAAACTCTAATTTTACTATCAATATAGTATATATATCAATAAACATGACATAACTTGCAAAACAAAATAAATTTTAAGAGTGTAAAGAGACTTGAAACCAAAATGTTTGAGAACCAAGGCAATTAGGATAACTCTTTATGAGGCCTCCAAGTCTAAAAATCTATATCTGACCACCTGCCAGAAGAATCTAGGTGAACTACATACTTCATTCAGGGGTCAGACACTTGATCCGTCTCTTAAGCTGCTTTGCTGTGTATACCCGAGTGTAGGGCATTTTCTCCTAATCCTTTCCTCCTCTCATCCCATTTTCAATCAAACCATTAGCCCAACTCATTTTTTTCTCTTGTACGGAATAATGGTTTACTAAGAGAATTCCAGCTTCATCAATGTTTAAATTTTGTTTCCAAGTTCACTGCCCTTTAGGACATAGAACCCTTTGTATTTTCTTGCCTGCCCAAGTAGGCATAACATGGCTAGTTGGTCTTTCTATTTTCTAATGATTTAAACATGTAGAGTTGATTTTCTAAAAGTAAAGACATTCAGCTTCTGCTACCCTATTTTTTTTTTAATTAGCAAGAGCTTTATTAGCAGATTTTATTATTTTTTTTTTTACTAAAGAAGCTCTTCCTAAAATGTGGTAGATATGTGAGGATGACCATACTTACTATTTTAATGATAGTTAGTACATAAAGCCTATGATTTCACAGATATCATTGGTTAAAACAAGTTTCAGCTTTTAAAAAAATCATGTTATTTGAAATGTATTCAAGGCAAAATATAAAGGAAATAGTAGTACATTGGGATATGGAAAGGGCATACTCATGATGATGTTACGTGAATTGTTGAATTGGGGGAAATCATGTTCCAAAGAGCAGTCCAGGGTCACAGACCATCAACAGTCCCTCCTTTAATACTTTGCCCCTCAACTTTCATTTCTGAATTAGTCAGTCATGCTTTTCCATAAAGAGGTCTTTCAAATTGATTTTTATTTGCTCAAGCCAAATGAATAAAACTCACTTAAAACACCTTTTTCAGAATAGGTTATGTAAATGGATATAATGTAGAAGGTGAGAAGAATTTTATGTAATTAAGTAATATTTGGTTAGCATGATACAATTTTTAAATTTCCCAGAAGCACAACTTCATTTAGGATAGAACACATTTTAATCTAATTGTAGGAAGTGGAGGTTTTAATTATTAAACATTTAATGGATCAATATCAATTTTTGATAACCTTCAAGGAAAGGTAACTACATAAGCATTGTTCTCAAACTTATGGCTTTTAAAAAACTTGTGGACATCACATTTTTGCCAGCTTTCTATAGTGAAAAGCTTAAAAAACTGTTTTTCCCAAATAATATTTTTTTTTAAATAAAGAAAAGACATAGCTCATATTATTTGGTTGTAATACATAATTCTGATTTATACTTTAAAGAAGTACTTTATTTATGTGTATAATTGGAACATCTCCTTATACCCCAAAACAACTTATATTACTGATTGCCTATGCTTAGCATGCTACCATTTAAATTTATTCCCTTGGGACAAACATCACTTCCCCCTCTTCTACAATACAGTTGCTGCTGTGATAGGAGGCATATTAAACAATAAAAACCTTAGTAAATATGCTTTCCTTCTTGCCTAGAGAAAGCCACATGTATTCATTAGGCAAGAATTTGGCTGCAAGTAAGAGAAAACACTTGAACAAAAGATTTGAACAAATAATCATTCATATTTTCTCACATAATGAGAAGGCCAGAGATGGTGTTTACAGACATGTGTTCAGCTCCTCAAATATATAAGGACCAAGATCCCTATGATGCTCTTGGCCTTTCCTTTGTGGTCACACACTGGACACCAGAGATCTAGACAATGTAGTTGTATTCTCAGCAGAAGGAGGGGCAGCAGGAAGGAAAAGGGTTATACCACCAGACATGTTTGTTTTATGAGGATTTCAAAAGTTTCTCTAAAAGACCCTCAAAAGCTTTCTGCCTCTGCCTTATGGCTACTCATAGATGCATAAGTGATGGGAAAGAAGTTGGCTTCTCAGCCTCTAAAATGGGGGGGCCTAAGAAGAAGGGGGTAAAAAATACCACATAAGAGTAACTGCAAAAGACTAAATAAAAGGAGCATTGAAAGAAGGTAAAATATTAATGAAAGTGAAAAGGAAAAATTAAGTCATAACAAAAATCTTCTTGCTGTTTTTATTAGTTGAGTCCTAACTCTGTTCTGTAGACTGCTATGTACCTTACATAAATTATCTCTTCTAGTCCTCATGGACATCCTATGAGGTAGATAAGAGTATTTCCTAAGTACAGAGAAGGAAACCAGAGTTAACTGCTTGCCCAAGGACTTGTATTAAAGACACACTTTGGCCTGAGATGGCTCTGCTTCTCCATCGCCTCTCCTGGGACCAGCATGGCAAATGTGCAGTTGTCTTCACTATGGGTTGGTCCCATTTCAAGCTGCTCCAGATGCTGTAGTTAGTGGCAAACTGCCTGAAATTCAGTGAGACTTTCCGGGCCTTGCCTAATGGGTGGGTTGAACCAAGAACGCCTGAGTAGATCTAGCAAACGCTGCTGCAGCACTTTTTTCTACAATGGTTACCTATCATTTGTTCAGGTTTTCTGCTCCTGGAACTCATTAGTTCAACTCTGAATGCTGATCCGAGGCTCTGTGGTTTTTATACATATTGAATGCTTGTAAATGGACTTCTATTTCAGGAGGTTCTGTTTGTAAACAGCTCATAGAAGCCCGGTTGTCTTCTTAGAGTTGTGCTGTCAGCTACTCCGGGCCAATTATCTCTGAGTGTTCATGTAAGGTCACCTTCAGGGTTCAAGCTTGTCTAGGTCAGTAACTTTGACCTGGAGATAAATTCTATCCCACAATTTGGTTCTTAGACTGATTATTTATGGGAGCTCCTAGGAGAGATTTCCATTCACTCATACAGTCAGCAGAAGTGTGGTAAGGAATCAAAGAGAGCATGTGATCTCTGACTATACTGTAAGAAAACTGAGGAGTTAAGATTGTGCCTTGATGATTTTATATCTCCAGAACCTAACACTGTGCCTGGTGTATATTAAACACAATTAATTTATGTATTCATTAAACAAATATTAGTTTATAGGCCATTATGTGCTAGACACTAGAAGCCTAGCAGTAACTTAGAAAGACATAGTTCTTGAACATGTGAAATATATGCTCTCACAGGGAGACAAGTAATGAAAAGTAAGCACAATTTTAAAATAAAGAACAAAGGCCCAAATGTCCATTAATTGGAAGACAGATACATTTTGGTATAGTCATACAATTGAATACTGCTCAGTCTGAGGATGAACAACTGTTGCTACCCCCAACCACATGGCAGAATCTTGCAATGCATGACTGCATAAACATCAAGTTCAAAAATAGGCAAGACAAACTTATGATGCTAGAAGTCAGGCTACTGGGCACCTTTGGAGAGGGGCAATGACCTTGGAGACATGCAGGAGCTTCAGGGATCCGGGTTATGTTCTTTATCTTGACGAAGAGTTGGTTCCATGGGAAAATTCACTTTGTGAAAATTCCTCAAACTCTGTGCTTATGACATATATTTTTCTAAATCATGTTATAATTCAGTTAACTAAATTGATCTTAGAGAAAAGTGCTGACTATGATGATGGCTATGAAGGCAATGCCTAGGGTCCAGGGCAATGGATAGGGATTAGCTTGGGGGACACTATTGTAGACGGGGTGGTCAGGCAAGACCTTCCTGGGAGATGCTGGGTAAGCTGAGCCCCAAGAGTGAGAGGGTAGCAGCCATGGGGAGAGGCAGGCGAAGAGCATCCCAGGCAGGGGAATGGCAAGGGCAAGGGCACTCAGGCAAGCAAGGTTGGGGCACATTTGAAAATGGAAAAAAGCCAGTTGGGCTGAAGCAGAGTAAGTGGAGAGCAGAGTGGGACGAGACAAAGCCAGGAGCCAGCAGATGCTACATCTTGTGGAGCCACTGGGCCCTTATCACTTGACTCTTTTTGGTGCCAAGCAGTGTACTATGATCCTTAAGTACATCATCTCATTTCCTTTTCATCTTTACAGCAGCCCTGGTCTAATAACTCCCATTTTATACATGAAGAAGCAAGGCTTAGGGAAAGCAGCTTGTCAAGGCCATCCAGCTTGGAAGTGTGTGGTATTCCCAGAACTTGAACCCATATCCTTTGAACACAAGCCTGTGTTCTCCTGATCCTGCCTCTGAGCACTGGTGTTTAGATAGCTACTTCCTGGCATGATCCATGTACCTTTAAGGTTGTGAAAAAAAGCATTGATTAAAGGAACAAACTCCACCTGGGAAGGTCTGGGAAGGAGCACATGGGCTAGATTTTGAAAATACAAATAGAATTTAACACAGGCATGCTTTCTTGAGGTAACAGTATGTGCAAAGACTCAAAGATGAGAATTAATCATTACAACAACTAGGGTTTATTGAGATTTCATGTTGTTCCAGGTTCTGCAATGAATATTTTACTTATCTGGGTTAATCCTCACAACAATCCTCTGAAGTCAATACTGGCCCCATTTTACAGATGGAAAAACTGAGGTGTGGAGAGGTCCAGGGGTCCTCAAACTTCTTAAACTGGGGGCCAGTTCACTGTCCCTCAGACCATTGGAGGGCCGGACTATAGTTTAAAAAAACAAACAAACTATGAACAAATTCCTATGTGCACTGCGGGCCCGGGACGAGTTGGCTGCTAAGCAGGACAGGCAGCGGCACCCGGAGGGCCGCATGTGGCCCGCAGGCCGTAGTTTGAGGATGCCTGGCAGTCGTTTGCCCAGTGAACCACGGCTAGTGAGGTGACTAAATAAACTGTGCTTGTTTAAACAGTGGTGAGAAAAGTAGTGAATATGGATGGGCAGGTATCCAACCTAGACATGGACAGAGATCTGCCTCTAGAGCCCATGGCCCCGCCTCTCCCTCTGAGAGCTTGAGGTGTCTAGGGAAGTGGGGGATATTTTGTAGGGCTTCATGATAGGCGTTCTTGAACCTGACTGAAATGATATTGCTGAAGGTCCCCTCTTTTTGAGAGTTTTATATTCTGCAATCTCTCCCTTCTGACTTTTTAAAACATACCTTTGTGTGGTTTTTACCTGCTTTTTCCTCTCCTCTAGATGACTAGTTCCCTGAGGACAATCCCTTATGGCTTTGATTCCACTGGGCCTGGGCCCTGGCCAGTGAGATCAGAGATTGAATGTGTTTTGATAATCATTACACCCCTAGGGCCCAGGCAGGTGGTAGGTGCTCTGTAAATATTTCTTGAAAAATGACACTATGCTTATCGAACAAAAGGTTAGGGTGAGAATGGATTTGGTCTGAGTGAACAATCAATCATCATCATTCAGAGGGTATGCACCTAATTTTATTTCCATTGCTTAAGTATTTAAGAAAGCGAGGTTTATTGGTCTCCCTTCCCTCTCCTGCCCCATCACTCCATTCCATCTTAACCCCTAAATCACACAAAATTTATATTGACCCAGTCTTGGAAGGAATTCTGAACAAGAAATTCTGTGAGGCACCTTAGTTGGTACTACACAGTAAAGATTTATGATCTAAGCCAGTTAAAGCTGGCCTGCTTAAAAGAAATTCATGGTAGGGTGTCACTTTTATGAGCAAATCAACTTCTGCCCAGTATTTCAGTTTAAATGATTTCAAGTACATACAAAATAACTATGATTTTTCTGTCCAGCTCCACTATCCCTGGTGAGAACACAAAAGCTCAAGTAGCTTAGAAGTGAGTTCATTCTGTGCCATAGGCCCATTCTGACTAGCCACTAGCATATGTGATATTGACCACTCGCAATGTGGTTATTCTGCCCGGGATGTACTGACAGTGACACATACACAGATTTCAGACATTGCATAGAAACAGAATGTAAGATAACTCATTAATAATTTTGGATATACCAAGTTCAATAAAGTATATTAAAATTCATTTCACCTGTTTCTTTTTACTTTTTAAAATGTGACTATAAGAAAATGTAGATTTATACATGTGGTTAACAAATATGACTCTGATAAAAGCCTAACTCCTGGCTGGCTCAGTGGTTAAGCGTTGACCTATGAACCAGGAAGTCACAGTTCGATTCCTGGTCAGGGCTCATGCTTGGGTTGTGGGCTTGATCCCCAGTGTGGGTCATGCAAGAGGCAACCAATCAATGATTCTCTTTCATCATCATCGATGTTTCTATCTCTCCCACTTCCTTCCTCTCTGAAATCGAGGAGTTGGGCTTGAGATATATATATATATATATATATATATATATATATATATATATACACACACACACACACACACACACACACACACACACACTAATAAAAGAGTAAAAGAGTAAGATGCAAATAGACTGTAACTTCAATGCCCACCAGCCAATCAGGAGTGAGTATGCAAATTAACCCAACAAAGATGATGGGTTAATTTGCATATGCCGGCATGGAGCGGCAGGGAAGGGCATGACACCTGCTATGAGGGGAAGGAGGGCGACGGAGGGAGCTACTGGAGCCGTGCTCCAGACAGAAGTGAGGACTTGCCGGCTTCTGGGCAGGCCAGGAGTGGGGACTTGCCGGTTCCTGGTCAGCTGGGGAGCAGGGACTTGCCGGCTCCTGGGTGGGCCGGGAGCAGGGACATGCTGGCTCCCAGGCAGCCAGGGAGTGGGGACGTGCTGGGTCCCAGGCAGCTGGGAGTGAAGCCAGGGGAAGGAAGGCCTATTCTTGCACGAATATCGTGCAATGGGCCTCTAGTGTGTGTGTGTGTGTGTGTGTGTGTGTGTGTGTGTGTGTGTGTATATATATATATATATATATATATATATATATATATATATATGGCTTTAAAGATGAAAGCATTTTAAATTTATATAGAAATTCATAATTTTTAAAAAGACCTCATATTATGTCATTGAATAGCTATTAAAATTATCACCATTTTCCCAGTGAGAGTTTATCTGCTTTCTAAGTGAGAAGACTGAGGAGGAGATGACATTTATTTATTTAAGCCTGGCCTCTTCCAGAAAGGCATTTAACTCTCTGGCCAATTCAGAGAACAGAAGTGGCTTTTCCAAGATGACACAGAGGTGGGTAGAACGGGGACTGTAATTGTCCTCTTCCTTCTACTAGAACAGCAGTTCTCAGACAGTATCCCATCCTTGTTATAAAGAGCAACTTTATAAATAATGATGGAAAGAGCAAAGTTTTTAGCTGACTTTTTAAGGTAAATTAGAGCTGATGAAAGGATATTGAAAATAATTTATCTTTCGTGCACTTCATTCACTTATTTATTTAACAAGCACTTTATTTAGTGCCTGTCATGTGTAAAGCATAAGTTGGCCCTGGGGAAGGAAAAACCAAGATGGCGGCATAGGTAAACACCTAAACTGCTGCCTCGCACAACAATTTCAAAACTACAACTAGAAGACAAAATGGACATCGTCCAGAACCACAGGAAGGCTGGCTGAGTGGAAATTCTACAACTAGAAGGAAAGAGAAAAGCACACTGAGACTCACAGGAGCTGCAGGAGGCAGAGGTACAGAGACGCGTGCTCGGAGAGGACTGGCAAATGAGTGTGTGGCTGGCTTTCTCAAGCAGGAGGGAGACAAAAGCTCCCTATTGCGCTGAACTCCAGTTCTGGGTGAGACTCTGGGGACCAAGACTCATACGGGGTAAAACAGGACTGTCAGGAAAGAGAAAAGCACACTGAGACTCAGAGGAACTGTGGAAGGCAGAGGTACCGAGGCACGCGCGCAGAGTGGGCGGGCAACTGAGTATGCGGCTGGCTTTCTCAAGCGGGTGGGAGACAAAAGCTCCCAACTACAATGAACTCCAGTTCTGGGCGAGACTCTGGGGACCCAGACTCATTCGTTGAGAAACTGGACTGTCTGGGAGCGGGCGGAACTTGAGGACAGCTTTCTCTCAGAGGTGCTTGCAGCGATTACCACGGGACACTGAGACACAGGGGCCTATTAAGGCAGGGCTGACTGGAAACCAATGCTGTCTGCTCTGCCCTGAGACTCCGCCCCATCCAAGCTGAGCACAGAGGCTTTTGCAAGTCTTGTCTCTTAAGAGTGTCTCCAGCACAGAAGTTCTCCCAGCATAGACACAGCTGATCCTCACAGCCAATTGGCCTGGAGGTCAATTCCTCCCAGTGATACCAACAACAATCAAGGCTTAACTACAACAAGACTGTGCACACAGCCCACAAAGGGGTGCACCAAGAGTGTCCACCTCAGGTAACTGGGGAGGCTGAGCCACTGGGCACTGGACACCTAGCACACAAAGCCTCTCTATCAACTCAGGGAAGCAGCCAAAATGCAGAGACAAAGAAACAGGTCAAAAATGAAAGAAATGGAGGAAAGCAAATGACTGGATACAGAGTTCAAAACCACAGTTATAAGGTTTTTTAAGAATTTTCTAGAAAAGGCCGATAAATTTAGCAAGACCCTCGAGGATATGAAAAAGGACCAACTAGAAATTAAGCATACACTGACTGAAATAAAAAATATTATACAGAGATCTAACAGCAGACTAGAGGATCACAAGAATCAAGTCAAAGATTTGAAATACAAAGAAGCAAAAAACACTCAACTGGAAAAGCAAAAAGAAAAAAGAATCCAAAAATATGAAGATAGTGTAAGGAGCCTCGGGGATAACTTCAAGCATACCAACATCCCAATTATGGGGGTGCCAGAAGAAGAGAGGAAAGCAAGATACTGAAAACCTATTTGAAGAAATAATGACCGAAAACTTCCCCACCTGGTGAAAGAAATAGACTTACAAGTCCAGGAAGCACACAGAACCCCAAACAAAAGGAATCCAAAGAGGACCACACCAAGACACATCATAATTAAAATGCCAAGAGCAAAAGACAAAGAGAGAATATTAAAAGCAGCAAGAGAAAAACAGTTAGTTACCTACAAGGGAGCATCCATATGACTGTCAGCTGATTTCTCAACAGAAACTATGCAGGCCAGATGGGAGTGGCAAGAAATATTCAAAGAGATGAATAGCAAGAACCTACAACCAAGATTACTCTACCCAGCAAAGTTATCATTCAGAATTGAAGGGCAGATAAAGAGCTTCACAGATAAGAAAAAGGTAAAGGAGTTCATCACCACCAAACCAGTATTATATGAAATGCTGAAAGGTACTCTTTAAGAAGAGGAAGAAGAAGAAAAAGTTAAAGATAAAAATTATGAACAACAAATACATATCTATTAACAAGTGAATCTAAAAATCTAGTAAATAAAAAAATCTGATGAACAGAATAAACTGGTGAATATAATAGAATCAGGGGCATGGAAAGGGAGTGGACTGACAATTCTCAGGGGAAAAGGGGTGTGGGGGGTGTGGGAAGAGACTGGACAAAAAATCGTACACCTATGGATGAGGACAGTGGGGGGCGGGTAAGGGCAGAGGGTGGGGTGGGAACTGAGTGGAGGGGAGGTATGGAGGAAAAAAGAGGAACAATTGTAATAATCTGAACAATAAAGATTTATTAAGTTAAAAAATAAATAAATAAACTAATCATAATATAAAAAAAAAAAGAAAGAAAAAAGTTGGCCCTGGGGAAACATTGCTGAACAAAACAGCAAGACAAGACAGATCATCTAACAAATTCAGCCTTAACTGACAGGTATTATTGACATACTAGAGGCCCAGTGCACAAAATTCGTGCAAGGGGGGGGGGTGTCCCTCAGCCCAGCCTGCACCCTCTCCAATTTGGGACCCCTTGAGGGATGTCTGACTGCCCGTTTAGGCCCGATCCCAATAGAATCGGGCCTAAACGGGCAGTCGGACATCCCTCTCACAGTCCAGGACTGCTGGCTCCCAACTGCTCGCCTGCTTGCCTTCCTGATTGCCCCTAACCACTTCTGCCTGCCAGCCTGATCACCCCCTAACCACTCCCCTGACAGCCTGATTGATGCCTAACTGCTCCCCTACCAGCCTGATTGCCCCTAACTACCCTCCCCTGCCAGCCTGGTCACCCCTAACTGCCCTCCCCTGCAGGCCTGGTCCCCCCAACTGCTCTTTCCTGCAGGCCTGGGTCCCCCCCAACTGTTCTTCCCTGCAGGCCTGGTTGCCCCCAACTTCCCTCCTCTGCCAGCCTGGTCACCCCTAACTGCCCTCCCCTGCAAGCTTGATCGCCCCCAACTGCCCTCCCTTGCAGGCCCGGTCCCTCCCCTTCTGGCCATCTTGTGTCCACATGGGGGCAGGATCTTTGACCACATGGGGGCAGCCCTCTTGTGTGTTGGAGTGATGGTTAATTTGCATACTCTTTTATTAGATAGGATATTTAAGTGAAAGGTATACAATGTAATGATTTGATACATGTATATTTTGTAAAATGATTATCACATTAATGTTAATTAACATCTCCATCTCCTTACATAATGACCATTTACTATTATTAGCTATAATCACCATGCTGTATATTAAATCCCTAGAGCTTGTTAATCTTTTACTGGGTGTTTATACCCTTTGACAATATCTCCCCACTTCCCCCACCCCAACCCCAGCTCCTGGCAAATACCACTCCCCTCTGCTTCTCGGAGTCCAGCTTTTTTGTTTGTTTTTTTTTTGTGTGTGTGTTGTTTTTTTTTTTTGTTAATCCTCACCCAAGGATATTTTTCCATTGATTTTTAGGAAGAGTGGAAGAGAGAGGAAAAGACAGAGAGAAACACTGATATGAGAGAAACACATCGATTGGTTGCCTCCTGCATGAGCCCTGACCAGTGCCTGGGGTGGGGAGGAGCCTGCAACTAAGGTATGTGCCCTTGACCTGAATCGAACCGGGGACCCTTTGGTCTGCAGGCTGACGCTCTATCCACTGAGCCAAACCAGTTAGAGCTGAGTCCAGCTTTTTCTAGATTCTACATGTAAATTATATCATCCTGTATTTCCTGTTCTCTGACTTTTTTAACTTAGCGTAATGCCCTCAATTTTCATCCAAGTTGTGGAAACAGCAGGATTTCCTTCCTTCTCATGGCTGAATAACATTGTCTTGTATATATAATCACATCTTCTTTATGTATTCATCTGTCAACAGACACTTAGGTTGTTTCCATATCTTGACTATTGTGAATAATGCTGCACTGAACATAGGGCTGCCAGAATCTCTTTTTGGAAAGGAGATCCATTTTCATTTACTTTGGATATAGACCCAGATGTGGGATTGCTGGATCATGTGGTAGTTTTATTTTTAATTTTTGAGGAACCACCATGCTGTTTTTCATAATGGCTGCAGCAATTTACATTCCCCCCAGCAGTGCACAGGAGTTCCCTTTTCTCCACATGCAGGACAACACTTGTTATTTCTTGCCTTTTTAATAATAGCCATTCTAGCAGGTGTGAGGTGATATCCTCTTGTGGTCTTGATTTACATTTCCCAGACAATGCTGAATACCTTGTCAAGTACCTGTTAGCCATTTGTATGTCTTCTTTAGAAAAATGTTTATTTAGATTCCTCCTCATTTTTAAATCAGATTATTTTTATTATATAGTGTATGAGTTCCTTACATATTTTAGATATTAACTCCTTATCAGATAGTTTGCAAATACTTTCTCTCATTCCATAAGATGCCTTTTCATGTGGCTGGTAGTGTGGTTTCTTTTGCTGTGCAGAAGCTTATTTTTAAAATTGAACAAGTAAAGGTTTTGCATTTATTTAAATTTTGTTTTTAATTGTAGTTGACATATAATAGGATAAGTAATATTATATTAGTTTCGCGTGTACAACATAGTGATTCAACATTTATATACCTTACAAAGCGATCACTACAATAAGTTTAGTAACCATCTGTCACCATATATAGTTATTATGATATTATTGACTCTGTTTCCTATGCTGTGCATTACATTCCTGTGACTTATTTTATAACTGGAGTCTTGTACTTCTTAATCCCCTTCCCTTTTCCCAGCCATCCCTCTAATCCCCTTCCCTCTGACAAACATTAGTTGCTCTCTGTATCTGTGAGTTTGTTTCTGTTTTGTTTGTTCGTTTGTTTTGCTTTTTAGATTCCATATGTAAGTGAAATCATACAGTGTCTATCTTTCTCGGTCTGACTTATTTCACTTAGCACAATACCTTCTAGGTCCATCAATGATGTTGCCTTTTAATTGGATTCCTTTCTCTTCAGTTTTTGTGTATTTTTATTTAGTTTTGGTTTATGGTTACCATAAGGTTCATATACACCCATCTATATCTATAGCAGTCTACTTAAAGCTGATAGGCATGTAAGTTCAATCGCATTCAAAAAGCACTGCATTTTTCTCCCCCTCCACTCTTTATGTTTTTGATATCATGTTTTATATCTTTTTGTTTTGTGTATCCCATGATTATTTATTGTAGTTATAGCTAATTTTGCTACTATTGTCTTTTAACCTTCATATTAGTTTCTTAAGTTGTTAATTCACTGTGATTATTATATACTAGAGGCCCGGTGCATGAAACTTGTGCATGGGGGAGGGGGAGTCCCTCAGTCGGGCCTGCACCCTCTTGCAATCCAGGACCGCTTGGGGGATGTCTGACTGCTGGTTTAGGCCCGATCATCCCTGTGGGATGAGGCCTAAGCTGGCAGTTGGACATTCCCCCACAATCCGGGACTGCTGGCTCCTAACCACTTGCCTGCCTGCCTGCCTGCCTGATCATCCCTAACCACTCGCCTGCCTGCCTGATGACCCATAACCGCTCACCTGCCTGCCTTATTGCCCCTAACCGAACACCTGCCTGTCTGATCACCCCTAACCACTCACCTGCCTCCCTGATCACCCCTAACTACTTGCCTGCCTGTCTGATCACCCCTAACCACTCTGCCTGCCTGCCTGGTCACCCCTAACTGCTCCGCCTGCCTGACTGATCATCCCTAACCACCTCTGCCTCGGCCCCCGTTGCCGCAGCTTCATCCGGAAGGACGTCCGGAATGACATCTGGAAAGTAGTTCGGCTATCCGGTCTAATTAGCATATTATGCTTTTATCATTATAGATTTGCCTTTATCAGTGAGATTTTTTTCCCCTTTTCTGTATTTTTTTTTTTTTAATGTCTGATTATGACCTTTTTTTTCTGGATAAAGAAGATCATTTAACATTTCTTGTAAAGCCAGTGTAGTGATTGGGAACTCCTTTAGTTTTTACTTGTCTGGGACACTCTTTCCTTCAATTCTGAATGATAACCTTGCTGGATAAAATATTCTAGGTTGTAGATTCCTTTCTTTCAGCACTATCAATCATTACTCCCTTTCGGCCTGTAAAGTCACTTCTGATAAATCAGCTGATACCCTTAAGGGGTTTTCCTTGTATGTGACTTGATGTATCATTCTTGCTGCCTTTAAGATGGTCTCTTTATCCTTAATATTTGCCATTTTAATCACAATATGCCTTGGTGTGGGTCTCTTTGGGTTCATCTTCTTTGGAACTTTCTTTACTTCCTGGACCAGAATATTTGTTCCCTTTCCCAGATTAGGAAAGTTTTCAAAGATTATTTGTTCAACTATTCTTTCTGCCCCTTACTCTTTCTCTTCTCTTCCTGAAATCCCTATAATGAGAAATGTTAGGGCACGTGACGTTATCCCAGAGATCTCTTATACTATCCTCATTTTTTAAAATTCTCTTTTTATTTTCCTGTTCTGATTGGGTGATCCCCACTATTCTGTCTTCAAGGTCACTAATCCATTCTTCCATATTAACTAATCTTCTATTGATTTCTTTTAATATATTCTTCATTTTAGATATTGTTTTCTTTTGATTGGTTCTTTATTACATTTTTTATCTCTTTGTATTCTTCTATGTACTCTCAAGATTTTTGAACATACTTATGACCATTTCTTTGAATTCTTTATTACTTATCTCCTTTACATTGGGGTTTTTCTCTGGACTTTTTTCTTGTTTCTTTATTTGGGGCATATTCTTCTGTCTCCCCATTGTTTGAGTTTCTATGATGTGGCTAGAATAGCTGTCCCTCCCAGTCCTGAAAAAGTGGTCTGTGTGTAAGCTCTGATTTGGACAGTTTGGGCAAGCTGGCTAGTTGGAATGGGTGCTTGAGGTGCCTGATATGATCTCTGGTCTGAAGGAGTGGGTTCCAGGTGGGGCAACCTGGAGTGTTTTGCTTCCTTGCCTTTCTAATCTGGGTGGTGCTGCCTGATGTAGAGGGGACTGCTAGGTGTGCTCTTAGCATGCACTGTTGCTTTAACTGTCTATGATCAGGGCAGGGTCGGGGCAGGGCTACTTTTTAGCTCAATGTTCCACCAGCTTTTCCCTCTCTGGGTGGGACAGGTCTGTTCTGTGTGCATGGCTGCACTTCACTAGTTCTATTCCTTCTCTAGAGAGTACAGCTCCTCACATACTCAGTCATGCCCCTCATTCCACATGGTCATCCCTGCCTGTGTGCCCTGTTGCTTTAATTGTCCACAGTCAGAGCAGGGTCTGGGTGCACTACTGCATGCCTACTTCTCAGTGCCCTACCAGCTCTGCCCATTCTCCCCAAGGGCAGCCTTGTGTGTGCACAGCAACACCCCACTTACTCCACAGAGGGCACCCCTGAGTGTGGGTACCACAAAGTTTTGCTAGCTCCACACTTTCTTTGAGTAGGAAAGCTCCACATGGGCATGCAGCAGTGCCCACTACCTCAGCACTTTCTCTGGGTAAGGAAGCCCTGCAGGTGTGCACCACAGCTTTGTGTCAGCACTTCACTTTTTTCAGGTGGGGGAGCCCCTAGTGTGTGCATCCCAGTGTGTGCTATGGTGCCCTCCTATTTCTGCTTGTTCTGGTTCCAAGAGGGGTGCCTGTGGACATGCCACAGTGCTCAGCAAATCAGCCAGAGAAGCTGGATGGACTCCCACCCACTAACCACATTCAGAAAACATGTAAATAATGGCGCTCACCAGTTCCTCTTGTTCTGGGTTGTTCCCTCAGCTCCCAGAGAGCTCTCATGGTTTCCTGACCTTCTCTATGCAGTCCCTCTCTCTTGCTTGTTGTACAAAAGCTGTTTGATTGGCTCATAATTGTCTCTCAGGAAGAATTGCTCAAAATATAGGCATAAGTTTAATATGGTCTTGGGAGGGGGTGAGCTCAGCACCCACCTAAACCGCCATCTTGGACCCACCTCCCATATTGTTTTTAGTTAGATGTAGTTCCACTTGTTTGTTTTTCCCTTTTGTTCCTTGTGTCTTTCAGGTCAGAAAACCACTAACAAGACAATGTTAAGGAGCCTTTTTCCTGTTTTCTTCTAGTAGTTTTATAAGTTTGGGGGGATTAATTAATTATGTCTTTAATCTATTTTGCGTTAATTTTTGTGAGTGGTTAAGATAGGGACCCAATTTTATTCTTCTGCATGTGAATATTCAGTTTTTACAAAATCACTTATTGAAGAGACCATCTTTTACCCTTTGAGTA
The DNA here is from genome assembly GCF_963455305.1 of Plecotus auritus. Classification (NCBI taxonomy): domain Eukaryota; kingdom Metazoa; phylum Chordata; class Mammalia; order Chiroptera; family Vespertilionidae; genus Plecotus; species Plecotus auritus. The sequence continues at coordinate 127,202,130 of NC_137773.1, forward strand.
TCCTGGCTCCCTTTTCAAATATTAGTTGACCATATATGCGCGTGTTTACCTCTAGGCTCTCAGTGCGGCTCCCATGGGTTACATGTCTGTTTTAATGCCAGCAGTAGACTTTTTGGCCACTATAGCTTTGTAAAGCAGGGCATTGCAGACCACCCGAGGTGCCTGTGCAATGGTGTGTGGAACAACCATCTCTAAAACAAACTAACAAACAAACAGCCCTGATTTGCAGCAGTTGCCAGTTTCCATGCTGTAATTACTCCCACCTTGGCTGATATCTAGCTTCCAATAACATGTCACTGAATGTAGAGTTGGGGAGAGACGTGGGATAGTAGCCCATATATATCATCTCTATAATACAAACAATACATGTAAATAACCCCAAAAATACAGATCACAGTAACATGTGATAAGATAATAAAAAAGCAATGAATGTTGAATATGTATTAACTTTTGTTTTAATATGTTTATTTAGCTGTAATTTATATTAATTTTTAGAAATGGTTGTGTTTAACAACTGCCTCACAAAATTCCTGCAAACTTAGCATTCAGCTCTCACCTGCCTGTGCAGGCCGGCTCCAGCCCACCAATAGGCCTGAGTGTAAAGTCCCATGATCCTTTGGTGGAACAAGTGCTCACTCTTCCTCTCCCTCTGTTTCTTCCAGATCAGCAAACAGCAGCTGCAGACCGTCAAGGACCGCTTTCAGGCTTTCCTCAATGGGGAAACCCAGATTGTGGCTGACGAGGCCTTCATGAACGCTGTCCAGAGTTACTATGAGGTAAGACACCATAAGGAAGGATGGCGGGACTGCTCAGGCCTGCGGCCCAGGCTCAGTGGGCACAGCAGCCTTGTCCTTCCATAGAACCACTCCTCCTGAGGCAAAGCGGTGGGTGATTGGTTACAATTTTAAGGAATAATTGTATTTTATTTGGGGGAAAACTATAAAAGAAGCAACTGTTTACCAACTGATTTTTATACCAGGCCCTGTGCTGAGTGCTTTACATGCAATGTCTTGCTTAATCCTTATAGCAGTCTTCAGAGTTAGGTCCTGATATTATTTCCATTTTACTGATGAAGAGACTGAGGTTCAGAGAGGCTATGTCAATTACTCAAAATCACACTCTTTAAATGCCACAGCTATAACTTGAACTGAGTCAGGGGCCTTTTCCCTCCACTTACAACCTTTCTGAAGGATGTTAACATCTCGTAAGGACAGTGCATTCACTATCTTATTCTCCTCGCCATTAAAATGGTGCTGTGAGTTCTTTTTGCAAGTTAGAGCATCGTCCAAAATGCACCACTATTCTCAGGAGAAAATCTAGAAGCGAGAGAATATATCTTGTGTATATATTACAAGTAATTTTTCACCTTTAAACCTCAGTGATTTATTTATTAGTAAAGAGAATTTAGAATTCTACTAGTACTTTTTTTTTAGCATTAAATATTTACTTGTAAATCTAAGAATGGCAGTTGCCAGTGGTTACAGGGGGGACAAATGGAAGATGTTGGTCAAGGATACAGACTTTCTGTTTTAAGATGAGTAAGTTCTGAGGATCTAGTGTACAGCATGATGACTGAGTTAATGACACTATTGTACACTTGACATTTGCTGAGAGAGTAGATCTTAAATAAAAAGAAAATGTTAACTGAGGTGATGGTTAGGTATGTTAATTAGCTTGATCATGGTAATTATTTCACTATATATGTACATAAAATAATCACATTGTACACCTAAAAAACCATGTGTACAATTTAAATATATACAATTTTACTTTAAATTTAGTAATTATTCTTACATAATGTGCGTATTGGCTATCATTGGTACATCATTAATGGCAAGTGGACATGCCATGCCTTCCTATTCTGACAAACACATTTTCAGAAATGATTATTTGATCATTGAAAGACATTTTACTTTAAATTAATCTATTTTCATATGATCCAAATATTCTCTGTGTTTGGAATCCTGTGCCTCAAGTCTTACCCATTGTCAAGACTAGATTAAAAGCATTAGACACTATTCCCTAAGCATGGAAAAACTTATGGTATGTTGTCACATGCAATTCAAAGTCATAACAATAAACTCTAAAATAGATGTAAGGAAATCCAACAAACTGAATTTTTCACCATGGATTACTTTCTTTTTAAAATTATTAGGGAGCAAATTATTTCAGATCAGAAACATTGGTGCTCCTCCTCCACTCTTGCTAGAGCAGGTGACTCCTCCTTTCACGGGGAGTGGAGCAAGACCACAATTAGACCCTGGGAAAATGTTATTGATTAGCTTGCCAATTACTTTTTCATAGTAAACAGCCTTTGTCTTTGTGATATTTGCCAAGTCCGGCCACACTCATTTTACATGCCATTTCCTCAGTGAAATTTCTATGCGATTTATTTTAGAAGTTTTTATACTTGTCAAATTTAAGCTTTTCCTTTACATTTTCTAAGGTGTATCAATTATTGACAATAAGGGCCAAACTTACTGCTTTACCTGATGTGATGTAATGTTTCGGTTGCATTTAATGGAAAGTGGAAATGAGATTTGGAATCACAATGAGGGTATGGCAGTGAATAACTTGAATACAGTTTACAAAATTTCTGTCTAGAAACTGCCAGGAAGTGAAATGAACCCCTGTCCTCCCACCCTTTCTTCAAGTTCTGAAAGCCAGTTCTGACCAGATGAAACCTTATCGATAGTTCATGTTTAAAGTCATTCACCAGTTTATAAATTTCAAGAATGCTCATCTTAATTAGAAAGCTCATTTGACTAATGATATAAATTAAAAGAAAGTGCCATTTCTATCCATTAATTAAATTTGAAAATTAGAAGTCATCAGCATGCTAATGAGTCTCTGTCAATTACCATTATATCTACAGTGACCCTATATTTTCTTCTGTACTGGCCAGTTTGTTTGAAATCACTTTTTTTTTAGTCTGATGAGAATCCAGGCTTTGAGAAATTACTGAATGTTTAATGTTGAGATTTGGGTAACAGGAAATAAGGGGATGTGAATTGTTTACCACAGTCATCAGTAAAGCTCGAAAGCCTTAGGGCCACGTTTCCTGGGATCCTCTGTAGCACAGACCCCCAGTCAGAGGTCAGTCAGGGTAGCACTGCCTGGCAGAGCCCCGGTCTGTTCCCCTTCTCTCTCCCCTTTCCCTTTGCTCTCCGTGATGGAGAAGCTAATGTCTCTTCCTCTCCCCGAATCTGAAATGCAATTACTTTTCTGTCAGTGTCTGTCTTGGTCACGAGTCTCTGGATTACAGATGACAGACACCTACTTCAAACTGGCTTCAAAATGAGATTTATCTGCTCAAGCCTTTGAAAGCCCAGGGAGGCCTGGCTTAGCTGTGGCTCCATCCTGAGATGCAAAGGTGCAGCAGGACGAGCATCATCCTCTACACTCAGCTTTGCTCTCGTCCGTCGGCTTCCTGCTTAGGCAGGTTGGTCCCCTGCAGCCCCAGGAGCACAGAGAACCTCTTCACTGAGAGTCCCAGCAGAAGGCCAGGTGACTGGGATGGAGTGACATGGGTCAGGTGTCTTTTCTGAAGCCAATCACAGTAGAAGGGGGTGGAACAGACCGGGACTCAGGCCTAGGACACATAGCACCTCTGAGCCCGAGTGCAGGCTCAGGCCCAGCAGAGCCATCTGTATTGAAAATGCAATGGTTTCCCAGTGTGAAATTAGGGTGACTTTTACCAGGAGAAGAGGGAATGTATGCTCGTCAGAAAAACTTCACATGTATTATCTTTCTAAACTCTCTCTCAAACACACACACACTTTCTCACACACACATATACTCTCACTCACATACACACACACTCACACACACTCACTCTCACACACATACACTCACTCACACACACACTCTCACTCACACACATATACTCACACATACTCACATGCACACTCTCACACACACACTCTCACTCACACACGCCCACTTTCTCACACACACTTTATCACACATACACTCTCTGTCACACATACACTCACACACACTCACTCACATGCACACTCTCTCACACAAATACACTCTCACTCACACACATACATGCATGTATACTCACTCACATGCACACTCACTCAATCACACACACTCTCACTCACACACACTCACATACACAAATATACACTCTCACACACATTCTCACATACACACACTCACACACACTTTCACTCACACACACACATACTCTCTCTCTCACACACCCCCCACCCACCATGTCACACCTCCAGTTTACCAAGGTAATGTCATTAAGAAAAAAATCTTTACTGAAAAAGTTCTGAGATTATGCACTAGGCAAAGTCCAAGTCAGTGTCAGGTGTTGGCCTTGTGGTACTAAAGAATAATGGTTTGTCACACACTAGAGGAGTAAAGACAGTTCCCATCTGTGCCCATCAGCCCAGCGTGGCCCCGGGTGGCCAGCACTAACCGGCAAGCTGGTGAGGCCTGGGTGTAAGCAGGGCCAGGAGAGAGGGAGGCCAGGTTCTCTGAGGCGCTCCAGAGCATGTCGGCTTGCTTTATCCTTTCCTGGTGGCCCTGACTATCAAAGCCGATCACACAGGACAGCAGGTTAATCCTTAATCTCTTCCATTAGGGCTTTGAGGGCTGGGCACTCTGAGATCTGTCCAGCAGCCCCAGCCTGTTCCCACAGCCACAGCCCTAAGGCACCTGAGAGCCACCCATTCCTCCACGGCCCCCATGTCTTTTCTAACCCTCAGCTCCAGCCTCACCGACACCTCCCATCTCCTTGGTTCCATCACAAGCTGGGCCAGGCCCTCAGAGAAGAGAGGTGGTGGAAGAGTTTTACAAAGTCGTTCTCATTCAGATCCTACCTGGAAGGAAACGTGGGATGTGGTTGGAAGTGAGGATGGAGATCGGTGGAGACTCACACGCACTAGAGCACCACAGCTGACATCAGGTGTCAGCCATGCCACTGCTCTGACTTCTGCTTGTTGTATCTTGTTTTTAGCTGATCTCCTCTAGCAAAGGCCTGGGTAGCATTTGTCAAACTGCCTTTGAATGTGTATCACAGAATTCTCCAGTTGCTAGCAACAGAAACGGACTGCGGTTAAATTAAGCCTTAATAGTAATAACAACAAGAACAACTGTTTGTTGTTGTTTTGGCTATTAAAAGAAATAATCAAGCATAAGAAAAAATGGAACCGGAGCACACTGACTTTAGGAAGCCAGGCCACAGAACATAACAGGCGCCCTGTCACTGGTATGAATCTACTCCTATCGCATTCCATCCGGTGGCACCCCACTCTGAATCTGAACCCCACCATCCACCACAGGTCATGGCCCCATATGTGCATCTGAAGTTTGTACCAGGATCCCTTAATTTTTTGGTGAGGGTTATCTTTAAGATCCAAAGGTGCATTTTATTTTAGAAATGAACATTCATCTTGCCTCAACAAAGGTAAATTTTGTATTTTTTTCATGTAGAAAGACTTGTTTTAACTAATTATGAAAGTAAAGCATGCCAAGTATAAAACTAGATCGTGTAAGAAAAAATCTAAAAGAAAATGGCTAAAAAAATACCTGTAATTCCATCATCCTAAACAATTACTATTAAATTGGGATATATATCTCTTTAGATACTTTTATATGTCTGTACACATACCGATAGCTATTTGATTTCTCTATTAAGATGTAAAATTACTATGATATATTAATAATCCACTTGTTTTAGTAGCACAGTAATTTTCAATCTCCTTTTTACCTTTGCGAAAAATCACACATATGACACCCTCATCAGTAAAAGATTTTATTACCTATGATGTTCTTGATCCAGGGTCATGCTCCTATCCTTCTAGCCCACCTCACCCCTACCATTGGAAATCTCCAGGTTAACAACAGATCATGGACATCTTAGATGCCAGTGGAAAAAAATAGCTTATTTCATGGCTGCATGGTAATCTGTTAAAAAACAATAGGTAACTTTAGTTACATTCTTACAGCAGACACCATGCTCACCGGTTGACACTCATTGTCTGGTTGAATTCTTTCCCAAGTCCTACAAGGTGGGTAGCTATGATTCCCATTTGAGAGTTAAGGAAACTGAAGCCCCTAAAGATTAGGCTTCTTGCTTAGGAGCAAAGCTAGCAACTGGTAAAGTCAGGATTTGAACTCAAGTCCTCTAACTAGAACCTGCTCCTCTTATTATGCAGCCATTCCCTAGTAGTAAGCAGGTTGTTGTGTATGTAGACCTTATTTACTTTAACATCTAGGTATTTTTGTTCTTTATTTTGGATGATGTGCTTTCGTAGAGCAGGAAAGGGGCTGTCTTGATTTCTCAGCCTGTCAGCAAGGAAGTGGGCGCTGGGCCAGCTTTGCCCCACACCGTGTACAGTCATTTAAGTACTGGTGTGCTTGTGGGTTTCTAAAACAACCTTGAGGTTGCTTGGCTCTGGCAAGGGAGGGAAGGACTGATGGATGAGGGCGAGTCACTGAATTGATTGCCCTTCACCATTCCATATTTATTTGTTCATCTTCTATCTCCCATTATGACCTATCTGGAACTTGGCAGAGGAGTAGGGAGTATTTATGGATGTGCCGCATAGAACTGTGCCTGGGGTTGAAGTCCCTTGGAACAGCCGAAAACAAAACAAAACGAAAACACCAGATAGCGCTCCCAGTACAAACGAGCATCAGGGGTGGTTTTAGAGACACAAGCACGTTGGTGCTCAGTGGCTGTACTCAAGACAGGGCGAGGCTGGCCCAGGCTCACGTCCCTTCTGATGGACTGAGAAGCCAAGATAGAGTATGTGCCTGGAAAATTAGTTTTCTGTCACCACCCCTCTGCCCCTGGCTGTCTCACATTTCATCTTCGCTGTCTCCTCAATCTTCAGCCTCCTTCCTCACACTCTTGACATTCCACGCATCCTCCCTCCTTCCGGGCCTGGCCATCATATCTCACCTCTGGACAGATGGAGCCCTCTACTTTTCAAAGTCCTTTCAGAAAGTTTTATCCCCATCAAAGAAGGCTGGCTGCATGAACCCCATGTGACAGGGAAGGAGAGGGGGGTTCATAGAGGTTAAGTGACAAATATTTATTGAGTGGCCACAGGAATGAAGGAAGGGACTGTGTCAAGCAGATGATGTGTGCAAGATCCAGTCGTCACCACCAGGTATAGACGCCAGCTGGGGTCATTTCCTTCCACTGTTATCAGGTCCCCCAGATATCTAGCTTCAGTCCATTGTTGCAGAGACCAATATATTATGCTTGCTGGTTTCACCTTTACCTTCTTGCCCCATCCAGATAGGCTCTCTATAGGGTCTCTGCTTCGAGAAGTCTGCTTTGTTCTTATTCATTCACTCATTCAACGTAGTACCAATTGCATGCCAGACACTGTCTTAGACACTTGAAGAAAAAAAAATAGGGAAAAGCAGTTACAACTCCTGCCTTCCTCACACTCAGATATTAACCAAGAGTCACAAAGACAGATGACTAATGGCAACTATGGAAGGGTTTGTGGGGGAAGGAAGATGGTGCTGAGGGCTTATGACTGGCCCAGTTTTATGGGACGCTGGTATGAACAGATGAAGAGGAGAGTGTGACTTCTTTGTTCATTGTTTTCAAGTACCCTCTCATGCTCATTAGAGCTGAAAACAGAGTTAACCCCAGCCCCTTTGAGTTCTACAAAGCTTCCTGCTGGTTCTCTTGGCCCCTTTCAGGCCTGTTTTCCACATTAAAGACAGAGAAAGTGAACTTGATTTTGTTATGTCTTAGCTTAAAACCTTCAATGGCCTCTCAGTGCCCTTCAGATAAAGACAAACATACTGAATGTGGCCTCCCATACTTTTGGCCACCTGACCCCTTCCTGCGCACCTTACATCAGTCATTCTCCCACCTCTCACTGCCACAGCCACCCTGGATTCTTATGTCCTCAGACACTTGGTGTCTTTACACATATTGTTTCCTATCTCTGAAAGACTGTCTTACCCTCTCGTCACCTAACATCTTTCACATGTCATTTCCAGCAAGCCTTTCCTGACCACACTAGAACAGATTCCTGGGTTTAGGCCGGACCCCTGTACTTTCCCTGATAACACTTGTCCCAGCTTGTAACAGCTATTTGGGTGGGATTATTAAGATGATGTCATGGAGGCTTGCAGGCTGGGTCTGCATCTGTTTTGCTCACCATTGTATCCCTGGCACCTGGCACAGTGCTTCCCACCTTCTAAGTGATCAAAGAAAGAAGAACAGGTTCATAAAGAAGAGTATAAATATCACAGCTGGAAGGACAACCACCCAAATATTATAGTTCGACTCCCTCAGTGTACAGATTAGAAATTGGAGATTCAGAGAGGGGAGGTGACTTACCCATAACACAGCAAGCTAGTGGCAGAACTGGCCTGTGACGATGGTTTACAGCTCCTGCCTCCTCACAAAATTTCTCTATTTGCCTCAAAATTTGTAAGTTCTTTGAGATCTAGATCTAAAACTGAGACACAGTGTGTTAGATGGAGAAACAATCTGTATTAACCATTACAAAGTTTCAGGTGAATTCTTCAGCCCCTTAAGGGTTATAAGGCCTAAGGATTCATTTGAGTATTTTTTCTAAAATTGATTTTTAAATGAACTCGAACATCTCAGCTGAGGACCAGTTCTGAGGTACAGGCGAGTGGGCCATGGCCTCTAACCTGTGAAGCAGGCCCTCAGCCCTCCTTCTTCCTAAGTGACAGCATGGAGTCACAGTGAGCGCAGGCCACCTGTCTAACAGCTCTCCACCAAGGGAGCCCTGGTGATGAAGCAGCAGCGATGAAACGCGCCCCAAGTGATGCCATCTCCTGGCCAACAAGGGTGATTCCTGAACCCAGACGAGGAGCGAACGTTTGTTCTGCCTCTGAAGGGTGACCACACAGCTCACAGATGTCAGGTGTTTCCTCCCTGTGGATATGAAGCAGCCGCTTCTCCACCTTGTCTACACCCCAGGACCATGTGGCTGTGCTGGGCACTGGAGCAAGAGCAAACTGATCTTAATGAATGTCTTGGTCCCAAGACCCAGGCAGCACCAACAGAACAATCCAGGGTTCCCCACCAGGCAGGGGAGCCCATTAGGGAAGGAAGGAACCCCAAGGCCATGCATTTCTAGTCAGCCAGCGCGAGTTACCAAGCGCAAGTCCCTTCCCCTCCCTGGAGTCTCTGTTTTCTGTCTGCAAAATGGACTGAATGTAACACCTGCTCTCTATGTTCACTTCCTCTCAAAGTGCCCGGTAATGTACTGGGGACACATGACATTGTGGGAACAAGAAGGACACAGTCCTTGCCCACAAGGCGTTTACATTTTGGAAAGGGAGACAGATTAAATACAGATTTGCTTAATACTGGTTCCATTTCAACTGTGATCAGGATCACTGAGAGGCTACTAGTAAAATGAGCTGTAAGTAGTGGTTAACATTTAAGTGCTATGTGGGGACATTGGGCCAATTGCTTTACATATTGTTGTAATAACAGCAACCACAACCCATTAGGCATTAATATGGGCTATTTTTTAAAGTGCTTATCATATATTAACTCATTTAATTCTCATTTTAAAATACCTGTGATGTAGAGAGAACTATTATCCCCAGCTCAGAGATGAGAAAACTGAGGTACAAGAGATTAACTTGCTGAAAGAAACATAGCCACTAAATAGCAGAGAAAGAACCCAGCCAGCCTGGGCTCAGAGTCTATATACCTTATGCTGTCTCCCAGAATATCACTGTCTCATTGATCCTTGCTAAGTACTGTTGTTATTCTCATTTTCCACATTTGGACCCCAAGCCAAACGTGTGACGTCTGAGTTTGCACAGCTAAGAGGCGGTGGGGCTGTGACCTCACGGGCCTCCTGTGACGCCTATGAGCTGGTCTCCAGGACAGACTTTCTGATGTCTTTCCTGGCCCTGTTCTCGCTCAGGTGTTCCTGAAGAGCGACCGCGTGGCCCGCATGGTGCAGAGTGGGGGCTGCTCCGCTAATGACTCTCGGGAGGTCTTCAAGAAGCACATCGAGAAGAGGGTGCGCAGCCTGCCGGAAATCGACGGCCTCAGCAAGGAGACGGTGCTGAGCTCCTGGATGGCCAAGTTCGATGCCATCTACCGCGGGGAAGAAGACCCCAGGAAGCAGCAGGCCCGGATGACCGCCAGCGCAGCCTCTGAGCTGATTTTGAGCAAAGAGCAACTCTACGAGATGTTCCAGAACATTCTCGGGATCAAGAAGTTTGAACATCAGCTCTTGTACAACGCTTGCCAGGTAAGCTGCCTATCACCTGGGCGCAGAGTGGTGAGTAAGCAGGGTCACGTGATGACTTCTGTGTGTTCTAGACACCATTGGCTCCTTGGGCCATTTCTTGATTTAAAAAAACAACAACAACATTAAAAATTATATTTTACAACTACATTGGTAAAAGTTGAATGTAATTCAGGCTAAAACAGGATAGGATGGTTTTCTTCTGATTTTAAAAGGAATTAAAACATTTTGTGAGCCCCTAGAAGTCTCATGGGCCTTAGGTACTATGCTTAATGTATCTAAGGATGAATCAGCCCTGTGAGTAAGACCTAGCTCCCATGTGTCAGAAATTCAACAAGATCAAATTAATTGATATTTTAGAAAAGATTGTTTTGCTTTTAAAACAGATGGTGTTTCCCTCTTGAGGGGCTTGTACTTCCTCAGCTAGGGAGACCATTGGCCCTCCGGCCTGGTCATCAGGAGTAATTATTTGTAATGGAAAGCTTCCAGAGGCCTGAGTATGCCATGCCCCTGTGTTAGTTACATCTGTTATCTCTGAGAGGATCTGAAGGGGCTAGCTGGGGCTCTGCTTGGGCCCAGCTCAAGATGGGCTTCTGTTTTCTCTGGATCAGGGGTTGGGGGAGTGAGGTACTTACCCTGGGTCTTCATTTCCTGCAGATCTTTCCATTATATTCCTGCATTCATATAACCAATATTTATTGAGTGGCAGCTTTGCAATCTGCAGATTTTAGTGATTGGCACTTGGGAGCATTTGTTAAATGCACACATCCAAGCCCCAGCCCTAGAAATGCTGCTTCTGCATTCTCAGGGCAGGGCCATGGAATCTGCATTCTAAACACAAGCCCCCTACCTGGTTATTTTGCTGCCCTCTCCTTCTGAGAACCATCAGAGAAACTGAGCCATGGCCTGGTTCACCTGCGCCAACGCTGCCCCTAAGGTAGGTTAAATGGAGACACTAGCGTATTGGCTAAGATTTATGCCTTGCTCAGAATCAGACAGACCTTGGTAAATCTTAATATGACCCCCTCACTAGCTTATGGCTGCAGGGAGATAGTTAACCTCCCCATACGTGAGCTTGGGATGAAATTATTATAAGGAATCAATGTGTATAAAGCCCAGAGCAGCATGTGGCACTTTATAAATGGTAGTGGTTAAAATATATTATAGTCCACTGGAAGAGACAAAAAGTCAACGCAGTATCAGAACAGTGCCACAGGTGATTGACATAAGAGCTACAGGATTTGGAGGCTTACTTTTTTTCACCTCCTTGGCTACCTCCTAGTTCAAGGCACCAACATCTCTTGCCTGGACAACCACAGTGTCTACGCAACTGGTAATACTGCCTCCTCCCTTGCCCATGGTAATGCACCCACCAAGCACAGCTGGAGTGATCTTCTGGATCATGCCAGTTCTGTCCCAAAACCTTCCAGTGGCATCCCATCACCCGTAGAAGGCACCCCAACTCCTCTCTAAGGCTTGAGGCAGTACATGAGCCAGGGCTGCTCACACCACTTTCACCACATGCTTACTCACGGGTCTTCCCATTTCCCTAGCACTTCACATTCACCTGGGCCTTTGCATTTGCTCGCCCCTCAGCTTACTATGCTCTTGCCAAGACCTTTGCACACTGGCACAACTTAAATGCCAACTTCTCCAAGAGGCCTTCCAGGCCACCCCATCTAAAGTTCTCCCTTGCCTCACACCTCACCGAGTCACTCCATCCCATACCCCAGTCCTATTTCCATCATCGCCTTTACCACTGTTTTCCATTTCTTATTCATCCATTTTTGCCTGTTTATTATCTGTTTTCCTCTCCCTGCTCATTTCCCACCAGACAGTTAGCCTCATTCACCTTTTCATTATTTGCTAATATTTCCAGTACATTAAACAATTCTTGCACATAGTAAGTGATCAATAATTGCCTACTGAATTAATAAATGGATGGCAGCAGATTATTTTAACTGGTAAATAGGTCTTGTTGTCCATCCTATGGCTTACCTAGAATTTTCTGGGTATGTTAGTAAGTAGGAATCTATTTAGCATTTCATAATATAATATGTACATTACATTTAAAGATTTTCTGACATCCTATTTTCTCCTCGGCCACATTAATTCAGAACACTGATTGCCAACCCAAAGGCAGAGGGTTTCATTTATGGGTCAAGAAGTATTTTAAAATTCTCCTCAATATAAAATTAAATTGTTTTTCAATTTAAAATATTATTGCACCCCTCATGGTATAGGCAGGTGGTATTACCACCTACCACCACCACTAACTCCACTGCTACCTTCTCCACCACAAGGAGATGGGTTGTCAGAGCTCCAGAAAGATAGACAATCATCCACCTGGGTGGTAAGTAAGATTAGAAATTAGAGATAGTCAAGTGTTCCTAAACCTGACAGGCAAACAGTTATCCTAGGGATTCACTTTTCTTTTAATTGCAACAGTGTGTTATGTGTGTTTTCTGTTCTTGCTCAAATGTCAGCATCATTGGAATGAATCCATTGCTATGCCACTTCTTATCTCAGTATTTTTGAACTTGTTGAATAGGGCTATGTGGCCAGACCATAGTTTGTTGTATTCTCCTAAAAAAATCAATTAATTTGACTCATATTTTTAAAATCTTTCCCATGAGTTAGAAAAGAATACAATAAAAAATAATGGCCTCTCTCCCAAGAATAATGATTGTCTTTAGCTAAAAGAGAATTGTGAGAAACCTAAAGTACTTCTTGGGACAGGAATACTTAAGGCATTTAGTACTATATTCTAGTCTCACACCTAAGTCTGATTATTACTTCAGGGCTTCACATCAATAGAAATTAAGATAAAGGGCATATGTAGATAATTCATACAAAAAATAAATGAATTCTAAATATCTGATTAGTAGTATGTTCTATGTCTTTGATAATCTGAGTTATGTAAGTATATTGGCAAATAACGTATGTATTTTAAAAGAAAGATAACAATGGTAATGATAACACATTGCAAATGTTATAGAAATAGGTATTTTCATCACTGACTATTGGGATAATTTATTATTTTAACCTTTTTTAGAGTAATCTGTTAATTTTCAGCCAAAACATTTGTAAAGGGCAGACCTGTTGACCTAAAAGCTCTCCCTCTAGGAACTGGTTATAAGCAAACACTCCGAGGTGTGTACAAGAGTGTTGAGTTAACCACATAAAAGGATACTTTTCAGCCAGTAAAATAGTTGTTGAAGAAGAAAGCTTACCACACAGGAAACATTCACTGGCTCTTTTAAAATGGAAAACCAGGCTATGACACTGAGTATGAAGGCTTGATTTTACTTTTATGGCAAAAGAATTGGATGGTGAAAAACAAAATCATAACTACTTGTTTTTAGGGGTAGCATTATGGTTGGTTTTTATTGTTTTCATGTGTGCTTTTCTGTGTTTCTGGATTTTCTGTCTTAACCATATAAGTATTTTGTAAATGGAACTAAATAGCAAAAATCTCAGCAAAGAAGCTATCAAAACAATGGGATAAGGAGAAAATCTTCTGCATTGTTTTCTAGACTTCAGCGATTAATATACCACTTCATCATTGTTGTCATTTCCAAGTACTACCTGTATGATTACTTATTTAATATTTCTAATTAAACCAATGCCTAAGTCACTTTTTAAACCTATCTTTCTCTTTAGAAGTAATGAATGTAAATAAAATCACAGCTTTAAAGTATTAGTTAAAAAAGCAGCCAATATGCATTAAAGTGACATATAACCAGTGAAACAGAAGCTCTTCATTAGTCTTCCCTCATGTATCATCCACACACCAGTGATGTGGGAGGCATGGCTGGGGCGACCAGTGCCCTGACGTGCTGAGGTTGGTGAGCCCCTGATGCCATCCCTGAAAGTAGCCCCAGACTGACCAGAACAGCATTCATATAAGTCTGCATTTCTCATGACCTGCAATCAGCTTTCTGAAATTATAGATTTGAGGCCCAGGTTAGGTAGCTCAGTTGGTTTGAGCATCGTCCCAATACACCAAGGTTGCAGGATCGATCCCCAGTCAGGGCATATAAAGGAAGCAACCAATGAATTCATAAATAAGTGTAACAACAAATGAGTCTCTCTCTCTCTCACTCTTTCTCCCTTAAGTCAATAATTAATTTAGAAAATAAGTTATAGATTCATTTCCTTGCTTTCTCATGTATCACACTGAACTCAGCAGAGCTCTATTAACACAGGGGAACAAAGCTAGAGAAGGGAAAATCACAAGGCTTTCATTCTCACTCTGTTTAAATAGTTTTTGTTTTGCTTTGTATTTTCTGGACCTTCCTCTGAGACAAAGCAATTTCTAGGTGCTTCCCAAACCAGAAATGTACACATTTTCTTCTCACGCATGTTGCATTCCAGGGGAAGCTGTCATCTGATTTCTGCTGCTGCTTCTGAATGCTCCCCTAATCTCTGTAAGGTTCTTCCAGGAACTGCAGTTTGCATCTCAAATGAGAAATGATGTTTATCAAAGAGAAATTATCTCAGTTATATTCTACGTGTCTATTGTAACTCGAACCATGTCTATCAAAACTTTTTAAAAAGTGAGGAGGCTTAACAAATGTCTTCATATTTGCATATGGGAATTTTTACAGTCTATCTGGCTTATTTGAGAATCCTTAGTCCTATCTCATAGAAGCATTTGCTTATACTCAACATAATAATCAATGTAAAATAACTGGAAACTCTTATTACAAACTCAGTGTTGTTTTTATGTTCCTAGACTCTGGGAGGAAGCAGTTTATTATGTCCCTATTGGGGCATTTGAGTTAAATTCTAAACCTAACCAAAAAAAAAAAAAATAGGCTAGTCTCTTTGAGAATGGCTAGAACACCTGGGAAATGAGACTAAGACAGATCTTCTTGCCATCTTCATAAAAGGCAAAGTTGATGATGATAACAATGATATGTTTTTAAAGTTTTAAAAATGCAAAGCACCATCCCTCCCATTCCTTTACTGGCCTGAAAATGAGTTGATTTGATGTCCAGTTGTACCAAGTATCTGCTACTTCTGACCCTTCTGCTTAACTGGACAAGTTATTCTTTTTTTTAAATATATATTTTATTGATTTCAGAGAGGAAGGGAGAGGGAGAGAGATAGAAACATCAATGATGAAAGAAAATCATTGATTGGTTGCCTCCTGCACACCCACACTGGGAATCAAGCCTACAACCTGGGCATGTGTCCTGACCAGGAATCGAACCATGACCTCCTGGTTCATAAGTCAGCGCTCAACCTCTGAGCAACACTGGTTGCGCTCAGTTTGTGTCTTTTTCTCCTTGAAGCGCATTTATCTTGACCTGTGATCAGATCACAGTTCGATTCCCAGGCAGGACACATGCCTGCTGGGCTGGATGAGTTATTCTTCATTGCTTCATTCTCAACCGTGTGCACATTTTCTCTTGAAAAACATTGCTGAGGTCTGTTTTAAAAGAAGGCAAGTCTACATCTCCATGTTTTTAAATGTACATAAACTCTTCTTAGGGAAGTAACCCAGCTCATTTCCAAGGTGGGTATGTTTCTTCATGTTTGGAAGCTGCGCTGTGAGAATGGCATTTCTGGTTCTCCTGTTATTGATCTCACCTGTAGCGCCTTGAAACATCAGCTGTATGACTCTGACCTTCTGATCAGCCAGCATTTGTGCCTAAGGGGCAGTGAGGATAACATGCTTGTTCCAACTAATGGAAGATGACAGCGTTCTCTTCATTTATCTTCATGGAATGTCTAGAGATTTTTCACCTAATCTGCAAGACTTCACTAGAGACACATGGATTATAATTTTCCACTCTACAGATACCTTTGCATTTTCAAAATTGAATTCCACATCATTATTGATCTACTAATTTTCTTAACATTTTATTTCCTTTTTCCCACACCATCATCTGTGTGGCCTTTGATGATGTGGTTATCTTATTACAGTGCGATCTTCCTTTGACTTGATTAGCACTTGGCAGATTTTAGACGCTGAAGAGAAACCTCAAATTAGCAGGCGTTCAGCTGTGACCCAGATTATTATAGAGCCTCATTATAGAGTCTGTAATCCAAAAATGTCCAGGAGATCTATCTGTTGGCTGATATTTTGCTTCTTGGACTGGCCTGTATTTCTTAATCACTTTCCTTAGCCCTCTAAAACCAATACAGTTCTTTGCTCATAATGGTTTTTTAATTAATATATTACTGAAAAATGGGTTAAAATCTGAGGGGGCTGGCAATGAGAGTCTAGTATTAACACTTTAATTTAACAAACCTTTCATTATTCATAAATTCACCCACTCATTGAATATATATTTTAAGTACCTACTATGCACTAGGCACTGAATGTCAAATGCTAGAGACGAAGCCTAAACTTTCCTATTCATCATAGAATGACCCATGACCTAGCTTCTGACCATCTTTCTCTTTGCTAACCACAAGACATCTACCAATGACCTTATAGCTTTAGTCCAGCTTAGATATTGTATTTGTATTTGTTGTTTTGCTTTGTAACAAATGATCACAAACTCAGTGGCCTAAGAGAATACCCATTTGTTATCTTACAGTTTTTTTAGGTCAGAAGTCCAGGCACAACTTAGCTAGGTTCTCCACTCAGGGATACAGAAAGCTAAAGCTAGAAAGATGCTTTTATCTAGGTTGTGTTCTCATCTGTAGGCTCAATCGGGAAGGACCCATTTCAAGCTCCCTTACAGCTCATGTCCTTACAGCTGTAGAATTTTTCAAAGCCAGCAAGAGACAGAGAGACTGAGGGAGGGAAGGAGAGAAGGAGAGTATCTGATGCTTCAAATATCTGATTTCTAGATCCTCTTTTTAAAAAATTACCTGATTAAGTCAGGCCCACCCAGAATAATTACCCTTTTCTATTAAAGCCATCTGATTCAATACTTTAATTACATCTGAAAAATCTCTTCACTCTTCTCATATACTATTGATCAGAAGCAAGACACAAGCTCTACCCAGTAAGGGGGAGAGACTATAATAGGGTGTGACTCACTGGACGTTATCCTAGGGTTTCTGCCACAAGTGTTCTTCCCCCATCTTGATGTTCTTTATATGGCTGGCTTCTTCAAGCATCAATTTACAATGTGTCCTTTTTAGAGAAGCACGCTTTCATTACTTTGCCTAAAGTAGGCTTCTCCTTGTTTGTTTGTTTTGTGACAGTGACTTGTTTATTACCATCATAGAATTTCACATAATATGAAATTACCTTGCATATTATATGACTTATTCATTCTCTTATTGTCTAACCCCGTCCCCCTCCCCACCCCCCGCAAACACACACACACACACACACACACACGACTATCTCTTTAAGAGAAAGACTATGTCTATTGCATTCACAGCTATAAGGCCAACACTCAGCACAATGCTTCGCACAAAATAGATGTCCAACTACATCAGTAATGCAGAGGCTAAGGCATTTATGGCCTCCTGGGGCTTACATACCCACGAAGGTGTGTGTTGTTTGGCCATTTGTTTCTGGTAAGATAAAGTGCAGCAATGGAACAGGCATGTCGATCAAGACCTGAATCTACCTGCCAATACTCCTCTAGTATAGTGTGGATTTCACCTGAGGTTCACAGTATGTCTTCAGCCATGGACTTTCCCTCTGGTCACACCCAACTTGTTTCTCCCAAAACAGGGTTGAAAAAGTTAAATCTTGCTTTCCAAAGTCACGCACAGCCTCTAACAGTCATTAGATATTTGATGGATTGCTGGTTTTCAGTGGCTTTGCTTGCCAAGTGTACTTTAATTTTAGTATTCTTGGGATGTGGAAAGAGGCCAAATGCATATACCCCATGAACATGTTTGCTTCTGTTCTGAGAGACAAAATTGGAGAGCATTAAAGATGTGGAGGGGACAAAGCCAGATAGAATATTTAATTTCCCAGAGCAACAATTCTCTGAAGACCCCATCATGATTTTTTTTTTTTTTTATGATGGGGTCATCAGAAAATTCTCTATAAGTTCTTCCTGGAACACATGGCCAGATATTTCCATCTGGCTGCACCTGATGCTTTTGAAAGACTAACTGCAATGGGAAGTTGAAATTGAAAGACAGTGGGCATCCTGCATCTGAGGAACACGGAATTGGATATTTTTTATGCAGCCTTCAACACTGCTATAGACGTCTTAGCAATCTTCCCTTTGTTGCCAAAGTGGAGCCACCAATGTGCTCTTTTATTCAAAGTCTGTTCATAAGCAGTGAACCACAAAATTGTAATCAGAGGTGTTAAAGAGGTGTGCTTTCAGAAAAAGACATACAGAAATGGTATTTTCTATGCTTGCCACCTCTCACTTAATGATGGAAGCTATTATAAACCATCTAACACAGCTTTGCAAATAGAGATGTTTTCTAAGCTTTGTAACGTGTGCCACCCAGACCCCCCATTGCTAATGATTTGAATTTACCTTCTTCTCCCAACATGTAGCCTTCTTGCTTCTTCAGCGATTCAGACCTAAAGTTTGCAGAGACTTGGGAATTGGGGTGTAGTAGACTGCTTAAATTCTGTTACTAAATGTTTCAGTTTGAACCCTTTCTGAAAATAAGCATACACTCTCTGAGTTCTGTGTCCTGCCTGGCTAGTGAGTGGTCTTCATGGACCATTTGAGGAGGCTCTGTGACCTGTGTTCTGACCTCCAGTTTGAATAGTAATGATGCCCACCAAGTGGGAGCATTTACTATGTGCCAGGCACTAAGTGTAATCCTTTACATATATTATCGTATTTAAGCCTTATAATACACTAGAGGTCCAATGCACGAAATTCGTGCAAGGGGCTCTGCCCTCGCAGCCCGCCTGCCTTGGCCAACCCTCACAGCCCCACCGGCCTCGGCTGGCCCTCGCAGCCCTGACTTTGTCCAGAAGATTGTCCAGAAGGTCGTCTGGATGGTTGTTCTGCTGTTCGGTCTAACTAGCATATTAGCTCTTTATTATATAGGATTTGCAAACTAGATATTTTACCATATTTTAGCAAGGAAAAAATAAAGACAGAGAAAAGTTGAACAATTTTCCAAGGTCAGGCAGCTGTCAGCAGCAAAATCAGGATTTGGCTCAAGATCGCATGACTCCAAAATAAAATCTTCAGCTCAATTGCTGAAAACTGTAGTGTTTTTCATCCATTTAGGAAGTTCTGGAGAGTAGGTAGAAATTTTACTGTTCCTGCCTATACAAATATGTGTATGTTACTAAATTCTAAAAGCCTAGTCCTGTTTTTCCTAACGTTTATTGGGGTAAAAGGAAGATTAACAGAAGACTCAATTCTGTGTATTAACTAATTATGATTTTAGTGGGTGTGTCTTCACTCAATGTAGACCAATTAGGTTTGTTTCATTCATTTAGGTTTTATCTTATTAATGCTAATATTTCCTGGTTTAAGTTTTGAAAACAGACATAAAGCCCCACAGTGTTTGGAGGATGGTTAAGATCAGATGTGTTTATCTTTCTTGTCTTGTCCTTGCACATGTGGGATCCCGCCAACTCTGACTTTAAAAAGTAGCTACGTGGTGCTTCACAGCATGAGCCCCTTCCTGGCGGGCTCAGGGACCCAGAATGAAAGCAAAGTTGCTCTCTGGAGGCATACCCACAAAAGCACATGTGAAAATTCAAATTACAAAGGTCTTAAATTAAGAATTAAGCCAGGGCAATAAACATGTTAGGCTTTGTGGATCCTACATTCTTTGTAGCAACTACTTAATTCTGTCATTGTAGCGAAAGCAGCCCTAGACAATATGTAAGGAATGGGCATGTCTGAGTTCCAGTAAAACTTTCTTTCCCAAACAGGCGGCTGGTAGAGACCTGACCCAGGGCGGCAGTGTGTCGACCCCTGGATTAAATAAATATCACATTATAACAAAGAATTTTTTATTTTCCATAAACTTACCCTTTGGATATAAGATGTTACCTTTTCAATCCAAAAGGTTTTAACATAAAACTTAGCTCATCAATGTGTGACGAGTGGGAAATGATGATTGTCTACAATGTTGGAACTGAAGACAATCGTTATATAACACAGGAGCCAAATATGTTCTGTCATATTCTTCATATACCAGACTCATTGCAGGCTCTGCTCCTTAGCACTGTAAATCTTGGACAAGCCACTTAATGCCCCTAAGTGTCAGTGTGCTTGTCTGTAAAATGGGAATAATAACAGGTTGTGTTTTACTGAATTTATTCAGTGAGACTATGATAAGTTAACAAATGAATCACTTAGCACCATGCTTGGGCATATGCACATTAAAAAAATAGAATAATCATCATTTATATTACTGCCACTGAGCCAAGACTTGGCCCATGATTGGGCATTTACCAAGTGTTGGTCCTTGTAGAATTTCACAGCTAAGACCTCCAGCATAGTTATAATTTAACTCTAATATTATACAGAAATTGAACACTGAACACCAGTGGTAGGAAATAGGACTCCAAAGTTGCAGACATTTGCATTCTGGCTCTACTACTTACTCTGTGTTCTTGTGCCAGTCAGTTAACCTCTCTGAGCCTCATGTTTTGCGTATACAAAATCAGAGTAATGAGAGCTCCCACCTAATAAGATAGTTGGTACTAGTTTTTATTAGCCACCACTAATTAATTGAATTCCTATGACTTGGGAAAATTCCATTCTGTTGAATAATGATGTTTAGGATTGAGCTGGTTCTCTGGAATCAGTTCTTGAAATCAAACCATCAAATTGTGCTAAGGAAAAATCTTGCCTTCAAGAAGTATACAATGTAGTTTGAAGGGACAAAATTATATGCAAGCAACATCCATCCACAATACAGAGTCAATTTATAACATAGTAGACAGCTGTAATATATAAGGGTAGCATAAAATGGTAGTAGAGATATTGTGTGGGTATGAATCTAAGCTCAGCTACTTATTATCTATTTAACATTTAGCAGCTTCATTAACTTCTCTATAAAACATAGATATTAAAGCTATTAGATAGAAATAAGAGTCACATGCTAAAGAGTCAGTAAACATAGCTTGAATTGGCCATGGTAATTAGTGGCAATGGTGATGGGGGTAGTGAGGGTGGTGACATAGTGGTGTAAGCTTCAACAGTTGGAGGACTTTGGAGATCTCAGATAACAATGGGGTTTGATTGGTCAGTAGCCTCTCCATAGAGGAGATTCTAGTTGAGCTGGGTTTAAGTGATGACTTGGCAGTTTAAGCTAAATGAGGAGAGATTATTTGAGATGCCTGCTATCCTCTTTTGCCCAGTGATGAAACAGAATAAAGAATAAATTGTATCATAAAGATGATTTTGAGCATATGCCCTGACCAGTAATCGAACCATGACCTCCTTGTTCATAGGTTGATACTCAACCATTGAGCCACACTGGCTGGGCATGAAGCTGATATTTAATGCGCAAGATAGTGAACTCATTGTCTGTGTGCATGATTTAAGCTGTCTCACTGCCAACACATTGATTTTTATTGCACTAGAAGAGAGAGGAAGTGGTAGTACAAGCTGCTTCTTTTTCAGGATGTAACCCAGAAATTGTAATCACCTCCACTCAGACCCCATTGCAAGAACTTAGTTATATGACCATATCTCTTCACAAAGAAGCCCTACAGATATCTCTAGCTGAGCAGCCATGTTGCCAGCTAAAACTTTGTGGGATCTAAAGATTCATTCATTTACTGATAAAATCAGCTTGGATACCAGGGCCTGCTTAGCAGTCTCCACTACTTTGTCAGACTCATTGTTATTACGTACTTTTTAAGGCATGCAAAATGACAGAAAATATGATAACACCAAAACAGGCAAACCCATTATCCAGGTTAATAAACAAATGTTATTGGTGCAGTGGAAGTCTTAATCCCTCATCCTGCCCTAAATATGAAGTAACCATTTTCTGCTGTCACTGTTTATCTTTTCCATGCATTTCTTTCCTTTTTAAAAAAAAGATTTTAAAATTCATTTTTAGAGAGAGAAGAAGGGAGAGGGAGAGAGAGAGAAACATCAATGTGAGAGTGCAACACTGATTAGCTGCCTCCTTTACACCCCCATCCGGAGATTGAACCTGCCACCCAGGCATGTACCCTGTCCAGGAATCAAACCAGCAACCTCTTGGTGCATGGGTTGATGCCCAACAAACTGAGCCACACCAGGCAGGGCTCCAAGCATTTCTTCATACTTTTGTTACCAACATCTGCACTTGGAACAGGTCTAGTACTGTTGTGGCTATATGAATCTTCATAGAAGACATATTGGACTGCGATTTTTTTTTGCACCTGATTTTTTTGGGAGGTGTTCATCATGATTTGAGAAATTTATTCATATTGATACATGCAGCTCATTTATTTTTCTGGATGATATTACATTCTGGGTATGTTGTCACTTACTTAATAATGAAATTCCAGTTTTTTACTATTACAAAGAAATGCTATTGTGAATATTTCTATACATGTCTCCTTGTGCACATGTACAAGAATCTCTCCAAGGGAACGTACCTAGAAGCATAATTACTGGTCATGAGGTAATTGCATCTTCAAGTTATTAGATATCACCAAATAATTCTTCAATTTGTTGTACATTGCTTTGAACAGCATATAAATAATTATTTTATTTTTTACAAAGAGTCAGTTCAAAATTTAAAACTTTATTTTAATGCAGGAACTGGACTTCTCCTACATTACTGGGGGAAGGATAAGACTCAGCAATTCCACCCCGTGGTACTTATCCAAGAGAATTAGCATTTTTGTCCACCAAAAAAATATGCACAAGAATATTTAGAGTGGCTTCATTGCCAATAGCCCAAAATTGGAAACAACTCAAATACCCATCAACAGTGGAACAGATAAATACAATGTAATAATACTCAGGCAAATAAACAAAGAACACTGGTGCCTTTAACAAAAAGGATGAATCTTACAGACATATATTGAGAGAATATATCCCAACCCAATGAGTACATATTCCATTACTTTATTTATGCTGAATTCAAGATCAGGAAAATCTAATCTGTGGCAATATAAATCAGAATAGTGATTGTGCCCAGCTGACATGGCTCAGTGGTTGAGTGTCAACCTATGAACCAGGAGTTCACAATTCGATTCCTGGTCAGGGCACATGCCCAGGTTGTGGGCTCAATCCCCAGTGTGGGGCATGCAGTATGCAGCCGATCGATGATTTTCTTTCATTATTGATGTTTCTATCTCTCCCTCTCTGAAATTAATAAAAACATATTTTAAAAAGATAATAGTAAAATAAAGAGAGAGAGAGAAAGAGAGAGAGAGAGAATAGTAGTTGCCTCAGCAGAGGAGGGGCACTGGGTTAGTACTGATTTGAAGATACTCAAATTCCAAAATGTTCAATATCAGTAATATCTAAAATGGTAGCCACTAGCCTCATTAAATAAACTTTAAAATTTAGTTCCTCAATCACACTAGCCACAGTTTAAGTGCTCAATAGCCATGTATGGCTTGTGGCGGTCAAAATGGACGTGCAGACAGAACATTTTCATCCTTATACAAGTTCGCTGGGGCTGTTCTTTATCTTGAGCTGGGTGGTGTCTGCTTGGTAAACATATGTCAAAATTAATCAAGGTGTATGCTTGAAATGTGTACGTTTACAGTGCCTATGCCTCATGAATAAAATGTACTTCAAAATAAATATGCTATGCCTCATAAACTAAGGGGAAAGGGCACAGAAAAGAAATAGGAAAGAGGAAAAAAAAGCAGGAAGATCTTATAAATAAGAGCTATTCAAATTTGAATTTTAAATTATAACATGTAATGTGAACTCAAAAGAAAAAAAGCTCCATACAAAAATAGCAAATTAACATGACTTTAAAAGGAGATTATTTATCATTAGCTTAAATCAGCTCCTTCTAGTTTGCAGGTTTAGAAAATTATCAAAATCAAAATAAAACCCTGAGGTCTCAAGCAACTTTCCTCAAATTAGGAAGCATCCATGGATACTCTGGCTCACTGTCCTTGTTGCATTTCTACGTGACTAATCTATGTTGCTAATTAGATTCCTTCATAAAGCACGGTTTCAATACTTTTCTGTTCAGCACCAGCATCTTTGTCTGTGTAGAGATGTGTGACCCCAAGCATGGGTAAATGTATGCAGAGTAATGAGTTAGATTAGAGTGGTCTGATTTCTGTTTTATGAAAGTTAATTGGAAGTGCAATGTTAATCTTTGTCACAGAGCCCTGATTAACCCATTGCCTATCTTGCATTCGCAATAGAGGATTCTTTTTAACATATATTTGGTTTAAGATTATCAAGAAGCATAAGGGAGAAGCAGTCTGAGAATTGTAGATCGAAATAGACAGTCATACACTGGAGATATACACATGTCCTCCATCATGTCTGGACAGAGCAGAGTGAATCGGAAGAGCTACGTGACCTTGGGCAACTTCTTACCTTCATTGAGCCTCAGTGTCCTTACTTCCTGCCTTTGCTGACTGCCAGGAGGAGTCGTTGTCTCTCTGTTTGTTCCCACCATGAGTCAGGGCAACCACTAGGACAACACAGAGCACAGTTGTCCTACAATCCATTACCAGGCGCAAGACTGTGAGCATCTGAGGGCTGTGAAGTGCATCTTGTTTCCGTAGCACCTAGGCCTCTGCCTGGCTCCAGTATATCTCACAAAAGATTTATTGAATAAGTGAGGCAGTGAGTGAATGAATGAATGCTGTAATATATATTGCTATGTAACATATAACTCCAAACTTATACACCTTTATTATCTCACTAAGGGCTCAGTGCACAAATTCGTGCACCTTGAAAGGAACTGTGGGCCACGAGGCTGCGGTGGGCACAGGGGTGGGTCTTGGCCCATCCTCTGTGCCCCCACCCAGCCCCTCCTGCCATGGCTTTTAGCCCCCTGTCTGCCGGCAGCCCCGCTTCCACTGCCGTTGCTCCCACATGCTAACGGTGTTGGCCCTGCTCACACCCGCTGACGGCGTGGAGTGATTGGGGCCAGTGCCAGCAGCGGGTGCAAGCAGGGCCAGCGCTGTTAGCGGATGCAAGCAGCAGCTGCTGCCCTGATCACCCCTCAGGAGCAGGGGGAGGTGGAGAAGCCCTGAGGGGTGATCAGGGCCGGCAGCTGCTGCTTGCACCCGCTGACGGCGCTGAGCAGTTGGGGCCAGCACTGGCAGCAGGTGTGAGCACCTTGGCAGGACCATGGCATGTGGGAGCAAAGAATTTTCAGTAACCACCAGAGGATCGCCCTGATGACAGCAACCGGCGCCCTGCCTTGGTCTGGCGCCCCCACTCATCTGCTCCACCATTTTGCTGCAGCCAACGCCTGCCATGTTTCGCACTCTGCCGTCTGCTCTGGATGCCTTCCATGTTCCGCACACGTGCTCCCTGGTGGTCAGCACATGTCATAGCGACTGGTTGTTCAGTTGTTCGGTTGTTCTGCCATTCATTCTATTTGCATATTAGCCTTTTATTATATAGAACTAGTGTCCCAGTGCATGGAATTCATGCACATTAAAAGGTAATTAATTAGAGGAAATATTTTAATATTGCTATTTGTCCTTTCTTTATAATAGAAATGTCAGAGATGAAAGAAAATTAGTAAAATGTATATGAAAATCTTTCTCCTGCCAGAGTCTGGGGCACGCCATGGGACCCAGAGTCAAGTCCCCGCCCACCTGCGCACACCTCAAAATCATGTGAGACCCAGACCCAGCCGACCCCAGCCCCGTCATGCCCCGCAGGGTGGGAGCGCAGCCTATGGCTCCCCGTCAAGCCCCATCGGGGTGGGGAGTGTGGCCTCAGGTTCCCTGGCCCTGGCGCCGGGGCGGGGAGCGCAGCCTCAGGTCTCCTGCCCTGGCCTCAGGTCCCCCTAGACTTCACAGTTACTCAGAGACTCAGGCTGATGGAGCAGCCAACATTTACAGTGTCTTGAGCTGCCATGCCAGAGGGAAAAGAGGACTCTGGTGAGTCTCACACCAGCAATCAAATGCTCATCCCAGCATATTCACAGCATTTGTCTCACAGTCCATTGGACAGAACTAGTCTCCCCAGCTGCAGGGAGACAAGGAAGTATAGCCTTCCCAGGGGCCCAGCAGAGAGAACTGGAAATATTTGGCAGGTAGCATCAATGACCACCACAGGTTCAAAGGAGGGCTCTCTCTTCCCTGTTGATGCAGAATGAGAAAGTGTTCAAGGCAGGGCATACAAGGTTACCTAGTACTTCCAGAAAACAACCACAAGAACAACACTAATGTAATATTAATTACAACTTGAATTGTGCTTATTATATGTAAGAAATTTAATTGTCATACAATAACTCATTGTTGGCCCTTGAAAAATACGAGGGTTAGGGCACCAACCCTGTGCCATCAGAAATCCACATAGGACTTTTGACTTCCCAAAAACTTAACTATGAATAGCCTACTGTTGACAGAACGAAAGTCTTACTGATGACATAAATAGTCACTTAACACATATTTTATATGTGATGTGTATTACATACTTTATTCTTGTAATAAAGTAAGCTGGAGAAAAGAATTTGTTATTAAGAAAATTATAAGGAAGAGAAAATACATTTATAGTACTCTGTATTTATTGAAAAATATCCACATATAAGTGAACCTGTGCAAATCAAACAGATTATGAAACTGAGACACAGAATGCTTCAGTAACTTGCCCAGAATCACATCATATAGCTAGTAGGCAGCAGGTCTGAGATTTGATCCAAGATCTCTCTGACACTAAAGACTGAGCACTTAAACTTCACTTTATAAATCAATTCAGCTGTTGTGCAAATCACTTCCTCTCACTGTTGACTTGAAGGAGCAAGTCGCCTTTCCTGTAACTTCTCCACATCTTTCTGGTTTAAGTTACAGGTGTGATTGAGATGGATTTGCAGAATGTTCCATCCTTTCATTCCCTGATCATGCTCAGAGAAATAAATAGAATGTTTCCAGACATTTAGAGGCAGCACTGAGCTCCGTATCCACTTGGGTACTAAGAAAACAGGCTCCTACACTAACTCACTCAGCAACATGAACACATAGGATGCTGGGACCACTCCACCTGAAGCAGGTCCAGGGCCACTCATTGTTTCCAGATATCAGATGCTTTTGATCTCAGATGCAAAAGCAGACAATAATAAAAATGACTAGCATTTGCACTAGGGATTGCTATAGGTATGCCTTTTCTCATGCAGATAAATACTATTCACTTTTCTATCACCATTTTAGAGATGTGAAACCTGAAGCTAAGAGAAGTTAACTAACCAAGGCCACAGAGCAGGTTTTTGGAGAGATTAAATACTTGATTTCAAATTTCAAGCATTTATCCACCCTAGTGGACACATGAAGTTGCTTAATATTTTAACCACACACACACACACACCCATTTCTTCTAGTGTCTTTCCTATTCCCAAGTCAAACTTATAATATTTATTTCAAAGGTAAAGGAGAATAAAAGATACAGATATATTTCACTTGTTTTCCCTTGGTCCAAAAGATTACCTGAGTCACTGAATTTATTTTGTATCATAACAGTCGAGCTTTCCCAAGTAGCTTCAGAACAACAGCACTTACTCACTTATTATCACTGAAAGGACCTTTAAGTTTGGATATGAAATGGTACTGGCTCCAAAGTCACCCTCAAGCTCAAACTTTCATTTTTTTTTACATTAAAGTGTAGTTGACATACAATATTATATTAGTTTTAGTAACTTGCCCAGAATCACATCACATAGCTAGTAGGCAGCAGGTGATTCATGGTGATTCAACATTTATATTTAGGTGATTCATGGTGATTCAACATTTATATTCCTTACAAAGTGATCACCATGATCAGCCTAGTAACCATATGTCACCTCACCGTGTAAAGTTATTATGATACTAGGGGCCCAGTGCACAAATTCGTGCACCTTGAAAGGGACTGTGGGCCATGAGGCTGCAGTAGGCACAGGGGTGGGTCTCAGCCCATCCTCTGCCCCCCCCCTACCGCCCAGCCCCTCCCGCTGTGTCCCGGTCCCATGTCTGCCTGCAGCCCCACAACCGCCGCCCCTGCTCCCACATGCCGATAGCGCCAGCCCCATTTGCACCCGCTGATGGCATGGAGCTATTGGGGCTGGTGCTATCAGCGGGTGCAAGTGGTAGCTGCTGCCCTGATTGCCCCTCAGGAGCAAGGGGAGGTGGAGAAGCCCTCGGACAATCAGGGCCAGCAGCTGCCACTTGTACCCACTGATGACACCAAGCGATTGGGACTATCACTGGGCACCGGCAGTGGGTGTGAGCAGTGGCTCCAGCACCACTGTGGGTGCAAGCGGGGCCAGCATTGGCAGTGGGTGCAAGCGGCAGCTCTGGCGCCAGCAGCAGGTGCAAGCGCCAGGCAGGAGGACCGCAGCACGCGGGAGCAAAGTATTTTCAGTAATCACCAGAGGCTCACCCCGATGACAGCAACCAGTGCTGGTCTGGCACCCCCGCTCACCTGCTCCACCATCCCGCTGCGGCCGACGCCTGCCATGTTCCACGCATGCTCCCTGGTGGTCAGCACACATCATTGCGACCGATTGTTCAGTTGTTTGGTTGTTCTGCCGTTCGGTCTATTTGCATATTAGCCTTTTATTATGTAGGATTATGACTATATAACCTGGGCTGTACATTGCATCCCAATGACATTTATTTTATAACTGAAAGTTGTGCCTCTCAATCTCCTTCAACTTTTTCGCCCATCCCTCACCCTACCCAGCCTCTGACAACCATCAGTTTGTTCTTCGTGTCTATGAGTCTGTTTCAGTTTTGTTTTATTTGTATTTTCTTTTCTTTTAGGTTCCACATATAAGTGAAATTATATAGTCCTTGTCTTTTTCTGTCTGACTTATTTCATTTAGCATAATGCCCTCAAGATCCATCCATGTTTTCATAAATGGCAAGATTTCATTCTTTTTTAGGTCAAATAACATGCCATTGTATATATGTACCACATCTTTGTTATCCATTCATCTATCAGTGGGCACTTAGGTTGCTTCCATGTCTTGGCTATTATAAGTAATACAGTATTGAACTTAGGTGTGCATATATCCTTTTGAGTTAGTGTACTTGTACTCTTCATATAAATATCCAGAAGTGAAATTGTTGGATCATATGGTAATTCTATTTTTAAATTTTTGAGGAATCTCCATACTGTTTTCTATGGCGGCTGCACCAATTTACAATCCAACTGACAGTACATGAGGGTTCCATTTTTTCCACACCCTCACCAACACTTATTTGTTGTCATTTTTTATAATAGCCAGACAGACAAGTGTGAGGTTATATCTCACTGGGGTTTTGATTTTTATTTGCCTGATTTATTAGTGATGTTGAGCATCTTTTCATGCATCTGTTGCCATCAGTATGTCTTCTTTGGAGAAATGTCTGTTCAGGTTCTCCGTTTCTTTAATCAGATTTAAAAAATATATAGAGAGTTCTTTATATATTTTAGATATTAACCTCTTATTGGATATATCCTTTAGAAATATTTTCTTCCATTCAGTACGTTGCCTTTTCATTTTGTTGATGGTTTCCTTTGTTGTGTCAAACTTTAGTTTTCAATCCATATTTGAAGGAACTATTAAAGATCTTTGGTAATAATTATTGGCAAAGGAATGAGGATACAGTAGGAAAAGACAATGAGATATGGCTCTTAGTATCTTCCAAAAAATTTAAATGACTTTATTTAAGGAAAAAGTAGTATGGGTGTTACATTAAAGAAAGGTTTCTCCAATTAAGTTAGCAACGTATTATTCAAGGTAATAAGGGAGCATATAACATCTCCCTCCCTGCAGAAGTCTGAGAGGCCAAGCCCTGCTAGATGGAAATAGCCAGAATGGCAAACGGAACATGCACTTTGTAGGTAAAACATTCTGGATCTGAATTCCAGCCTTGTCATTCACTAGCTGTGTGAGTTTGAGCCGTGACTTCACCTTACTGAGCCTCAATTTCCCCATATGCAAAATAAAATGTGCTCTCTTGGCCTTGTAGGGCTATCTACGTAATTGAAGGACATAGAGCCTTCAATTATAAATTTATAAATTGATGCGTTATGGAAGCACAAGATGATCCAAAGTTGAGTGTATGCCACTTCTTAAAACCTACCCTGCTATAGAATGTCCAGAAAAAGAATAAGTCCAGCAGCTAGAATAATCTCATTTTAGTTTCACTCCAGGTATAGTCACACTAAGTATTTGGGGGAAGCTTCATTAGGATTTCCAGCAGATGAGTCACAGGCTCCCAGGACTGAAACAACAATGTTTGCTTCTAAATGAATGTTAGTCTTGTCCCTCAAGACAATGGTTATAAAGGCCTCCATGGTGTTTCCATTCACACTCGTGTTAGTATCATCACTTGCAAAACCTTTCTCTAATGGAAAATAGTGTAGGAAGCCCACATCCTTGCAGGTGCCACTTGAACAGGGCACTGGTGACTTTCTCAGGCAGCTGGTGAGGATGACAATGTCTCTTTTGTTTAACAAACTGTCCATTTTAGAGTCTGTGACTATTGCTATGGAGACAACTGTGAAATCAGAAAAAACTAGGTATTGGGCTTTAAAAATCAAAATTACTTCCCAGATGTCCCACCAACTGAAACTGTTCTTACAGATTAGTTTTTCTGTTTGAACTTCCCGATAAATGAAATTATATATAAAATAGAGGCCCAATGCACAAAATTCGTGCAAGGGGCTAGGCCCTCGCACCCCCGGCTTCATCCAGAAGGTCGTCTGGATGGTCGTTCTGCTGTTCGGTCTAATTAGCATATTAGCTTTTTATTATATAGGAGATATATATATATATATATATATATATATATATATATTCTTGTGTGTGCCTTCTTTTTCTCAACTTAATGTCTATGACACTTATTTTGACAATTGCAGGTAACAGTGGCTCATTCACATTCATTGCTGTGTAGTATTCCAGTGTGTGAATGTACCAAATTTGATCTATTCTACTGTTTATGAAGATTTGGGTTGCTTCTGTTTGGAGCTATTTGTAGTAAAGCTATTCAGAGCACTCTTATACATGTTATTTAATGGGTGTTAGGACTCATTTCTTTTGGTAGATACCCAGGAGTGGAATTCTGGATCATGAGACTGATATATGTATGCAGATGTTTATCTTCAGTAGATATTGCCCAACAATTTTCCAAAGTGGTTTCACCAATAAGCTCTGTTGCCAGCAATAAAAGAGACTCCGGTGCTTCACATTTTCACCCACAATTGGTCCTTACCAATATTTTTATTTTTATTTTATTTTAAATTTTATTATGAAGATATAATATTAGCAAATAAAGTTGAGGCTAATGAAGGACTTGGCCAAATAACCCATGTTTTACATTTTGCCAGCTTTGACATAAGGCACTTAGAAATAATTAATTTAGAGCATAAAGGACCTTTTAGAAAAAAAGGACATGAAAAATGATCCAGCTGAGTGTTTTTCAAGTTTCTTTAAACTGTAGAATATCTTCCTGATAGATACTTACCAATGTTTTTAAAGCAACGACTTTTTTTTAAAAAAAGAGTTGCCTTTGAAAATCTGTCCAAGTCCTTATAACACTCTCGAATGCCTATCAATACAGATAGAATCATGAATAGAGCAAGAACCTGACTCTCTTGTGGGTGGTGTTTCTGATCTTACTGTGCCATTAAGAAAGAAAGAGAATTTTTATTTGAGAGTTTGGTTGTTGATCAGTATGAAAAACATAAAGGAAGCAGAAGGTTAATTACTTTGAGTGAAGTGTTGTTTTTGCTTTCTTTTGCCAGAATCCAGGATTATTTATCATTAGCTATTGATCAATATGCATAATGGGTCACTTAAAGATATTGCACATCCCTTGCATAACTAGAAACGGAGCAATCTTAGATCCTGTAATTAATAATGTAGCAAATTAGCCTTCCCGGCAGAGTGATCTCATGTCATAAGTTGACTGCACGTCTCCTCCAGTGCAGACTGGGTCGATAGCTCCTGTCCTCCTGGTATTTGTGGCTAAGATCCGGTCTGAAAACCTCAAGGTTGTTTTTGTTTAGTTCAAGGAATGTGACTCTTCACTTTCAAATTTGAATGTAAACAAGTCAAGAGCTTAAGTTTGGGAAAAGAGGTATAAATGCATTACTTATGCTGTGAAACACGATAAAAGAAAATAGTGTAATTATCCTTCCAATGAATTCAGAAGTGCCTCCATGGACCTAAAAAGGCCATTTCTCTCCCTGTCCCTTCCCCTAATCAGGGTGGGGAGTTACTTCCAATAGCTGCGGACAGTAGCTGCTCAGCAGCTCCTCACTGCTCCATGCTGTTACCCAAGGAGAGAGCTTTAAAACACCTGCACCGCCCCTCCCTCAACCTGTTTCTCTCTCTTGTCCATTCCTGGTTCTATGCCTTTCATCAGCGTAACATTCCTCAGGAGCGATAGTCAGGCATCCCTCAGTGAGCTGAGCAGGTAGCGCGAAACCGTGTTGAAAGCCTGGTGCTTAAGTCCAGCTCTCACGTTCCAGCAGCCCGGCCTGGGAAACTCTCTCTCCGCCTCAGTGACCCTCTCTCAGAGATGGGGCGTGGGCACAGCACCTCCTAGTGGGGCAGTAAGTTTCAGGGAGGTATTCACAGGGGTGATGGCCTGTTTCTAGGGTGATGCCTCCAGAGCATCGATTTAGGAGCAGGCGGACATCCCCCAAGGGGTCCTGGACTGTGAGAGGGTGCAGGTCGGGCTGAGGGATCTCCCCCGCAGTGCACGAATTTTGTGCACCAGGCCTCTAGTAGTGCTATAATAGATGGTAGGAATTCTTTGTATGTCCTTACCAGAAAAAATAAGATGTATTTCTATGCCTTGATTTACTTATTTTAAATTATTATTTTTACTGCATGAGTCTCCAAACCTGGGAAGTGCTCAGTGGTGTCCATCACAGCAGTGCCAGGTGACAGCTGGGCTGTCAGGGAAGGAGGAGCCAGGTTTGAGAGACAGATAAGCTAGCAGACCTGTGGATGGGGGAAAAATCAAGGAGAATACTCAAAGAGCCTGTGGTTTCTCCCTGCCCCGAATGAAGCAGGGGTGTGAGGATTGATCTAAAGCCCCACTATAGGGCATACACTTCTTCTGTTTCCCCCTGATCCTGGGCCCTCCTGAGCATGCGTCCTGAGTACACATAGCAAGGTCAAGTGCACACAGGGGAACAGTTGGCTTCCATCTCTTGACCAGACAACCACAGGCACAATCCCTTGGATGCCTCAGGACCCAAGTGTGGCCACCTGACCTGTGATACTCTCTACCCTGAGCCCTTCCTCTGCCTGTTCCAGACACATAGCCCCTGGAGAAGCTCTCCAGAGCACCCTGGGAAATTGCGCCCTCCCCGAGACCATGGTTTCCACGGTGCCTCTCAGATGGAGCCCGCAGAGGTGGCAAAGGGCTTATCAGACCCAGGAGCAGCCAGGCCTCCAGCAGCAGGCATTTTGAGCAGCACCTGCAAATTAAATTAGCAAGGGTTCCACTTCATCTCCTGAGCAGCTCAGCCACACCCCCAACCATTCCCAAGCCAAACTGACCCAGTTTGAAATTAAAATCAGGTTTATTTTTAGAGGGATATATTTTCCGCTTGCCTCAGTCTCCATGGATGCTTTTCCCATCTGGCCCCATAAACATTGGAGTCCATTATCCCCAGAGCTGCTGAGCCCTTCAGAGGGCCACTTGAGAGATGGAGGCCCAGTGGAGTCTTGCTCATGCACATTCAGAGGCAGCCCCTCACTTGTCTTGGGCCGTGCCTACATTGCCAAAGCGGGGCTGTCGACAGCTATGTCCCTTTTCCTCTTCTGTCTGCTGGTCTCGAGGCTGGCATCAGGGTCCCTTGGCCTGGAAAAACCTTCAAGTTCAAGGTGATTTACAGCCTGGTCACACTCGGGTTTAGCAGAATCTGCTGGCATTCATTGGAGACCTATAACATCTTCTCCTGATAAAAATCCAGACGATATGAATGGCCTCTTTGCAGCCAGGCTCAAGCATATTTGTCATCACAGCTGAAGGCTCTGTAATTTTCCTTTGTAGCACCTTCTGCAAGGGAATTTTTCACAAAACTGCCTGGATAACATCTGGCTCTTTTCTCAAAAGTGTAAGCTTCCTTAAGGCCCCAGCCAACTCTCACATACCCTTCACTAGGCCAGAGCCCAGTACTATAGTCAGTCCTCAGCAAATGAGTGAAGTCAGCTGCTAGACCAGTGGTTCTCTGCTGGGGAGTGTGACACCTATTGCCCACACCTCCGGGACATTTTCAATGTCTGGTGATATTTTTTGGTTCATCTCAGGGAGGGAGGAAAGGGTGCTACTGAAATCTGGTAGAAGCTAAAGAATGCAATGCTGTTCAACATTCCACAGGGCACAGGACAGCCCCACAACAAAGAACAACCAGTCCCACGTGTCATTAGTGCTGAGGTTGAGAAGCCTGTGCTGGGTAAATCTGGTCCCAGTGGCTATGCCTGCACTTGGCTGGCCTGCCCTCTCAGTGATTAACATCCTATGGCTTGGAGTAAGGCAGAATCAGACTCCACCTCTCACAAACAGGCTGGCGTTGCACATTGATCTGACCTCCCTGAGCCTCATTTCTCCATCTGTCAACTGAGAATGAAAATATGACTCCCTTATACTGTTCTTGCAAGGTTGCTATGAGATCATTCCTATAAAACTTATAGAACCATATGTGACATATGTTTAGTTGGGTGCCGGGGCTGTCCAGCAGCCCCTGAGCGACAGATGAATGGATTACTCCAACACAAAATTTGCTGTCAAAGAGAGGGCTAAGGGATGGCCTGGCCAAAAGAACCAGGCAGCCTCAATTGCCTGCCTCATTAGCCTTTTACTGTAACAGCAGTTTAAGTTTATCTTTTAGATACATTCAATAGGGTGAGTAATCTTGGGATGAGACATGTGTTTACATTGTCCTCTCAGCAAGGGCATCCAGGGATTAGGCTTAAGGATTCCAGTAAACACCCGGGGGTCTGCACATGCACAGACTTGTTTGGAAAGGTCGAGGAATAATTAGAGGCGCCGCCTTCGACACTCTCCTAAGTCTCCCTTAAGTCAGAATTCCAATAAACAGCGCAGGTGGCCTTCCACACACTTCCTTTTCTCAGAATATCTTCCTTACAAGCTTTCCAACCAAGTCTCATGCTTCCCCACAGTTGGGTTGTTGTCATTCTTATTTTTGCTCCTGTTACTATTTGAGCCAGGAAGTTTGGATTTAGCTCTTACATCAGTCAGGATAAGCTACATTGTGCTGTAGTAACAAAAGCCCCAAATCACAGTGGCTTGAAAGACAAGGGCTATTTTCTCTTTTGGGTTGTGCCCACCTTAGGTTGGCAAGGGGGCCCTGTTCATGATACTTACTCAGTAATCGT
This sequence comes from Plecotus auritus, assembly GCF_963455305.1. Taxonomy (NCBI): domain Eukaryota; kingdom Metazoa; phylum Chordata; class Mammalia; order Chiroptera; family Vespertilionidae; genus Plecotus; species Plecotus auritus. Next base: position 127,237,715 of record NC_137773.1, read on the forward strand.
TGGCACAGCCCCATCTCAAATTATGTGCCCACTATCCCAGCGCAAAGGAAAGCTCTGGAGGGTCTTGCACCAGCCAATAAAGGTTCTAGCCTGGAAGAGACACACAGCACATGTGCTCCCAACTCAGTGGCCAGAACTAGTCACATAACCCCACCCAATCCTGACAGTTATAGGAAGTTGAGAGCGACCATGTTAGCAGAAGGTAGGAGGCTGGAAATGTTTGCTAATAGGACAAATGACCATTAGCATAATGGTAGGATACTTTTTTTCTTTTGGCATTGGCTGCATTTTTCAGGATGTGTATTTTCCAGGAATGCAGCACCCTCATTTACAGATTACCCAATTACTTATAGTTAACAAATACTTGCTGATGGTGGGCCCTGTGCTAGGCACTGGGAATATAATGGTAAGCAAACCCAGATAAAAATCCCTGTACCCATGTACCTTATAGACCAAATTAATTGAAAGGTCTTAGCAATGAGTTTATACTTATTAAGAACTCTGAAGGAAAGAAACAGAGTTCGGTGGGGAATAAGATATAGACTAGGAGTCAGGGGTAGCCTGTCTTACCTCATGTTTGAGCTGTGTGTAAAGGCTGCGTAGGCATTCATAGGTGAAGCAGGGAGGGAAGGAGGAACTTTCAGGAGAGAGGACAGCACATGCAGAGGCCCAGGCAGGGAAAGCATGAAGGGCTGAAAGCAGGTCTGTGTGGCTAGAGCAGGACCGAAGAGGGCACAGTGGCAGATGGGGCTGGAAGGGCAGGCAGGGACCAGGTCATGCAGATCCCTCGAGGTCTGATTCTGTATCTCCACCAGGAGCTGAAGCCTTTGAGGGACTTAGTGCACAGGACTAGCGTCCAAACCCAGATGGTGCCCATGAACTCCAAAGTTACAAAGGAGTCCTGTGTTTGGAAGGCTCCTGATTCCTGTCCCTCACTAGATGTGTTCTGAAATCACAGACCCGTACCTCACCTGCAGCATTGTACAGCAAGTACTCTGAGTCTCTCTCCAAGCCTGAAGCCCCGAGCCACCTTCTGTTATAGCAAGTGTCCCCTTGTGAGTGCCCTTCTCGCAGTCAGGGAGGCCTCCCACAGACGCTGAGGAGGAGGACACACATCACTCATTGCAGCGCACCTGCCTGCAGGCAGCAAAGCTCCCCGTGGGGCTGATGTACTTGTTCCCTCCTGTGAGAGTGAGGTGCACCCAGCCTGTCAGACGTGCAGGGTTGGAATGTGTTATCTCCTTGACCTTGGAGGATTGGAATTTCCAGATCTGCTGTCCAAACTGGTACAGTCACTGAGCCCAGCCCATCTCACATCACATCGGAACATGGACAAAGAGATGTGAGCAAGTCAGTCACCTGGAAAACAACCAGGACTGGCAAAGTCGTAGCCTAAGCATCTCACCTGGCTGTGCTTGTCTTAGAGGAGAGGAAAGACACAGCCTGGATGTTGCCCTTCAGACGGGGACAGAAAAACAGCAAGCTCTCTGGCCATTTCCCTTTGGGTTGAAAAATAATAGTTTGGGAACTCTCTAATGGTGGCAATTGTTTAACCTCTACACCCTCAGACAAATATTCCTGGTTTACAGTGGGCTCTCAAACATTGAAATGGACAGGGTTTTTTGTCTGTGCTTTTTTCAATGCACTAATTCATTTCCTAGCAGGGCCATCATCCATTGAGTACCTACAATGAGCCAGACACTGTGCTGGGCCCTGGGAAGATGACAGGTAAGACAGTGCAGGCGACTTCTCTCTTCTGGGAAGCTTTCATTCTGGTGAGACAAGATGAATGAAAAACATGTAAATAATTAAATATGATAATGTAGGGTCATGGAGGGGAGGGGCAATTTCTTTAGCTGGAGTGGCCTGGAGAAAAATCACTCTTAGTGAGGTTAGATTTGGCCCAAGAACTAAAAACGAGGAGCCAGCCATGAGCTGGGTGGAGACCAGTTACCTGGCAGAGGGAATAGCAAGGAGAAAATGGGTGTGAGGTGCTGCGGCACATGGAGGACAGAGAAGAAGGTGGTAAGAAATGAAATTAGAGAGGTGGGCAGGATCCTGATCTCACAGGACCTGGTGGTAGTCCATGATAACGAGTTTGGATTTTATCCATTGGCAACAGGACACCATGGGTGAAGTTTAAGCAAGGAAGTAGTAAGATTGTCTCTATGCCTTGATAAGGTCACTCTGGCTGCTGAAGAGCGAACAAGCATGGATGTAGGGAGAGTAGGTGGGAATCTGAGCAGTGGTCACACGAGAGATGATAGTGGTTTGGAGATACGGAGAAGCTATCAGATTCAGCAGAAAATACAGAGAAGGGATCAATAAGAATTGCTGCTAGACTGGACATGGAGTATGAGAGAAAATGAAATAAGGGTGATCCTCAGGTTTCTAAATATGAGTAATGGGTAGATAGAGGTGTTATTTTCAAAGAGGAGAAAAGAGCAGACTTGCTGTAGGTGGAGCTAAAATGTCTCTGCTGTGCAAGTCAACTTTGATACTTTTATTAGGTATCTGAGTGGACATGTTTAGTAAGCATACCATTATGCCTGGAGTTCAGGGCTGGAGATATACTTGGTGTATTCAGTTGTATAATAAATGCCAAATACCACAGAACTAATTCGTATTGTTTTACCAGAACATTTGGCTTTGTTCTATTTTTTCATTCAACAAATAATGTATTTAATAGGACAACATATGATATTCTGTACTGAACTCTAGCAGATCCGAACTCATTTAGTTTTTGATGGGCATCATTCTATCTGTCTAGTCTTGAGTGTAATGGGTTTGTTGAAAGAGAGCTGAATGAATTGGAGATATTAGCATATAGTAGAAGAAAAAAATCGATCAGTTCCAATGTATAGACTTTCTCTGCTACATCTACAGAGTAAATGGTCCTGCTCCTAGAAGTTCTGAAACAACCTAAGATGGAAGAGCTGGCTTGGAGGCCTCCCCAGTGGACATCACTGTCTCTGAATTATCTCTGCCTGCCCAGAGTTGGTCTCGTGAACCACCAATGTTTCTAGAATCTGCATTTATTCCAACAGGAGATTGGAAAAATAGGATCATTTGGAATAAGAACACTCAATTTTCAAGACTTTGTGATGCAAAATATCCACCAATTCAGCTTAAAAGTTAATCAAGCTGCATGATAGAATTTAGATAGTCAAAGCAAGCAGATGATGAGAGATCACTATACTCTTCAGCTAATTGTAATAACCTATAAGTCTAATGTAAAAGATAAAGATCATATCATCTCTCTGCCCCGATACTGTTGGTTTTAAAGGTTTTGGTATAGACAAGTGGTAGAAATAGCAGCAAAGTCTTCCCATTTGGGTGACAGTATCTAATGTAATTCCATTTTCAGAAAACGGCAAAGTGCTTTGATCTGTCAAACCATGTAGCAAGCAAGTGATACAGAATGTTTCCATTTGGCATAAAGGTCTGGCTTCACAATTAAACACCTATGATTCAAGGAACTAGACCCAAAGCTTTCTGGAGTTTTCTAGAAAACTCATAACATTAAAGATGAAAGCTGGCATTTCTACTGGATCTAGAATCTAGATTTACAATAATATAAATTGAAATGTGTACCACCAATAGTAATCTATTGTTTTCATATCTATAAACAAGAGATAAATGTGAATATGCATAGTCTGATAATATTCTCAAAACTACACTGAATTTTAAATTACTAAACAGAATATATTTTCCTGGGCGGTATGGCTAAGTTGGTTGGGCATCGTCCCAATAATATCATTCGCCGGCCATACAAAATTATCAACTTAAATTAGCCTGCTATATTTGGTCAAACATTTCATTAATTCACCCCTAATGCCTTGGCAGGGCCAGACCAAATGATTTTGTGGGCCTCATAAGGCTCACAGGCAGGGCATTCCCCATCCCTGTCCAAAAGGAAAGTATAGTCCTTTATCAGGAGAAAGAGACTTGGTCTGGGCAACAATACAACAACAACAACAACAACAACATGCCCATCTCATTATCTCACAGAGTTTTAATAGGATTAAAGAATATAACACATAACATTCCCAGCACCTGGCATTTGGGAAAGTCTCAATAAATGGTGACCAGTATTATTATTGTAGTATAAAAGAGAAAAAGAGCAACAATTCAGCAATGATACAAGGCTATAGAATTCTCAGAATTGGCCAGGTTTGATGTTGGCTTATTTACACCCATTAACTTTATGACTGTAAGTCTTAACATTTTGGCCAGCTCCTCCATGTACAAAACAGTGATGATAATAACATATTATGTCAGAGAACTGCTGAAGAGCACAATTTCTGACCAACTGTCCAGGACTCAGGGAGAGAGAAGGGGATTTTAGTTCCAAATATCTCCAGTGGAGTCCACAAGAGGAACTGAGGTAAACTGCATTCAACTCTAGTTTACACATTGAAAGTGGTTTTTATTTATAATCCTATCTCATTCCAAGAGGATTTTTGCCTGCTCATATTTTATATAAGTAGTAATGATTCATCTTTAATGTTATTAAAGAAATTCAGAGGTGAGCAATAAGGTTTCGTTTTAATTCATCATCTAAGAAACATGTTTATAATCCAAACAGGAAAATGAGCAAAGAGCATAAACACTGAATAAATACAAATCTACACTAATAAAAGAGAAAGATGCAAATTGACCGTACCTCTGTGACGCCCACCAGCCAATCAGGAGTGAGTATGCAAATTAACCCAACAAAGATGGGTTAATTTGCATATGCAGGCATGGAGCAAAGACTGAAGGCTCTGGCCCAAGCAAAGGCTGAAGACTGAAGACAACTGAAGACTGAAGACTGAAGAGGCTTGGCTTCTCCGCTGTAGCCGGAGCGAAGGCCTGGGTCCCAGGTGCCAGAGGAAAACCGGTGCCGGCAGCCAGGGGAAGGAAGGCCTATTGCATGAATCTTCAAGCAACAGGCCTCTAGTATACAATAAATATGTGAAAAAAGTTTCAACATTGCTAATAGTTGAAGAAGTTAACAGTGTCAGATTTTTTACCAATTATAGAAATATCAAATTATTTTGCTGTACACACGAAACTACCTAATGTTATATGTCTACTTATGTTTAATTTGTTACCTCTTTGCCCTGATAATTAACTTATTAAAATTCATCACATTATTTCTATCCTCTATCACCTCAGGAAGAAATTGCCCAAAGACCAGTTCACCAATGTGGTGGAAGAGGTTAGAGATGGCAAGTCCGATGCTCTAGGATCTGAGTCAGTGATTCTCAAACCTACCTGTACGTTACAATCATCAAAAGACTATCAGTGTGGGGATAGAGGTCATGTGTGTTACTGACTGAAGGGCCTTCTAGATAGCTGAAAATATTTCAGGTCTTGATTTGGGGGTGGTTATAAGGTGTACCTTTATATAAAAATTCACTGAGCTGTACATTTAAGACTTGTGCAGTTATACCTCTTTTTTAAAAAAAATCATTCCTGTTCTCAAACTTTTTCATTAAGTGAAATAAAGTACAGGTGATAATCATCATTGTTGCGATGCTAGCATGTAACATAGGAGGTTGTGCAGCTTCAGGGTCCATCCTCAGAATCACCTGAGGAGTGTGTTGAAAATAAGGTTCCCAGGCTGCAACCCAGAGATGCTGATTCATCAGGTGTGGCCTGGGGCCTAAGGAATCTGCTTAAGGAACAATAAATAGCGCAAGGTCTGGCACATAGTAGGTGAACAGTAAATAGCTATTGGAAGCATGAGTTACTGGACCAAGCACTTCATCTACAGTTTAATAATAAGCATCAAGTTTAATAATAAGCAACAACTGGCCTGGCTGGTGGAGCCTGGACCTATGAACCAGGAGGTCACGGTTTGATTCCCGATCAGGGCATATGCCTGAATTGCAGGCTGGATTCCCAGTAGGGAACGTGCAGAAGGCAGCCGATTATTGATCCTCTCTCATCACTGATGTTTCTTTCTATCCCTCTCTCCCTCTCCTCTCCTCCCTGAAATCAATAAAAAATATATTTAAAATAATAATGATAATAAGCAACAACTCTCTAACAGTATGCCTTCAATAGCACTCAGTTCTACACTGAAGAAAATGGCAAATTGGAGATGTTAAACAATTCGTCCTGGGTCCAATAGCGAGGGACTGGGGAGTCACCTGTCTCTCATAATGACCAAAAGTCTGAATGCTCAAGAAAAACTGTAGTTTTGTTTTTCACCCTGGAGGAACTGGTGTGATGGAAAGAGATGGGAAGAGGAGGAAGTACCCTGATTAATCAGAATATTGCTTTGACACCCCACTGTGGGAGCAGGAGCTGGAGACACCCCAATGAATGAAAGCCAGTGTTAACTGAGATGCTGGAAGACAGACTCTGGAAGCTCTGAGTCAGCACTTGCAAGCCCTTCAAACACCAGTGCAGTGAAAGGGAAGGTGCTCTGGCATTGGAGCCGGTTCCTCTCATCCCACAGAGATTTCTTCTGGGGCGGAGCCCTGGCAAAGAGAGAGGCTGTTAGCTAATTGTTCCGTCTGCACTTGCTTTCTGCCCGACATCAGTCCTTCGGGCTTCCCTGAACGTCAAAACCTGCTTTCCACGCCTCTGCCCCTTTCTTTATCCTGTTCAGCTTCTGCAGGTGCCACAGCTGCTTGGCTTGGCTGCATCACTGATCCAGCTGTGTAGGCAATTACAGCAGGGTCACAAGTGACTCAGCTGGGTTCTTCATTATGTCTAATTAGGCTCATGCCTAGTAAAGACTGGGCAGGAGGTTCCATTTTCCTACGGGGCTCTATGTGCCCGACTCAGGCATCGGTACCTCTCAGTGCTTTTGCTCTCTCCAAATAGATAACTCTCTTGAGAAAAGGAAGCAGTGTGTGAGGGAGTGGGATCTGGGGCAGGATTTAAATCACCACCTATTGACCTTGGGCAAGTTACCTGACTTCTGGGTAGCTCACCTTCCTCCTCTGTGAAACGGAGATGATAGGAGATAATAATAATAATAATAATAATAATAATAATAATAACAACAACAACAACAACAACAACAACACACATCACATCATGAAGATTAAATAAGATTTTGCACATACAGCCCTAACCGGTTTGGCTCAGTGGATAGAGTGTCGGCCTGCGGACTGAAGGGTCCCCGGTTCGATTCCAGTCAAGGGCATGTACCTTGGTTGCGGGCACATCCCCAGTGGGAGGTGTGTAAGAGGCAGCTGATCGATGTTTCTCTCCCATCGATGTTTCTAACTCTCTATCCCTCTCCCTTCCTCTCTGAAAAAAATCAATAAAATATATTTTTAAAAAAAGATTTTGCACATACAGTACTTAGCACAATGATGGATGCATAATAATACACACAGAATATATACAGTGAAAGTGTGAGTGTGTGAGTGTGCATGTGTGTGTGTGTGTGTGTGTGTGTGTGTGTGTGTGTATAAATATGCACTCAACAGATAGAATTACTGTGCTGGCTACTTTTTCCTTCCTCTCCCTATCTTGACACTTTCTCTGTGCTCTCAGCTCTACTTATACCCAGTGCTGTTCAATATAAATCTAATGCATGCTAATGCATATTAAATAAAGTAAAAATAAGCAGGTAAAATTAATTGTAATGATATATTTTATTTTACCCAATATAACCAAAACATTATTATCTCAACATATAATGAATATAAAAATTATTAAGATATCTTACCATTTTTTTATGAAGCCTTTGAAATCTGGAATGCATTTTTCAGTTGTAACACAAGTGAATTGGGACTAGTGTGATATTTCAAGTGCTCAATAGCTATGTGGGGCTAGAGGCTAAGAGCAAAGCTTTATCCTATCACCATCCTCTATGAAAACTTACCAATCCAGTATTTCTCCTTCAGGGCACAATATCAGCTTTTGATTCTTTCATTCAAGAAGAGTTTATTAATTGCCTACTATGAGTTAGACACTGTATTGAATGTTATGAGGCAAAGGGACACACTTGGGGATAAAGTGTGTCCCCCGGAAACTCGTGTTTTGAAGGCCTAACCACCAGGGAATATAACCCTATTGAGAACAGAGGCTCCACAGAGGTAATCAAGTCAAAACAAAACAAGGTCCCTAGAGTGAGCCCTAATGCATTATGGGTGGTGTTTTTATAAGAAAGGGACATCTGAACAGACACACAGGACACCACCATGTGGAGACAGACATTCTGTTGAGAGCAGAATGGATAAGAGGGGAGTCTAGGAGGCCCCTTTCTATGCAAGGCAGGCGGATCTTACCAGTTTTCTCCCAAGCAACTCCTCATCTTAGACACAGGAATAAGAGTTTTGTCACAGATTATTTTTAGCTCCAATCTGGAATCCAAAGCATCATCAAAGTATGGATTTCTGGGCTTGATTAACTTAAGTGGGGTTTTTTTTCTGTGTTCTCGGTCTTTCTACTTTACTAACTCTATTGGGAGTGTTTTCGCCTCCATTGGGCTTTCAGAAGTGGAACAATGAAGAGAGAAAAGTCATCTTTCTGTGCTGTAGTTTGTTAATTGATTAAAAGTTTGCCGGTCTAGAGAACACCAACAAAGGCTGTAAAAAACAGGTGCTATTGGGTGCTATTTAATTCTGGATCCTTCTATGCCTTCTGAATTTTATGGCATTTTCTTAGAATTTCAGGAGTGCTGTGTCTAGCTGGTATTGGCTTTGAACGAGGAAACCACCCTCAATAATCCCAGCACTTGTTAATGATGACAACTTCAATTTCCAGGTACAAGTCTGTCTTCATTAGCATTCACTCCAATTCAGAGTGGGCAGATGAAGGAAAGTCTGCCAGACCTAATTAGGGATTTTAGTTGGAGGCAAAAAGTGAAGAAAGAAAACAGTAGTTGAAATAAATAGAACCCCAAAGGATACCAGCAAAACTCTTAGATGTCATTAAATCATATGTGAATCCAATGAAAAATGGAATGAATGAAATTCAAATGTACACACACATGAGTGTCTGGTAGGAAAGATTCAAAAACCAGGGAAGAAACATTCTCTGAGAGTAAATAAGCTTTATCACTCAGGCCAAGAGCAATGTCCGAGGCAACTGGACCATTGTCTCAAAGCATCCTGTTTTCTTTCCTGCAGCACAGGTATAGTGATCTGAAATGGTCCTCTTTGTTTCATTTTCTTGCTTATTGCCTTCTTTCCCCACTAGAATGTTAGTGCCAAGTGAGAGAGACCTTGTTTGATTCACTCAGTGCTGTGTCCCCAGTACCGAAAATCTTGCCTAACATGGATTAGGTGTCCAATATATGGGTGGAAGGAATGAACAGAGTCAATCAAGTCCTGCAGCATGATGACCTAGTGTCAAATGCCAAAAATTCCTCATGTTGCCAGGAAGTCACTGTGGACACCTTGCTTAGATGAAGGACTTGCCAAAGAAGATGCTTTGCTCTAATGATGGGTCAACTGGATTGAATAGTGTGTTATATACAGGGACTAGGTCATTGGGAATTTTTACTCATCTTTCAGAATTGTACCTTTTGCAACTAAGGGAAAATATGATCTGGCATTTCACCTCAGTATGATTTGCCTGCTTTTCAGCTTGGTGTTAACACGTTATAGGACCTCCGTTGCTATCCTGTTGCTGTGCCCTAGTACCCTAGCAGCCACTGGTTGAAACCTATCGTAGAGCCCCATAGTTCCTTTAGACACTCCCTGGGGTCTGCTACTTCTAAGATTTTTCTCTTCAATTTGCCATTAATTCTACTGAAGAAAAAAGTCGTTATTAGAATTCAATTTCAGCTTCCTCATGGGGCAGGCCAAATGGCAGCAATCTTTGAGGACAGTGGAAAGATGTTCCCTGGAGATTTCTCAAACCCACACAACAGAGTTTCCCCTTTGCGCTCTAATGCCAATTCTATAGCGCAAGTCAGAAAATGCCCAGTGGTTTCCCTGAGATTAACTACAGAACGTTCCCCGTTCCCACCAAGAGGGCCCTCCTTGGATTGAGTGACTTCTGGTAGAAAAGACTTTGGAGCCTCTTAAGCAGTTTACAACATTTTCAGAAATAATGATGTAGGGTCACTTAGTTGGAGGTGTGAACCATCTTAGCAAATTCCTAATGATATATAAAAAAGTTAAATCAGGATGTTCACACATGAATTCATTTAAAGAACAAGCTGTCTTCATACCTTATAAATACTTCTACTGTCAAAATTTCACAACCTTTTAATATGTTTGTTAAATAATGGGGATTACCTCTACAGAGAGATTAGTGTGAGCAGAATGCTGACATCATAATGGAGTGACTGGGAACATGGGCTCTGGGGCCAGGATGTCTCAGCTCAGATTCCACTTGCTGACCATGTCATCCTGCTCAAGTGACTTCCCCTCTCTGTGCCTCAGTTTCTTCATCCATGAAATGAGGCTGTGTGGCACCTATTGCATAGAATTATTGTGAGAATTAAATGAGAATTCATTTAAAGTGTTTTAAATTTACATTAATTAAAATTACATGAAAGTTAAATCAATCACCTGCACTGGCCATATTTTGGGTGTTCAATAGCTGTGTGTGACTAGTAGCTACAATGCAGACAAAACATTTTCTTCATCTCAGAAAGTTCTGTTGGATAGGGATTTTCAGAAATAGACTTAAATCATCTCAGTAACTCCTGCACTTCCTTTGCTTTCTTCCCGTCAGTCACCAGGTACTCGAGTCTGTATTGTTATGTTCCCTTTTCTCTGTTCTCATCATTTACAATCCATTTGTTCCTCGATGATACAGGTCAACTGGTCTCCCAATGACTCTCCTCTGTGGCATCCTCTAGCTTCCCCAGGCTGAGCCCACAGCACTTGCTTCTTTCCTCCCCTCTGGGGCTCAGCCCACAGCATTGTGACTGGTCCCTTGGACCTTAGTCTCCACAACCCTCAAAGGCAGAAACCATGTTTTGTTTATTTTTGTGTCTCCCACAACCCTTGGCATGTAATAGGCATTCAAATGTTTACATGAATGGATGAGTCAGTGAATAAATGAACAGACCTTCCTCTGCCTGGGACCAGGAGGCTATATCTAGTTCTTAGTCATTCTGCAAGGCACCCTTTTCAGAACTGCTCCTGTGCCCGAGGCAGTGCCTACAGGCATGAGCCTGGAAGTACCTGCCGTGAAAGCAGATGACAAGCAGGGCATCTCCTCCAAACATCACCTTCCCTTGACTCTTCAGAGAGACTCCCCAGGAGTCTCATGGTCCCCTCAGAGAGCCTGGGAGCTATGCTCCTAGCCACATTCTGTTCATACCTGCACCTTTAAGTTTAAAGGGGCAGCTCTGGGCCCCTTTACTGGGATCTTTAAGTACTGGAACCCCACCCCTCACAACCACCAACACTAATAATAACTTTTCCCCAAAGTAGCTGCTCTCTCTCTTGTCCTCGAAGAATAATGTGAGTGAGAATGCAGTTTCTAGGATCCGATTAAGGGTTCCCATGCTGCCTCTATCACTTACTAGCTGTGAAGCCTTGGGGACGTTACTTAAAAATCTGTGCTGTGTTTTCCAACCATAAACTGAGGATAATGATAGTACATCCCTTATAGAGTTAGTGTGAGAATCGAGGGAGACAAAGCATGTGAAGTTCAAGCACATTGCCCGAGGCCTGGTAAAAGCTAAGTAGAGATTATAGTGTTAGTCCTAGAATTCCAGTTTAATGATACCAATGAATGATAGGATTAGCTCCCCAATTCTTCCCTTGAAAATGCAAAAAAAAAAAAAAAAAAAAAAAAATCATCCCTAGTAGAACTGAGCTACTATCAGGGATTGAGCATTGATAATTATAATAATGAGAACTAAGATTTATGTACCAGACACTATACCAATGCCTGACCTGTATCATCTAATTTCATCCTTGGAGGAATCTAAGAAAGATCAACCAGGATGAAAACCACAATGCCTTTTCAAGCCCTAGTCCTAAAATCACAAAAGATCACTTCTGCTGAATTCTATTTTTTAGAAGCATGTCATTAAGTCCAGCCCACACTCAAGTATTCGGTGGAGAATTAGGCTCTACCTCCTAAAGGGAAGACTTGCAGTGACTTTGTAGATGTATTATTAAAAACAGCACAGACACAAGATGTGTTTCCGACTCTAGGTTGCGGTCTAAAGGGTACAAAAGTCACTTCTCTAGGTTGACTGTACTATCCAATTTATCAGATAGGAATCATGGGTCCATAGTGTGGGAGAGATAGACCCACTGAGATCACGCAGACCTTAGAAAAGGTTGGCAAACTTTTCCTGTAAAGGGTCAGTTAGTAAATATTTTAGGCTTTGCAGGCATGTGGTCTCTGTAGCAATGACTCGACTCTGCTGCAAAAGTGCAACAGCAGCCACAGGCAATATGCACACTACTACCAGGTATGTCTGTGTTCCAACAGAACTTCACAAAACAGACCATTGGCCAGATTCGTCCCATGGGCTACCATTGGCCAGATTTGTCTAATGGGCTATAGTTTGTCAACCCCTGGCCTAGACAATATTTATCAACCCTGGCTTTACAATAAAGTGGATTATTTTCTTAATGACCAATGTCTAGGCCGCAACTTAATTAAATCAGAATCTCTGGGCATGAGAACCCAGATATCAGTATTTTCTTAAAAAGCTTCCCAGCCTGGGCCGATGTGGATCAGCAGTTGAGCGTTGACACAGGAACCAAGAGGTCTCTGGTTAGATTATTGGTCCTCTGGGCACACGCCCAGGTTGTAGGCTCAATCCCCAGTAGCGCACATGTAGGAGGCAGCCAAATGATGATGTTTCTCTCTCATTGATGTTTCTATCTCTTTATCCCTCTCCCTTCCTAACTCTCTAAAAATCAATACAAACATATTTTTAAAAGCTTCCCAGGTGACGTCAAAGTGCAGCCAGCATTAAGAAGCTCCACTGCTGTGGGGGTGATCACTCCACTTGAGGAAATTGAGGCCCAGTAGAGAGAAACGTCAAACCCCAGATCACAGCCACATAGAATGTCAGAGCCAGGATGAGCCAATACTTGCCAGGAGAAGGGGTCCCAGGTTGCTGTATTTGTGTAGTTATTCACCATTGGAAACTAAGTGTGAGATGTGGCCTGCACAGGACACACCCGGGGGTGGTGGGGGTGGGGGGCTTACAGAAGAATTGTGTTGCTAATGAAAAAGTGGGAAGGAACTTGAATGCAAAGACAAGAGTGAGGCCTGAATTCATCCCTTAATGACCCTGGGCAAGTAAATTCCCTCTCCAGTGCTCTCTCCTCTGTCCATGACATAACAGCACACATTTCTGAACAGCCATTGCATAACGCACGATGCTAAGTGCTTTATGTACCTTCTCTTTCCTGACCATTGGAATCGCCCTATGAGGTGGGCGAAGCTAGGGTGTCCATTTTTGAAACTATTTAAGTAACTTGTCCAAGATCCCATAGGTAGGAAGTGATTGAGCCAGGATTCAAACTCGTCTTTCCGTCTCTAAAGTCCATGTGCTTAACTGCCTATATCTCTCAATGTTCTTGTAAGGATCGAATCAGATAATCTATGGAAATGTATTAAAAGCTCTATAGTGCTGTGCATATGCCAGGCATTATAACAGAAGCTCAGTTTTCACATTCCAAGTGCTCTGAAAATTTTAGCATTGTTTTCCCATGCAGAGTCCTGCTCTGGTGGACGGGGAAGCTCTCCAGACCAAGGCCCCACGGAGACATAGGTGCAGCCACATCAGTGACTCCAGGCCACTGGGCCTCTGTCTTCCCACTCCTGCCACAGGACAGCTTGATGGCCATTAATGGGGTTGGCGCCCCATCTCCATGTTGTTTGGGGTGGCCTGTTAGTTAAATGGAATGGCTCCCTTTGCCAACAGGCTTTTCCTCTGGCTGTGTCACCTCCCCTCCTAGCAAGGTTGGGACCTGCTCTTTTAGGCTGTGGCAGTGCTCACGGCTGCCAGACTGTCTGCCTGAACTAGTCAGGGCCAGTCAGGAGACACACTGGTTATTTGAAGAGAGGGCTTACTATGAAGGATTGTTAGCTAGTTATAAAGTTGTTAACTAAGTAACCCAGAGCTGAAAGGAGAACGTGACGGTATCATGGAAGCTGCAGGAGGCAGCACTGTCCCAGGAGTTGGGGACAAAGGGTGGCCTACTAGTAAGAGGGGTGCACAGAGCTGAAACTTAGACCTCCAAGGACCACCTGGTCGCTGATGCTAGTGCCATGTGAGGACACAGGACAGCCAGCTATGAGCCAGGAGGCAGACACTCACCAGACACGGAATCTGCTGGTGCCTTGATTTTGGGCTTCCCAGCTCCCAGAACTGGGAGAAATAAATATCAGCTATTTAAAAACTGCCCAATTTATAGCAGCTCCCATGGCTAAGAAACCCCTAAATGTAGCTCGTCCCATGGTTCTTCCATGGATGTCTACTCTCTCAACAGCCTCTCCTTCTCAGTGACCTTCCTTCAGTGACATCACCTGCCTTTTTCATTCAGGTGATTCCCAAGGCCTTGCCCTTTGCTTCAGTCTCGCCATTATTTCCTAATCTCATATTTTCCCTAATCTGCCCAGATCCCCAACTCAGCATATCCAAATGAGCTCCTCATTCTCCACAGCACCCCAGTTTTTCCTTCCAGCTTTGCGGTTTCTGATGCCAGACACTCAGGAAGCTGGAATGAAAACCTCAAAGTGTTATCTTCTCCCCCCACGTGTGAGGTACTGCCACCCAATCCACCGCTACTGCTGCTGGCCTGGCACAGCCCCTTGTCACCTGGAGCCCCTAGTTCCACAGCCACCGCTGCTTCTGTTTTCTGTCTTTGAGCATTCTTTCTTCTTTCCCAGGTAGTGTGGTTTCTCCTGCCCAAACTGAGATTTTGTCATTCCTGGCCCCAAAACGTTTAATCTTCCCAAATCCAGAGGAAGTGTTCATGCACTCAAAATCTAAGAGAGTTCATTGATATGAGTAAAGACAGTTGGTATAAGAAAATTCAACTTTATTTGTCATGATCCTCAGTATAAAACAAAATATAATACAACCACAAATTTCTTGGGTATTATGATTATCTACCACAAAAAGAATTTAACAATAAATCACAACTGCCTTCTTTCCTCACTGTGTGGTGAACACAATAGGGAATGGTGAGGACTGTGACCAACTGGAGAATGAACACCTCCCCTAGCAGGGTAGCTCCTCTTGGGCACCAGTTCCAGCAGGATCAGAGGCCCACTCTTCACAGGTCTTCTAGAATTTCAACAGAAGCTAAAAATCTCAACTAAAAAATATGTCATAGAACAATCAAAGCACACCTTCACTCTAAACATGGCAAACGAGGTGCCTGCTTGGGTCTCTAGTCTAAAGAAGACTCATACTCTTCCCTGCTAAAATGCTCACTACTGTTCTCCGCCAGTGTTGCCCTTGGTCAAACAGATGTCATCTTTCTAAATTTGCTTTGAGCTTTCTTACCACCATACTTGTATCTGCTGTTGCCTCCACCTAGAATGCCCTCTCTTCTCATCTCCCTTTGCCACATTTTGAAATCTCATGCATTCTGCCCATCTCAGGAGCTACTTCTTCCTAGAAGCTTTTGCAGTCATTAATGGGGAAATGTATCTCCTGGAAGAGAAACCTGAGAAAGTACTAGCACATTTGTGTGAACTGATTTATGAACAAGAAGAAGAACTTAAGGATTTGAAAGATTAGGAAATGGATCTGATACCTTTTGGATACTTAGCAAAAAGAAATTCTTTTTATCAAGTTTCATGTTCAAAGGATTATACAAACATGTCATCTAAATACAAATTAGTATGTTGTTTTTGTTCCAAGCCTTATAACTCTTCAACCTGAGAATGATGGGGAATTGACTAGCTTTAAAAAAACAGCGATTCAGTTACCACTCAGGGAGCCCTGGGGCACTGACATTCAAGTCCAGTCTTGGCTGATGCCCAGCCTGCATTTGAAGGCATCGGTTTTCTTCTCCTTCCACACTTTCACTGCAATTGGAGGTCATTATCTCAAGGTGACATTCTATTCTCTAGGCATTATATCTTAATTATGTTTACATTATGATTTAAAGTTCATTGTGTTGTCTCTTTAGTCATAGTTCATATTATTCAAGTGTTTATAAAGCCACCTTATAAAGAGAGAAGATGTAATAGAGGGATGCATTTTTTTTTCCAGCTCAGGTGCTGTGTGGAAAAATTAATTGTGCTGTTTTGCCTAGAGAAAACACTTTACTACTTGGATGAAGTCAAATGTCAGGACTTTCTTATTCAAGATGTGGTCATTCTTAGGACGTGGACATTTTTCTATAAATAAAAACCACTAAGACTCTTGAAAGCTGTCAAATCATAGCCTAGTAACAAAGGAAGTCAAAAGAAACTTTAGTTGTCATACTATTATTTTTATTCACATTCTGAAAAGATTTATTTTCTGAGACTCATTTGGAGAAAATTGCTGACCATGTCAACTCAATTATTCTCTTCCTCTTTTCTCACATCACCTCTCACTGCTACCACAGACTCCTTAGGGACAGTGGGTCGTAGTTTTCCCAGGTCACTCTGATGCTAGCCATTCTGAGGGCTGTGTGACCCACCGTGCAGGCTGTTCATGAGAACAGGGAGCACCATGACATGGAGCCTCTGAGATGGCCAGTTTCTACACTGTCAGCCTGAGGAAAGCCTTTCCGAAACCTGCAAGCTTCCCTACAACTAGGTGACAAGAGATGATGACAAACTAGAACAGGACTAGGTTACAGACAGCAAGGGAAGGAATTAAATGAGTCTTTTGGCTCACTGGAAGCTCGGAGGAGTTGCCAGTGCTGGAACCATGGAGCACCACATATGGAAGGCAGGCCTGGAGGTGAGGGCCTGGATCTGCCTCCACCTTCCTATTAGTAGGCACTCCATAAATCCTGGGTGACCTGAATAAGACTGATAACACAGCAAGATCTCCCACTTACTGGTCACTTCTTGTCATTAGCCACAGCAATGCTGTTAGGCAGAGACTGTGATACCCATTTTTTATGAACTGATAGAAGCTTTAGAAGAGATCCTAATCTCTTCTCCCAAATAGTCTCCTAACCACAGTGCTTTACGCCTCATCAATGTAATGTAATTGTGCACCTAGCACAGTGCACAGTGTGTGCTCACTAAATAGTTACTGAATGGATGCATAATGGGGTTAGAGAAATGATAGACTGGCATTTTTCTGTACCTTTCTGGGCCTCAGTTTCCTCAACTGTAAAATGGGTTTGACTTATTTCAGTTGTACCCACTTCACAAATAGAATGCCCCCACCTACCACACATCGTGCAGTTCAGGTGAGATATAGTGTCTTTGAAAGTTCTTTGTAATAAAAAAAAAAAGTATAATAATATAATAATACCATATACATGTTAAGATAGAAGTGAAAAAATGTGAAGGGTAACCAGGAAGATGCAGGAAAAACTTTTAATACACAACATTGATATTTAAGGACAAGATTTCAAAATGCACAATCTATACTAATAAAAGGGTAATATGCTAATTAGACTGGGAGACCTTCCGGATGTCCTTCCAGACAAAGCCATGGTGGCAAGGCCAAGGCAGAGGTGGTTAGGGGTGATCAGGCCAAGAGGGGAGGGCAGTTGGGGGTGATCAGGATGGCGGGGGGGGCAGTTGGGGGTGATGAGGCTTGCAGGGGGGCCAGGTGGGGGCAAGCAGGCCGGTGGGGGGGCAGTTGGGGCAATCAGGCCAGCAGGGGGGGCAGCTGGGGGCAAGCAGGCCGGTAGAGGGGAGCAGTTGGGGGCAATGAGGCAGGCAGGAGGCAGGTGAGCAGTTAGGAGCCAGCAGTCCTGGATTGTGAGAGGGATGTGCATCAGTTGGATATCCCTGAGGGGTCCCAGATTGGAGATGGTGCAGGCCAGGCTGAGGAACACCCCCCCCCCATGTATGAATTTCTTGCACCAGGCCACTAGTCTATATATATAAAAGGCTAAGTGTCCATCTGTCCATCTGACTGGTAGCTATGATGTGCACTGACCACCAAGGGGCATACACTCAATGCAGGAACTGCCATGACGAGACTGGCCATTTAAAAATAAATGGCACCGCAGGCCTGGTGCTGACAAACCAACACTCGGCTTCCCCCAAGGGGGACACAGGCCCTGCCACCACCCTGGAGCTACACCCCACCAAATCGCAGCCAATGCTGCCAAGACCCCAATGCACAAAATGCAGCCCACAGCCCAGCCCAGCCTGGAAACAGTTGCTGTGGGCACCCAGTAATGACGTCACATAGCAACGCCCGGCTTCCTCTTCCTAGCGACTAGCCTCCTTGGAGTTTCTTCAGCCCAGGAACCCAACTTGCTTTATAGCCAGGTGCAAACATTTTACATTTTAATCAAATGTCTGTGAAGCGTTTTCATGTGCCTCGTCTCATTTGATCCTCACAGAAGTCCTGGAGTAGGTAGATAGGAGACTTGGTAGAATCCTATTTTCTTTTCATTAGCTGGAAAACAGAAATTTAGAAAGTTTAGAAACTTGACCCAACTGAAAAGAAGTAAGAAGTGGTGGAACTTGAAAATGACTTCAGGTTTTCTCACTGCACAGATAGTCAAACACTGCTACAGTTAAATATTTTACCCTTCATTTTCCCTGTGTGATCTACAATAATACTCTGCTTCATGTTGATATTTACTGCTCTGTTGCTGACAATTACCTGAAAGAGAAGTTGAGGTGCTTCACTGGGCTGGAAAAAGTTGAGCTAAATCAGAAAACAGGTCTAATTAAACAAGTTTATTCTGTATATATAAAAGACTAAGTTTGCTGAAACCGGTTTGGCTCAGTGGATAGAGCATCAGCCTGCGGACTGAAAGGTCCCAGGTTCGATTTCGGTCAAGGGCACGTACTTTGGTTGCGGGCACATCCCCAGTAGGAGGTGTGCAGGAGGCAGCTGATCGATGTTTCTCTCTCATCGATGTTTCTAACTCTCTATCCCTCTCCCTTCCTCTCTGTAGAATATCAATAAAATATATTTTAAAAAAATAAAAGACTAAGTTTACTTGTGCATGCACAATATATATAAAGCTCTCACTAGTGCCAATCACACGTGTATGTTTTGATCTGTCATTGTTGATCATGAATTTGGTTTACATTTTTATTATAGAAAAAGGGTGAATAACGATATTAAAATATTTCTTCTAATTAATTTCCTTTCAATGTGCATGAATCCATGTACCGGGACACTAGTAGATAATATTAACGGAAGAAGAAGTAGTCAGCATACCACTGAAAATTGAAAATGTTTAAGCCAATCCATCCTAGTCCTATCCTGGTACCCTGAGGTCTCACACGCCTCCTTTCTTTTATTTACCTGTTTGTTATTTAATTTAAAAAGAAAGAAATTCCTTTAGTTGGCAGCAGTTCAGTGCTTTTTCTTAGAATTTATAAACAGTATTCTAATAAGAAACCCCTGGCTGTTGGAGGAAATAATTTCTACTGGAATTGGATGGCACTTTGCAGCATTTACTGGCCCGTATGGGACTTTTGCACAAACTCCCCGAGGAAGTCAGTGTGAACTTACAAGCTATAAACTTTAGCCATTTTAAATTGTCCACTGATATCAACCCGTTAGGAAACATGAGCAGATGGGAAAGATTTGTGCCTCCTTTTAGGTCCCTCTTAACCCAAATCCACACACAAGACTGTTGATCCCTTTTCTCTGCCATAAACAAAGCTCCTCCTGCTGCTTGAGCCACAAGCCTTTGGCCATAAAGGAAGCAACATTACTGATGGAAGTTCTCAAGCTGTAGTGACAGCACTGCTGCTGTCCTGCTTGGTGGCACTCACAGCAAACACCACCATCACCATCATGTTACTAAGAACTAGCATGAGGCCGGCACCTTCTGAGCATCACTGTGTGGGAAGGAGCAAGAGACCAAAGGGCGTATGTAGTAATGGCAGATTCTCTAGTCCCTGGTGGCTTACAATACATCCCTGCCTAATTACCCAGTAAGTTCTGTGACACTCCCTAGTGGGAGCTATTCTCAAAATGCATAATGTTAAATAAGTGGTCATTTTGACATGTCCACTAAAATACAAATAAGTTGGACCTCATCTATTTTGAGCCGCCAAGACAAGCTAGGCAAGGGACCATCTATAGACCATAAGCAGGACATTCAAAAAGGCAAACACAGAAAGAATAAAAGGGTAAATCCTCAAGCAAATGCCATTTTGAAACCTGGGATTTCATTTGCTTCTGCTTGTCTGCAGACTAGTCACTTTTTTATTACATTGTGACTTATAATGTACATGAACTGCAATTGCTAAAATAGAAAAAAACGCTTCAGAAATTCAAGGGAAAATCTCTCAGGTTCACAGTTAACACATATGTGTTTCTGTTGTTGGGACCAAACACACCTTCCTGCCCACTGAAGTCAGCTGACCCATTGCATCTTCCTCTGCCTCACTTTCTGAAATAACTTTAAATAAAAATTTGTATTGTTATTTTCTCTATATAGAAAGGCCAGGTATTTTTTGCATCTAAAATGTTATGTTGAGAAAAGTAAAATGCTCTTTTTGTTAGCTAAACACATGCAGGGTACAGAGTTTTTTCATTCACTCAATGCAGTTAACTTGTGTCCTCCCTCCTGTCCCCTGCTTCCCCTCCCCCCCCATTGCTCCCCATCTGTAGGCTCCTCACTGCAACTTTCAGGCCTGGTGAACAGGTCACTTCACACTAGGCTTCAATTCACTAACCTTTAAGCTGAAATATTAGGGTTAGATTATTTTAAGCCCCTTCTCTTCTAAATATTAGCATCATTATCACCACTCTTTGATTTATATGGTATATTTATACTCCATCAAATGCTCCCATAGAAAGTTTATTGATTGTTTGATTATGTATTCCTTTAAGTCTTTTATTTTTATTGATTAATTTTAGATAGAGGAAGGGAGAGAGAGAGAGAGATTTGTTGTTCTACTTATTTATACATTCATTGGTTGCTTCTGGTATGTGCTCTGACAAGAGATCAAACCTGCAGCCTTGGCATACCAGGATAATGCTCTAACCAACTGAGCCCCAACCAGGGCAGTATTCCTTTAGTTTTGATCACTTGTGTTTGTGTGTGTGTGTGTGTGTGCGCGCGCGCGCGTGCGCGCACGCACATGCATAAGTGTGTGTAAGCATGTCAAGTTTCATACCTGTGAGAAATGGTTAGCTTTGATCTGCTCCATAACCACATCAGATGTTGGTGACCATCTTGCATTATAAGAACTAAACACAAGAAGTATTCATAAAGGCAAAAAACATCACTTCTCTACTTATCCATTTTTATAGTTTACTAGAGGCCTGGTGCACGAAATTCATGCATGGGGAGGGGGTGTGTCCCTCAGCCCAGCCTGCACCCTCTACAATCTAGGACCCCTGGAGGGATGTCCGACTGCTGGCTCCCAACTGCTCGCTTGCTTGCCTTCCTGATTGCCCCTAACCGCTTCTGCCTGCCAGCCTGATCACCCCCTAACCACTCCCCTGCCAGCCTGATTGATGCCTAACTGCTCCCCTGCCAGCCTGATTGATGCCTAACTGCTCCCCTGCCAGCCTGATTGCCCCTAACTGCCCTCCCCTACAGGCCTGGTCAACCCTAACTGTCCTCCCCTGCAGGCCTGGTCTCCCCAACTACTCTCCCCTGCAGGCCTGGCTCCCCCGCAACTGCCCTTCCCTGCAGGCCCGGTCTCCCCCAACTTCCCTCCTCTGCCAGCCTGGTCCCTCCCAACTGCCCTCCCCTGCTGGCCATCTTGTGGTGGCCATCTTGTGTCCACATGGGGGCAGCCATCTTTGACCACATGGGGACAGCCATCTTGAGTGTTGGAGTGATGGTCAATTTGCATATTACTCTTTTATTAGATAGGATAGAGGCCTGGTGCATGGGTGGGGGTGAGCTGGTTTGCCCTGAAGGGTGTCCCAGATCAGGGTGGGGTTCCCTTGGGGCATGGGGCAGCCTGGGTGAGGGGCCTGTGGTGGTTTGCAGGCTGGCCATGCCCCCTGGCGACCCAAGCGGAGGCCCTGGTATCTGGGATTTACTTATCTTCTATAATTGAAACTTTGTAGCATTGAGTGGAGGCCTGAGCCAGCCAGGGTGTGCAGGAAGCTTGGCTTCCTCCATTGCCAGGGAAATCCAAGCCTCCTCTTCACTCCATGGCCACAGCCATCTTGGTTGGGTTAATTTGCATACTCGCTCCTGATTGGCTGGTGGGTATGGCTTGTGGTTGTAGCGGAGGTATGGTCAATTTGCATATTACTCTTTTATTAGATAGGACTAGAGGCTGGTGCATGAAATTCGTGCATGGGGGGGGATCCCTCAGCCTGGCCTGCACCCTCCCCAATCCAGGACCCCTTGGGGGATGTCCGACTGCCTCTCACAATCCGGGATTACTGGCTCCTAACCGCTTGCCTGCCTGCCTGCCTACCTGATCACCCCTAACCACCTCTGCCTGCCTGCCTGATCGTCCCTAACTGCTTCCCTACTGGCCTGATTGCCCCTAACCGCCTCTGCCTTGCCCCGCACCCAGGACCCAGGATTCCTTCCTCCAGCCGGTCACAGGCACCCAGGACCCAGGCTTCCCTCCCTCTGGCTGGCCACAGGTACCCAGGACCTTGGACGGCTCCACCCAGGCTGCAGCCACAGGTGCTGGTGCCCAGGACTGCAGGGCGGGTGGCTTGTCCCTCTCCTGGGCCGCAGCCTGTCTGGTCCCCATTCCTCTCTCATGAACTCATTTGTGCCTGGCTGGTCCCCATTCCTCTCTCCCCAGTGTTGAGTGTCTGAGCCATTATGGTGTGAGGGCATGATGACCACTTGCATATTAGCTCTTTATTATATAGGATTATTAAAGAAGGGAGGGGTTAAATAATTTATGTTAAAATAATATTTTAAAAGTCAGAAAACTATATAGAAGTAAACAAACAAGCCCTGAAATTGTTCTGTTTTAGTTTTCTGTTACAACATAACAAACTACCCCAAAATTTTGGCTTAAAAACACAACCACTTTATCATTTCCACTGATTCTATGGGTTGGCTGGGCTTGGTTGGCTGGTTCTTCTGCTCTGTGGGGTAACAGCTGGGATTGCTGTGACCTACAGTGCTCCCTGAGCTGGTACATCACAGACGGCTTCTCTCATGGCAGCAGTTAGTGCTGTTCATCTTTTCAGAGAGCTTCAGTTCACTACACACCTCTCCATGCATGGTGGGCTTGTCCCAGCATGCCAGCTGGCCACCAAGAGGCAGGAAATAGAAACTTTCAGCCCACTTAAGGTTTGGCCTCAGAACTTCCATAACATAATTGAGCTACATCCTATAGGCCAAGGCCAATCACAAAGCCAGCCCAAACTCAAGGGGCTGGGAATAGATTCCACCTCCTGACACCAGGAGTGGCCTGTGCCTGCAGGGAGGAGGCTTGCTAGCAGTGATTTTGGAGACTATTCCCTGCTGTAACAGTTTTATATCTATGTGTCCACTACTTCTCTGCCCTTATGCATGCACATAGTTATGTTTCAGTGTCAAATGTAGATTTTTTAAAAAGTGCCCTGGCAGTTGCATTAACAGCAGAATGTTTATTGGACTGAAGTCTAGATCGGCTCTTCCTGAGGTGCTGGTGGACCACCTGCCTCCTATGCAGACCTCCCTGTAGTGTGAGGTACCCCCAGGGAACCCCAGACTCAGTAGAACACAATTCAGAAAACACTGACTCCAGATGGTGAACAGAACACATGTAAATGCCATCATTCCCTTCAGCAGCCTTTCCAAACTAATAAGGAAGGGGAAGAAATTATGACAAAGTGATGTAAGTTGGTTAGTAAAATAGAGGTAAATGATTTTTTTAGCAACTCAAAAGAAACATAATCCTAAGCCAGCAATAAGGAAATCTGAGTGCTCTATTATATATGTATCCTTAAATGGCTTAGGAATTGATGACTCTATGTATCTCTGAAAATGGGGGTTAAAGAGAGAGCTACAAATAAGGACTTGTTGAAAGTCTAAGGAGCATTGCTACTCTCAGAAAACCAGCCTCACCCTGCCTGCAAAAGGATTGGGAAGGGTAGTCACAGGGCCTCTGGAGGGGTACACCAGGCATAGTTGACTGTGTAGATGACATAGTGAACAGGGAATAACTGGGCAGATGCAAACCGGATGTTGAGACCTTCAGCTTTCTTCTGCTGCATAGCAACCTGATGCTGTAATTAGGTCTTTATCCTCCAAGCAGGAGACAGGAAGCATCATCCTGGGGAATCTGTAGCATTCAATAAGGTATATATGGAGATAGCAACATTGGAGATTGCCCCCAAGTAAGACCCCCAGATCATCCTAAGTGAAGCTCTGTTCTCAATATTTCTAATTAGATTTTTAGCTCCCAGTTCCCTTCTTAAAGACAACCAAAAACTAAAGATTATCATGCATCTGAGCAAAGCCTCTAGCATGAAAGATAGAGACCAAAATGAAAATCAAAGGCAACTTGGAGGAAACATAGACCACAAGAGAGAAGAAAATGTCAACAGATGTTAACATCCTTGGTAGGATCAGAGAAGATATTGCAACCATGAAACAAGAACAATGTGTTATAGGAAAAGGAACATTTGGAGATCAATAAAGGACTCTTGGAAATAAAAGAAAGTTAAAAAAAACTTTAGTAACAGCAGTTAAAAACTCAATAGAAGAATTATAATACAAATTGAGAAAATTTTCTAAAATATAAAGCAAAGACTTAAAAAGATTTCAAAATAGGAAAGAAATCATAAGAAAATAAGAGAATCAGTTGAGATTCATCATCTAAATGAGAGAAGTTCCAGAAATAGAGACCAGAGAAAATGAAGGTGAGCAAGTCATCAGTGAAATAATTCAAGGAAGTTTCAAATTAAAGATCCCAGATTAAAAGGTTCCACTAAGGGACCAGCAGAATGGATGAAAACAAAGCCATACCAGAGTACTTCAGAGTGACAGAACATCTAGCTTCAGGAAGTGGAGGAAAAGAGATTTAAATAACTAAGGGTAATGTAAGTGGGGCTTTTAAAAAAATATATTTTTTATTGATTTTTACAGAGAGGAAGGGAGAGGGATAGAGAGTTAGAAACATTGATCAGCTGCCTCCTGCACACCCTAGACTGGGGATGTGCCCGCAACCACATCCCCTTGACTGGAATCGAACCTGGGACCCTTCAATCCGCAGGCCAACGCTCTATCCACTGAACCAAACCTGTTAGGGAGTAAGTGGTGCTTTTTGACAGCAACACTGTAAGCTACAAAGTGAGAGAGTAAAGCTTTTCAAATCGCTAGAAATGAATAGTTTTCTTTTTTAAATTTAATCTTCACCCAAGGATATATGTTATTGACTTTAGAGAGAGAGGAAGAAGAGAGAGAAAGAGAGAGAGATTTCGATGGGTTGCCTCCTATACACGCTCCGACTGAGGATCAAACCCGAAACTTAAGGCTTTGACTGGTAATTGAACTGGGAACCTTTTGGTGTATGGATGACTCTCCACCCAAATGAGCTACTCAGCCAGGGAGAAATTAATAATTTTCAATCCAAAAAGCTACATACCCAGTTAAACTATCAATAAAGTTTAAAGAAAGAAAAAGGTAATTTCAGACATGCAAGGTATTAACAAAAAATTATGTCCCATGTATCCATTCTTAAAAAGCTGCTGAAGGGAGTATTCACAAAATAGGGAAGTAAACCAAGAAATAGGAATACTTAACATAGGGGACAAGGAGAGCTAATACAGGACAGAAGAGAAGTGAGGGGAATCCCCCTCCTCAGGTGACATGCAGGGAGATCCCAGGAGGAAATCTACATATCAGTTATAGAAGACAATCGGCCCTCAGAGAGCAGGTCAGAGAACTCAAAGAAAGGTTTCCTCAGGAAGATGAAACATGGGTTAACTGGTGAATCTGAACATTTGCACATCTCCAGAGGAAGGTTAGGTTCAGTGAAGAATCTGGGATTGAATAAGCAGGAAGTACATAGAAGCAATTAACTCCAAGGAACACAAAAAGTTGTTCAAGAAAGGAAAAGTAATCCGAGTTCACTAAGCTTCAACTGTGAATAGCCATTATATAGGGATAATAATGCAAATCCCAACCAAGTCTGACTCCAGTCAGAATTCTTAACTACACTATACTGAACTCAAAACCAGTTTTCCTTTCCGTCACCTGCTATGCATCTCCAGCTAAACATGAAACCAAGCCCTGGCCTATTTGTTCCGTGGTTATAGCGTCAGCCCACAGACCAAAGGGCCTCAGGTTCAATTCCTGGTCAAGGGCACGTACCTCCTTTGCAGGTTCCCCAGCCCCAGTAGGGGTGCGTGAGAGGCAACCAATCGAAGTGTGGTTATGAAAACAAAGTAATTTGTCATGTTCCTCATTTTGCCTTTGGTGATAAGGAATTCACAATCTTGTTTTTGTTCAATTTCAGTGAGTTTCCTTAGCCTAAGTGTTTCAGTGAAATTACCATTGCCACTTTTTCAACCAGTTCATGTCCTTTGCAATCTTGTCCATAGAAGTTTGATGCATTCATGTCTTGTTGGAAACCACCTAATTTTTTTCTGGAAGTAAAGTAGATGTATTGTAAATTAAAGGTAAATGAATGAGTGAATCATTTACCATCTTTAATTGGTAGCAGAATTTTCAATATGATCTTGTGTTCTACTTTTATTGTAAACTACTGGGTTCAGGGACACAGTGCACTGTATAGTCTTACCCTGCAATAGATTCATCTCACAGTTCCATCCACATCCAGCAGGAAGACATTATTCCCCCCAACATCTCTCTCAGAAGAGTGAGAAAGTCTCTTACATGCAAAGCCTCTAGGAAATGTCATCTTGTGTAGTATTGATGCATATACTTTATATCCAAGTGTGGTGTCCATGATGCAATCACTGTGGTCAGGTGACTGGGATCTGCCAAATGGCTTAACCAGGGAGAACCCTTCCTGGGGCTGAGGATAGGATTAGCTTCCTCCAAATTGCATGGGCCAACTTGGAAAATTATGGGTATGAAATGAAATTCAGAGTATTTTTACAAAGGATCATTGAGGAAAGGAGGTTTGGTGGTTGCTTAGATATGTTCTTTACTTGAGCAAGTGACTTTTCCAATCATCAGTGTGAATTGAAGATGCAAACCCTTCTTTCCCCAGCAGCAGTGAGCCCATGCAATGCCCATATTTAGATTTCTAATACTATTCTCCTGTAAAAGTCACCAGGCCTCCTCAGAGAAATAACGAATTCTAGGGCTAGGGTAGGCAATATGCAGGAGGAACCTGGACTATCGTGGAATACGGAAAAGTAAGGAAGTGCTTAAAGAAAAGCTCCAACAATGGACATATGTAAAAGGGACACAGGAGCTAACAGAAAGAACTCCCAGTGGCCAAATCCATAGCAATTACAATGACACAATAAATAACGCATTGGGTTATTATAATGTAAACTATACAATAAGTATCCTTATATAAACAAATGACATTAAATAAATGGAGGATGAGAGACAAATCCCCCACACAGAAGAATTCCAAATAATTTATGTAGTTACTACTCAAGGAGATGGAGCATAGCCCACCCACTAAGTTTGGTTACACTTAGTGACTTACTTCCAATGAGAGGAGTATAAGGGGGAGAGAGAAGGAAGGTCACTGTACAGTGGAGAAACTTGGAAAACATGATCTTAGCCAGGTTGATCAAGGTTGATCAATAAAGAGTCCCATTGATAGTATGTACCCTCAATATGATATGCTGAGGATGGCTCTTCACTTCTGTGGTCTTCATCTTCAAAACCCATAAACACAGAATCCATGAGAAAACCTGGAATGGCCCAAATCTAAGACATTCTAAAAATATCTGACCAGTACTGCTCAAAGCTGTAAGGGTCATCAAAAACAAGGAAAGCATGAGAAACTCTCACGGCCCAGAGGAGTCTGAGACATAATGGCAAATGTGACGTGGTGTCCTTTAAGAGACCCTGCAAGCAGAAAAACTAAGGAAATTCATGTACAGTGTAGAGTTCAGTTAATAATAATATATTGATACTGGTTTGTTCATTTTGACAATTGTACCATGGTAAAGTAAGGTATTACCAATAGAGGATCCTGGGTGTGGGGTACATGGGAACTCTGTACTATCTTTGCAACTTTTCTGTAAATCTAAAACTAGCCTAAAAGAAAAGGTTATTTAAATATAAAAAAGAGGAGGGTGCTCCCTACCCTGCTGCTCTCAGGGAACATTGCTGTTGTCCCAGTGATGAAAACCATTGGTTTAGGTCTTGGACTCTTAATCTGGGGATCATTTAATGCCTTAACTGGTTGGACAAGCTGAAGAAAGTGAACATTCTCAAGTGGAGCTTATCTGAAGCCTGAGAATCCACAACGGCGGCACCCCAGGAACAGCTGCGAGCCCCAGAACAACGCTCCCCAACTGGCGCAAGCACACGGGTTCAGAGGAGCTCCACACTCCACCACGGAAAGGAGAGAGAGAACTACATAACCAGACACCCAGAGAAGAGAGACCATGGGGAGACAAAGAAGCAGCCCGCATATGAAAGAAAAGCAGGCATCACCAGAAAAGGAAGTAAACGAAATGGAGGCAAGCAACCTTCCAGAAAAAGAATTCAGAGAAATGGTCATAAGGTGGCTGAAAAGAATGGAAGACAAATTCGACAATATGAGTAAGAACCAAGAGGAAATGAAGAAGAACCAAGAAGAAATGAAAAATGACATCGCTGCTGTAAAGAACTCAATAGAAAGCATCAAGAGTAGACTAGAAGAAGCAGAGGACCGCATCAGTGAGCTAGAAGACAAGATGGAAAAAAATACCCAAGAAAAGCAACTTCTAGAAAAAAAAATTAAAAGGCAGGAGGAGAGTCTAAGGGAACTTTGGGACAACACGAAACAAAACAACATCCGCATAATAGGGGTTCCAGAAGGAAAGGAAGCTGAGCAAGGAATAGAAAACCTCTTTGAAGAAATAATGACAGAAAATTTCCCAGATATAGGGAAGAAAAAACACACACAAATCCAAGAAGCTCACAGAGTCCCAAGCAAAATGAACCCCAAAAGACCGACGCCAAGGCACATTATAATTAAATTGGCAAACACCAATGACAAAGTAAGAATCTTAAAAGCGGCAAGAGAGAGACAGAAAGTTACATACAAAGGAACCCCCATCAGACTAGCAACTGATTTCTCAACAGAAACTCATCAGGCCAGAAGGTAATGGAATGAAATATACAAAGTCATGCAAAGGAAGGGTCTGAATCCAAGAATACTGTACCCAGCAAGGCTATCAATCAAAATTGAAGGTGAAATCAGGAGCTTCACAGACAAAAAAGGACTAAGGGAATTTATTACCACCAAACCAGCAATGCAAGAAATGCTAAAGGGTCTGCTGTAAAAAAAAAAAAGAAAGAAAGAAAGAAAGAAAGAAAGAAAGAAAGAAAGAAACAGGAAGCGAAGAAGTAACACAGGGGTAAAGAATAGGAATGGCGACAAATAAGTACCTATCAATAATAACTTTAAATGTAAATGGATTAAATGCCCCAATCAAAAGACATAGGGTAACGGATTGGATAAGAAAACACGACCCATATATCTGCTGTCTACAAGAAACCCACCTCAGAAAAAAAGACGCACACAGACTGAGGGTGAAGGGATGGAAAAAGGTTTTCCAGGCAAATGGAACTGAAAAAAAAGCTGGGGTAGCAATACTTATTTCTGACAAATTAGATCTCAAACTGAAGGACATAACAAGAGATAAGGAAGGCCATTTCATAATACTAAAGGGAGCAATCCAACAAGAAGAAATAACTCTGGTAAACATATATGCACCCAATACAGGAGCACCCAAATACATAAAAAAAACTCCTGGAGGATATCAAGGGAGAGATTGACAGCAATACAATCATAGTAGGGGACTTTAATACCCCACTATCACCATTGGACAAATCCTCTAAACAAAACATCAGCAAAGAAACATCAATCCTAAATGACTCACTAGACCAGATGGAATTAATTGACATCTTCAGAACATTTCACCCCAAAGCCACAGAATATACATTCTTCTCAAGTGCACATGGGTCATTTTCAAAGATAGACCATATGTTGGGACATAGGCAAAGTCTCTTCAAATTCAAGAAGATAGAAATCATATCAAGCATCTTCTCAGACCACAGTGGCATAAAACTGGAAATCAACTACAATAAAAACAACCCAAAGAAATCAAACACATGGAGACTAAACAGCATGCTATTAAACCATGACTGGGTTACCAGAGAGATCAAAGAAGAAATAAAAAACATCATGACAACAAATGACAATGAAAACACTACAATCCAAAATCTATGGGACACAGCGAAAGCAGTCCTGAGAGGGAAGTTCATAGCTCTACAAGCCTACTGCAAAAAACAAGAAACAGGGGTAATAAATTACCTAACCCAACAACTCAAAGAGTTAGAAAAAGAGCAACAAGAAAAGCCCAGTGTAAGCAGAAGGAAGGAAATAATAAAGATCAGAGCACAGATAAACGACATAGAGACCAAAGAAACAATACAAAAGATCAACAAAACCAAGAGCTGGTTCTTTGAAAGGATAAACAAGATTGATGAACCTCTAGCCAGGCTCACCAAGAAGCAAAGAGAGAGGACCCAAATAAACAAGATCAGAAATGAAAGAGGTGAAATAACAACAGATCCCGCCGAAATACAAAGGATTGTTAAAAAATACTACAAACAACTCTATTCCAACAAACTGGACAACCTGGAGGAAATGGACATATTCCTAGAAAAATATAACCTTCCAAAACTCAATCAGGAAGAATCTAAACAGCTCAACATGCCAGTAACTATGGAAGAAATTGAAGCAGTCATCAAAGAGCTTCCAGCAAACAAAAGCCCGGGGCCAGACGGCTTCACAGGAGAGTTCTACCAAACATTCAAGGAAGAACTAAAACCTATCCTCCTCAGACTATTCCAAAAAATTCAAGAGGAAGGAACACTTCCAAGCTCCTTCTATGAAGCCAGCATCACCCTAATACCAAAACCAGATAAAGACAACACAATGAAGGAGAATTACAGGCCAATATCCCTCATGAATGTAGATGCCAAAATCCTCAATAAAATTCTAGCAAATAGGATCCAGCAGTACATCAGAAAGATCATACACCATGACCAAGTAGGATTTATCCCAGGAATGCAAGGATGGTTCAATATCCGCAAATCAATAAATGTGATACATCACATAAACAAATTGAGAGATAAAAATCACATAGTCATATCAATTGATGCAGAAAAAGCATTTGACAAAATCCAACACCCTTTCTTGATAAAAACTCTCAACAAGGTGGGAATAGAAGGATCATACCTCAACATAATAAAAGCTATATATGATAAACCCACAGCTAACATCATACTCAATGGGCAAAAACTAAAACCATTTCCCCTAAGAACAGGAACAAGACAGGGATGCCCACTCTCACCACTCCTTGTTTGACATAGTACTGGAAGTATTAGCCACTGCAATTAGACAAGAAGAAGAAATAAAAGGCATCCAAATTGGAAAAGAAGAAGTAAAGCTGTCCTTATTTGCAGATGACATGATATTGTACATAAAAAACCCGAAAGACTCCATCAAAAAACTAACAGACTTAATAAATGAATTCAGCAATGTAGCAGGATACAAAATTAACACCAAGAAATCTATGGCATTTCTATACACCAACAATGAACTTACAGAAAGAGAGACTAAAAAAGCAATCCCATTTTCCATCGCACCAAAAAAATTAAGATACTTAGGAATAAACCTAACCAAGGAGGTAAAAGACCTATATGCGGAAAACTACAGGACACTGAAAAAAGAGATAGAGGAAGATGTAAACAGATGGAAGAACATACCATGTTCATGGATTGGTAGAATCAACATCATTAAAATGTCCATACTACCCAAAGCAATCTATAGATTCAATGCACTCCCCATTAAAATACCAACGGCGTATTTCACAGACCTAGAAAGAACTCTCCAAAAATTCATCTGGAATAAAAAAAGACCCCGAATAGCCACAGCAATCCTGAGAAAGAAGAATAAAGTCGGAGGGATCTCAATACCAGATTTCAAGCTGTATTACAAAGCCACTGTCCTCAAAACAGCCTGGTACTGGCACAAGAACAGACATAGATCAATGGAACAGAATAGAGAATCCAGATATCGACCCAAACCAATATGCGCATTTAATATTTGACAAAGGAGGCATGAGCATACAATGGAGTCAAGACAGTCTCTTTAATAAATGGTGTTGGGAAAATTGGACAGATACATGCAAAAAAATGAAACTAGATCACCAACTTACACCATACACAAAAATAAACTCAAAATGGGTACAGGACTTAAATATAAGACGGGAAACCATAAAAATACTAGAGGAATCCACAGGCAGCAAAATCTCAGACATATGCCAAAAGAACTTTTTCAGTGATACTGCCCCTAGGGCAATGGAAGCCAAACAGAAAATAAACAAATGGGACTACATCAAAATAAAAAGCTTTTGCACAGCAAAAGAAACCATCAACAAAACAACAAGAAACCCCACTGTATGGGAGAACATATTTGCAAATGGTATCACTGATAAAGGTTTAATTTCCAACATCTACAGGCAGCTTGTACAACTTAATAAAAGGAAGATAAAGGATCCAATAAAAAAATGGGCAACGGACCTAAATAGAATCTTTTCGAAAGAAGACAGAAGGAAGGCCAAGAGACACATGAAAACATGCTCAAAGTCACTAATTATCCGAGAGATGCAAATCAAAACAACAATGCGATACCATCTCACACCTGTCAGAATGGCTATCATCAACAAATCAACAAACGACAAGTGTTGGCGAGGATGCGGAGAAAAAGGAACCCTCGTGCACTGCTGGTGGGAATGCAGACTGGTGCAGCCACTGTGGAGAACAGTATGGAGTTTCCTCAAAAAACTGAAAATGGAACTCCCATTTGACCCAGTAATCCCACTCCTAGGAATATATCCTAAGAAACCAGAAACACCAATCAGAAAGGATATATGCACCCCTATGTTCATAGCAGCACAATTTACAATAGCTAAGATTTGGAAACAGCCTAGGTGCCCATCAGCAGATGACTGGATCAGAAAACTATGGTACATCTACACAATGGAATACTATGCTGCCGTAAAAAAGAAGGAATTACTACCATTTGTAGGCACTTGGATGGAATTAGAGAACATTATGCTAAGTGAAATAAGCCAGTCAATGAAAGAAAAATACCACATGATCCCACTCATTTGGGGATAATGAAAAACATTATAAACTGATGAACAAAAAGATAGTTACAGAGGCAGTAAAGCATCATACAGACTGTCAAATTACAGGGGTAAGGTTAGGGAGAGGTGGGGGAAATAAGAGATCAACTGAAGGACTTATATGCATGTATATAAGAGTAACCAACGGATGCAAAACATTGGGGGGTGAGGGCATGTATGGGAGTGGGGTGGGGGTGGGGGGCAATGGTAAGATATGTACACATATAATACCTTAATAAAAATTTGAAAATAAATAAATAAATAAATAAATATAAAAAAGACCTTTATGGGATTGTAGTCTCAATTAAATGAGTACATGTGCACTAGAAAGCACCTAGCTCAATGTAGGCACTTGGTATATTTAGTTGACTCGCCACTATCAGCAGGATTCACCCTTAATCCTTCCCATCTGTTTTTCATATAAGCCATAAGAAACGCTAATGTAAGCTTTTCATCCTTCCTTCCCACATTTCCCATCCTACCTCCAGCTGTAACCTTTCCAGTGGATTCCTACTGCTTCTAGGATAAAGATAAATAATCTTCCCATAATCTACAAGACCCTCTGCAGAGGCTTTCCATGACCCCAGGCACAGCTTGACCCCTGCCTATCTTCCAGCCTTATCTCATAGAACTCGCCCCTTGTGGTGTACTCCAGCCACATCAACTTGCTCCCACATTCCCTCTGCTACAGGCCCTCTTCACATACAATTTCTGTCTGAAATGTGCTTCCCCACTCTTTCCCTAGTTAGCTTCTACTTATCTTTAATTCTCAACTCAAGAGCCACTGGGTCAGACTTCTTTGCAGAATCATGTTCTCATCCTTTGGAACAATTATCTACATGTAATTTACATGCATGTGCATGGTTACTTGGTTGTTTGCATCCCTCACTGTTGTATACATTCCATGAGGGAAGGACCAGTTCAGCTATGCTCATCATTGGATGCCTAGTATCGAACTCATTGCTTGGCACAATCTATGTTTAATAAATGTGGAAAGAAGGAAGAGACAGAAGAAGGAATGAACTGCTTCTGTTACAATCTTTTATTTTTTTAAATATATTTTTATTGGTTTCAGAGAGAGAGAGACATAGTTAGAAACATCAATGAAAGAGAAACATCATCTATCTGCTGCCTCCTGCATGCCCCCTACTGGGATCGAGCCCACAACCTGGGCATATGCCCTGACCGGGAATCGCACCATGACTACCTGGTTCATAAGTCAATGCTCAACCACTGAGCCACACTGGCCAGGCATAATCCCTTTTAGAAACATTTTCGTCTCCAAAGATACAGATGTCTTGTTTTGTTTTTGTTTTTTTTTACCTTTTCATATTCTTTTTTATTCAACTTGAATGATGTTTGCCTTGGACCTAAAATAATGAGCAAAGTGTAAAATTTACTTTGAAATCATAATCTGAATATTTTAAACATTTCATTTGCAAATAACTTGCTTTCTATTTCAATATGTCATTTTTAAGTTTTGCTCAGTTAACCCTTTAAAAATTGGTGCACATATGTAGTAAAATCACTTAACTGATACTGACATCTTAAACCAGAATTTTGAAATGTTAAAACTAGTTTCCTGACCTCTCAGCTTCCAACTCTGGTGAATGGCAAAGTGAGAGAGAGTATTAATGGACTAGTTTGGCCCGGCCAGTGTGGTTCAGTGGTTGAGTGTTGACCTATGAACCAGGAAGTCACAATTTGGAATTGTAGTCTCAATAAAATGAGGGCAGAGCACATGCCCAGGTTAAGGGCTCAGTCCCCTGTAAGGGGTGTGCAGGAGGCAGCAGATAGATAATGTTTCTCTCTCATTGATATTTCTATCTCTCTCTCCCTCTCCCTCTCTCTATCAAAAAATCAATTAAAACTTTCAAAAATAAAAATAAAACAGACTAATTTGAAAGGCCTGTGACTTGCTGGGCGCTCAGCTTCCAGATCTGGTTTGTGAAGCACTACCATCGAACGTGGGAAAGAAATGCAACTGAGCAGGTGCACAAGGCAGTCACGAAGCACTGGCATTGCTGGGGCTGGGGCTGCGAGCGAAGATTCCCAGTTAAGTTCCTTTAGCATTGAAGTATCTCACATCACATAGACTGAGCGGTCCGTTTCTGGTCATTCACAGGCTTCCTAGGGGTATCGGTTCCTTGTGATAAAGTAGAAGAAACAGTGGAAAAAATAGCCCTGTACCTATCTTTAAAGTGAGAGGGGGAAAGCTGAGCTCTTTCCTTGATTCCAGAAAACTTTTATTGTGGCATCAAGGCACAGCCACAAAATCTGTGGACTGTGAAATAGGATTTCAATTATTAAAGAGGGAAGCCTCCACCTTTCCGAATGCCCTTGGTCTTGTGTACTGCTGAAAATAGCTCAATGACCCCCTTCTCATTGTCTTCGTACTACCTTTGAATTGCTAGTTAACGAGGCAGCCCTTGCAATACATAATTTTCAATTCTCCTACAGGTGTAAACATGGTGTCTCCTTCAATATGATTTTCCCCAGCTAGGTCCTCTGGAGACAAAAGGCCTATAATGCCATTCTTCCCTCTGTTTGTCCCTTCTTACCCATTACATGTCAGGCAGGACAGAAATCAGGGTCAAGCAGAGGAATTTTGTAGATCGTGGACATATTGAAGTCATTGAGTTGTGACTGAAGAATCAGAATTCTTCAAAACAATACTGTGTATCAGGGGCTCCAAGGGTAAGTGTTGGATAAAAAGAATCCAGTGTAGGTTTCTGTTCATGAAATCCATGGAGAAACCAGATACAGTTCCTGCCCTCAGGAGTGTCTACTCTTATAGGAGCACTAGAGGCCCAATGCATGAAATTTGTGCAAGGGGCTTGGCCCTCGCATCCCCACCTTCATCTGGAAGGTTGTCCAGAAGGATGTCCGGAAAGTCATTTGGCTGACCAGTCTAATTAGCATATTACACTTTTATTATTATAGATTAGATGTGTGTGCAATAATAATAATACCAAGTTCCCTAGTGCTAAATGTTCTGAGAGGGGCCAGCAGGAAAGCTACACACAGGAGATTCCTTTCCTTCTTTCTTCCCACAAGAATTTATTAAACCCTTAGGTCAGGCTCAGTGCCAGTCAGCATACATCTGACAGGTGTTAGAGAAGCATGCTTCCTGGACTCGGCTGCAGCTTTTCTCTGGAACAAGGGAGCTATAGCAGGCCAGGCATGGAACAGAGTGAATGTTCCCGGCAAGGTGCCAGTTGAATCCCCACACCTCCATGAAATAGCCTCTCAAACAGGGTTCTGCAAATACCTGCCCAGAGTATTTTTGCAAATCTGGCACCTCTTGAACAAATTTCTTAACCATAGTATGGACTTCTGAAATTCCCATTCTTATCTCTTTCTTTTCTTAAAGTATTTCAGACCTCAGCCCGCTGGTAATCTGGGGAAGAGTCTGGCAGTGAGGGGATTAGCATGCAGAAATTAAGCCCTGTCAGCTCAGCAGTGTGCTCTAGGCCCCCACCAACAAATGCCATGGCAAACAGGCTGCTTGCCCAAGGTCGCATCTGCAGCAGAGTCTCTCGCCCTCGGTACTGTTGACACTTGGGGCTGGATAAATGCCTCCTTAGAGGCTGGCCTGTGCATGGGAGGGTGTTTAGCAGCCTCCGTGGCCTCTTACCCACTAGATGCCAGTAGATCTCTCTCCTTCAACTCTGACAATCAAAAATGTCTCCAGACTTTACGAAATGCACCCCGGAGTTGAGGGGGTTGGGGTGGGGATGGTAAAAATCACATGTCCCTCTTCATCTGGTTAAAAACCAATTGCCTATAGAGATCATAGTATTTTGTCAGAAAAATCTCAATCTGAATCTCTTTTGAATTTAAACCTATTACTGGGAGGAGACTATGGTTAAGGAAATATCTTATGCAGCCATCTCATACATTATGATGCCTAATATCCCAGTTTATGTTGAAGATTGTCTCTTGCAGTTCTGGTAAGAGATTGCAGGTTGCCATGAAAATAATTGCTTCAGAGGGGTTTGCAGAGAAAGGGATAGCAGCTCCAGTCCTTGGCTGTTCCCCAGCACTGACTAGCATAAACTGCCAGTACATATTGACTTAGAGATTAATTATTAATGGTAGGGGAGCTTATAAATTTTTCAGAATTTTTCCTTGTTGGGTGCAGCAGTCTGACTTCCTACCAGGAGCCTAAGATCCCTCCCACTGTCCTGCATCAAAGCCACGGCTGTCGCCCAGGGCGTTATCTTGTTCTGTGCAGGCTGCCTGCATATGTTGACTCTAAATTTTTTAATCGGCCGTTTCCAACTCAACTGCACACGTCAAACTGCAGAGACAGAATCCATTAAGCAGTGTCTGAAACCCAGGGGCTGTGGCATCATGATGTGATATCTCTATGGCAAAATTTCACAATCAGAAATTACAGGAACATATCGTTTGCTGAAATGTCAGCAAAATGCCTGCAGGAATTAAAAGGAGGCAAAACACCACCACCAATAATGATAATATTTCTGTACACTCCTTTCAACTTTTTGGAGGATTTTATATCTATTTAAGCATCTCATTTTCTCTAAATCCTGTACTTTTAGACACTCCCTTATTTTTATAAAGTAAAATTAATAGGTAACTGATCCAATAATCACTGAATCATTAGAGCTGATAATAATGACTGTTATAGGTTGAATGATAAAAGCATAGAGAAAATGTTTTAAAATTTTAAAACATATGTATACCACATAGACCAGCTTCAAATACTGAGGGTTCCCTATTACATGGAGGATAAAATATTTATAGGCAATTGCTTAATAAATATACATATTTAACACCTATTTTTCATCAGGAACTAGCTGAGCAGTTAACCTGAAAGCTATCTGGGTTTCATTTCATGTTAAAACCATTTCTCAAAGATGTATTTTTCCACTCTCCTGCCTTCGCATACAACAAACATCTTGATTAAAGTTAACACTTTGCAAATCAAATCTGTGTCCAGGAATGCATGAAAAAGGCAGGGTATTAACCTGACACATACATTTGGTATTGCTTTTTAAAAACAATCCCCATTGCAAATTTGCTTTTTTTTTTTTTTTTAAGTAAATTTTAAAGGTGATTATTTGAATCTCTGGCTAATTTTTTTTTCCATTTGATATTTCATAGTAATTTAAAAGACAGAGGGATATTTGCTATAATTGCTATAGTTTTTGCTCTGAGGGCCTAAAAAGCATCCCCTTTGCTAAGAAAATTCAACTTTGGTGCTTTTGCAAATATGAATGGGCACCGTCAGCAAATGAACTGTCCAGTCTTAATAACAGTTTCTTCTGAATTGCAAATAAATTTTAAAAAGAGGAGAAATCATTAGTCTTGATGGTGGCCTGCCCTCAAAGTGTTTCTTAGCCTGGGCAATTGACATATATTAGAAATACTGTAGATTGGATGCAAGGAGATCCTGGGCCATCTTGATTTGAACCTCTCCGGCGCCAGAATTGTGTATTTCAGTCACTATTGTGTTCATTTATGCTGCTTAAAATACTGTTTATTTGCAGGTTTCTCTCTCAGAGGAGTCGTTCTTTCTTTAATGTCTCTCCCTATTCGCCTCTCACAATGGAAATTTAATTATAACATGTTCTCTTGGGTTAATTTGAATCGATGTAGAGTTGTCCACACAGGTCAGGTAAAATAGAGAATAGAACAATTTTCATATACTTAAGATAGACTTTATATTATAAGCACTCTAACCAGTATTTTTATGGCAGAGACAGTAATGCTCACAAAATATTTTATGTCCCCTTGCATTTCCTAGGTCCCCCTACAGTTAGGTTAGGGCCGCATGACTGGTTCTACCCAACAGGCTGTGAGTTCTCCATGCTCTGTGTTCCCCTGTCACAGTGACCCGGGAAGCCACATACTGAGATGGCAAGATCACAAAATCGTGGTGCTTCCATCTTGCCAAGTGAGTGAAACACAGTCCCTCATGATCCCATTGGACACATAGGATAAGCAAGAAATAAACCATTGTTGTCTTAAGACACTGAGATTTCAGGTTTAATTTGTTACCATGGAATAATTTAGCCAATCCTGATGAATGTGTCTCCCTTTTGACTTTACTTTAAAAATATTAATTTATATTTTTAGGGTAACACATGGTTATCCTTGCTTATGACTGACTGGGATTAATGACCTCAAGTTCATTGAAAACACAAAATCTACTTCTGAACACCCCCACCCCCCAACTATTTCTAACTTGAT
This sequence comes from Plecotus auritus, assembly GCF_963455305.1. Taxonomy (NCBI): domain Eukaryota; kingdom Metazoa; phylum Chordata; class Mammalia; order Chiroptera; family Vespertilionidae; genus Plecotus; species Plecotus auritus. The sequence continues at coordinate 127,277,199 of NC_137773.1, forward strand.
GAATATGGCAAGAGCAGCAGTCGTTGATATATTCTCACAAATAAATTAAGAACTGTTGCCTGTATTAGAATAGATGACATCCTGGTACCTTTGCTTGTCTGCAGCACACGAGTGTATTATGGGCAGGAAGCATTTAATATGTGCTGGCAATGTAACTTGGGGTATGCTTTTCATTTCTTTTTTCTCATCTATTGCAAAATTTGGAATCTTATTTTTTTTTTTAATCCTCACTTGAGGATATGGTTTTTATTGATTTTAAAAAGAGAGGAGGGGAGAGGGACAGAGAGAGAGGTGAAGAATAAACATTGATCAGTTCACTGCTGTACACACCATAGCCTGGATATGTGCAACCTCTGGTGTACTGGATGACGTAGCAACCAAGTGAGCCACACCAGCTAGGGTGGGACCTCATTCTTTTTAATACTACCTGTTCTTCTTGACCACAGACACTTTTAAAAAAACTAGTAAAAATATATATATAATTGACCCAGCCAGTGTGGCTCTGTGATTGAGTGTTGACCCATGAACCAAGACATTCCTGGTTTGATTCCCAGTTGGGCACATGCCAGGGTTGCTGGCTCAGTCCCCAATAGGGGTCACTCAGGAGTCAGCCGATCGATGTCTCTCATCAATGTTTCTAACCCTCTCCCATCCTCTCCCTCTAAAATCAATAAAACCATATAAAAATAATTTTTAAAATATATAGCTACTTGGTTATGGATTTGACACCAGGAATTAATATTCCTTTGACAGGTCTTAACCAAGGTGAAACACACCCTTTATAAATATTTTTGGCTTTGAACAATGGTATCACCAATGTAGATACACTCTTCAGGGCAGGAAAAATGAGATAATGATATATGTGGGTAGACTTGTGAATGCACCCAATTTCTACCAGCTACTTGTATAATGATCAGCCTGGGACTAGAAATTAAGCATGTCTTGTATTTGTGACATGCTGCTCAAAGGTAACAGAGGTGCATGTGACATATACCCTGGAAATTATACTATTTGCCTCAATTTTAATTGATGTCGGCAGCTCTGTAATTTAGAGCTCTGCATGTTTTCTACTGCCTGAGGTCTCTATTACACACACACACACACACACACACACACACACACACACACCTGCATGCGCATATACATTCACTAAACCATAACTGTAGAAGCTGCAAAACTTGGTTTCATTTTGACCTTGTGAATAACTTTTATATTGCATCATAAATATTTGAAAAATGAAGGTCACTTCCTCTTAAAATAAAGAGCAGGCATTTTTAGCAAAAGTATCTGATTTTATTAGTGTATAGAGGTGTTTTAGACATCATCGGATGTTTCTGGATTTCCCCTGGGGCGCATTATTTGTGCCAGTTACAAATTGCTTCTCGCCAGGACTTGATGCTGCTGAGATACAAATGTTGTTCAACAGCACAAACAGGCATTTTATTTTTTACAAAATGTCAAAATCAGCTGCCCGAACAGAATTTCAGAAATCAGTAGTAACTAAATCCAAAACTAATGGCAATAAAAATAAAATTTACATTTGTTCAACACGATAATTTTGAAAAATAATACTTCTTTTCTGTTTTTTGAAGGGATTCTGAAAGTTATCCCTACTGGGTGTAGTGACAGTGTGATGGTTAAAAGCGTGCACTCTGGACTCAGAACTGAGTTCATATCCCAACTCTACCACTTCTTTCAGATGTTACTCTAAATCCCTCTGGGCCTCATTTTCCCTATCTGTAAAGTAGTATTGATTGTGATAGGAATACCTATCTATCTCAAGAATTAAATGAGCCCTAGCCAGTTTGGCTCAGTGGATAGAGCATCAGCCTGCTAACTGAAAGGTCCCAGGTTCCATTCCAGTCAAGGGCACATGCCTGGGTTGTGGGCTCAATCCCCATTGGGGGACTTGCAGGAGGCAGCCAATCCATGATTTCTCTCATCATGGATGTTTCTATCTCTCTCTCCCTCTCCCTTCCTCTCTGAAATCATTAAAATATATATATTTTTAAAAAGAATTAAATGAGATAGTGAAGGAAGCACTCACTATGATGCCAGGCTGCAGTAAATACTCAATATTCAATACATGTGAAGGTGGACCCTAAGTGCATGGAAGGCATGTTCTGTGGTTATCCTGCCCTCACAGCTCATAGTACAATGCTGAGTACAAAGCAAATGTTTAATGAATATTTTAAATGGTGAGCTGAGTGTTAATATTTCCAGTTTCCAAATGAGGAAACTGAGGCTCCCAGAGTGTAATTGGTTCACACCTCTATTCTTCACACCCCTTGAGTCAATTAGTCTGTTCCCTTTGCACCTTAATACTCAATTTCTGTTATACACTCAACAAAGGATTTATTAAGTTTAAAGCATTTCCATTCAGATTTCTATTTAGGTCATGATTTGAGCACCTATTAAGTGTCAGATGCCGTACTAAGTGCTGGGGAAAATTTTTCTCATTAACTCATCAAAACAGCCAAGCAACCCAGCAGATATCATTATCTTCATCTCAAATTTAATTTTGTAAATATTCTTGCTCAGCTGCCATGCCTCAGTCACTGGAGATTCTATAGGATAAAACAGACAAGGCCCCTGTCCTCCAGGCAGGCACAGTCTTACAGAGAACATGCCCTGGAGCACATAATGCAAATGTGATGGGATGATGAAAAAGAAAGTTCAGGATGCTATGGGGACCTAGAGAATGTAACCTTGGCTGGGGCCAAGAAGCCTCCTAAGGGAGCAATATTGAGGCTGGAATTCAGGTTAATGAGTATGTGTTAGCCAGACGAAGATGACAAAGGAGGGCAGAGCATGAACATCAGCCTGGGGCCCTGAATGAATGTCATGTTTGAGATCCAGAAGTACAGAATGGCCTGAGCCTGGAGGGCAAGACCCAGTAATGGGAGATAAGGCTGGAAAGCGGAGCAGGGCCAGATGGCAACATCTCCCTCAGCTTTGATAAGAACCTGGGACTGGGGCTTCTATTGCCAGAGAAAATGGAGCATTATCGAAGGGTCTTAAGCAGGAGAGTAACATGAGCAAATGCACATTCCAAGATGAGCAAAATGCAGTGCTGAGCATGGATTTGGCTCTTGCTCTCAAAATGTGGTTCGCAGCATCAGCATCCCCCAGGAATTTGTTAGAAGGGCAAATTTTTGCATCTTACCCCAGACCTACTGAGTCAAAGCTCTCCCGGGCTGAGGTCATGATGCTGTTGTGCACCATAGTTTGAGAACCACTAGCTTTTGGTAGTGGTTCTCATTCTTTGCTGCACATTGGAATCAGCTAAACAGTTTTTAAAAATACCGATGCCCGGGCCCCAACTGTTTTAGTTGGTCTGGGTGCAGCTGGGATGTAGGGATTTTCTTTCATTTCCCCAGGTGATTCTACTGTGTAGCAGGATTGAGAACCGCTATATCAGAGAAGATGCAGGTAAACCGGTCAGTGGTCCAGGATAGAGACCATGGCAGTCGGGCCCAGGGAAGTGGATACACCGGATAGATGGCTTCAAAAGATATTTAGAGGCGACTCACAGTTACGAGAGGATAAACCAACCTGGTCCCAGCATCCTGTCTTCACAAAACTACCTGCTTCTTGCACACCCTGGGCTTCAGTTGCCACACTCTCACCCAGAAAGACAGTGCCCACTCTCTTCTTTGGCTTCAGTTCCCCGTGTCCTCAAGACAGTGCGCGTGAATCGGACCATCTCCCACCCCAGCTGTGAAGATCGTTAAGATGATCCATAAAAAACGCAGCTGTGTCCTGCATGCTGGATCAACTGCATAGACCAACCACAACAGTACTAAATTATGGCCTCGACTTTGTGGACCTGCTCTGTGCTTGACGAGTATTGCCTCCTTTTATTCTCACAACAAGCCTCTGCTCTTTGGCATTGTTACTATTAGCACTCCACTTTGCAGAGGAGGCTGCAGACAGAGCTCAGTATATTGTCCAGTGTCATGGGTCTGGGAAGGGGCAGAGCAAAGACTTCAGCTCAGATATGACTGTTTCCAGTTCCTGGGTCTCTGACCACTATGCCCTACAGCTATTCTGGCCCAGAAGGGAGATCTAAGACATGTGACACTTGGAAGGTTTCGATACTGGACTGGCCAGAAATGTCCATAAAAGCAAGATGATACATCGCTAAAGTAATCAAGGGGGCTTCCCTGAAGGAAGGGAGTCTCAACCAGCCCCTGAATGACGTGGAAGATGGGAAATGGTGGAAAGGAAAGAAGAGGTCACTCCGGGACTTGGGTGGGAAGGGAGAAAGCCTGGTTGAGCACTACAGGATCATAAAGAAATGGGTTGGTTTTCTGTTTGAGGTGTCTTTTATGTTTATTTGCTTTTTGCTCAGAGAATTACTGCCTTTGGAGGCACTTGTGTTCTATTTACTGCATAGCCAGAAGCCAGCAAAGACATAAAAGCAGTGACTCAAATGCAGAGGATGTTCTTATTGGCTGGCACACCCCGGAGCTAAAGCCTGCATTTTGCAATCAAAGAGACGTACACCCTTTAGAATGGAAACTTTGACCTGCTCAAGGTCTTCTCCTGGCGAGAAATTAAGGCATAATAAAAAAAAGACACAAATAAAAAAGATCTTATTTTAACTCTTCTACAAATGAGGTGGAAAATCCTTGGGGGATTTTTATAAAAACAGAAGGTAGCTGAGTGTGAATAGGGCACCAAACCACATTTTCACTACAGATACCCCTGGAGCAGAGCCTGGTGGAGACTCAGAGGGGGGCAAGGCTGCCGGTTACATCAGATTCACCCCAGTTGTAATAATAGAATAATAAACCCACGTTATATTGAGTCTCTACAGTGTGAAAATGTCTATTATTATCACCATTGCAATAGTCCTCGGAGGGTATTATTTTAGAGCTACAGGTACAATTGCTCAGAGAGGTTGAGTACCCTGGCCCTAGTCACACTGTGAGGATGTGAAAGAAGTAGGGTTTGATTTCAAGGTTTTCTGATTCTAAAATCCCTGCTCTTTGTTCTAAGGGCTATCCCTTCAGTGCAGGGCCAACTATCTCTGGACTCCTGGCAAACTATTTTTTCTTTTCTTTTCTGTTTGTTTGTTTGTTTGTTTGTTTGTGGTTGGTAATCTTCACCCAAGGACTTTTTCCCCATTGACTTATAAAGAGAGCAGATGGGAAGGCGGTGAGGGAGAAATAGAGAGAGGGAAAACATCGATGTGAGAGAGACACATGGACTGGTTGCCTCCCGCACCTACCCCAACCAGGGCTGGGGATGCAGCCTGCAATCTAGTTATATGCCCTTGATCAGAATTGAACCCGGGACCCTTCAGTCCATCCGCTATTCTAAGCACTGAGCAAAACCGCCTGGGGCAAACTATTTAATCCTTTGAAGCCTGGTGTCTTGCCTTTAAGTGGGGGACACCTGTCCTGCCACTTTGTGTTATTAAGATCCGAATTTGCACGAGTATGCGGGCTGCAGAACGCCAAGTGCTAATGGCTGCAAGATTGACTGAAAGCAATGCCCTCTGCTAAGTGTCACACACACACCATCTCATTTAACCTCTTACCAATCCTGCAAGGTAGCGATTAGCACTCTTGTTCCCATTTAGAATTAAGGGGGTTGGGGAAAAGTTAAAAGCGAAAACTCAGAAAGATCTAATAACTTGCTCAGTGTCCCTCAGCTTCCAAGTGGACAGGCACGGATGTGAACCTGGACAGTAGAGAGGGGGGCACCTGCCAACCACCTCTACAAGCTCCACAGTGGAGGTGGACAAGGGGAAACGGGCAGTAAGAGAAGGAGAAAAGGGATTGGTGGGGCACCAGGTGTTGAGTGCAGTAATGCAGCCACAGCCCCAACCTCAGCACGTCCTGGACAGGAGTGTGGGCAGCCACCGCCTGGCCAGGGACTGACACTGTCCAGGCTGTAACTTTCCAGACTGCAGTGCACCAGGCAGGCAGCATGCCCTGGAGCTGAAGGAGGGCAAAAAAGGTGGAACTGTGGATAGGAGTGATTTACAGGGAGGCGCTTCCCCCTCCTCTGCAGTAGCTCTGGGCAGCCTCCTTCTGACACTGATCCCTGGGACCTGAGGGGCCAGGCTGGGAATGGAAAGGAAACCAGGAGAACAGATTGAGCTAAACCCTGGCAGGTGGCTTGCCATGCAGCTGCTTGGGCACACCTGCCTCAGCCCCAAAGCCCAGAATTAAGGATGTGTTATCAGGATTGGGCCTGCTTATATGCCAGCAAAGTTTCCCTTTTTCCAATTTCTGCAGAGAATGGCATTTCCCGGGACACAGCCACTGAACTGCAAGACAGCAAACTAGAATTTAGCAGCGTGGGAGTTTGGTTCCAGCTCTCTCACTGATGATTGTGTGACTGTGAGCAGGTCACTTTCCCCCTTTAGGTCACAGTTCATTAGCCAGTGAGGCAGTCATCAGAGCCTGCTGTGTATTTGACACCAGGCTAAGGTCCAGAGCTGCATTGGTAAAGTAAGCCAAGTCGTACCCATCACTGCCCTCCTGGAGCTGACAGCTAATAGGTAAATGCCAATAATCACGGGAATGCATGTAAAGTTACAACTGTGGCAAGTGCTAACCAAGGAGAGGTGCATGGTGCCTGGGGAGCAGGTGACAGGAGCAACTCACCAGTTTGGAGGCATCAGAGAGGCGTGCAAAGCTGGGGGTGAAGGAGAAGAAGCGATTAGCAGTCAAGGGGACATAAGAGAGTGCTCCAGGCATGAGGAGCAGCAGGTGCAAAGGCTTGGCAGCAGGAGGGAGGGACCCAGTGGAGCATTCCAAAAGGGGGCGGGATGCCCCACAGGCCACAGAGCTCAGCAGCGCCTACCCCTGGCCGGCCTCCCTCCCCGCCACACACAACTCTGGATCTTTATCACTTTAGTTCTTATGCTGAAGTGGGTCTGTTTGCTCTGATGCTGAGTATCATAGACTTTTCCAGAAAGCAAATAATGGATAAAGTAATCTGCCTATTTCTGCTTAAATTCTCTATACGTTTGAATCATGCCTTCTCTTGGCTTGACCAAAGGCTGTCTTGCAGCCGTAAAATGATGACTTTGAAAGAGTCCAGCTCTGGCCTCACCTCCAAGTCATTGAAACATGTGAGCTCTGGGGAATTCAGGCATTCCTCAGGAAAGCCAGCGCTCAAGGACAGCCCCCTGCCTCACTGCCTAGGTAAATCCTTCAGGGATGGAAGTAAATGAGTGGGCTCTGAGCCTGGGCCCTATGGTGACTTCTCCTATAGGACCCTTCACAAGTAGCTACCTTTTTACTGAGATATAGACCCGTTTGCACAGCAGGGTTGCTTCCTCCTCCCAGCCCCCCTCACCTCTACCCACCCACAAATTCTGTCCATGGACACAAGAAAAGTGAAATACACACGAGAATCACATAGATGAGCATATGCCCAAATGTACTGTCGGGGTGCTCAAATGTATTGCAAGCTTGGTCAGATGAGTTTGGGGGATGTGGGCTACTGCAGGCTGCCTGGTGTAGGCTCGAGGCTCTCCAGGAAGAGGGGAGGCCCAGCAGACTTTATTTGGCCACAGACCCCTTTCTCATTGAGCATCCGCAGGACTAAAGTGCCCCAGAATATAACTTTGAGAAATGCTCATCTAGGTTTCAGAGACTCCTGGGACATCGTCTCAGATGAAGGGATAATGACAGAGAGGTCCTGACTCAGGCCCAAGATGCTCCAGCATGTCCACTCCAGGCTCCCCAGGTCCTGTATCTGCTTTTGTCCCTAAATCACAAACATCAGGGAGAGGAATTGCCACTCTAAAATAGGGATAGATCTAGAAACTATTTGCTAAAGGATAGGACCTACTATGTGCCAGGACCATGCTAGGTACTTAGCACATTTATCTCATTTAATTCTCCTAGCAACATGCTGAGGTAGGTCTCTTATCCCAGTTTTACAGATGAGGAAACTGAGGCTTACAAAGCTTCAGTGACTTGTTCGATCCCTTTAAGTAAGGAAACCGCAGAGCCAAGACTCGACCCAAGTCAGCCGATGTGCCTCAAAGCACGCCTCACATGGTCTCACTTAGTCCTCTCATCAGCCGTGCAAGATAAAAATGATTCCCACTTTGCAGCTGAGGAAACTGAGAGGTGAGGAAGCTTGACAAGGTCATGGCACCAGGACGTGGAATAGATGGGCCCAGGCTCCCCTTCGCCGGTTCCCAGGCCGTGAGCTCTGCCACACGGTATTCCTGCAGGTGCTGGCCTGCATTTTTGTCTTTGCATTGACTGAAGGGACAGAGCCAGTGACCTGCAGAGATTCCCAAGCCTTGGGATGGGCTTGAACTGGTAGTTTAGGCGATACCCGTCTGTACTTGGGCAACGCTGAATCAGTTCCACGGGACTTTAAAAGAAAAGCCCAGCAAATGGGAGAGATCTGTAATATTATCAACAACAAAACATATATATTAAAAAAAAGAAAAGAAAAGAAATAAAAGAAAAGCTCAGAGAGAGAGTTCCCTCTGTTTGGCTGGCAAATCAAAACAACCAGACTGCCTCTGCTTGACCTATGCTAGTGGGAAGATTATTTGCCTAATTAGGTAAAGAGCCTTAATGCCCATGTCCATGCTTCAACCCTAATGAGCTGTTAATGGGAAAGGCTTGCCCTTGGCCTGGCTCCCCAGCTGACCTTCCCCCGCCTGGTGGAAAGGACCAGTGCAGCAGACAGAATCTTGTTTCCATGGAAGCTCATTCTCTGGCTTTCTTTCCAGCACTTGAGAAGATAATTACTTGATTTCTCTTTATATTTTTGGATTTCATGCAGTGGGGCTGTCAAGCCTTCGGCTGAGGATGTCCTTCTCGATCACGCCAGGCTATTTCAGGGAACTTCGGCTGCATTTCCGTTGTCATCTTCCCTTCAGATGGTTAGCGTCAGGCCTCAGTGTATGCCTTCCACTAGTTCTTGCTAATTAAAGTCTACGGGAGCTTGACCTGGAGAATGTGAAAGAGAAGCCAGGGAAATTTGTCAAGAAATAGGAGCCCCTGATCGCCTTCTTTTCCTGTGCAGACTCTCACAAGACCTCAGATCTACATCAAGGGGTACTCCGTCCCATCTGACCTATTCTCCTCTGAATCTTTGATGCCCCATTGTGGCCCATGTCAGAAATACAGCCAACATGGGCGGCTTAATAACACCAGGGCAGCCACCATTTCCTGAGGGTTTGCTGCAGGCCGAGCAGTGGGCTGAGCCCTTTATAGCCATGTCTCAGTGAATTCTCATGACAGCCTTATGTAGAGTTATTATCCTGATCACTCAGATGAAGCACAGAGAGGTTAAGTAACTGCCCAAGATCACACAGTTACTAAGTGGCAGAGCCAGGATAAGGACACACCCATTGCTAATTTCTTGGAAGTGGGGTGGGATCTTTTAGAGCTGCTCCAGAAACCAGAAGAAATCAGCCAGTCATGACAGGTGGCAAAGGGTAGATAATTTACATGTCTCCCCCCCCACCCCACCCCCACCCTACACTCCCCCAGTGGAGGCTCTGTGTGTGAAATCGGCCCTTGTGTCCAAGGAACAAAGTGAGGGCATTGGATTAGTTCATTGTCAGGACCAACTAGAAAACCAAACAGGGCATTTGAGAAGGAAGCCCATGTAGCACAGAGCAAAGAGCTCCACTTCGAGAAGGGCAGACTCCCTTTTAAATGGCTCATATCACTTTCCCAGCGGTGGGACCTGGGGCACGCTCCTGAACCTGACTGAGGCTCAGGCTCCTCATCTGTAAAATGGGGTAATAATGATACATGCCTCATAAAGTTTGTGGGATTTCCCAAACTGCTCTGTGGAATATTTGCTTTCAGTGGTATAATTGTGTAAAAGGCAAAGCTAAATGCAGTTAAATAGTCTTATTTACTCTAGAATTTCCCAGAATCTTTATTTTACTGACATGTATTATAAATGTGCAGGAGGGAGCAGCATTTCCTAAGCCCAGAGTCCTCTTCTTGGGAGAATTAACATTAACATCTGTTTCTTGGGATCCTTTATTTTTTTATTTATTTTTTTAATATATTTTATTGATTTTCTACAGAGAGGAAAGGAGAGGGATAGAGAGTTAGAAACATCGATCAGCTGCCTCCTGCACACCTCCTACTGGGGATGTGCCCGCAACCAAGGTACGTGCCCTTGACCGGAATCGAACCCGGGACCTTTCAGTCCGCAGGCTGATGCTCCATCCACTGAGCCAAACCGGTTTCGGCTGTTTCTTGGGATCCTTTAGAAAAGGCTGTAATATAGGTCATGGGGTACCTGGGCTTGGTGTAAGCATCAATAAATACTAATCCCCTCTCTTTTGTGCCTGAATTGTTCAATAACCATATCTGTTCTTTAAGGAATTTAAGTGTCATAGAGTCAGGGTCTGGGTCTGCCTTGATCTCTTTGGATCCCAGTGTCTTGACATATCAAGACATTCCACAGACATCTGATGAATGAATGAGTAAATGAGTGAACCAATGAATTAATGAATGAAGTTTAGTGTAGACCTAGCCTGCTCTTCTTCAATACCGTCATTCTCTGCTGTTTTCTAGTTGCATCCAATGGAGCCGGTGGGAGAATTCAGATGCCTTTGCAAAACTTAGTAATGGGGATTGTTCTATTATGCTTTTTTCCCCTTTTCAGTTTTTTAAAATCATTTTCTTATTGTTGACACTAGAGGCCCGATGCACGGAATTCGTGCAAGGGGCTTGGCCCTCGCAGCCCCAGCTGCCTCGGCCCTCACAGTCCCGGCTTCGTCCGGAAGGTCATCTGGACAGTCGTTCTGCTGTGCGGTCTAATTAGCATATAGCTCTTTATTATATAGGATTCTAAAAGATGTTCCATTTTCCCCCCTTTGCCCACCTCTACCCAGCTCCTGTGCCCCCTCACTCTAGCCATCTCCATGCTGTTGTCTATGTCCATGGGTTATGCATATATGTTCTTTGATTAAAGCCTTCATCTTCTTTCATCCAGTCCCTCCCTCCTCCTCCCCTCTGATAGCTGTCAGTCTGTTCCTGTATTCATGCCTCTTTTTCTATTTTGTTCATCAGTTTATTTTGTTCATTAGATTCCACATATAAGTAAGATCATGTGGTATTTTTCTTTTTCCAATGGGCTTATTTCACTTAGCATAATAACCTCCAGGTCCATCCATGTTGTAAAATATAAGATTTCCTTGCTTTTTATGGCTGTGTAGTATTCCATTCTGTAAATGAACCACATCTTTTTTATCCACTCATCTACTGATGGGCACTTGGTGTGTTTCCAGATCTTAACTATTGTAAATAACATTGCTATGAACATAGAGGTTCATGTATTCTTTCTGATTGGTGTTGGAGATTCTTAGGATATAGTTTTAGAAATGAGATCACTGGGTCAAATGGCAGTTCCATTTTTAATTTTTTGAGGAAACTCCATACTGTTTCCCACAGTGGTTGCACCAGTCTGCATTCCCACCAGCAGTGTACTAGCGTTCCCTTTTCTCCACATCTTTGCCAGCACTTGCTGTTTGTTGATTTATTGATTGTAGCCATTCTGACAAGTGTGAGGTGATACTGTGGTTTTAATTTACATCTCTGATGATTAGTGACATTGAGATTTTTTCATAGGTCTATTGGCCACCTATATGACATCTTTGGAGAAGTGTCTATTCAGGTCCTTCGCCCATTTTTTAATTGGATTGTTTGTTTGTCTTCCTGGTGTTGAGTTGTATAAGTTCTATCTATATTTTAGAAATTAACCCCTTATCTGATGTATCATTGGCAAATATGTTCTCCCATAGAGTGAATTCCCTTTTCATTTTTTATGGTTTCTTATGCTGTGCAGAAGCTTTTTGCTTTGATGTAGTTCAATTTATTTTTTTTCTTTGTTTCCTTTGCCTTAAAGGCATATCAGCAAAAACACTGCTACAAGAGATGTCTGAGATTTTACTGCTTATGTTTTCTTCTAGGATTTTTATGGTTTCATGACTTACATTTAAGTTTTTTTATCCATTTTGAGTTTATTCTTGTGTATGGTATAAGTTGGTGGTCTGGTTTCATTTTATTGCATGTACCTGTCCAATTTTCCCAGTACCATTTTTTTTAAATATTTATTGTTTCAAGTATTACATATGTCCCCTTTTTCTCCCATCCCAGTACCCTTTATTAAAGAGACTATTTTTACTTCATGCTCTTGACTCCTTTGTCAAATATTAATTGATCATATAGACGTGGGTTGATTTCTGTGCCATTGATCTGTATGTCTATTCTTATGCCAGTACCAGACTGTTTGGATTACAATGGCCTTGTAGTATTGTGATACTTCCAACTTTGTTCTTTCTCATGATAGCTGAAGCTATTTGGGGACTTTTGGGGGGATTCCAGATAAATCTTTGGAGTATTTGTTCTAGACGTGTGAAATTGGTATTTTAATGGAAATGCATTGAATCTATAGGTTGCTTTGGGTTGTATGGATATTTTAATGATATTTATTCTTCCAACCCATGAATACAGTTTATGTTTCCACTTATTTGTATCTTCCTTTATTTCTTTTTTCAATGTACTATAGTTTTCCAAGTACAGGCCTTTTAACTTCTTGATTAAATTTATTTCTAAGTGCTTTATCTTTTTGTTGCAATAGTAAATGGGATTGTTTTCTTAGTTTCTCTTTCTGATAGTTCATTATTGGTTTATAAAAATGCCACCAATTTCTGAATATTAATTTTGTATCCTGCCACTTTGCCAAATTCATTTAGTAGATCTAATAGCTTTTTGGTGGAGTCTTTAGGGTTTTCTATGTACAATATCATGTCATCTGAGAATAATGACCATTTTACTTCCTTCTTTCCAATTTGGATGCATTTTATTTTTTCTTCTTCCAGTACTATCCTATCTAATAAAAGAGTAATATGCAGATTGACCATCACTCCAACACATAAGATGGCCGCCCCATGTGGTCAAAGATGGATGCCCCCATGTGGACACAAGATGGCCACCACAAGATGCCTAGCAAGGGAGGGCAGTTGAGGGTGATCAGGACAGCAGGGGAGGGCAGTTAGGGGTGACCGGGCTGGCAGAGGAGGGCAGTTGGGGGCAACCAGGCCTGCAGGGGAGGACAGTTGGGGGGGGACCCAGGCCTGCAGGAGAGTGTAGTTGTAGGGGACCAGGCCTGCAGGGGAGGGCAGTTGGTGGTGACCAGGCCAGCAGGGGAGGGCAGTTGGGGGGGACCAGGCCTGCAGGGGAGGGCAGTTAGAGGGGACCAGGCCTACAGGGGAGGACAGTAGAGGGCAACCAGACCAGCAGGGGAGGGCAGTTAGGCATCAATCAGGCTGGCAGGGGAGTGGTTAAGTGGTGATCAAGCTGGCAGGCAGAAGCCGTTAGGGGCAATCAGGCAGGCAGGCAGGCAAGCAGTTGGGAGCCAGCAGTTCTGGATTGTCAGAGGGATGTACCAGATTGGAGAGGGTGCAGGCTGGGCTAAAGGACACACACACACACACACACACACACACACACACACACACACACACACCTCCCTTTCCTCCCCCCCCCCCCCATGCATGAATTTCATGCACCGGGCCTCTAGTGTTGAATAAGAACACTGAAAGGGGACATCTCTGTCTTGTTCCTGATCTTAATGGAAATGCTTTCATTTTTGCCCCTTGAGTATGATGTTGGCTGTAGGTTTGCCATATATGGCCTTTCTTACATTGAGGTATGTCCTCTCTATTCCCACTTTACTGAGGGTTGTTTTCCTTTTTCATAAATGGGTGCTGGATTTTATCAAATGCTTTTTCTGCATCTATTGATATGATCATGTGGTTTTTATCCTTCATTTTGTTTATGTGGTGTATCACATTTATTGACTTGTGTATATTGTATCAACCTTGAATCCCTGGAATAAATCTTAGTTGATCATGATGTATGATATTTTTAATGTATTGCTGGATCCAGTTTGCTAATGTTTTGTTGAGGATTTTAGCGTTTATGTTCTGACAGAATTCTCAACATTAGCCCCTAACCAAATCACATTGCTGCCTCTCAGTGAAGTAGTCAGATGTTTCCTTTGCATATGTATTTTGAACAAGACATTTCTGAGTGTTCCCAGTGGGTTTTCACCTGGTTCTGAAGAACTGTTGGGCTTCAGGGGGAATCAAATAGAAACAGCTTATTTGAGCTTAAAAACAACATTAAGGATATATTGTTTCCCACATGCATCTAATGGCAAGCGGGGATCAGTGTATCACTGGTCAGCGATGTGACTGTTTTCAGGAGGTTCTTTTTATTGAGAACAGTATTTCCAACTCATGTTCTTTGGACATTATGCAAAAAAAAAATACAAAATTTAAGTTAGAAAATCTTAGTTGGTCAAAGTCTAACAGATATCCTTACTGCAGAACTTCTCAGACACTTTATGCATTTCAACAGAGAATTTTCCCAAACATTTTTGGCCATTTCTCTGGAGCCTTCTAGAACCCTTTGTTCTGGAGTATCCAGTAACACTGATGTTTAGTAGAACACCCTTTTGGAAATGCTACCATAGAATATATTGCCAAAAGTTGCCATCTTTGTGGTTTATGAAATAGTCCTGCTCCTCAAAACTGTGAAAAGGAGAATGGAACAGAGTGATAAAAAAAAATACACAACATAGCCTTGGCCTGTGTTATTAGTGGTTAGAGTACTGGCCCACACTCTGAAGGGACTGGGTTTGATTCCTGGTCAAGGGCAGGTACCTGGGTTGTAGGTTTAATCTCCGGCCTGGTCAGGCCACGTGCAGGTGGCAACCAATCGATTTGTCTCTCTCACATCAATCTTTCTCTCTCTCTAAAAAATGTTAATGGAAAAATATCCCTTGGTGAGGATTTTTAAAAATGCTCAGCATAAAGCCAGATGGGCTTCTATGTATTTTGCAAAACAAAGACTAGCCATGATGCTTCAAAAGTATGACCATACATTTTCTAGTGTTTTTATTTACCTCTTGGTACAAATAACTTCTTTTCTATACCATTTTATAGCATAGATGACATTATTTCTTTAGCATGAACCTGGGTTTTCATTTTCAAATTTCTGAATAAAAATTTCATCATTTTCAAGTTTATGAATAAAAGTAGCTTTTAAAAGAAAGGAACTTAGAAAACTCACAGACTTCCTATGCTAATTTTTGTTGTGAGTTAATATATACTAAAAAGAAGAATAAAGCCCATCCTAGTTGAATGTTATTCTTTCCTACTTATTAACCTTTAGTCTGGTTAAAATAAGTCATAAATTACTTAACAAAGCAGACTCAATTACGGTTTGAAGGATGACACTAGGGCCTAGGCTCATTTAGAAATAAAGGAAGAACTTCAATTCACAGGTCAGGGATTAGCAGCTCTGGCCTGCCACCTGTTGTTGTGCATAAAATTTTATTGGAGCACAGCAGTGCTCATTTATTTACATACTAGAGGCCCAGTGCATGGAATTAGTGCACTGGTAGAGTCCCTAGCAGCTGCTGGCTGCTGGCTGGGGCCTCCCTCCCTTCCCCCGGCCAGCCTCACCCCCTGGTTGAACTCCCAGATGACTTCCCAGTCAAGGGGACAATTTGCATACTATGCTTTTATTATATAGGATTGTCTATGGCTGTTTTCACACTTCATTAGTCATTGCAACAGTGATATATCTATGGTCCTCAAACCCTACAATATTAACTACATGGCCTCTAGTGTTGAATAAGAGCACTGTACAGAAATGGTTGTCAATATCTTTCATAGATTTGTAGAAAGATGTGGAAAAGATGGAGATTACATAACCACCCCCTCCATTCTATAGATGGGAAAATTGAAACCAGGGATATTAAGGAATTTTCCGGATTTATTTATGCTTGCATGTTCTGATCCTTATACCACAATAGCTCTAACAACCATGGAAGACAAAGATAGATTTCAGCTTGGACAGCAACCCCAGTTGAGTGGTAGTGGCCCTCTGGAGTGCTGGTTGGGAAGGCTCAGTGAGAAGAAAAGCAATGGTTGATTAATATTTCATGGTCCATCGGTGGGAGAGCTCAAGAATATGTGCCATGTAGGCACTATGGCTGCACACTCTGCTCCACACATTGTAACAGTTAATCTCTTTCCTTGCATATCTGCTGTGTAAGCACTTTCTTCATTGGGCCAAAAACAGAGGTGCTGCATGGGGCCTCCTTGAAAACACTGCTGCCTAGCAGTTCACACGTGATTCTTGTACAAGTTCATTCAGATATCTTTCTTAGCAACTGCCAACCACTTCACACTCCGCCTAAAAGAATGTAACACGGGATTTCCTTGAAACTGGACTTGTCTGTTACAAGAATTTTTACTTTCAGTGAAACATGTCCATGAAGAGTCGGGGTGTGAGATGGAAAGCCTTGAGTTTATTGGCTTTTGTGATGCAGACTGAAAGTCTTCATGTTTGTGTTTCTCGCAGCTGGACAATCCGGATGAGCAGGCAGCACAGATCCGACGGGAGCTGGATGGACGACTCCAAATGGCAGACCAAATAGCCAGGGTAAGGAGACTGGGGACATTTGCTGGGGGACCAGGCCAAAGTCCCCCACGGGAAGACACATTATTAAGAGCCATCAAAAGGTAAAACTGAGGATAATCACTCTGGGCCTCCACCTTCCTTTCTCAGGGCAACTCTCCCAGATGTAGCACATGTATTTCCCAGACTCTATTCGTTACCCAAACTCCAGCCTCACCTTTCTGCTGAGTCCCAGATTGCTATTTCCACTGGCTAGTGAACATTTCAACTTGGACAGTACCCTGATATTTCAAATGGAATGTGTTCAAACTCTGACTCCTTTCTTCTTCCTCTGACCACATATATATACCTACATTTATCCCCCTCACTATTCTCCATCAGGTACTATGGATGAAACCTCCTAATCATTCTCAACTTCCCCTTCCTCCCCACAGCACTCCACACTCAACCACCCATCCAGTTCATTATCTCTGCCTCCTAAATGTGGCTCAGATCTTGTACTGCTTTCTAGCAACACAGCTAGCACTTTGATTCAGACCCTCATCTTCTATTCCTGAATCTTAAAATGGCCTTCTAATGGGTATCCTTGCCTCCAGTCCCTCCCCCGCTCCTGTCCATTCTTCAAGCAGTTGCCATTATAAAACTTATATATGAACATCTCAAAACAGAGCCTCAAAAATCATTCCATAGCACTCCCTCTTGTCCCCCAAACAAAACATTACCTCTTTAGAATGATATCCAAGGGTCTTAATCCATGGATTATATCCTTCCTTATTAGCATCACCTCCCACATCTTTCCCACCAGAAATCCCCATTCCAACTATGGAGAATGTCTCCCTCTGAATATTCCAGGCCTTTTTCAGCCTTATTGCCTTGGTACCCACTGGTGTTTCAACCTGGAATGACTTTCTTCTCTCCTCCGACTCAGCCTCCAGTATTCAACTTAAAACCCCTTTCTAAGAGCTTAGGAGTTAGTTCTTCCTACTTTTCTGCTTTATTCCTGCCACATATGAACCTTTATTATAACAGTACATTGAATGGTGGTGATCCGTTTACGTGTCTGAGCATCCCAGTAGATTGGATTTTCCAGGATTGGGATTATATCTTACTATTAACGACTGTTTGCCTAAGTATTATTGCTATCCCTACCATTTGTGTTATTATTAACAGTAGAAATGCTAGCAGTGTGTATTGATTGCTGCCTCTGTGTCAAGCATACTAAGTGCTTTACATGTACTATCTCATTCAATTTTCAAAGCTACCTTATGAGGACATTTCAGTTATCACTCTTGTTTAGAGATGGGAAATCCAGACTGAGGAACTGTTAAGAGGCTACACTGCACCCTTAACTCAAGTCTGAGTTGGGAAAAGGGTGAGGTACTCAGCTCAGGAGCAAAATTTAAAAGTGGGGGACAAATGCATTCATAAAAATATATAATATTTTAATGCAATATTTTACACTCATAATTAATACAGAAAACATCTATGAAAAAACAATATACCAAAATATTAAATAACCTATCTTACTGTTTCTATGGTAGTGACAGGCATGTGTGCATGTGAGGGTAGGAGCTGTGGGAGAGGGAAGGGAGGATGGGCAGAGAGTGGAGCTTGGCATTCAACCTTTCTCTTTATGGAAAGAAATATCTCAGGACGTGGACATAAGGAAAGGAATTCTACTGGAAGAGAAACTGAAGAGAAATTCCAAGAAGCATGCAAATCCCATTTGTGCTCAAACAGTTTTATTGAAATGTTTTGTATCTTGTTTTTGGACACCTTCAAAGTTTATAGTACAGTCAGTCTGGTGGTTAAAAATAGTATACAGTTATGGATTTGGCTAAAGGTAGTATAAAAGGCTCTTGTGTTTGAAAATCCTGCTTAACATGGGAGTAAATATCAATAAGGCTTTAGAATTTACTTCGGCAAACTCAGTGTCTCCACAACAAATTATGTTGACAGTGGAGGTCATTTGCTCCATTCCCTGCCTTTAGGTAACAATTACACCCCAAACTAAGTATTCATCCCATTTAAAGAAAATCACACACACACATACACACTTCAAAAACAAGATCATGGCACCTTTATTTTAGTTGTTTTGTTTACTTTGAGGCTTAACATGATAATTTCAGAACCTAGTGTAGGCTAATTTTAATGGTTAAAAGACCATGGATGAACAATAGTCATATAGTGATCCAAGTTGCTCATCTCTGAACAGTAGATGAAAGAACTCTCTCTCCAGCCCACACTATCAGATATTCTGATACCAAGTAGAATATTATTAACAACTTAGAATTAGACTTTCTTAGATAATGAAGTAGGCAAGTAAAGTGAACCTTTGTCATGATTTATAGAGCATGGAGAATAATTTCAAAGTAGATGGAAGGCCCCCCAAACGTTTAGGGTACAGAGGATTTGTATGAAAATCTGCACACTGCTATCTCCTGTTCTGCTCGAAACAGACTGCCATTCTCAGGGCTCATTCATGCCAGTGGCCCCTTGGCACAGTTAGTTGATCCTGGAAGTGAGCTCTTCACCTAAGTGGAACCAGTCGCATTTCTCAGCCTGCCCTGGCCATGGTAACTGGTCCAGAACTGGCTGCCTGCCCAATGCAACTGAACTAATGAGTCCTTTCCCTAGGCTATGGACTACATGCAAACAGGGCTGTGCCTTTCAGGAGTAGAAAGATGTCTGAAGCTATTTTTAATTCTTTTATGTAGGGACAAGAAGAGGGAAGAGTGAGGCCAACACAGAGAAAGAACCTGAGACGGGGACTATACTGAAATTCTCAGGATGGTCAAGTCCCTGGATCTACTTATTCTTGAGACTCAGCTGCGGAACTGCTTTTCCCTTAGTTTAGTTGGGTTCCAAGAAAAATACATTCTCTTTTTGCCTTAAACCAGCTCATCCACTAGACATTAAGTAAAATATCAAGATCTCAGATATTGGTTCATTCATGAAGAGATACTGAAATGGGTACCCTGCTCTCTTCTTTTAGCACGCCCTGATTTTCCCATCTTCGGCATCCCAGTGGATTTTAGCGAGGGTGTGCAGCTCAGCCCATATGGCTGAACATCAGCTTCTGTACATATCATAACCAGAAATTCCTGGATGAGGATATCACCCATATAATTCACTCTGTTCTCTCAATTAAAACTGGGTAGAGCATTTTGATTGAAAGTTAGAGGCGCAAACTAGAGGAAGCTTATGTAACAGAGTGGATTAACTCTAGGGATTTAGGAGTGTCTCACAGAGCCCATGGGCAAGATGCAGCCAAAGCGCAGAAAGGAACTGGAACCAGGGCCCACCAAGTGGTCAGGACTTCCCTCATCTCTTAACTTTGTGTGTCCCGCTCATTTTTTCTTCTCTCTGCAAACCAGCCTTCTTTGCTTCTCAGATGGGAACATGGCTGCTACACAGCTCTCCGTGTTTCCAGTGTGGCCAAATAGGAAATCATTTAGCCAATCAACCTCTCTCTCAAATCTTCTCCCTATCTCCATTTCCCCTTTTCTTACTACCACCTTCATTGTCATAATTTCAAGAGGCAGGCCTCTGATTGGCTGACTTTGTTCAAGGGCCAACCCCTGGAGACATTAATAATCCACTGTGGAATGAGAATGAGGGCCTCAGCAAACACATGGATGCTGGAAATACGCCACTGAGGATGAGAGTGGTACCTGAGAGGTCAGGCTGTGGATGAAGTGGTCATTATGAATTGGGAGATACCTCAAGATATGCCCCAAATAAACAGCTATGACTTATATGGTATTTACTATGTACCAGACTCTCTGCTAAGCATTTTGTATTTGATAGCCTATCTGACCCTCCAATAACCTTATGAAAAGGATGCTATCATTATCCCCATGTCATAGAGGAGGCTGAGCAGAGATATCAGAGGACTTGGCCAAGGTCACCCAATGACCAGAATCTGCAGTCTTAACCACTATGCATACATTACCATTATAATAAGCCTTCCCAAATGCAGGCCCTCATTTCCCCAGTCCACAGCTCCAACATGCCTTTCACCCAGGCCTTCACCTTACCTCATCCTGACCTCTCTTTCTCTGCTAATCAGTCCTTTATTAAATGTGTCAGGCTGTGCCATTTCACCTAAACTTGAGAATTGCTTTTGACCTGTGGCAAACAATCCTGGGAGTTACAGTAATTCCCGCACTTTCGGCGCATTGAAGAGTTTGTGATGTGCCCAAGCTAACTCAGCTGGTAGGTGGGAAGCTGAGTGCTTTAATGCCAAGTTTCATGCTCTTCCCCTGAGTGGTCAGGTGACAAACAGGAAGTTATGCCAGTACAGGCCTGCCCCAGGTCCTCTCTCCCTAGGGGTTGCCCCTCCAGCAAACTACTTTCTCTCTTCCACTAAACTTAGCTGTGTATTCTCTTCAGTTTATCCAGAGGCCAAATGAAGCAACAGCATCAGGCAGAACTGGCTCCTGGAATTCTGAATCCTTCCTACTTTGATTTCTTTGGAATCTGGAAAGGAGGTTATAGGACCCAAGATTGTTCTGTCCCCAGTATTCTCATCGTCACACACGTATGAAAGACACATGTTTGCCTTTTCTTCTTAGGAGAGAAGGGAGGCAAGTGCAAGGTGGCTTTCCTCTACATACAGTCCTCACACAGTACCTACCAATTCAATCACACCAGCACCCCACGAATTATCAGACAGGAACCGCTGCCCTCACCCTCACTGTGAACACCAAACATATGCTGCCTGCAAAGTTCCATGAGCTCTAAATGCATTTTATTTTTAATCTGGTAGAAAAGACTTTTTAATCGCTGTTCAAAATTTTCCCAAATCCTGTCAGGTTGATAATAAAGGGTCCCCAAATTTCACCCAGGGATTAAGTCTAAGTTATTTAAACTGTGTGATCAGTAAAGACACTGGAGCTTAAGCAGGCAGATTGTGCATTGGTGCTATGATATTTGTCAGTTCTTTTGGCCACAGTTTAGGGTAAAATTCCAAAATTCATGGGCTAATTAGATAAGACAAACAATACAGCTTTTGTAGTATTAGTAGCAGAGGTCTGGATGCAAAATAGCATTGTCTTTTCAAGCTATAATTTAAATGTGAAGTTGCCATTTAGACCCCTATTCTCTGCAGAGCAAAATTCCCATCTCATTACATGGTCCTGTTGCAAACATTGATGAGAATATGCCCCCAGGAAAGAAATAATATCCAAACATTTCCCTGATGGAAAAGTTCTGCTTCATGCATTGCCAAAAATCAGACAATGGATTCCTCTCCTTCCAGAGAATGATACTGCTCCCAGCTAATACATTAATTTTGCTGTACCCAGCATCCACCCTGCGCATGAAGTGGTACAGTATCCGTGAGCACAGAGAAGCTGAGCTCATTGTTTTTTCTGAAAGAATTGTATAGGGAGCATCTCCCTGAGCCTGGCCTTTGTCAGGGAGCTAAGAACCCAGGGAAATCGAAGTTCAAGGAAAAGTCTAAATGCCAAGAGGTCTTCTGAGATTTATTCCAGTGACGGGAAGTCCATCCAATTCATAAAAGCTGAGGAAGTAAGACCAAGCCACTCAAAGAAAGGTTTGAGTAAAGAAGCCAACCCAGGCAACTGTGATACCTTTACTGCTAAGACCTTCGTTTTCTTTTTTAACCCTCCTCCCCTCCCCTGCCCCGTACTTCACCCCTGCCTATCATCCACATTCACTGGTAATTGTGAAGCAGCCACTGCTGTGGAGAACAAACTGTCACAGCTCTGTGCTAAATGCTGGGACGTGAGGCAAAGCATGGAGGCGATGCATGCTACGAGCCCTCCATCATGCTTACCTCAGCTCTGCCCTACTGTATGATAGCTAAGAACATGGTCTCTGGGTTTCACATGCAATTCTACTAATGACTGATTTAACTTCTAAGCCTCATTTTCCTCCAGAAAGTAGGAATAAATAATAGCACTAGCCTCAGTGGGTTGTTTGACAAATTAAATAAGGAAACATAACTGCTTAGACTAGTGCCCAGTTTCATTACCACTCAGTAAATGCCAACTAGTATCATGACCTTTACTAGAGTCACCATCATTATTAGTGTTATTGTTGTTGGCGTTGTTGGTGGTAGCATGGTGTCTGATGTATATGGATATGCATATATGTATATGTGTATTTGCATAGGTATATATACTTATATGTATGTATATATGTATACATCCATGTATATATATATGTGCATATGTATATGTGAATATGTATATGAGTATGACTAAATGTGTATTTGCAGGGGGAATTATTGAAAGCAAAATAAGAGACTTTCAAGGAACTAGAATGGAAAAGGAATAACTAGACTTTGTGGGAATTACAACACCAGTGGAAGTCAAAGCTCCTTTCCTATGACTCTAGAGTCTAGACAGCTTATTCCCCACTCTTCTCTTCCCTCCCCATCCTCTCTTTCTCTTCCTCTCTCTCTACATCTTTCTCTCTCTTCTTTGCCAGGGGTCTTATTCTGCTTCCACCAGGTCCAATATAGCAGCCACTCATGAATCAACATGATCTACTGTTTCAGCTCCACCACTCACTGCAATCTCAATATCTCTCAGTTCAATTACTTGAGAGAATAAATCTGGTTGATCATTAGCCTTTTAATAGTATTGGTTGTTTGACTTTGAATCAGTTGCCCATGTAATAAACATATTATTTTTTGACACCCAGAATTGGCAAACCAATTCATATTTCTGTGATCTAGGTAGAGTTCTACCCCAGCCTCAGGGATGGAGGACGTAACTCATCCCTAAGCAATTCAGCACAGCATGCTTCTGGCCTTAGAGATTGGTCCCAAGTATATACATAAATCAAACTTTTTTGGGAGAGAATTCTCAGATTAAAGACTATCATCTTTGATGGGCATTACAAGAGGAGATATTCACTCTTCCTTTTGTGATGGGATGTTGTGAGGTTTGGATCTTTAGCAACCTTTTTGTGACATTAAGAGGAGCAAGATTGAGCATGGAGCCAACCTAGAGGAACCCAAACCGAGCTTTGGAGTAAAAACTCATTCAGTTGTGGTGATGTCACCTGAGTGCTGATTACAGCTGGGTCTACCCCAGGACATTTCAAGCCAATAGATTGCTTTTATTGTTCAAGCCAGTTCAAATTGGATTTTTTCTGTCACTGGCAAAAAATATATATATCAAACTGATTTGTCTTGCCCCTCACCTGATCAGTTATAGAACGTAGCTAGGGAGGGCTATTTGATGTTTCAAGTAGGAAATGATTATTTGAGAAGGTGATAAATCCAAAGTATATTCAAGGCACCTGGACAACTTAGAGGCATGAACACACAAATAGCACAATTAAGGCATATTACTATTACAACTGAATCCATAAGCAAGGAAGTGAAAAAAAGGTCAGTTTTGATACTGGATTGCTTTATATTCTTTTCTAAATAATATTACTCATGCTTTTCATTGCTTCATTAATTTTTTCAAATTTTTTTGAAAAAAGTAACTATTCTTTCAGAAATAGCCACAGGCTATGTTCGAAACATCTTAAATGAGCTCCTTTTGAATTATTCATGTGAGAACATTTCTATAGATATCCAGAAATAAGGTGTCTCTCTGTCAACATAATTAAAAACAACTGATTGCATTTCTCTAAAAAGAAACACTATTTCAACTGAAACCAGACTTGAAAAATATCACCCCATTTTTCTTTCCACAAATCAGAGAAAACTGGGGGGTGAGGGTCGGGGGAGAGAATAGAACTATAATAAAACATTTGACCCTTACTTACTCTATATTTATGTCCGTTTGTAACTATTAGGGATTATAAGTAGAAGGCAGGCAGCTGTCTACTCAACTAGGCTGAACATTTTTCCAGCACGTGCAAAGCTCCCGGGTGGTGGCTATTATCCTAACTCTAGGCTTTAAGATGTAAACCTATGTAAATCACTCTCTATTTATGCCTCTGTTCATATTTTGCTTTTTATTTGCCAGGAACGCAAATTCCCCAAGTTTGTATCCAAAGAAATGGAAAACATGTACATCGAGGAGCTGAAGTCGTCCGTCAACCTGCTCATGGCCAACTTGGAGAGCATGCCGGTGTCCAAGGGCGGCGAGTTCAAGCTTCAGAAACTCAAGCGCAGCCACAACGCTTCCATCATCGACCTGGGCGAGGAGAGTGAGAACCAGCTCTCCAAGTCGGACGTTGTGCTGGCTTTCTCCTTGGAGGTAAAAAGCTCGAGCCCCTTGGAAGTCTCCGGGCCCAGCAAACATCACACGGTGATTGGAGGCCTCACAATCAGCTTGTGTCTTTCTTGCACCCCAGGAACAGTTCCTAAAAGCACAGCTTGCTGAGCAGGGGCCAGCTAATCAGCAAACTATTCCCATGCCTCAGGGAGTCCATGCTTTTCTCAAGGAAATGCAGTCTTAAGAACCACTTACTAAATTTCATCTCACATTACTTTTACTGTCTTAAGCCAGTGATCAAGGATTTTGTAAAGAGCTATGCCATTTAGAAAGTTTAAAGTCTGGACAACCTGGGTTGAAGTTATGAGAGAAGCAATGGAGCAGCATTTTGTGGTGAGTTGTAAATTGTCTTTCCCACCATCTCTCCTGTTGGCTCCATGCAGAGAGCCTGTGATTGTGGTGGAGCCTTTTTAGTTTTCCTCACAACCAAAAGGAAAAACCCATTTGGGCCAAAATTCTGGTAGAATGCTCAGTATGTCATTACACTTCTCCATAACTTCTATTCAGATGTTTGCTGCTCAGACATATACTCTAAGGAGTCATTCTGATCCAGCTTCATCAGAATTCCGCGGAAGCTGGTTCAGACTGCAGATCCTATTGACCCAAATCTCTAGGGGGTTGGAATTTAAAGTGGTGCAGTCATTTTGGAAATAGTTAGGTATTTTCTCAAAAAGTTAAACATAAAACCACAGTATGTCCAGCAACTCCACTCCTAGATATCTACCCCAGAGAACTGAAAACACATCCACAGAAACATGCTCACAACTGTTTACAGCAGCATCCTTTATAATAGCCAAACAGAAACAATCTAAATGTGTATCAACTGGGGAATGGAAAAAGTTTTGTACGTCCAGGCAAGGGAATACTGTTCAGCAGTTCAAGGGAATAAACTACTGATATATGCTTTGATATTTAAAAAATATATGATTTTATTGATTTCAGAGAGAGGAAGGAAGAAGTAGAGTTAGAAACATGAATGATGATAGAGAATCATTGACCGGCTGCCTCCTGCATGTCCCCTACTGGGCATGGAGCCCGCAACCCAGGCATGTGCCCTGACCAGGAATCAAACCATGACCTCCTGGTTCATGGGTCCATGCTCAATCATTGAGCCACACCAGCCAGGCATGCTTTGATTTATTGAACCTCAAAAACATTCATGCTTAGTGAAATAAGCAAGATACAAGCGACCACATGTTGTTTCAGTTCATTGATATAAAATGTCCAGGAAAGGCAGGTCTCCAGAAACAGAAAAGAAATTAGTGTTTCCTGAAGCAGGAGTTGGACATGGACATGAGGGACCTAAAACTAATTTATGATGATGGCTGCACAACTTAGTAAATTTGCTAAAATCATTGCTTATACTCTTAAAATGGGTTAATTATATGATATATAAACTATGCCTCAATAAAGATATCAGAAAAAATAATCTCTAGGCCAGTGGTCAGCAAACTCATTAGTCAACAGAGCGGCAAACCACGGCTTGTGAGCCGCATGTGGCTCGCGAGCCGCAGTTTGCCGACCACTGCTCTAGGTGGATGCAAGCCAGGAATATGCATGTTAATGAGCTACCCACGTACTTCTTTTTCTTTTAAATAAATCTTTATTGTTCAGATTATTACAGATGTTCCTCTTCCCCCCCCCCCCCGCCCCGCATAGCTCCTCTCCACCTGATTCCCCCCACCCATTCCCTTACCCCCCACCGCTGTCTTCATCCATAGGTGTAAGATTTTTGTCCAGTCTCTTCCCGCACCCCTCACGGTCCACTCCCTTTCTATGCTTCTGATTCTATTATATTCACCAGTTTATTCTGTTCATCAGATTTTTTTTATTGACTTGATTTTTAGATTCACTTGTTGATAGATATGTATTTGTTGTCACTTTGTTGTTCATAATTTTTATCTTTACCTTTTTCTTCTTCTTCCTCTTCTTAAAGAATACCCTTCAGCATTTCATACCCACGTACTTCTATGCACTCCCAAGTTGGAGACCCATTCATGTCTTATTACAGCTCTACCTCCCAGGATTTTATGATGGCCCTAGATTTGGGGAGACCAAGAGAATAGATCAAATTTCTGTAGACGTAATTAGAATGTGTAAAAACTGAATTAATTTTCTAGAACATCATTAAGACTTGCTGTGAATTAACCGCGGGTAATTTGCTTGTGCTCAGTTTGGGTTGAGATAGCCACATTACAGTATTTCCGACATGCATTTTGCTGTCAAAAGAAGCAGTATTTGGTTAAATATAGACCATTTGTTGTATGAAAAGTCATCAGTGTAATTTCACAGAAACTTCCTTTCTTTCTTTTTTAATACCACTACCCGAGGCACTGAATGCTTTTTCTTAGGTGTCTTTGAATTTGATTATTGCCAGTTAGAGGTGGCAATTTATTCCCGGCTGCTTCTTGTCATTCTACAGAGGGAAGAAAACGTGCTTTATTGATTTGCATGAAGCTTTTAAATCTGTAATTTTCTGATTCTTTACCAGTAGACAATATTATACAGCTGATTAGTTGAAATGCCAATGTAGGCGAGTCCCCAGCCATCCTCATATGTGTACATGATTCAAACAGGCTTTAACCTGTAAGTACAAGCACAGAATAAAGCGTCTCAGGGCTCCCCAATGCTTTTAAATTAGAAAACAAAATCGCACATCACACCAAAACGGCCAGCAAAAATCATTGTATATCTATTTGTGAGCATGTTTGGGGGACACAAAGACAGGAGGCAAGAAGAGGGAGAACGTCTGTCATCTCATTAGGGAAGGCTGGGTTTGAGTTTTCAGGTTGGAACAAGACAGATTTCATGTAATTATAGAATTACCTGCTGGAAGGGACACCAGAGAGCGGTTAACTGCAGCAAGAGAACCGAGGTCCGGGAGGCCGAGTGGCATGGCCGTGGGCAGCGGGGAGCTCTGATGAAAACTGTAGGTACTTAAAGAATGCCACTGTGGACCTGGCTCTGTCATTATCCACTCAGTGATCCTCATAACAATCTTTGGAGGCATTTGCAGGTGAGGAAACAAAGCCTCAGAGAGGTTAAGGAGCTTATAAATGATTGCACAGCTAGTAAAGATGCAGATTCCGGATTTGAACTCAGACCTTTTAAGTTCCAAAAACTGTGTTCTTTCTTCTGTGCCTCCCATTTCTTCTCATTTCTATGATTCTTCCTCATGTAAAATTTTTCTATTACATACATCATTTGGTCCTCACACAAAAGCCACAGTGAGAGAGGACACATTTGTCCACTTAATAGATGAGGAAACTGAGGCTCAGGAGTTTGAAAAGAAAAGTGGAGTGACTTCCAGAACAAGTCACTTGTCCAACATCACATGGGAAGTACAGTGGTTCTTAGAGTATGACTCCTGAATCAGCAGCAACGTGTTAGCATCACCAGGGAAATAGTTAAAAATAAAGTCTTGCCCAACCAGCATGGCTCAATGGTTGAGCATCAACCTATGAACCAGGTTTGATTCCTGGTCAGGGCATATGCCCAGGTTGTGGGCTCGATCCCCAATGTGGGGCATGCAGGAGGCAGACGACCAATGATTCTCTCTCATCATTGATGTTTCTATCTCTCTCTCCCTCTCCCTTCCTTTCTGAAATCAATTTAAAAAATCTATATTTTTTTTAAAGTCTTGGGCCCCACCCCAGACCTACTTATCAGATACTGGTGGTGCAGCTCAGTAGTCTCTGGTGTCACAAGCCCTCCAGGTGATTTGTATTCACACTAAGTTTAAGAGCCACTGGGCTAATTAGCAGCAAAACTGACTTGTGAATCCTGGTTCAATGTCAGCCTTATTGTACTTCCTGGAATCAAGCCCATATAGAAGTGTATGTGTTTGCACGCCCACATCCCCTCCTTGTGTAATGTCATTACCTCTTCAAGAGTATAATTGATTTTTTTCAATATATATTACTCATTCTAGATCTCTGATGCATGCCATTTGTTGCAAATTCTTACACCAGTGTCTCTGCCCTCGCCTCATTCCCTCCCCCCTCTCTGATAGGTAACAGGGCATACCAGTGACTAGGAGAATAACAGTAGGTGACTGATGAGTTTGAGGGTAGAGGTGGGAAGTGCTAAGACTTGTAAATCAAGACACTAGCCTTTTCCTTCCATCTAGAACAGTGGTTGGCAAACTGCATCTCGCTGTGGTTTGCCGCTCTGTTGACTAATGAGTTTGCTGAGCCACAGACATGTTTTTGGTTTGACCCAGTAATGTTGTCCTGCACAAACTTTGGGTATTTTATTCCCCCCTTTTTGAATTATTATCAAAATTTCAAAATCAGATATTTGACTTGGATTCTGATTCAGATTTCCATTTTCTGGTAGGAAAAATGAGAGTATCTGGCAACAGTGGACCAGGGAAAGACAAGGCCACACGGGCTGTGACGACTATCAACTGCTCCACTTAGGTGGAGTATGCTCTTCAGTTGCCACAGTCCCACACTCCCTCTTGTCTCTGACCGTAATGCTGAATGCTACTTGCCCTTAACCTTAGCACTTCCATCATCACTTATCTTACTATGAAGGCTAATGTAAACTCATGGGCCTGTGTCTCTGCCAAGTGCTGAATTAAAAACTAGATTATTTTTTTAAAAAATAGGAGATAGCAGATTTCTCTGTGGAAATGGAAACGGATCCTGTGAGTAACATAGAAAAGAGTAGCCATTTCACATTACCTGTCTGGCCTCCATGAGCATATGAATTAATGAGACTTGTCTTTCCATCTGGGAGGCAATAAGCTACACAGTCAGAATTACGTCTTCATGCTAGACTGGTCCCAGCGTGGCTGGTAGAAACCTAGTAGAAGCCATCAGGTATGTGCTGGCTTTTTTGTAACTTCTTCTCATGCATATATTTCCTCTAGATGAGTCTGCCCATGCTCTGCCAATAATTCCTACTTTGTGTGATTGTTTCCAGGTGGTGATCATGGAAGTGCAAGGCCTCAAATCCTTGGCTCCCAATCGCATTGTGTACTGCACAATGGAGGTGGAAGGGGGAGAGAAACTACAGACTGACCAGGCCGAGGCTTCTAAGCCCACGTAAGTGTTGTTTCTCCACTATTTATTGTCCACAAGGCTGTGATCACAGGCTGCAAGGTCCGGTTTCCATGGAAAATTCTAGAAAGCATATACTTTGTTTATTTTTAAACAAGATGACTTGATTACATTTTATTTGGCAACCATAACATGTGTTCAAGTTCCTCTAAAGCAGAGAACAGAAGGAAATTAGAGAAACAACTTCTTCTCTGGGGGCAGAGAGTCCCAACTTCCATCCTTCAGTGTGGTGTACAGGAGAGTGGGACATAACTTTGTCTTATTATATTTTCTAAATAATATTTGGTTTATTATAGAAACCATTTTTTTTTTCAAAATCATTATGTGCCACAGTTATAAATATATTAGCAAAGCACT
The DNA here is from genome assembly GCF_963455305.1 of Plecotus auritus. Classification (NCBI taxonomy): domain Eukaryota; kingdom Metazoa; phylum Chordata; class Mammalia; order Chiroptera; family Vespertilionidae; genus Plecotus; species Plecotus auritus. Next base: position 127,307,289 of record NC_137773.1, read on the forward strand.
CTGTTACATTAAACCTAATACATTATTCCTATGGTCTGTGCGTATTTGTCAAACTCTCAAATAGTCACTGTTACAGCCCTACAGTGCTTACACTTGAGTGTGGGCTACAGAAAAATAATTACACAAATTGATAACTACAAATAGTTATAAATGCTGAGGAGAAAAGAGTGCTTTGAGAGGAGATAGCAGGGGGGCCTAAACCAGTTTGTGGGGACAGTCAGAGTAAGTTTTCCTTAGGAGTTACAAGCCATTTGGACTAATATTATAAAAGTTGATCAAAGGCAGTGGGAATGGAAAGTAGGTTCCAGGAAGATTCAGCTTGTGCAAAGGCCCTGTGGCAAGGAGGAATTAAAAGGCCAGTGGAGCTGGTGGTCTGAGAATAAGGTATGCCTAAGCTGCCACTGAGGCAGGAAGGGGACTCACAATGGAGGATTTGTCAGGCCATGAGGAAAAAAGCCTAGAGATACATGAGTGATGATGATGAATTCATTTGGGTCAACAACTCTTAGATCTCAAGGATTCTTGAGAGATCGCTGCTCTCTTCTCTGCTTAATGGGTGCCTCTCTCTCTTTCTTTTCTATCTCAATTAAGCCAGCTTAAACTAATGAGAATCTTTTCTTATTGTTGTTAATTCAAAAAGAAATCATAGAAGGGGAAGCTCCAAACAGCAGCTTACTGCTTCTCCTCCCTCTCAGTACTATGCATTCTTTAGCAGAACATGAATAACTTGCCAGGATGTTCAAATAAAATAGTTCGAAGAAAGCACTGAATGTTTCCCAGACTAGAGAAAATATGAGGGCATTGTATGCCTTCAAGTGGTTATTTGCATGAATAGGCAAAGGCCTCAGATACTTAGAAGCTGCGTGAAATTAATGAGCATCTGCAGAAGGAAATGGAAACCTGTGCAACTTGTCACTCGCCACCCTTCCTCCCTTTTTGAAACTTGGTTTCAAACTGTAAATGAATGCAATTTTTTAAAAACTATTATTGATGAAATCCCAACGTTTCCCCCACTGTTGCCATGGCCTGGTCATTATCAATGCTATTATATCATGCTGCGTTATTCGCATGTGCTTTTAAGAAGTGCCATATAGCCTGGCTGGCATGGTTCAGTGGTTGAGCATCAACCTATGAACCAGGAGGTCATGGTTCGATTCCTGGTCTTGGCATGTGCCTGGGTTGCAGGCTCGATCCCCAATGTGGGGTGTGCAGGAGGCAGCCAATTAATGCTTCTTTCTCATCTTTGATGTTTCTATCTCTCTCCCTCTCCCTTCCTCTCTGAAAAAAAAAGTGCCATATACTTGATATTTCTGCCAACCTTTTAAGATGTTGGGTCCAATATAGTGTCACAAGTGAAATAAGGAAGGAAAAGTCTCTGATTATTTTAACAGGCTGTTGCTTTATATGTGGTATTTTAACTAAAAATGTAATTCATATCATCTTACTGGGTTTAAAGATGTCAGTTGCCAAGGTAAATGATGAGCTGAATTCCATGTGCTTGTGAATATTTAAAACCGAGTTTCAAATTACAAATTAATATGAATACTTGGGTCTACCTACTTGAAATACTCATATTTCACATATATATTCACTCATATCCATACATGTACATCATTATGTCTGTATAAAGAAACATCTCACACTGAAACAGTTTGCTTTTCTAGCTGGTGTATAATTTTTTATTCCTCTTCAATCAGTGAGTGGCTATTACCAAAACCCCACTGAGGGTAGGTAGGTTGTTTGATTGTTTGGCTGGCTGGTTAGTTGGCTATTTGGTTTCTTAATATAGTAGGAATGCAAGTCAAATCAGTCCACAGTGGCTACCTAGAGTGTTGTGTTGAGAATGCTTTTGAAGCCAAATCTGTATTCAGAGGACAATAGTGCAATGATCACCTTATAATGTCTGCCATGCCAATGGAAGGAGTATGATTGCCCTGTGTTTGCCATTTCAGAGTATCCCAAAGAAATAGACCCAGAGTTTGAAATCTGCCAATGCTCTTGCTTCTTCCTATCTTTTCCTTTATCCTTTCTATATAAATTCTCCTTATAACCTCTACTCATCTTCCATCTAAATCCACAGTTCTTTTCCTGTGTGTCTTCTTTATCTTTCCTTTGTCATAGCCCTGTTCTGGTAGTCTGCCTCCGCCACCAGCTCTATCTGGGGGGTAGATAAGCCTGTTTGTGCAGATGCGTTTCCTTCCTCCCTCCCTTGTTTGGAGAATCCTCTCCATCATTTCTTTTCTCTGAAGCTTATATTTCTATTCCTTTCATCCCCTCTTCTACTTACAGCTTCTCCCATTAGTGATCTCCAGCTGTCATCTCTGCTATTCGATTTTGATTATCTCAAAAAGTATCCTTTGGAGGGTTAGCTTTCATCTGTTCTAAAAATTCTTTCATCATCTGGCAAGTTTAGCCTTTTTTCTGCCCTATTCTTCTTTCGAACCTTGTCCTTGGCCCTTATTACAGCCAGCTGATACTCATATTTATTTAGTCATTCTAAAACTAAAATTCCATTCAAGCCAGTTTTATTTATTACTCATAAATTCTATTGATGCTACTACCAAGTGTTTCACCCAATAACTGGAACACAAACACCTATCCTATCATGTATCTACAAGGAATTTGGCTTTTGTCTTTTTTTTTTCAAGTACAGTCATAAATCCAGGAGTACATTACATAACCCAGCTTGTCCAAGAGTGGGCTTTTAGAACTTTAATGAATAGAATACACTAGGGAAAACAATGACAGGGAGAGTGGCACCTTTTTTTTTTTTTTTTTTTTGGCTGGCTTAGCTGAAAGCTGGTTTATTTTATTTATTTTTTTATTGTTTAAAGTATTACAAATAGTAGTACATATGTCTCCTTTTTTTTCCCCATTGACCTCCCCCTGGCCTCCCCTACCCCCCAGTACATGCCTTTACCTGCCTCCCCCGCCAGTGTCTTGTATCCATTGGTTATGCTTATATGCATGTGTACAAGTCCTTCGGTTGATCTCTTACAGTGCCCCCGCTAACCTCCCCTGCCTTCCCGCTGTAGTTTGACAGTCTGTTCAATGCTTCTTTGCCTCTGTATCTATTTTTTCCCCATTTCTTTCCTTTAAAAACTCTTGCCTCTGCAGACTAGAAATAAACATTTAATAACAAAAAATGTTTGAGTCCCAATTTCAATGTCCAACAGTTCTGAGTCCCCGTTTCAATGTCAAACAGTTCCTTATGTGTACATGTCAGCAGTGATATCTGGATGGTGGGCACATGGTGGCAATGCAGGTCCGACCCTCTCTGGTTTGGTCCCAGGCAACCTGCCGCAACGCACAGCTGCTGACTGCTAGCGTGGCATGGCAAGGCGTCATCAGCGTCTTCCATCTCTGGACTGTTTCTTCTCTTGTCTTCGTGGTTGGAGCAGACCTATCAATTCACCTTGGTCTAGAAAGATTGGGAAATATAAGACATTACATCTCCTTGTTGTCCTGAGTTTTTCATGGTGTATGTTGTCATTTCAAAGGCTTTGAAGATTTCTAACAGTAAATAAATTGATTTATCAGTAAGTTTCCCAATCTTTTTTTAACTAACACCTTTTAGCATTCATTGGAAATGCTGGTCTATATCATACAAACCCAGTAATAGAGGGCGAACTTTCCTTCACCTCCTTTATCAATATCAACCCTCCACTTGGAGCAGAGCCCTCTCTGGCATGCTTATGGTGGATCAGCTGAACATAAGAATGCTGTGTTCATGAGTTAATTATACTTTTTGTTTGGGGGAAAAATGGTGTGTGTGTAGCCCTAACTCATCCTTCATTTTATCAATCTCCTTACAACATGTGGGCTATTTTCAAGCAGACTATATATCCTGGGTTTTTAATATAGAAAGCCAGGAGAATATATGATCAAAAGTTTTTAAGATTTATATTTGCTTTAAACAATGTATTGCCTACATTTGCCCCATTGTTTCTGCCTCTTATGGGAAACCATTGGGGCTGGAGGCTGACGTAGCTGAAATCGTGTTTTAGGTGAGCAATGTCAGGAAGGCATGGCAATGGAGAAGGGAAATGCTCGTGGATTCAAGAACCCAGATAGATTTGTCCAGCTCCTTTGAAATAGAGCAAAGGACTTTTCTTGCCACGAGGCAGCGTCTCTCAAAGGGTTGCACTCTCACCTCTGCTGGAAACAGAGATTGTGTTAGGTGTTACCAACATGGCATTGAGTAACAATCACGTGATAAGGAAGTTACTTTTTTCCCATTTCTTCTTAAGTTCTGACCCAGTCAGGGAGAATGTTTTGATTTGGTTCTAGTAAATCTTTAACACCTGCAGTTAGAATTTAATAGCATTGTTCAGATCTCATTTGATCAAAGAAGTTTTCTGTGCTGGTCCTTGGCATGGTTAAAATGGAAACATGAAATTTGGATGTGAGGAATGATAGGGAGGGTAGGCATCTGCATTCTCCCAACAAGCTTGCGGGCAATGCTCTACTTGTTTCTGACTAATGCTGGGACTACGGCCATGAATACCACAGGTCAAGCCGTGGCCTCATAGAGCATCCATTCAGTAAAGAACAGGCAATAGCAAAGAGATAAAGGGAAATAGCAGGCAGGGGTTGTGTTGCCTCCTCTCATGGCTGGTGGTGCCCCTTTATCTATGGCAGCAGTGACATGGTTTTCTTTTCTAAAGAAATATATTAACATTTAAAAGGTGAGTTAATTAAAAAAAAAACACACTAAGTAAATAATAGCACAGGTGGTACCCAGCTATGATTTAAAAATCATGAAAGTGTCTTGTGTTGCTATGTGGAAATGGCAAAGATTGGGAGAATGGTATGCAAATTATGTTGGGGAAATTGATGTAAGAAAACCTGGCGTAGTCCCTGAGTGGAAAGTGTGTTCCGAGACTCTCTCTCGTGGTGGTAAGTTACCCTCTAAAGAAGCACGCCCTGGCCATTAAATACCAGAGAAAAGTAGGTCATTTGGTTGAAAAGAAAGGCAGTTGGAGTTAGCAGCCCAATATTATGCTGACTTATCTGAAATTATATTCTTCTAAGTTGAAACCAAGGACGTCAGTTGGCATTTGATTATATAACAAATTCATTATTCCATGATAAGCATGGCTTCATGATGCATGGATTTCATTATTGTCAGAAATTCAAAAACAATCAACCTGTTTGCTGCCACTTTCTGAGGGATAAAAAAATAAAAATAAAATACCTTAACTGGTAAATCTTGCTATAGTCCTGGCATTTTTCAATGGCATCTTATCTAATGAGACCGCATTTGTTCAAAAAAGCAAAACACAAGTCCATTCTGTGAAATATATTATTTGTCCTAATGGCACAACTCAGAATGGGCTCAGCTTATTAACCCAATTGTTCATAGAAATGCAGTTCCATTAAGTCAATTAAAGTCAGAAAAAGGAAGTTGTGGCCTCCAGTTCCCTGCCTCATGTATCATCTTCCTAATGATACTTCCTTTCTCAATACAACTAAAAACGTTTTCTGTGTGTTGGGCCTTGCAGTGGTTGAAATGCAAACAATGTCTTTCCTGAGTGGCTCCTTTGAACTTTGCATGTGAGGAATGATAGGACAGGTGGGCACCTGCATCTCTCAACAAGTGTGCAGGCAATGCTCTACTTGTTTCTCACTAATGCTGGAGCTACAACCAGGAATTCCACAGGTCAAGCCATGGCCTCATGGCACGTACATTCTAGTAAAGGACATGGGCAATAGCAAACAAACACATAAATATGTAAGATATTAGAAGATTGTATTTTTGTTCTGAAAGAAATGAAAAGGCTGTTGCACTAAAATGTAATGGAGCTGGAGAGTACTCTATCAGCTAAGGAAGCTGCCCACAGTCAGTAATGCATGAGTTGGTACCTGAAGGAAGAGAAGGAACCAGCCACTGGAAGAGCTAGAAGAAGCATTTTAGGCCCAGGGAACTGTAGGTGCAAAAGCTTTGAGGTAAGAAGGGGCTTGATGTGTTCCTGGACCAGAGAGGAGAGCAATGTGAGAGGTTAGTCAGCAAGGGCAAGTGTGCTACAGGAAGAGTCTAAAGAGCCAAGAGGGACAGATAACCAGGACTTGCAGGCCTTCTCCAAAACCATGGGAAGGAGCCACTGCAGTATTTTAGGCCAGGGACATATGATTGGATTTTTATCTGGACACTGGAAGCATCTTTAAGGATCAGAGTGAACTTAGAACATACATGGAGCGCATACTATTTGCCAGGTACTAGTGGGGACTAATGCACACGTGCCCCTTGACATCACAGAGCCCTGGAGAAAAGCTGGCTGGAAAAATGCAAGTGCTGGGCCCAGAGTGATCAGTTCTTTAGGAGCCACCACATGGAAAAGCAGCCTCCTCACAAGCATCTCCTGTCTCAAAACCCCACGCTCGAGGTCACAGTCCAGGAGACAGTTACGTGGTACTGAGTGGGAGCGTGTCTACCATTTCTCGTGTTTTTTCTTTCTGAGAAAAGGCTTAGCTTCTTTCGCGGTTAATTAAATCATAGATGGTAAAGGCCAGCACTGACCCAGAAATTCAATTTTGCTAGGCTCCCTGAAGATATGTGAGTTGGGAGGAAGCAAAAATATAATCACAGTTTGGGATGCTTAGAGACTCTCCTCCCAGACCAGGAAGCTGGTTCCAAAAGCCACAACTGTCATTGAAAACCAGTTTGTGATCAATCGTGAGCTGGAGGGTGAAAGTATGCTGGTGGGTAACACAGCAAACAGTGCAGGAGCTGGAGAATGAGTTTTGCAGAAGGAGCTCCTAGTGCTGCACCAACTTTGACAGAAGGTTGCCGCCTGTGTCATGTAGGTAACCACGCTTTCTAGCATTGCCATGTGCTGAGAAGTGGTATCCAAGACCCCTTCTCCCTCAGCAGTCCTATAGTTCTTTGTCACCCAGCTGATCCAGAGGAGACCCAGAGTGTCAGAACTGAAGGCAGAGTTTTCAGGAATTGCAAGTAACTTTCAGTTGGTGAAACTTCTAGAATTGGTAGGAGTTCCAGAATTGGATGATCGGGTAGTGGCTGGAGTTTGGCAGTTAGACAGTGATGCTCCATTCAAATGGGAGAAATCCTTGAAAGTTCTGATTTCATGGTAACTATGTTGAGTAGCAATGACACAAGGATGTTCTTGTTTTTGTTTGTTTGTTTTTAATATATTTTTATTGATTTCAGAGAAGAAGGAAGAGGGAGAGATAGAAACACCCATGATGAGAGAGTCATGGATTGGCTGCCTCCTGCAAGTCCCCGACTGGGCATCGAGCCCACATCCCGGGTATGTGCCCTTGACCGGAATCAAACCTGGGACCTTTCAGTTTTCAGGCCAACGTTCTATCCACTGAGCCAAATTGGCTAGGGCAGATGTTCTTGTTTTTTAATCCTCACCCAAGGATTTTTTAAAATTGATTTTTATTGATTTTTGTGCCAAGGACCGAACCCACAACCTACGTATATGCCCTATCCAGGAATCAAACCCAGGACCTTTTGGTGTATGGAATGATGCTCCAACCAACTGAGCCACCCAGCCAGGGCAAGGATGTATTTTTTAATGGCCCTCTAAGGACTAAGTGACAATAGGCCCATTGGCTGGCTTTCTGGTTTAGCTCTTGAATACTGTGACTGAGCTTACTTGCCAATTATATCTAACTAGAGGCCTGATGCACAAAATTCGTGCAAGAGTAGGCCTTCCCTTCCTTGGCTTCTGGCACCAAGCTTCCCTCTGGCACCCAGGACCTGGGCTTCCCTCTGGCACCCGGGACCCAGGCTTCCCTTGCAGCCCCAGCTTCGTCCGGAAGGTCATGTGGAAGGACGTCTGGTCTAATTAGCATATTATGCTTTTATCATTATAGATGCCAAGTAACCTGAGAACTGAATTGATTGCACATCACTGTTCAGTGAAATCCAATTCGATACACTTCTCCCAAGTGGGAGAACCCGCTCTACTTCTTAGTGATCAGGGAGAATCTGGGAAGGAGTGTCATATAGTGACTTACCTGTAATAATGGGATACAGCCCAGAAACTCTACATTCTCACTAATAAGAAAACAAGAGAGCTTGGATTAGATTAACTGCTGCATAGAAGCAGTATGGCACCATGGACCAAAGCATAGAATCAGAAGCCACAGGACTGGGACCAGGTCTCAGCTATGTGACCGTGGGCAGGTTACCTAACCCTTCATGCCAAATTTTCCACATTCTTGTGGAAGCTATTATTATCATGGCTTCATTCTTATTTGGAGGAAAAAGGGAGAATTGGAAAAAAGAGTGACCTGCATCTAGAATAGTGATCACTAACATTGATTCAAAATTTTGGGCCAGGTGCTGTACTAAGTATTTCATAGTCATTGTTATTCCCATTTTACTGATGAAAATACTGAGGTTCAGAAAGGTTAAGTGATTTGGTCAAAGTTGCACTAATAATAAATAGCTAGCCAAGAATCAAACCCAAAGCCTGTACTTTTATTTATTTATTTATTTTTTTGATATCTCACTGTAGTTTTTGTTTTTTTTTTTTCAAATTTTTATTAAGGTATTATATGTGTACATATCTTACCATTGCCCCCCCCACCCCACTCCCATACATGCCCTCACCCCCCAATGTCTTGCATCCGTTGGTTACTCTTATATGCATGCATACAAGTCCTTCAGTTGATCTCTTATTTCCCCCACCTCTCCCTAACCTTACCGCTGTAGACAGTCTGTTTGATGCTTTACTGCCTCTGTAACTATCTTTTTGTTCATCAGTTTATAATGTTTTTCATTATCCCTAAATGAGTGAGATCATGTGGTATTTTTCTTTCATTGACTGGCTTATTTCACTTAGCATAATGTTCTCTAATTCCATCCAGGTGTCTACAAATGGTAGTAATTCCTTCTTTTTTATGGCAGCATAGTATTCCATTGTGTAGATGTACCATAGTTTTCTGATCCAGTCATCTGCTGACGGGCACCTAGGCTGTTTCCAAATCTTAGCTATTGTAAATTGTGCTGCTATGAACATAGGGGTGCATATATCCTTTCTGATTGGTGTTTCTGGTTTCTTAGGATATATTCCTAGGAGTGGGATTACTGGGTCAAATGGGAGTTCCATTTTCAGTTTTTTGAGGAAACTCCATACTGTTCTACACAGTGGCTGCACCAGTCTGCATTCCCACCAGCAGTGCACGAGGGTTCCTTTTTCTCCGCATCCTCGCCAACACTTGTCGTTTGTTGATTTGTTGATGATAGCCATTCTGACAGGTGTGAGATGGTATCGCATTGTCGTTTTGATTTGCATCTCTCGGATAATTAGTGACTTTGAGCATGTTTTCATGTGTCTCTTGGCCTTCCTTCTGTCTTCTTTCAAAAAGATTCTATTTAGGTCCGTTGCCCATTTTTTTTATTGGATCATTTATCTTCCTTTTATTAAGTTGTATAAGCTGCCTGTAGATGTTGGAAATTAAACCTTTATCAGTGATACCATTTGCAAATATGTCCAAAGTCTGTACTTTTAAACAAATATATTTTTTTATTGATTTCAGAGTGGACGGGGGAGAGACAGAGAGAGAGGGAGAGAGAGAGAGGGAGAGAGAGAGAGAACCATCAATGATGACAGAGAATCATTGATTGGGAGCCCACAACCCAGGCATGTGCCCTGACTGGGAATTGAACCATGACCTCCTGGTTCATAGGTCAACGCTCAACCACTGAGCCACGCCGAGCCGGGCCCAAAGCCTGTACTTCTAACTCATTCTGCTACCCTATCTTTCTGAAAGAAATCACACCACTAAAAGAAAGTAATTTAATTAGTATTGATTACTCAGCAAAACTATCTAACAGGGCTCATTTCCTTTCCATAAACTGGGTATTTTTGTGGGTGAAGTCACGGGCTATGTAAATGGTGATGAGTGTGCTGTCATGAAGTAGCCCTCTCACAGATGTTCCATCTCTGCAGACACTTAGCAGGTGGCATTCAGCCCATGACCAGCAGCACTGCCAGGTGCTACACAGGTGAGTCTGCAGAGATGACCCAGAGGTGGCCCCGGCCCTCAGGAGCTAAGAAAGTCAGGGGAGCCACTAATGGTAATGATCACCATCCTTCTTTCATGGAAATCAGTATCAATAACAATTGCCCCAACCATTTATTGAAATCTACTAGATGCCCAGCACGGAGCTAGCTGGTACCTTATAGCTGAGTCTGACAGGCCTGGTCCAAATCCCAGCTCCACCCCTCACCAGCTGGGTGTCCGCGAGCAAGTGGATTCTCCTCATTGAGTTTCAGTTTCCTCAGATTTGAAATGGAGACAATAATATAACCTGCCCCATGGCATTGGTGTTGAAAAATAATATGATCCATGATCAGGGTGGAGTTCAATGGATGGCATATTGTAACTTCTCAGAAAATATTATTAATAGTAAAAACCCACCATAATCTCACTGAATCCTGTTAAGAAATATCTACCCACTCATTGCATATAAAGAAAAAGAAGCTCAGCAAAGTTAGGAAGCCTGCCCTAAATCCTACTGCTCCTTAACCTCAGGCTCCAGGACTCCAAGCACCTGGGAAGCAAATAGTCACTTCGCCTAATGAGAAAGGGCACGATTGCCAAAATGCTTCCAAGAGGCGAGAACAGACCCTCGGGATGCGCTGCTATCCATTTGATGATCAAGAGCTGATTCCCCAGAACAACAGAATGGGAAAGGGCGGTGTCCTCCCTGAGTCCCCGTCCAGAGTCACAGCACACCGCGGCATGGACCCCTACAGCCAGGTCTCCTCAAGCCCATTCTTTCAGCTTCTTTCTGGGTCGGAGCCTTTGTTCAGAGAGGTTAGCTGCTGAGATCATGCTTTCCATGGCTTCCTAAGGGCCAAGCATCCCTCTGCGCTGTGATATAGAGCTCATCTCCCTGCAGCGATGCAGGTGAGTGTGGGGCTCCAGGAAGACAGATGCTCTTCTTGGCATGAGGCCGACCATCAGGGTGTTTGGAAAATTCCGGGCCTCTGGTGCTTAAATTCCAGAGTCCTTCAAAGTTCCCAGGGTTCCTTAGTAAGGACTTGAAAGCTGTCCCACCTCCGTAGTCTCTGGTTGAGAGGGCTTGGGGCTTGGGGTGGAGCAGCTGTTTCTGGGAGGCTCTCATAGCTGGAATCTGGTTGGAAACATGTTAGCGATTCTATGGAAAGTAAGGTGTAGCATAGGCATCAGAGAAAAGCTCTGGTTGAGACAAGACCTAGCTTGGATCCCAGTTGTTACACTGGGTAAGCTACTAAATCCTCTGAACCTCAGTTGATGGCTGAAGGCTTGTTGATGAGGATTCAAATTTAGTTATATCAGCAAAGCGCTTGGCACAAATGTAAAACTGTTATTCTTATGTTTATTGCTGCTATCAAGGGAAGCCTGGGTAGAAAGGAAAAGAGATAGTACAGGCCACCAAAGTCAGGTGATAGGACCTAAAGAAGCTTAAGGTGTTTTATCGCTCAATTAGATGCCCTTTTATAGTTTCCCTTGTAATGTGTTCATTTACATGTAGATTTATTACTTGCACTTGGAAAAGTCTGTATGTCAGGCTAGTTTTCTTATAATGCCTGACATGGTCAATAATACTCAGAGCTAAGCCTTATTAGCTAATGGTGAAGGGCTCTGGGAAAAAGCTAAAAAGGAGGCCCAGACAATGAAATACTATTCAGCCATAAGAACGGACAAAATGCTATCATTTGCGACAACATGGATGGACCTTGAGAATATCATGCTAAGTGAAATAACTCAGTCAGGAAAAGCTAAGAACCATGATTTCACTCACATGTGGGATATAAAACTGAAACTTATAGACATAGAAAACAGTATGGTGGTTGCTGGAGGGAAGTGGATAGTGGTTAGTAAAGGGTAAGGGGGGCCAAATATATGGTGACAGAAGATGACTTGACTTTGGGTGGTGAGTGCACAATGCAATATACAGATCATGTATCATAGAAATGTTCAGTTGAAACCTATATAATCTTATTATTAATGTCACCCCAATAAATTTAATAAAAATCAATAAATAAAAATTAAAAAAGGAAATTAAAGTGTTTAAACTATCCCTTTGCATGAAAAACGTAAAATAAAATAAAAAGGAGGGCCATGTGATGGACTTGGAAATCTCTTTAGAATACTGATGATTATCTATATGAATAATAGACAAATATGTAAATTGACCGTACCTCCACGATACCCACAGCCAATCAGGAGTGAGTATGCAAAGTAACACAACAAAGATGGCGGGCCTGTGGGTAGCGTGCATGCACGCAGGCACTGAGCGACCGGGGACGGGGCATTCCCGCCTCCTGGCCACTCCAGGCCTACACGCGCAGGCGCCGAGTGGCCGGCGGTTGGGTGGGATGCCCACCTGCTCTCTGTGTAGCCGGGGTGACGAGGCAGGTGTCCCGGGACCCCACCCGCTTTGAGCCTGTGGCCAGCGCATGCGCACGCCAGCACCGAGTGTCCGGTCCTGTCAGCCCAGCCTGGGGGTTCGCAGTCCTTTTGATTTGTGCAGCCCCTGGACAGGAAGTAGAAACCAAGAGCGGGGAGCATCAGGAATTCTGGGAATCGTAGTTCTGGTGGCAGACGCGATGCAGGATCTTTTAGACCAGTGGTTGGCAAACTGCGGCTCTATTGACTAATGAGTTTGCCGACCACTGGGATAAGGGCTTAATCACAAGGAACAAGAACAGACTGTAATTATTGGAATCGAGAGTCTAGGTCAGTGGTCGGCAAACTCATTAGTCAACAGAGCGGCAAACCGCGGCTCTCGCGAGCCACAGTTTGCCAACCACTGTCCTAGACACTAGAACAAAGTGAGCCTGGAGCAAGTTACTGTTGTGGGTGGGGGAATGGAGGGAAAGCAAAGGTGAGAGACATAAGTAAAGTCACAGTGTCGAGGAAAAATTAAAGGGAAGGTATCCTGCAACTTCTAGGAAATCTCCACCAATGGAGCAAAGAAAAAAACAAACACCTCTATTATTCTGTGAGCACCAAACCAAACTGGGTCGGGATCTCAGACAATTCGCTCATATGATTGCAAAGACAGACAGAAATTCCCGTATTGGAGACGGCTCCCCTGAGGGCTCCCAGATTGGAGAGAGTGCAGGTCAGGCTGAGGGACCCACCCCCCTGTGCACGAATCTTTGTGCACTGGGCCCCTAGTAATGATATAACGAGCAGAGAAATTTCTCCATTCAAATGAGTACTAAATATTCAAAACAACAGAAATGGTTGCAAAATATCCACACAAAAAACAAAAACCAAAACAAAACAAAAAAGGCAGAAAAATCTAGAAAATAGAGTGAATCCAGTGTATGAGCTCTTCTTGACACTAAACCACCGTCACTTTTCAAGTAATGACAGAATACATACACACACACACCAAGGAATTGCTAAGTACATCCCAGATTAAACTAAATCTCTATAAACGTGGAGATATCTTGCCATTTAGCAAACAAGTTGCCATGTAATCTAATGAAGGCAGGGTTTTATTGTTTCAGATTTTTTCTTTTGTAAATTTACTAGCAAGATAACAGGAATAAAAAGAGGGGTCTTATCTATCACTTGTTTACATATCACTTGTTTACATACCATAGAATTGCAATGTCACTATCTGAGGACTATTAAAGGGGAATTGGAGCAGGAATCCTCAGCATCTGCATCTGAGGTCCTAGATGCTGGGACTTCTGCCCTGCCATGTGCTGTCACCTGTTCTTCTCCCCAGGGCTCAGTCATGCCGTTTCTACTCCAGGTACAGAACCAGGCGATTTTCTGTTGCACTGAATGTGTCAGGTCTCGGGACCTGGAAAATGCTTCTCTCTCCCTCCCACTTTCCTACTTTAGGGAGACCCCAAACAAAACAAACCTCAGCCAGCCTGTCCTCTAGAATGGCAGCCTCCAGAGCTCATTGTGCTCTGTTGGTTATTGTGATCAGGACTCATCTCCAGGGCCTGCCACATGACCCCACAAATACATGTGAATCAGGGTGAGAATCTGCTTACAGAATCTGCTTACACGATGATATTCACTCCATTCAGTCCGTCCTTCCTTTTTCTCACCCTGGGAGTGGCTTTTATATGTAAACACTCTGCAAGGTGCAGGGGATACAACAGGAACCAAAGAAGCAAAAGGCCTATCACGGTGGCACCATATTGAATGGGACAGGCAGATATTAGACAAGACCACTGGGTAGAGATGCATCCGAATTTGGCTTTGGCCTACAGTTCAATCAACATCTACGCGACAGCTTTCTCCAACTTCACCTTCGGAAAGCCTAATACTCAAATGTCATTTCAAAGTCATGTGTGGCGTCTCTGCACTTGTGCCCACTCCATGATCATGCAACACATAGGTAACCCTCATGGCCAATCGGTGTGACTAATGTCTGTAACACAAGCAAGGCATGCCATTCTTCCTTGTTGTTCATTCAGAATATTCATTTGAAATATCACTGAGCATTCCAAATGCATTTTGAAGTCAAAATGGTTAAATGTGCTTTATGTGCTAAAATCCTATCAGTCAGTGCAAATGCATAAATCAAAATGTCAACATGTAATAGCTGACTCTATAAAACTGCTTATTTTATATGAAAAATATTAAGATTTTCAAACAGATGAATAAATAAGTAGATAAAATAATGTAACTTGGTAGCTGTAGGATGAATATAATATCCCTTTTGAGCCAAGAAATCTTTATATAACATAAATAATAATGCAAGGCAGAAAGATTAAGATAAGGCTATGTTATAATTCTAATCTTTGCAGACCTGCTTGGTGTAGTAGCAATCATCACATTAATCAAAATAAGGTAAAGCTTTCCTTAATCCATTCCTATCCAAAAGGAAGGAAAGCTGTTACAGCTAACAGTTCCCCACACTGCAGAGCTGACCCCAAATATCTCCTCAACCAGCCCTTGAGGCAAAGTAAACATTTATTTGGTGTCTATCCTCAATGTGTCATATGAAGATGCAAGGGGGAGTTTTTAGCTGATAGTGCTAAGAAATTATCTTTCCTACACCATAATAGCAAAAGTTTAAATGTTGACTATTAAAATTTTATAATAAAGTTGCAATGATAACTACATTGTTAATAATTTTATTTGATTCTTGTATTCCCAGAAGCTTATTCTGTAATGTCGATACTTTGGCCAAATATTTGCTTGTAACTCTCAGCTCATGCAGGACTCAGTCAATGTAGGGCCAGGGCCCTCAGCTCTGCTGTAATCCGGTGCAGATTAACCACATTGGAGAGAGAAACTGTTTTTGTTAGATTGGCCAGAAAGTGTCCCTAAGATGTGACAACTTGACAAGAAGGAACCAGTCTGGTAAAGTGCATGCTGCTTAGAGAGAATGGGGAGTTCAGAGACCCTGTGATAAGGAGCCTGCGTATCTGAGGGGCTGGGAAGAGTGAGCAGATTGAGAGGGGAAGGAAGAAAAAGGAGTCAGCAAGGCCATATCCCAGGTCTGGGGGCGCAGGTAAGAAGTTTGGATTATAAGCCCCAAAGTAACCTGATGGGATTTACATCTCAGAAAGATCCCTCTGGCTGCTGTCTGGAGCGTGGCTATGCAGGGCATGGGCAGAAGTGGAAGCTGGGACCAGCTGGGAGACTGCTGTCATCATGTGGCCAATGGTAGTGGCTGGCAGTGGCAGAGAAAGGGGAGTGAAAGGGACAAGTTCAAAACACACTGGGACCTAGAACCAAGACCCTCCTTCCTTCCCTAGTCTGCTCTTTTTCCAAAGAGAGTACCACGGCCTCTGGAGGTTACATTCTAGCCCTGGACAACATTTGGCTCTTCTCTCATGAGTTTGCAATTGTTTCTTACCCCCAAACCTGGCTTTGCACATACCGCTTGCCAGTTTGCACCCTGTAGTTCCAGCGTCTTGGGGAACGACCTTGAGTGAGTTGAAGCCAGCCAGCCAGCATCTCTTACAACCTTGTGGGCAATGGATGAGCAGCTGGGAACTGGGACAGTCAGTTCTCCAGCCAAGTCTTCTGTTTCCTCCAAGGATTACTCCACAGCTGTACCACATTTGTTCTTTCTCCACATTTGCAAAGACGTGTCTTTTACAGAACATTACATGCTGATATTAGGGTGTCATTGACACCAAATGAAAAGAGAAAATTAACACATTCACTTCCCCCAGAAGGTTTTATTTGCTGCTTCATTTAAAAGTCAGGGTGTACTGTGCTGTGGTAATGCTCGCCACTGATGGAGAGTTAATGTGAAAGGATCTCAAGAAATCGCCTACAATGGGTCCCATCTCACTGCGCCAGAGAGTGGTTCTCCATGGATAATGGGAGTGTTGGGTCCTTGAAGGCTTTCAGGAGGGAAGTGTTTAATTGCATGTAAGTAAGTCAGGCTTGAGTCCAACTTTGCAGGGGACTCTCAGACCCAGGGCTCTCCTAACAGAGGCAGCTGCTGAAACATCTGGGCGGGAAATACGTATTTTTTGCCTATACTTCCAACAACATTTTCTTTTAGTCTCTATATTGAATCCAGCTGTACTTGGTCTTATTATTGGCTTAGTATTTAAAATTAGATCTGATGTTTCTGATAAAAAATCATTGCCAAAAACGGAGAGAAAGAGTAAGTAAGGAAAAGTTAAATATCACTCATTATCACAAAACCTGGCAATAATGATTGTAAATGTTTTGGTGGTGTTTTCTAGTTTGCTCTTCTGTATTTCTCGAGTGTGGGTACACACACCCACAGATATATGCACGTGATAGGTAATCTTTTACGGAAATCTTTACACTCACCTGATTGTTTCTTTCGGAGAGATTCCTAGAAATGGTATTATTAGTTCACAGCTAGTTATTTCCTTCGTGTTGGTGAGTAGGGTGACCAGCTCATCCTGGTTTGTCCAGGGTTTTGGTCTTAGCTCTGAAAGTCAGTGTCCTGGGTAAACTGGTAATTGGCCGCCCTGTCTGAGAGACATAGTCCTGGGGAGAGTGTATGGCGATCGTCACTCACTGAATGTATTGGTCAGAAGCCCTGTGCTCTCAGCTTCCATCAGGATTCGCCTTTGTCTCTGGCCGCCTCAGAGAATTCATTGCCGCTTTTAAGCTTGAGCCTGGAATTAAGATGTGGGTCAATTCTTTGTATACAAACAGCAAGCAAGTCATTGTGCACCGACGAAGGTCACTCTCCAGGCTCACTGAGCGATCTCAATCTGCTCCATTTGTCCAGATACTTAAAAAGCTTCACAATTAGAATTATTATATAAACAGAGAGCGTGGTGTTTGTACATTGAGGTGAGAACGATTAATGCCTTCGCTATATTTGTGCAGGATCTTGTTTAACACATCAGGAGAAAACATCAGGATTAAAGTACACAGGGAGAGACAATGAAGTAAACGTGGCTCATCTTCCAGGCCTTTTACAATAACTAGTAACAATTTAAGTCCTTTTCTTAAACAGTTTGTTCATTAATCCCTTCGCATTTTTTTAACCTACCAGGGATCTGGACACCTATCCATATTGTAAATGTCTGCCAAGCAGGTGCTAGGACCAGAGTTAAAACCACTGGCTTTGTTGTAGTGTATCCCCCATCTTACAAAGGGCGCCTCAAAAAAAGGTCGAATTATGGAGTCATTTATTAAAAGCCGACGGCATACGAGGGAGCAAAAGTGCTCCAGACCTCGCAGCCCCGAACAGCTTGCCACTTCTGGCTTATATGCAGAATATCACAAAAGTATTGATTACATCTTTGGGTCTGGAATGAGGAACCTGTTTCAGGAAAAAGCATTTTTACAGAAGCAGAATTTGAGCAACTTAGTTATCTAAAGTATCTACGAATCACTGAATCAACAGAAATGCATTTTCTGGGACCACCTGGACAATTTAGAAAAATTGTGCTGTCCAGATACCGGGACCACTGAGTCAACCGAAACTCAGTTATCTGTAGCTACTGAGACAATTTAGGATCACTATCTGTCCTGGGTCCCAGAGGAATGTGCTTTGATGACCAGTGAGATCACAATCAATGGGATATTCAAACCACCATCAATGGAATTTTCAATCATACATAAGTTCAGAAAATCAAAATAACTTTCAAATGAGTACAGAACCCAAAACAGCAAGGTTAAAATATTAAACAGGAATTTTTACCCAAATATGGTTGCTACCATACTTCAGCTTCAACTGAAGTAACCGAATACCTAAACTTTTCTAGGGTCTAGGGAAAATGATTGTATATAAAAACTATGCATGTGTAAATATAAAAAATAAATATAAAAATAATTTGAGAAAAAAAGAGAGAGGAAGGGAAGGGGAGAGAGAGAAAAAAAGGATTCTCCTTTTTGGCTTTTATTATCTCTTTTTAATATATACACACAAAAAAAAGTTTTCACCCACATTTGAAATGGAAAATATTGAGGAACTTATGAAAGAGGATGAGAAACCTATATAACCTTGAAGATACTCTAAGTAGAGAGGTGGTTAATAGGACTTCATTCTCAACCCAAGTGGCCAGGGTGATTAAAACCACAAGACTCTTGAAATTGCCATCAAACACCTCGTTAAAAAGTGGAGGTAAATCACACAAAACTTCAAGCCAGCAGTATTTGCACTGATTATTTAGACCCAAAGTGCTGATCAGAAGTGCGTACTTTCTCTGCATGAGGTTAAACCTAATCAAGGTTGATGAGTGATTAAATTTCTTCAGAGGAATGCTTATTTTCAAAAGAAAATGGGAAAACACAGATCCAAAAATATCGTTAGTTCAACTAAGCAAAGGCCACGGTTTGGTGCGTTCTGCTGTCCACTGCCTCAGGTCTCCAGATCCACTTCTCACCCTGATTTTACCCACTTATTCTGCGCCCTGATTCATACATTTCCTTATTCATTAAATAAATACTCATTCACATAAAATGTGAATTTGACAATGCTCCAGGCACAAGGCATAGGCCCTGCCCTCAGGGAGGAAACATACACATGTAAACAAATAAGATGATTAAAGACAGCAGTAGGACTCCAAAAATGAAACAAAACATGCTGATATGATGGGAATGACTGGCTGGAGAGAAATCCCCTTTGGATGGCTGGCCAGGAAGTCCCTCCCTGAGGGACTAGAATCGAGGTTACAGTGTCAGGGGTCCAGTCATTATAGATCAAGCACAGAAACATTTAAGGGAGAGAACAAAGCAAGTTGAAAGTGGGGTGGGAATCGCTTGTGATGTTCCAGGGACAGAAAGAAGGACATTGTGTCAGGAGTATGTGAGTAAGGGGGAAGTCATAAGAGAGAAGCAAGGTCCTTGTGGGCCATGAGGGGACTTCATGGACTTTGGATTTGATATTAACGGTCACAGGAATTCATCAGGAAGTTGAAAGCTAAGGATGACTACCGTGTCAGTTGTTAGGTGGGCGACAGATTGAGGGAGAAATGGAGCTCTGAGTAGTTTTGTAATCTAATTCGAAGTTGAGTGATGGCTTCCTGGTGTTCGTTTACTTATGCTTCAGAAATTACATATACGGGTATACTATTTATTAGGCAATAAAAAGGAAGCAAGTAGTAATGCATGCTACAACACTGATAAGCCTCAAAAACATTACAGGGAAAAGAAGCCCGATGCCAAGGACCACATGATACAGGATCCCATTTATCAAAGGTCCAGAAAACGCACATCTTTGGAGACAGGAGGTAGACTAGTAGGGGCCTAGGCTGGCAGGCGGAGTGGGACAGGCTGCAAAGAGGCACAGAGCCCTTTAAGGGTGAGGGTTACATCCTAAAATTGGATTCTAGCTGTGCCTGTGCAGTGTTGCAAATGTACTAAGAATCCTTGAATTGTACACATAAAAGAGATGATTCATGGTATGTAAATTATACTTCAATAAAGTTGTTATTTAAAACACTTATCAGGGAAAAAATTTCATATTGTAGCTGTTCAAGCAAGAGATGATGGTGGCTTAAACAGTACTGGCAATAAAGAAAAATAGGTATGCTTTGGAGAATGTACAGAAAGGCTTGTGGTTTAATGAAGAGTGTGTGTGTGTGTGTGTGTGTGTGTGAGTGTGTGAGTGTGTGTGTGTGTATGTGTGTGTGAGTGTGTGTGTGAGAGTATGTGTGTGTGTGTATGTGTGTGAGTGTGTGTATGTGTATGTGTGTGTGAGTGTGTGTGTGAGAGTATGTGTGTGTGTATGTGTGTGTGTGTGTGTATGTGTGTGTGAGTGTGTGTGTGTGAGTGTGAGTGAGTGTGTGTGTGTGTGTGTATGTGTAGTGGGGTGAAAGTCATCCTGAGTAGCATCTAGGTTTGGGGTTCGAGCAACCAGACAGTTGAGGTGTCTTTTCCTGAGCTGCAGAAGACCCGGTTATTGTTTGTCACCACACCTGGTGTGTTATTGTTTGTCACCACACCTGGTGTGTCACCATCAGTATGAAGCACGTGACTGGTAGTGAGTTACTAAATTTCGCCAACACAGAAAATTTAACCAAACATAGACCGATTGGGGAGCATCCTCTACTAAGATCTCTCTCATTCTCTTGTGCACTTTTTGAGTCTGGAAGAAGGTGACTGCCTGATGGGTAAGTGCTTGGGGGAGTGCGTGTAGCCTGCAGCCTTCAGGGCTGAGTCATGGCCCCAGCAGTGGATGCGGCTGAGGATGCGCCGAGGAGCCTTCTCTGTTGTCACAGCACGAACTAGATCAGAGCTTTACTCCCTACACGGCAGGGGCACTTCTTTCCAACCGGTTATGCCTTTGGGAGCAGCCACACAGCAGAGCACCTTCCTAATTGGTTTCTCCCTAATTGGGACTCTGAAGAGAGAAGGAGGAACACTCTACTTCACCTACTATAGAGAAGACCCAGATATTCAGACATTATTAGCATGAAACTTGTCCCTGCAAAAACTTCCTCAGGGCAAGGAGCCATCAACTGATTTATGAACATGTTGCTCACCTGGGGCTTCTCAATTAGCATTTCATTGGACCAGTCCAGACTGGATACATTTGAAACCTCAAATAATAATGGCTTGTTAAGGAGAGGGGAATCCTATTTCATCCCACTGGTTGTTAAAGCATTGACTGTGACACAGTCCAGATGGGGGAGGGGAATAGAAGCACCCTTGAGTGACCTCCGTGGTCAAAACGAAATCACCAAAACCCTCATTAGTTGGAGTCTTATGACTCTATACACTGATTAAACAACAGCTTAAATGGTGAACATAAGTAATGTGCATATATACCACTTTTTTTTAAAATATATTTTATTGATTTTTTACAGAGAGGAAAGGAGAGGGATAGAGAGTTAGAAACATCAATGAGAGAGAAACATCGATCAGCTGCCTTCTGCACACCCCCTACTGGGGATGTGCCCGCAACCAAGGTACATGCCCCTGACCGGAATCGAACCTGGGACCTTTCAGTCCGCGGGCCGACGCTCTATCCACTGAGCCAAACTGGTTAGGGCTGTATACCACTTTTGAATACCATATCAGCATATAATTTAAAAGAAAAACATCAGATAATGTTTTGTTTTTAAGATTAGATTTTCCTGAGAGCACTACTCTGTTTAATAATTTCTATGGTTATGATATCAATATAGTTGATGTCTTTTAAATCCCTTGGTTTGAAATTTTCAGTTTAGTAAACAGGCCATAAAGTAGGTCTTATTTGCTTTCTAACAAATAAGGCCAAGCAGCTTGCCCATGGGGATTTAAATCATAATTTACATTTAGGTTTATTTTTATAGACAGGCCATAAGTACAATTCATAAAGCTGGATAAAACTAAGGCACTAGAAAATTAAAAAGAGAGATTTATTTTTTCCCCTTAAAATTGAGCTCAGTTGTAATTGAAAACTGCTTTAATTACACAGGATAATTGGATTAGGCAGGAGTTTGCATAGTTTGTCAGCATCCCGATGTGACAGTATTTGTGGTTCTGTTGAGAGCAGGGTGCACACATACCAAAACACACACACACACACACACACACACACACACACAAAACAAACTGGAAAGAAAGTAGAATGTAACATGGAAATGATTCAGAGGAATTAGGACTTAACATTATGTAAAACTAAATCTTCCTATATACATATTAATGATGAGTCTTCATAGAAAAATCTATTCCAAATATGGCTTTGTGAAGAATTAGGACAGATAGCTACTTTTAAGTCACCCTCCCTTTTTCAAATCCGAGATATTTTTAATGTTCACTGCAGTTAGATCTACAGTAGCACGAACTGCATTTTTCTGAGATTCCAGTCATTCCTGACCACCCTCATGCCTTACCTGCACACTGCCAGAACTATTATTTGTTTTACTAGAGGCCCAGTGCCCGAAATTCATGCACTCAGAGGCGGGGGGGGGGTGGGGGGGAGCCCTCAGCCCAGCCTACGCCCTCTTGCAGTCCCGGAGCCCTTGGGGCTTCTGGCTGAGCGGCGCTCCAACTGTGGGAGTGCACTGACCACCAGGGGCAGCTCCTGCATTGAGCATCTGCCCCCTGGTGATCAGTGTGTGTCATAGCGACTGGTTGTCCTGCAGTTTGGTCAATTTGCATATTAGCCTTTTATTATAGAGGATATTTTTCTTTCAATCTGCTATTTTTAAACTTATATATATATTTTTCTGTTTGATGGCAAATAGTTGACATAAAAACAACTTCAGTGGAAACAAAACGTTAGTAAATTCTAGATAGATTCTGTTCACTGAAAAAGGAGGCTACAAATGTCAACCAAACTGTCCTGTCTCCGAAAAGAAAGGATGACACATCTAGACCTTCTCCTGTGATACAGACTCCTCCTGAGGTCAACAGAGAATGGGAGAGAATGGCGTCTCACTCGACCACTTTGGTATCAGTGGGGTGTCTTCCACGTCCCCACATATTGCCAATGGAAGTGGGCTCATTGGGGTGCCACAGGGAAAAGAATTTCCAGAGGCCTCCACAGGAGGATGAGGTATTGTGGAAAGCTTTATTTCTGTGGAATTAAACCCCTGAGTTTCCAAGTTCCCATCTCCTCCTGTCCCTCCAAAGAAAAGAACTATTTGTCTTCAGCAGAGATAGGATAAAAGCCTTTGCCCAGAGTTCCCGCTCCACATTTGCACAGTCCAGTCCAGCATCAGGCTAGCTTTTAGCTTGTGTTCGCAGCTGCAGTCCATTGTGTGTGGGGTCCACACACCCATGGGCCATGCAGCTTCTAGGGCCACCTGGCTGTGGAGGGAGCACTGGTGAGTGCAAGAAAGCAGGGGTGAAACAAGAACAAGAGAGAGAATTCCTTTGTCTTGGGATTATGTATTCCCAAATTTTTGCAGGAAGGCTTGCAGTGGCCCAGCTTTCTGGCCAATTATTTTTGTTCCCATACATTATCCTGACTCATTGGGCATGCATCCATCTTCCCCTTTGTCCAGTCCCGTTTCCCGGTGATCTGCAGGGCATGAACCCGTGGTTCCCTGGGGAGTGTGAAATTGCAGCTTCCTGGTAAAGCTGCCCAGATGGCCTTGCTTGTGACTGGCATTCCCTTTGCTCCATTCCTTGTATTAATACTGATAACTAGCTAATTACAACATTAACAATATTTGATGTCTCATCTTTGTGCCACTTAAAATCATCTCCAGGATACAAGGTCTACATTTTGAGAATCACAATGCCCAGTCTCTATTTGTTATATTGTTTAATTATACTCTGAATTTCTCTGGTTAACATTCATTCTAGAACATGCCAAGCTGTTACTCGAACATTCCATGGTTTCTTTTCTGCTTAGTAAATCTTTCCATGACAGCTGCAAGTGAAATGAATGAGAAACATTTAGTTAGTGTTATTGTTAATGCCGATAGTCATGACAAAAGAAAACACTTTCCTTCCAGTTGGCTTTGTCTCCTGAATTATCTGAATAAAATAGTAAATGAAATTGTTAGTTCCTGAAGGGAAAACCAAAGGGAGTTCCATGGGAAAGGAAGCATTTGAAATAGCGCCTTACTTCTCTCTGAATTTTATTTGTATATACATCAACATTTTAGTACAGGCTTAAAATAGATAAAATGATAACTATTGAAGAAGTTCCCAGGCTACAAATAAATAGAGTGAATAATTTTTAATTTGATAAATTCAATTTAGTATCTACAACTTATTTTGAGAGCAACACTACTAGATGCCAAAGATGAAGAAAAGCAAAGCCAAGAATTTGCCCTGAGGACACATGCATACGCACAGGGAAATGGGTCGTATGTATTAGTGACCAATATAAAATAGAAAAGATTCCCTTCTGAGAAGAACTGTGGGTTAATTCTTGTTGGAAAAACAAAAGAACTCTCCTGGAGGAGATGGCTTTTGGAAGTGGCCTTGAGTTTGGCTTTTTGCAGGTGCAGGGTTGGCAGGAAGGGCATTCCAGCAAAAGAAGCCATGCCCACCATCGCCTAGTCTCAGAGGTGCAGGGCTGTGTGGGAAGGGATCTTCTAAAAAGGCAGAAAGGGAGGGAAAAGGAATGAAATCTATAAATAGGTTGAGTCGTGGTGAAACAGAGCCTGGAAAATTAAACCAAGGAGCAAGAACTTAAAGAAATAAGTACATTTAGAAGGACAACTGGAGGAGAATGCTCAGAAGAAGGGGATCTGATGGGCTCAGCCTGGTCAGCTGGACCTGTCAGCTCTGGCCAGGAGGGCAAGGCATTCATATGCCACAGGTGTGGCTGCTGGAGGTCAAACAAAGGCACGGAGAGGGAGCCAGAGAGAAAGGGTTGTCCTGAGCTGGACACTAGGCGCATCCACCTCAGAACAACCCTGTGAAGTAGGTGTTGCCCCATTGACAAGTATTAGAACCATCAGGTAACTTGCTCTAGGGCAGTGGTCAGCAAACTCATTAGTCAACAGAGCAGCAAACCGCGGCTTGCGAACTGCATGTGGCTCGCGAGCCGCAGTTTGCCGACCACTGCTCTAGGGGATGGGAAGGAACTTGAAAATGCCACAGGAAATTGTTAGACAAATCTCTCTCTGGAAATCTCCAAATGCTCAGTAAAGCAGGAAGCAGATAATTTAAAAAAGAGATGGGCAACTTTATCTCTCAACCCAGCCATAGGATGTTTTTTAAGGAACTATTTAAAAGGCTGGAGACGTTTTGGAAAAGTTTCCTTTAAAAAAAAAAAAACACCACAAATGCATATTACCAGCACTGATTTAAATGATTCTTTGCACAGCTGTGTACTTTGCTGAGAATAAGTCATTTGCATTTTGGGATTTTTTTTTTCTGGAGACAGATGGATAGTCTGATGCAATTCTTAAACAACTGGGGCTGGAAATGGTGTGCAAATGCACTGGGGTGAGGAATAGAGGGGAGGGGAGATATTCAGGGATCAAACAGTCAAGACCACCACCAGTCCTCCTACAGACTGAGTATCTCTCAGAAGTGCCTACAGTTCCCAGGCCACTGGACGTTTGGAACCAGTTAACGATTGCCCTGTGCATTGTAGCAGCAGCCCTGGGCTCTGCAATGTTTAAAAGTTATAAAGGGGAGAAGAGAACCAGTCTATACTAAATATATGCCGAGCAGATGCCAGTAGCACCCCCAACCATTGTAAAAACCAAAAAAAATATCAACAGACATTGCCAGGTGTCCCCTGGGAGGGGCGGGCAAAGGCACCCCTAATGGAGAACCATTGATTTAGCTATTAATCCTTTTTATCTGTGATAGCAAACCATTTTATTTGTTTCTACTAACTAGAACCGTGTTTTCAGAAAATGATTGTTCAGCTGTGGGAAGTTGCAGTTTGTGTTCTTTGGCTTTGCAGGCAGGATCATCAGTGAAAAACTGTAGCAGAGAGTCTGGATGCCTGGTGATTAACGCAGAAAAATGAGCCAACCGGCCAGGACCGAACTCGCCTCATATTGTTGACAAATAGTGACTAAGAAGGCTAGCTATTTGTTGTAAATCAATTTAGGGTTTTATTCTTGAGTCATATGATCTTCTCACATGCCCACAATAAATAGAAATGCATTCCAGTCTAGTTTATTTCCTGATGATGTCCAGGGCTGGAGCTTGATTGACATGATTCGATCAGAGGAAATGGAGGGGTTGAGTTTCAGTATTAATGAAATACTAGGGAGTCATCAGCTACCAATAAAGAATAATCCAGTGGCACTTCTCATTCAGATACTCAACTCCCTGCCTCTGCATCTCCCTGGTCTAACTTTCACGTTCTCCAAAGTATGGCAGCGCTTCGACCTTGTGTCTGTCCCTGTCACCGTCAACCCTAGCTGCAGTTCATCTTTATTGTCAATTAACTCTACTTGGCTGAATTAACAAGGTAGTTAAGAATGCAAAGGACCCAGTGTGTTCTTCCACATTTCCATACCCTCTGAAATATTTCCACAGCAAATAGAAATATGCTTGGGATCACGGGGTAAAAACACACTGTGGTTGAAGAAGTATTGGGGAAGCGCTCTGAAAATCTCTTGCCAAAATCAGAGAAGCATTTACAGCTTGCCGTCGCCATCTAGTGGCCAAATCCTATCATAACTTCATTTTCCACCTGGACTTCTGGAGTCTTTTGTCTCACTCTTTTATTGGTGAACAAATGATGAAATAGGCCAGTGTATCCGAAAAGTCCGGCTCAGAGTTAAACAAGAAAGAATTATATAAGAAGAAGGAGCCAGGATCCCTAAAAATACCAGCAACTAATGTTTGTCACTTTTCATTTGTAAAACATTTTCACACTGATTTCATGAAGGCTGGCTAAGACAAGAAAGCCTATACTTACCATGTTCTGGAAAACACATCAGATGTACAAATGCATACAGGCCTGATTGTTCAGCTTTGGGAAGAAGTTTCAATGCCTCCACCCAAAAACACACACACACACACACCACACACAAAACTTCACAAAGGCCTGGTGCACCCGTAACAGCTGTCTCCGTCTGTCCTGCATTATGTTCATGGCACCAAGAACTCAACCCACACGCCAGTATTTGCTGAGGGTGGGAGGAATGCAGAAGGCAGGTGCACTGAACTCCACTGCATCTCCCTCTCACACTCCGGAGCCTCCGGGATGTGGGGAGGGACTACCCACAGGCAGCCCTGGGCCAGGGTCCCTGGGGATCCACACCAGCTCCAAGCTGAAACCAACACAAGGGAACCAATTAAAGAAACTCTGGGTGGTAGGGGCAACTGCAGAAGGAGGAGAGATGAGTGAGAGCTGAATTATTTGGAACATGCACTGAGGGGGTGGAACTTGAATGGGGGGAGGTTGGGGAGAATGAGGTCACCATTAGGAGCGAGGAAAAGGGAGCTTTGGGCATTGGGATTCTGCCAACCAAGCAAGCATTTCCATGCACAGAAGGCTGCATTCGTACCTGCCTGCGTGGCATCCACAGCTCTTGACTTCCTGTCAGCTGCTTCTCACACTAGCAGCCTCTTTGTGCTTGTCATCCATCCTTCCGTCCAGGTAATGGTCCTCTGGACACAGAAATGCTCCCCAAGAATGTACATTCAAAGGCCACTTTTCAGAGAACTCTGGATCCCACAGCCAGAAATCTGTCTATACTTTGTATTCATGTAGGTTGCAATGATCAGAACGGTAATTCAAACTGGTTTAGACTGAGAAAAGATTTCATCATTCCATGTAACTGAAGAATCTAGGCCTACAGGCATGGCTGGATCCAGACGCTCATGTGATGTCATCAAGTGTTTCTCCTCTCAGCTCTTTCCTCTGGGTTGCCCTCATTCTCAGGCAGCCTCTTTCCTTATGGAGGCAATCTGGTTGCTGCCAATAGTTCATGGATTACATTCTATGAGAATAGTAACCCCAACTGAAAAAGCTTTGCTTTCACTGTGGATTTAGCCGAAGTCTTGTACTGAACCTCATTGAATCAACTGAGTCAGGTATCCACTTCTGAACCAGTCATCATAGCCGTGGAAATGCAATTGGGTCAGCTGCACCCAAACCATAGGAGCCAAGGTGGGGGAGAGGTGGTTCCCAAGGAAGAACTGGAATGCTTTAAGCAGAAGGAGGCACACGGGTATTCAGCAGGAAAAAGTAACAGATGTCCATGAACTTCGCCCATTTTCCCTAGGCCAACTCTGCCTGCCCTGTGGTAGCTCATTCACCATACCAAACCTATAAGTTTCTACCCTTTATCCAGCAGCCAAAGTCAGCCATCCTCCATTAAAAAGGGAAGAACTGACTCCATGGGTGTTAGTGCTATTACAGAGCTACAGAACAGCCTCCCCTTCTCTCTTTCTCACGTTAAACACTCTCCCACATTGTATGGTCCCCTAGCCCCTCTACTTCGCCCTTCATAAATATCACGCCTTTCATTTTGGGTTTCTCCACCAGCCTGGGAGCTCATGAAAGTGGGGACCATGCTGGCAATAATTTTAAGCACAGTAGGTGCTTGATAAGTATTTATTGATTGAACAAATAAGCATGGAGTTTTCATTCATTGGAGAGCAAAAGAACATACTGAAGGACTTTTTCTGAACCACAGTGTTCATTGCCTCCATTATTCATTTATTAGCTCACTGTATTCTGCCTTGGGACATTTTTTTTAACTATCTTAAACTACTTAGTTCCTCTGTGCCATTTTTTTTAACTGTTCAGGTAATTACTTGGTTTTTCAAATGAATTAGGACAGAACCTCGGAGCCAGACATCTTTGTAGCACCTCAAAACTTAACATTGTGGTGTACAAAGAGTAGATTATCAATTAATGTTTATGAGGAGATTGACCATACATCATTTCCCAGGGTATTACAAAATTTAAGATGTCTATCTTTGTCTACAGGATTTTTTATAGGGTTAGAGGGATATTTGAGTAAATATATTTCTAATATAATAAATGTTCCTAAGTTTCCTCAAATAATAAATTTTGGACATAATAACAATATATAGATAGACTCTATAGATAGACCATATCTACACTAATAAAAGAGAAACATGCAAATTGATCGTACCTTCACAACACCCACCAACCAATCAGGAGTGAGTATGCAAATTAACCCAACAAAGATGATAGGTTAATTTACATACTCGGGCACCGAGCGGCCATGGCAACGATGCAGGCATTCCACACTGCCCCAGCAGCTCCAGGCCTCTGAGCAGCGTGGGAAGGCAGAAAGGCAGCTCCAGGTCAGTAAGAAGGCAGAAAGACGGCTCTGGGCCAGAGCGAAGGCGGTGCTGGCAGCCAGGGGAAGGAAGGCCCATTCTTGCAGAAATCTTTGTGCATTGGGCCTCTAGTCTCATGATAAATATCTGTGGTATTAGACACTTAAAAACTGCCCTCAGTTTTGGAGACTCTCAAAGGCACCTCACCTGTAAAGTAGAAGTGTTCAACCTACACCATTAGGTTGTTGCAAGGATTCAAGCAGATGATGCCTGTACAGTGCTGGGCATCGTGCCTCACACATGGTATGCAGTCAATCACTGTTGCTGACAGTATATAAAAGTGTGGAATTGTAGATGAGGTGTGCTGTAATATGATCCAGTATTACAAATAAAACAATGCCCAAGCCAAGGGCCTTGTGATAGTTAGATGAGACTTTCAACTTTCTGGGGAGCTGTTGGGATAGATTGAATGTAATATATGCCTGTGAGAAGGACATGAATTTTGGAGATCCAGGGGCAGACTGTTATAGTTTGAATGTTGTATCCCCCCAAATTTCTTATGTTGAAGCCTGAATTCCCCATGTGATGGTATTGGGAGGTGGGACTTTTGGGATGTAAATAGGTCATAAGGATAGTGCCCTCATCCATGGCATTAGTGTCCTTATTTAAAAAAAAAAAAAAAAAAAAAAAAAAACACAGAGAGAAGATCTCTCTCTCACTCTCTGCCAAGCAAGAACAGAACCAGGGAGGGGTCTCTCATGAGACACTAAATCTGCTGGTGCTTGGACTTCCCAGCCTCTAGAACTGTGAGAAATAACGTTTGTTGTTTAAGCCACCCAGTCTGTGCTATTTTTATAGAAGCCCAAGCTGAGCAAGATATTGACAGAATTGCAAAAATGTGGAATTACAGCCCAGCCGGCATGGCTCAGTGGTTGAGCATCGACCTGTGAACCAGGAGGTCATGGTTTGATCCCGGTCAGGGCATATGCCTGGGTTGTGGGCTCAATCCCCAGTGGCGGTAGAGGGGGGGGTTTGTTGGAGGCAGCCAATCTATGATTCTCTCTCATCATTGATGTTTCTAACTCTCTCTCCCTCTCCCTTCCTCTCTAAAATCAATTAAAAAATGTGGAATTACAGACAAGATGTGCTATAACACGATCCATTATTACAGATAAAGCATTGGCCACACCAAGGTCCCTAGGCATGACCATCAAATTGCAATCTAACGCATTATGATAGGTGTGAATATAAATCAAATATGTAAACTGCCCAGCAACACCACTGCTGTAATCATAGCTAAACTATATGTCAGTCAGTTATTTGTATCACTTATCTGATTTTTTGGCATTTCCTCTCACTCTCCACCAAAATATAGCTTTTTTTTTCCATCCTCCATGAAGGAAAAGAGAACATTTCAACACCCTAAATATCGCCAGTATTTATGCCTGACATAAGACAGAAGGAAAAAAAGTCTGCTGATCCAAACAGATCTCCATTTTCATGTTAATTTTTAATGATGCAAATAATTCATAAAAATTACAAGCAATCATAATGGATAATAAAATATTTAATCACTTAGAGTGATGGAATTAATTACCACAATTCTATGATTTTCTTGAATGATTGGTGGAGGGAATCAACCTGACTTTTGACCCTGTAATGAGCTGCTGGAGCCTAAGCTATGGACTGTCTGATGGGAGGGGCCAGGCATTTGTAGGCAGAGGGCAAAGGCAGTCTTCTTTAGGAGGATGTGGACTAGAGCTTCACTGAAAGGCAGTGTAGCATTGGTTCTGCTCCCCATCTGCGAAGGGTGGTGTAGCTATGTGGCCTTACTCAGAAGTCATGCAGTTGTCTTATTATCCATGTAAATCAGAGAGTTATGAGGGGGATAGGTTAAAATACTATTGGTTACTGAATTTCCATTTTCAATAAATTTACATATCACAACATTTTACTCAGAGACAAATGCCTCCTCCTCCTCCTCCTCCTCCTCCTCCTTCTTCCTCTCTCTCTCTCTCTCTCTCTCTCTCTCTCTCTCTCTCTCTCTCTCTCTCTCTCTCATTGGTTCCATATTGTTGGTTGCTCACAATATTGTGAGGCAGTCACAGTAACACAGACCTCTTTTTCTTCAGGAATCCAATGCTTACTTTATTAAATGACATGGTTGGTGTAAAACCACATAGAAGAGTGATTGACACATAGCAAGTACTCAGAGCTCTGTTATTATCATCATTCTTTACTGAGTGGAAGACTCCCTTTTATAGCTACTACTAAGAATCACTATTATAGTAACTTTCAAATCGTCATTCCAAGAACCACTGTTGCAATGCACCCATTAATGGCTCTCAAACTAAAAAAGAACTTGCCTATGGTTAGCATCTCAAGGAAACTGAGTTATTACTCTTTCTTCCTTCAAGGGCCACCTAATATTGAGGGGAAATCTATGACTGGGCAACCAAGGCCTGTCTATTTGTTCATCTTTGTGAACCTTAATCAAAGGTCTGATTGCTGCTTGTTCCACATGCTGACTGTAGACTCTGTGGTAGTCCACAAACATAGCCAAATAGCAAAGCCACCAAGGAAGATTATTAAAAATAAATACGCTACATAAATTCTTGCATAGTAGGTATGGAACAGAGCCTGAAAATCTCTATTCTAGTACCTCACCCATCCTCCCTTTAACTCATGATTTTGAGACCCTTATATTGTCCCATATAAATTATTATATACTCCCAGCCTCCCCTTACTCTGAACTATTCTGTACATTCTTTTTTCTTTTCCTTTTTTTAAAAATTGTTGACAGTATTACAGATGTCTCCCATTTTTCTCCCACTTTACCCTCCTTCACCCAGCCATTAACCACCTCCCCAGGTCTTCACCACTTATTGTCTGTGTCCATGGGCTATGCATATAAGTATGTAAGTTATCTGGTTTATTTCTCCTCTTCCTCCCATCCCCACATCAAGGTATGTCAGTCTGTTCCATGCCTTCATGCTTTGGGTCTTATTTTGTTGGTGAATTTGTTTTATTCACTAGATTCCACACATAAGTGAGACCATGTGATATTTGTCTTTCTCAGATTAGCTTATTTTATTTAGCATAATAGTCTCTAGTCTAGGTCCATCCATGCTGTTCCAAAGGGAAAGGAGATCCCTCTTATTTACAGCTGCATAGTATTCCCTTGTGTAATAGAATTACTTTTTTATTGTCTAAAGTTTTACATATGTCTCCTTTTTTCATGCTTGAACCCGTCCCCTCGCCCCCTGCCGCCCCAGCCATTTCCACCCCAGGCAAGCCCCCACCGCCCCAGTGTCTGTGTCCATTGGTTATGCTAATATGCATGCATACAAGTCCTTTGGTTGCTCTCTAACACCCCTCTCCCCTGCCATTTGTCTCTGGATCTATTCTTGTTCATCAAATGATGTTGATCATTATATTTCAAATATGAGATTACGTGATATTTATCTTTCTCTAACTGGCTTATTTCACTTAGCATAAGGCTCTCCAGTTCCATCCATGCTGTTGCAAATAGTAAAAGTTCCTTCTTTTTTATAGTGGTGTAGTATTCCATTGTGTAGATGTACCACAGTTTTTTAATCCACCCATCTGCTGATGGGCACTTAGGTTGTTTCCAAATCTTAGCTATGGTGAATTGTGCTGCTATGAACATAGGGGTGCATATATCCTTTCTGATTGGTGTTTCTGGTTTCTTGGGATATAGTCCTAGAAGTGGGATCACTGGGTCAAGGGGAGTTTCATTTTTAACTTTTTGAGGGAACTCCATACTGTCTTCCACAGTGGCTGCACCAGTCTGCATTCCCACCAGCAGTGCACGAGGGTTCCTTTTTCTCCACATCCTCTCCAGCACTTGTCGTTTGTGTGATTTGTTGATGATAGCCATTCTGACAGGTGTGAGATGGTATCTCATTGTTGTTTTGATTTGATGATTAGTGACTTTGAGCATATTTTCATATGTCTCTCAGCCTTCTGCATGTTCTCTTTTGAAAAGTGTCTATTTAGGTCCTTTGCCCATTATTTGATTGGATTGTTTATCTTCCTTTTGTTAGGTTGTATGAGTTCTCTTTCTGTAAATTTGAAGATTAAACCGTTATCTGAAATATCATTGGCAAATATGTTCTCCCATGCAGTGGGCTTTCTTGTTTTGTTGATGGTTTCTTTTGCTGTGCAGAAGCTTTTTATTTTGATGTAGTCCCATTTGTTTATTTTCTCCTTAGTCTCCATTGCCCTAAGAGATGTGTCTGTAAAGATATTGCTATGACATATGTCTGCTGTTTTGCTGCCTATGGAGTCTTGTAGTATTTTTATGGTTTCCTGTCTTTCATTTAAGTCCTTTAGCCATTTTGAGTTTGTTTTTGTGTATGGTGTAAGTTGGTGATCTAGTTTCATTTTTTTGCATGTATCTGACCAAATTTCCCAACACCATTTATTGAAGAGACTGTCTTGACTCCATTGTATGTTCATGCCTCCTTTGTCAAATATTAATTGAGTATAATAGCTTGGGTCGATTTCTGGGTTCTCTGTTCTGTTCCATTGATCTATACAGTATGTCTGTTCTTGTGCCAGTACCAGGCAGTTTTGAGAACTGTGGCTTGGTAATATAGCTTGATATCTGGTATTGTGATCCCTCCAACTTTGTTCTTCTTTCGCAGGATTGCTGTGGCTATTCGGGGTCTTTTTCTATTCCAGATGAATTTTTGGAGAGTTTGTTCTAGATCTTTGAAGTATGCCATTGGTATTTTAATGGGGATTGCATAGAATCTGTAGATTGCTTGGGTAGTATGGACATTTTAATGATGTTGATTCTACAATCCATGAACATGGTATGTTCTTCCATTTGTTTATGTCTTCCTCTATCTCTTTTTTCAATGTCCTGTAGTTTTCTGAGTACAGGTCTTTTACCTCCTTAGTTAAGTTTATTCCTAGGTATCTTAATTTTTTTGGTGCAATGGTAAGTGGGGTTGTTTTTTTCATTTCTCTTTATGTGAGTTCATTATTGGTGTATAAAAAGGCCATAGATTTCTGGGTATTAATTTTGTATCCTGCTACATTGCCAAATTCATTTATTAGGTCTAGTAGTTTTTTGATGGAGTCTTTGGGGTTTTCTATGTACAGTATCATGTCATCTGCAAATAAGGACAGTTTTACTTCTTCTTTTCCAATTTGGATGCCTTTTGTTTTTTCTTCTTGTCTGGTCACTATGGCTAGCACTTCCAGTACTATATCAAACAGGAGTGGTGAAAGTGGGCATCCCTGTCTTGTTCCTGTTCTCAGGGGAAATGAGTTTAGTTTTTGCACATTGAGTATGATGTTGGCTGTAGGTTTGTCATATAAGGCTTTTATTATGTTGAGGTATGATCCCTCTATTCCCACTTTGCTGAGAGTTTTTATCAAGAAAGGATGTTGGATTTTGTCAAATGCTTTTTCTGCATTGATTGGTATGATTATATGATTTTTGTCTCTCACTTTGTTTATGTGATGTATCACATTTATTGATTTGCAGATATTATACCATCCTTGCATCCCTGGAATAAATCCCACTTGGTCATGGTGTATGATCTTTCTAATGTAATTCTAAATCTGATTTGCTAGATTCAAATTGTTGAGGATTTTAGCATCAATGTTCACCAAGGATATTGGCCTGTAGTTCTCTTTTTTGTGGTGTCTTTATCTGGTTTTGGAATTAGGGTAATGCTGGTTTCATAGAAAGAGCTTGGAAGTGTTGCTTCCTCTTGAATTTTTTGGAATAGCCTGAGGAGGATAGGTGTTAGTTCTTCAATCTTGTTTATCCTTTCAAAGAACCAGCTCTTGGTTTTGTTGATTTTATTTTTTGTTTGTTTTTTGTCTCTATACCATTTATTTCCACTCTGATCTTTATTATTTCCTTCCTTCTGCTTATGCTGGGCTTTTCTTGTTGCTCTTTTTCTAACTCTTTGAGTTGTAGAGTTAGATAACATATTACCATTTTTTCTTGTTTTTTTTTTTTTTTTTTTTTTTTTTTTTTTTTTTTTTTTTTTTTTTAGGTAGGCCTGTAGAGCTATGAACTTTCCTCTCAAAACTGCTTTCACTGTGTCCCATAGATTTTGGATTGTTGTGTTTTCATTGTCGTTTGTTGCCATGATGCTTTTTATTTCTTCTTTGATCTCTTTGGTAACCCAATCATTGTTTAACAGCATGCTATTTAGCCTCCAGGTGTTTGATTTTTTTATTGTTTTTATTGTAGTTGATTTCTAATTTTATGCCATTGTGATCTGAGAAGATGCTTGATATGATTTCTATCTTCTTGAATTTGAAGAGACTTTGCCTCTGTCCCAATATGTGGTCTATCTTTGAAAATGATCCATGTGCACTTTAGAAGAATGTACATTCTGTGGTTTTGGGGTGAAATGTTCTGAAGATGTCAATTAATTCCATCTGATCTAGTGAGTCATTTAGGATTGATGTTTCTTTGCTGATTTTTTTGTTTAGAAGATTTATCCAGTAGTGTTAGCGGGGTATTAAAGTCCCCTACTATGACTGTATTGCTGTCAATCTCTCCCTTGATATCCTCCAAAAGTTTTTTATGTATTTGGGTGCTCCTGTATTGGGTGCATATATGTTTACCAGAGTTATATTTTCTTGTTGAATTGCTCCCTTTAGTATTATGAAGTGACCTTCCTTGTCTCTTGTTATGGCCTTCACTTTGAGGTCTAATTTGTCAGATATAAGTATTGCTACCCCAGCTTTTTTTTCATTTCCATTCGCCTTAAAAACCTTTTTCCATCCCTTCACCATCAGTCTGTGTGAGTCCTTTGTTCTGAGTTGCGTCTCCTGTAAACAGCAGATATATCAGTCATGTTTTCTTAACCACTCAGCTACCCTATGTCTTTTGATTGGGGCACTTAATCCATTTACATTTAAAGTTATTATTGATAGGTACTTGTTTGTTGCCATTTTTATTCTTTATGTTTGTGTTCCTTCTCCCCTTCCTATTTCTTCTTTTTACAGCAGTCCCTTTAGCATTTCTTGCATTGCTGGTTTGGTGGTAATAAACTCCCTTAGTCTTTTTTTTTTTTTTTTTTTTGGTCTGTGAAGCTCCTGATTTCACCCTCAACTTTGATTGATAGCCTAGCTGGGTACAGTATTCTTGGATTCAGAGCCTTGCTTTGCATGACTTTGTATACTTTCATTCCATTCCCTTCTGGCTTGATTTGTTTCTGTTGAGAAATCAATCAATAGTCTGATGGGAGATCCCTTGTAGGTAACTTTCTGTCTCTCTCTGGCAGCCTTTAAGATTCTTACTTAGTTGTTGGTGTTTGTCAATCTACACTAATAAAAGAGAAGCATGCAAATTAACCATCACTCCGCTACGCCCACCAGCCAATCAGAGCGAATATGCAAATTAACCCAACGAAAGATGGCGGTTAATTTGTATACACAGATGGAGTGAAGACTGAAGACAACATAGAAGGAAGAGGGAGGAAAAGTGGAAAGCAAGGTGGCGGTGGCGGCAGGAGGAAAAGTGCGGGGTGGCGGCGGGAGGGAAAGCACGGGGCAGCAGTGATGGCGGGAGGGAAAGCGTGGAGTGGTGGGCAGAGGTGGCGGGAGAGAAGGGAAAGCATGGGGTGGCAGTGGGAGGGAAAGCATGGGTGGTGGGAGGGAAGCCTGCTGGAAGCCCTGTTCTTTCAGGAATCTTCCTGCAACGGGCTTCTAGTTATTATAATGTGTCTTGGAGTCAGTCTTTTTGGATTCATCTTGTTTGGGACTCTGTGAGCTTCTTGGACTTGTGTGAGTTTTTTTCTTCTTCCCAATATCAGGGAAGTTTTCTGTCGTTATTTCTTCAAACAGGTTTTCTATTCCTTGCTCAGTTTCCTCTCCTTATGGTACCCCTATTATGTGGATTTTGTTTCATTTCATGTTATTCCAAAGTTCCCTTAGGCTCTCCTCCTGTTTTTTAAGTTTTTTCCCCAAGTTGTTGCTCTGCTTGGGTATTTTTTCCTACCTTGTTTTTTAGCTCACTGATTTGGTCCTCCACTTCTTCTAGTCTACTTTGATTCTTTCTATTGTGTTCTTTATTGCAGTGGTGTCATTTTTCATTTCTTCTTGGTTCTTCATTTCCTCTTGGTTCT
Source organism: Plecotus auritus (assembly GCF_963455305.1). Lineage (NCBI taxonomy): Eukaryota > Metazoa > Chordata > Mammalia > Chiroptera > Vespertilionidae > Plecotus > Plecotus auritus. The sequence continues at coordinate 127,344,434 of NC_137773.1, forward strand.
TACACATATTGTTGAATTTGTCTTCTAACCTTTTCAGCATCCTTATGATCATTGCTCTGAATTCTTCCTCTGACATAATGCTTGCCTCCATTTCGTTTACTTCCTTTTCTGGTGATTCCTCCTTTTTTTCATATGGGGGCTGTTTCTTTGTCTTCCCATGTTTGCTTCTCTCAGTGTGTCTGGTTATGTAGCTCTGTCTCTCCTGCACTGACTTAAAAGCACAAAATACAACACGACAAGATACAATGCACAGAGCACCACACACAAATGTATTCACGATACCAATAACCTCAAACAAAGGTGACCACCAGAGAAAAGAGACTTAGGGGAGAGAAAGAGTGCAAAAATGATACTGAGAAAAGGAAAATATGTAAGAGAGAAAAGAAAGAGAAGAAAAAAGAAGGGGGGGAAAATATATGTATATGGGGGGAAAACTCCAAAAACCCAACAACTAATCCAAAAAATGCAAATAACAAACACCCAGAGATGAATGCAAACAACAAACAACAACTAATCCAAAAAATGCAAACAACAAGCCCCCAGCTGAATCTGAGGAGGCAGAGCTCTATCTAGGCAATCTCTGACCTTTCCGTCCACGGATTGCATCACCAGCTGTGTTTAATTTGCCAATTCCAGGTGGATGTTGTTTGATTCAGCTGTTCCTTCTATCTGCTCTATGAGAAGGCACAGGGCCTGTCCACATATTCAGTGCCGCTTTGTCTCCTCCTGGACAAACTTTTTAGGCACCCACAGCCAGGGAGGCTGGAGTTTTGGTGTTCTTGGGTTCACAGCTGAGGCAGTTGGTCCCTGGGCAGTGTGGTTGTAGGGTCCCAGGAGGTATCCCTGGTTGAAAGTAAGGCTGGGCTTCTGATCACAGCCACGCTTCCCTGCAAGATAGTGTGGTCTCTGCAGCAGAGCCAGCTGCTCTGGCAGAGATTTCAGCAATAGTAGAGGCTGCCCAGCCAGGGGAGACTGATCTGCCAGTTCCCAATAGTCCTGTGGAATATAGCTGTCCCTCACTCACAAATACAGACACTCCTGGCACATCCACACACTCTCCTTTCACTCTCTCACTCACACACTATCTTGCAGCCTGCTGTCGTGTCAGTTGCCATCTTGGATCTTTGCCCCACAGCTTTTTTATCCATTCATCTACTGATGGGCACTTAGGATGTTTCCATATCTTAGCTATTCTAAATAACGTTGCTATGAATATAGGGGTGCATATGTTATTTAAAAATGGTGTCTCAGTGTTTTTAGGATATATTTCCAGAAGTGGGATCACTGGATCAAACAGCAGTTTCATTTGTAATTCTTTGAGGAAACTCCATACTGTTTTACATAGTGGCTGCACCAACCTGCATTTCCACCAGCCATGAACTAACATTCCCTTTTCTCCACATCCTCGCCAGCACTATAGTTTTTTGATTTGTTGATGATAGCCATTCTGACAGGTATGAGGTGATATCTCATTGTGTTTTTAATTTGCATTTCCTTGATGATTAGTGACTTTGAGCATTTTTTCATGTTTGTTGGCCATTGGTATTTCCTCTTTGGAGAAGTGTCTATTCAGGACCTCTGCCTATTTTTCAATTGGGTTGTTTGCTTCCTTTTGTTGAGTTGTATGAGTACTTTATATATTTTGGAGATTAACCCTTTATCAGATGTATCATTGGCAAATATATTCTCCCATACTGGATTCCTTTTTCATTTTGATGGTGGTTTCTTTTGCTGTGCAGAAGCCTTTTATTTTTATGTAATCCCATTTGTTTATTTTTTCCTTTATTTCTCTTGCCCTGAGAGATGTATTGGCAAAATTCTGCTATGTGAGATGTCTGAGATTTTACTGCCTATGTTTTCTTCTAGAATTTCTATGGTTTCATGGCTTACATTTAAACATGTTATCCATTTTGGGTTTATTCTTGTATATGGTGTAAGTTGGTGGTCTAGTTTCATCTTTTTGCATGTGTCTGTCCAGTTTTCTCAATACCATTTGTTGAAGAGACTGGCATTACTCCATTGTATGTTCTTGCCTCATTTGTCAAATATTAATTGACTATAATGGTGTCGGTCAATTTCTGGTGTCTCTGTTCTGTTCCATTGGTCAATATGCCTGTTCTTGTGCCAGTACCAGGCTGTTTTTATTATAATGGCTTTGTAGTATAGTTTGATGTTGGTATTGTGATCCCTCCAACTTTGTTTTACTTTCTCAGGATTGCTGCAACTATTTGGGGTCTTTTGTGGTTCCATATAAATTTTTGGAGTATTTGTTCTAGTTTTTTGAAGCATGCCATAGTTATCTTAATAGGAATTGTGTTGAATCTATAGGTTGTTTTGGGCAGTATGGACATTTTAATGATGTTAATTATTCCAATCCATGAACATGGTATACACTTCCATTTGTTTGTATCTTCTTCTATTTCTTTCTTTTTTTTTTTTTTTCAATGTTCTATAGTTTTCCAAGTACAGGTTTTTTACCTCCTTGGTTAAGTTTATTCTTAGGTATCTTATTTTTTTGTTGCAATGGTAAATGAGATTGTTTTATTAGTTTCTCTTTCTGATGGTTCATTACTGGTATACAAAAATTCCATCTGGTTATGATATCCTGCTATCTTGCTGAATTCATTTACTTATTCTGTACTTTCTTGACCAATTATTATCATAAATTACAAACCAGCTAACATTTATTGAGAACTCTCCATTGAGAACACTACCCTGAACCCATAATATTCACTGTCTCTCATTTAATCCTCACAACCCCTCAAAGAGGTAGACATTATTATGTCCCCATTTACAGATGAGAAACTTGAGGCTCAGCGAGATTAGGAGATTTTCCCAAGGTCATAGAGCTGCTTAGTGGTCTGCCACATCTGTATCAACATCAACCCAGTGTGTCTGATTCCAGAGCTCCAACTCCTAAATGTTACATAGTCATGTTTACATCATTATGTACATACATACACAATAATTACTACATCACTCCCCTGCCAAAGGCTCCATGTTCCCTGCAGCAAGGATTGCAAATGTAAATGTTTGCAAAGGCCAGGCAACAAATACCGATTCCTGAAGATGGTGGGGATAAGGAACAGAGCTAAGCATATCTTAGCAAGCCTGCCCAGGTACAATGCCTTTTCAAACAGTGGCCAGGTCTTTGGCTCTCTGCCTTCATGAAATCAGCAACTACATAATCAACAAGAATCACTGACTGAAAAACTGATCTTTATTTTTCTTTTTTAGAGCTTTGCTTATTAATAATGACAATTTCTATGTCATAGCTCAGACACTAACTTTACAAGCAGGAGTCAAAAATTTCCCTTTTGGAGAAGAGAAAGTTAAAAGGTCCAGAGGCTAAAGAGCTCAACCCAGCTTCTCTTTCTGACCACTGCCCACCCACCTACCCACATATGTGGAGCACTCTAAGGTCTGCTGACCCCACCTGAAATTCTACAGTCAATTCATTAAAACAAAGTGGCTAAGAAAGGGACTCAAACATCAGAAAGTGGGAGTCATATCTACCACATAGCAAATATGAGATTTTTGTCAAATTACTTAATATTGCTAAGTTTCAGTTTCCTTATCTTTGAATGAGACTAACATCCCTCAATACCCCATAGCATCACTGTGAGGATTAAATACGGGTAAGAGAATGTGTGGAAAGCTCTTGAAACAGTGCCTGGCTCATAGTGCTCAATAAATGATAGCTGTTGGGATGAACTGATGACCATGGTAGTGATTAGTAATTAAAATGATTACATTACTCAGCTGAGAGTATGACAATTTGAGATTTCCCCAGGCCCTTCCCCTATGGCAGATAGGGAATTGGGATGGGGAAAGGGATATTCTCTCACGGTGATGCTGACTGGCAATAACTCCTGGAGAACAGAGAGGGTTAGGGAGATCTGTGCTCCAACGTCTTCCTTTCTCCATGTCCCCTAGACCTATCCCACCAACAGTGTCACCCACAGCAAACTGAATGGCCTGCCTTTCTTCCTTCTAACCAAGCCTTTTATGTGATTTCATTATTTTCCCCTACAGAGTAGCAATCAGTTTTACCTGATTACACCAGGACAGGAGGAGGACACTCCAGTCTCAACATTCCTTAGAGATGACCTTGGTTATCCAGAACAAAAAGTATTAGCTAATAAGAATTTCCTGGTGCATTGGTTAGTTTCATCCAGTTTCCCAAAGTATCACCCACTAAACATTAGCCATTCGTGATGCTCTTTGGGGAAAGGGCTCTATAATCACATAAGTTTTGGAAATGTTATATGCTGTGGGCCCTCTTGAAAGTTCATAATAAAGACTGAGAAATCCTGCATAAAGAAACCAGTCTTTGTGTAAGTCAGCATTTCCTAAACTAATTTTATCATGAGGCCCCTCTTTCTCATAACATCTGCTAACTAAACTGTGCATGCTCAGGCACTTTCACCTTGGAGCTCTGGCAGAAGGGGGAGAGGGGGGAGAAAGAGAAAGGGAGGGAAGGGGATAGGGGACTAGAAGGACTAGGGAATGGGAGGGGAGGGAGGGGGGGAAGAGAAGAAGGAGAGAGAGAGGGAGGCAGGATATCAAACCAGTCTCATTCACTCACTGAGTACTTTCAGGATGTTGGATACCAGAGATAAAGTAGAGACCAAGAATTTAGGTTCCTCCCTTTTGGTGACTTTGAATCTGTGATCCCCCACCTCATTCTCTCTTTACTTCACTAAAGTAGGGAACAGAATAAAGGTGAGCAGCTTGATGGGGACCCCTCCTCTCTGGTCTCAGCTCAAACTTGGTGTTCTCTGGATATCCCTTGGTCATCCTACCTAGTGTGGCCCTACCCCAGCCATTCTGTGTCATGAGCCTGGTCTACTGTCTTCATAGCTCCTATTCTTCTCAAAAATTATGTTTATTTATTTGATTATTGTCTGCCTTTCCCAAACAATAAGAACTTCATGAGCGTAGGGTCCTTCTCTGTCTTATTCATTGAGTCTTGCCCCAAGTGCCAGACCAGTGCCTGGCACTTATTGGAGAGGTAGGTGGATATGTGACTGGATGAACAAATGAACAATACATGGAAACTAGTGAAGCTAAACCAATAAGCCTTCTCTTATTCACTGGGAAACTCAGAGTGAATGGGAAGGGCAGCTCTCCAATCAATGCTCTGTTATGCCCATTTCTATGCTATTGCTCCAGCCTCCTGTCTTGCAAGTCCAGGGCAGAAGTCATTTGCCTGGTGCCCAGGGACTCATCTCCATTATTGACATAACAGTATCCTTCAGCAATAGATTTCTTATCTATTGAAGTGGTTTGGATTAAAATAAGTGGAATCAGAGGGTTCATAAGTCTAGAAAACTCTGGACCTGACCTAGAAAGTCTAGCAGGGGGGAAAAAAAGAAAAGAAAGAAAGAAAAAAAAACATCTAGCAGGAATGGATGGGGTAGGCAGATGGGACACTCTGGGAGGGTATCTGAAGTTGGGCAGCTGCAGCAGGACTTCTTAGTGGGCTCCTGTCTAGACTAGATAATGTCCCCATGTAAAGCCCCATTATCATCACTACACCAGTAGCCATGTATACAGTGCTTATAGTGTATAGTATGTTATAGACACTATGCCAAGTGTTTTCTGTGTTTTATTCCATTTAACCTCATAATGGCTTAGGGATTGAAACTCTGATGAGTTTTCAGATAAGGAAGCTAAGATCTAAAGAATTTAAATAGCCTTCCATGGTTACACAACATACAAGTGACAAAGAAGAGAATCCAAGCTGGCCTAGTACATTGGGAATATTCTATTTATAGTAAATGAAAATTAATCTGATATTAGAACTCTTCAATAGCACTATTTCAAAATTTATTATTTATTCCACAAGGATTTGTGAAGTGTCTAAAATGAGTCAGCATTAGTCTAGATACAGATATAGCAGAGAACAGAGCAGACAACAGCCCCTGACCTCCACAGAGCTTGGCCTCTATTGAGGGGAAACAGGTAACAAACAGACAAGAACATAAGTAGAATGAATGTTGGATGACAATATGTGCTAAGGAGAAAACTAGAGGGCAGGAGAATAAGGAGTTCTGGGTGCTATTTTATGCAGGATGCTCCGGGAAGCTCAGATCACTGATAGTGTAACTTTGGGCAGAGCCTGGAAGAAGCTGACACGTGACTCATGCAGAGTGTTGCGGGGGAGCATTTCAGACATAAGGAAGAGAAGCTACAAAGACCCTAGGGTGGACATGTGCTTAGCATTTTTGAAGAACAGCAGAGACCAGTGTGGCTGGAGTTGAGTGAACAATAATGAACTTGAGAGTCAGAGGCAATGAAGGTCTAACTCGTGGGCTCTTGGAAGCCATAGTGAGGACTTTGTCATTGATTTTGACTGAGGTGGGGAAGCACTGGAGGGCTTTGAACAGAGGAGGGATCAGAGCTGTCTTACATTTTAAAGGATCACTGTCCTTGGGTTTTGAGGGACACGGGGCAAATGTTGAAAAACACATTAGAAGGCTATTGTAATAAATCAGGGGAGAGATAATGGTGGCTTGGACCTGGATGGAATCAGTGGAATGGTGGAAAGTGATTGGACTCTGCCTATATTTTGAAAGTAGAACCAAAATATTTGCTGGAGTCATAGGTGACTCCCAACTTTGGGTCAGAACAACCAGGAGGCTGGAGTGGCCAATTGTTGACCTGAAGAAGACTTCAGGAGGAGCCAATTTGGATTTGGGGTGGAGAAGATTAAAGTTGAGTGTTAAACATATTAAGTTGGAGGTGCCTATTAGACATCACTAGTTGGTCAGTGCAGACCAGTATTTCTCAACCTCAGCACTATTGACACTTTGAGATGGGTAACAGCTTATTGTCGGGGACTATCCTGGGCATTGTAGGACATTTAGCAGCATCCCTGGCCTCTACCTACTACGTGTGCATAGCAGCACTCCCCCCGCACATACACACACACACACCACCACTGTTAGAACAACCAAACATGTCTCCTGATATTGCCAAATGTATCAGTCCAGGGGGGACAAAATTGCCCCCATTGAGAACCACTCATGTAGACAGAGAAGAGATATGCAGACTGAGGCCTGGGTGTGCTCAGGTTTAGAGAGAAGATGAAGAAAAACAACCAAGGAACTGAGGTATAGCCAGGGAGGTAGAGGAGAATTAGGAAAGGGAACTCATGCTTCACGTGTTATGTGAATGAGTCTATGTAGTTATCTTGATGAAAAACCTCTGTAAACAAGTTCATCAAGGTGCATAGGATTTGGTGGTAAATGTATTACAGCTGGTCATAACCACCCAGCTATGCCAAAGAAAGGACTTGTTACAGCTGCCGTCGTGGCCTTCTTCGAGAAAGCCTCCAAATTCAACCACTTGGGGTTTTAATGGGTCTTTTCAAGCACTGCCACCTCCAGGACCCTGTTAATAACAGTAACTCACATTTACTCAGTCAACCACTGTGCTAGTGATTTTCCTGAATTCCATAATCTATTCTTTACAACAACCCCATGAGGTAGGTATTTTGACTATCCCCAGCCTACAGGGAAGGAAACTAAGGCTCAGAGAAGTTGTGTGTCTTGCCCACAGTTACCCAACTCCTGAGATGAAGCCAAGACTCAAACCAGGCCATCTGACTATAGAGCCCACATTTGTAAGCACAGATACTTAGATTTCCTCACGGGCTACCCCTGGCTCTGTTCTCTGCCACTCAATTTTCTAAGGTGCTGAGTCTCAACATGGTGGAAACCTTAAAAAGCAAAACAGAGCACCTGACAAGCAAGAGCCATGGGAATGGAGAGCCACCAGAAGCTGCTGTGCCCCAAATGAATCTCATTGCACACCTTGCTCCCATCTCTAACCAGGGAAAGAAGGATGCAGGAAGGAAGGAAACAGGCAGGCTGATGTGACCAAAAAGAAAAAGTCTCTACTGTACCCCAGGCCAGCATACTAAGTGTCAGCTTGGGAACATAAGGGTTGCGGTTTTAATTACAGTCAAGGCCATGTACCTGGGTTTCAGGTTCCCAGGTTCAGGAGGCAGCCAATTGATATTTCTCTCTCTCTCTTCTTTCTACCTCCCCCTCCCTTCCATTCTCTCTAAAATCAATAGGAAAAATATCCTCCAGTGAGGTTTAACAAAAAACAACAACAACAACAAAACAAAATAGAATGAAAAAAAAAAAGGGCTTTACTGAAAATGATAATTAACATCGGTAAAGGTCTTGGAGGCACTGAAAGGTTTTTACAACTATTATCTACCCAGAGGGCAAAGGAGGGCAAGTTTTGTTACTGTCAGATCCATAGCAAGTGAAAAAACCTAGTCCACAGGAGAGAGATCAGCCCTTGTGTTGGGGCTCTCAGGCACCTTCCTTTGACTTTACATCTCCCCAGTGAGAAGACAAGAAGAGCACTGGACCTCCCAGGTAGCAGCACATGGCAGAAATACCTGCCCACATACTCAGCCTGGGCAAAGGACATGGAACTGATTTCTACTGGGAGTGTGTGTGCAAGTTGGCCTTGAAGGAAATTAAAGTTAATTCTGGCTCTTATGAATTAGTGAGCCTTGGGATTTATTATTTCGGAGTGAAAACCAAATGACAGGCATGCAGTTTTAGTTACACCTGGCCCATAACAGCCTGGCCAGCAGAGTGTCTTATTTGCTAGACTCAAGTAGATACAGTGTATGGGGCAAAAATCATTTTCAAGGGTCTAAGAAATGATCCAAACCTCAAAAGGAAGAGGATTAACTCTAAAATAAAGATAGCTGCAAAATAAAAAATAATGTTGAATTATTTTTTAAATGTAACCTTATATCTACTGGTTGACTGCAACTCAATGTTCATCCAGGTTTTTATTATTTTACAAAATGTTCTGGAGTGCCTTTAGTATGTTCACTCTTATGTGAGTAGGAGTCCCGAAGTAAGAGTAGCTGGGCCCTTGGGGGACCTGGATGGTCAGTGCAGGAGAGTCGGATTTGACTGGCAGTGCAGGTAGTATTCTTACTCCGCTGAGGCACGTTAGTATATCATGGTCTGGTTGAGTGGTGGTGATATTTCTCCACAACTGAGATTTGTCACTTTTCAGAAACAACTCTCTGCCTCCTGATTGGGCCCATGCCATGCACTTTCCCTAGTGCTTTAAAAAACATCTGAGTCCTTACTGAAGGGCATCTGGCCAGCTGGCCCAGTCACCATTTCCCTTTGAGACTCCTGGCATTTGTGACCAGTCCCAGTGACTTCTCATAAATGTTAAACAGAGAGAAAAAAAATAACAAATCCACAAGCCAGTCCCTGGAGGTATAGACAAGCATGGCTCACAACAGTGTCCTCAGGGACCCCTCTCTGTGGGATGATGGGAACCCAGCCCATGAAAGCAAAACCAACAACAGCTCCCATAATCCATTCTGTCAAAGGCAACAGGGAGGTCTCACAGGATGGGGCTGGCTGGTCGGAGGGCAGCCAAAGCTCTGAAAGGCCATCCCTGAGCCCCCCAAGTGCTACCTCTGAATGCCCCCCACAGCTTGGATATCCATTTAGATAGAGCCACACATGTTGGAGCGCTCAATGCTGCTGAGGTTGGCTTGCTGCTCATTGCCTCCCATGTGGGAGGCTTGATTGGAGTGCCTTTGATGTGGTTGGGCTTCCCCTAGGAGCACTTGACCACCAGTGGTTTGAGAGACATTGGCTGCCTGCCTGGGCCTTGGAACACGTTGACAATCTTGCTCATTAGGGGACCTAGAGAGAGCCTGTAGCAGCCTTAGCCAGCACAATCAGGCCTCAGGCCAGTTCTCACACTGTGGAGAGACTGCCTCATTTGACATTGCAAACAGGGTGGTTATTCTCTGAGGACATATGAGCTAGGAACTGTTTTTCCAAGCCAGCAAGGTCATTAGGCTGGTGTTTATTGAGTGCCTGTAATAGACTTTCTAACTATGTGAAAGGACTGTAAAATGTGTCTGGGCTCTCCTGGATGTGCTATGCTAACTGAGGACTACAGCCCAATCTACAGGATGAAGAATAGAACCAAGATAGTGTGATTAAGTACCAGATAAAGGCACTGTATCCGTTAGCTATGGCTATATAATAAGCCATCTCAAAACTGAATGCCTTCAAACCACAGTCACTTACTTCATTCACTTAGCTGCAGATTGATTGGGGTTGGCTGATTCATACGAGGCTTGACTGGGTGGCTGTGTTTCAAGCTGTGGGTCTGGTTGACCTTGACTCCTGACCTGGAGGATGCTCTGATCATGGGGATGACAGAGGCACCAGAGGGGCAGCCCAGCCACACCAACACATTTCAAGCCTCTGCTTCCATCTTATCTGCTAATGTTCCACTGGCCCAAAGAGTCACACGGATAATTTCAAAGTCAAGTTGTAGAGATATATATGCTCTACATAGAAGGAGATCAACGCAAGTAGTCACATAGACAAACCCAACATCAACGGGGCAGGAAGAAAACTCTCCGGTTGAGGGAGGCAGGAGAGAGGAAAGCTCTTTGAGTAATAATCTGACTCAAGAGAAGGCCAGAGAAGAAAGATATGTGGGACGGGGATGAGGGGAAGTATTCTGGGCACTTAGAGAAGGAAGGAAGTCCAAGAAAGTGAGGACGAGTTCTCAGCTCCTTCTCCTTTGCCAGAGGAAAAAAAAAATCAAACCTGAATTCAAGTCCCAGTGTTATTTTGCTCAGACTGAGAACACAAATGCCATTGCTCAGATGGTTTTGAAACATCTCACATCTTCATGTTTGAGTCTAGTGCTGGCACTTAGCTAAGTTGTTCATGTATCTCTGCGATGTCACTGAATAATTATGCAAGGCTTATTGACAATCAGACTGGGAGGCATTTTCTCATCTAATTCGACCAAGAGAATGCTCAGAGGGGAGCACGAATAACATACCAATTTTATAGGTAAGAAAATAGAGGCTGCAGGAGACTCAGTCACCTGCTCAGAGTCACTAAAGTAGAACGTGGCATAGCTGGTGTGGAACCTAGGCGGCCAGAGTTCAGACCCTCTTACTCCTGTGCTCCCTGGATAATGCGAACTGCCCTTTAGTGAGAACTTACACTGCACTCAGTGCTTCTCTCATTTCATTGAGAGATAGAAGCCCTGTGAGGTGGAGGCTGTTAACATGCCCCTGCTGTAGACCTGTAAAGTGAAACCCGAGAGGCTAGTAAATTTGTGAGATAATAAAGCTCTTAGATAACAGAAACAAGTCAGTCTGCCTCCAAACCCTTCCCCACTGCCGCAGCTCCTCCCAAGTGCTCTTGGGGCTCCTCTCCTCTAGGCAGTGTCTCTCTCACCTTTTCTCGGGTTGCTCACACCCTCAGTGGAACTGGTTGGAACACAAAGGGGTTTGCAATGCATTTTCTCTTTTTTTCCCTGGTCAAGCTCCCTTTTGTTTCTTAAACTTTATTTTTATTGTTGACACTATTACAGGTGTCTCCATGTCTCCATTTCCTCCCCTTTGCCCACCTCCACCCAGGCCACACCCCCCACCCCTCTGGCCATCAACTGTTGTCTGTGGCCATGGGCTATGCATATACGCTCTTTGGCTATCCTCTTCACATCTTTCATCCAGTCCCCCGGCCCTCCCCTCTGAGAGCTGGCAGTCTGCTCGGTGTATCTGGTATATCTGTGCCTCTGGTTCTTCACTTTCTAATTCCCTCTTCTAGTGGCCTAGCAGACTGTTGTGTTGCTTCTGTGCACCCAGGAGCCTTCTGGAGGCTGCAAGGTGTCCCAAGGCAGATTCGAGTTCTGAAGACACAATTAACCATAGGGCTTCCCAGTTGCTTATGAAAATCACAGGTTACAACCATAATAACCAGCTCAGGTTATAAAAGCGATGACAGGAAAAAGCCCAGTGTGGGAAATTAGCTAGGAACTGGCTGGCTGAGTCACAGAGAGGAGAAAGTGAATGAATGTACCCAGCAACTCCTTGAGAGCTCCCCACTCCACCTGCTTTTTTTTTTTTTTTGCCTGTCATGCAGTGAGCAGTTCATTTTCTCTAAAGGTCCTTAGGAACTTGGAATAAATCGGTGATTAGAGTTAGGCAGCTAGATGATGGAAATGCAGAGGAACCTCAGGCTGGGACACAGCCATCATTTCCAATGACAAAAACCTCACCTCCTTTCACAATGGCGGATATCTTTGGGCCACGCTGTTGACTCCATCCCAGAGAAGGCAACGTTGATGCTCAGGCCTCAGGCCATGTGATGTGTTGTCATCCCTATGATTTAACCCTTGAAGTCCTTCCCACTTCACCCGCCCCACAAATACAGGACACCCAACACCAGGCTCACCCCACAGCACTGCAGCCACCCACACTCCCTAACCCCTCACCATTGGGCTTACCCCACCCTGCCCACAGCACTGCATGCCACCCACCCTCCCTAACCCCTCACCATTGGGCTTATTCCACCCTGCCCACAGCACTGCATGCCACCCACCCTCCCTAACCCCTCACCATTGGGCTTATCCCACCCTGCCCACAGCACTGCATGCCACCCACCCTCCCTAACCCCTCACCATTGGGCTCACCCCACCCTGCCCACAGCACTGCATGCCACCCACCCTCTCTAATCCCTCACCATCCTGCTACTTAGCCCCAATAGTGAGCTTTCCATTTAGATCTTCCTGTTGACCACCTAGATGTTTTCTCATGCCTCAGCCTCCGCTGGAGAATACAGTCTAAGCTCGCAGGGCTGGGTAGGGTCCTGAAATATCTGGATTCTGGTGGATTTCTGGTTTCTGGTCTGGCATACATAGAGGGTGGAAGTCTTGGTTCCTGTCCCCACAACAAGAAAACGGCTGAACAAACTGAAAATCGACAACTCTTAGATCCACCAGAGAATTTAGGTCACAGGGCAAACCGCTGTCCCCAAATTAGAAAGACAGCCAGCTGCGGCAGGGGCCAGGAGCCTGCTGCTTGCACACACAGCTCCCTTTACCCAGTACATCACATTCAGCTTTTCACAAAAATGAGAAGGCAGACTAAAAATAAAAAACACATCGGAAGAGACAGAGCAAGCATCAGAACCAGACTCAGATCAGGCAGTGGTGCTGGGATTATCAGACAGGATTTAAAACAACTATGGTTAATATGGACTCTAAGGAGAAAATAAAGTAGGCAACATGCAAGAACAGATGGGTAATATGAGCAGAGAGATGGAAACTCTAAGAAGGAATCAAAAGGAAATGCTGGAAAACAAATACCCAGGATCTGTCTTTAGGACAAAAATATAGTAGGCTGTATTATACAAGTCAGCAAACTGAGACGCTGCCAGTGGCCTAAGTCCACATATCTAAAGAGGAAGTAAGGGTTGGCACACAGATCTCCTGTATTTGAGTGAATTGTTGTATATATTATTCCACAGGTCTTCCACAGGCACCTGGCACTGAGCTAAATTGGAATACTACAGGTAGCAAGACAGACTTGGTCCCTGCCCTTATGACGTTTATAGTATCGAGTTTGCTTGAACGTCCTCTTTAACCATCCCAAAGAATGTAAGTTCACAATAATCAAGCATTGTTCCAGTTAACTTTCAACTTGAATCTCATCACACGTGTGTACATGTGTGTGCAGGAATTCACAATTCAGGGATTTCATTCCTTCAGCAAATGCTCACTGAGCATGCCCCATGGTGTCAGGCACTGTGCTAGGTGCTGGGGATAAAGCAACGAGGGAAACAGAGATCCCTGCCCTTGTGCAGTTTGCATTCTAGCAAGAAGAGGCAAACAGAAACACAAGGAAGTACAGGTGATACTGGCTGGCCGCTGTATTTAAATATTCCACCCACCCTCCTGGCACTTCCAACCTCCCTTTTCCGGTTTATGTTCCTCCTAGCAATCTATGATATACGTAGGAGGTCTGAAAGGTCCGGTGATGAAGTGGACGTGGGGTGAAGAGGAGGCAACAATAATGTTCAGTGGCTGGCAGTTCCTTTGACTAAGTCGGGTGCCTTAGGAGAACGGATGTGAGGGAGGGAAGCTAAGCTGAGGCTTGTGCACATTTGATTTCCTATTCCTGGGAGGGGGCACCGATGGAAATGTCAAGTAGGCGAACCGAGCCTTCATCTCTCCGCCTCTCAGACAACCCATTTTCTGCAAAGCAAACATCTCATTTGTGTAGATAAGAGGTAGCCTAGCCTTTCTAGTACATTGGAGGAATCACATCCTATCAATCGGTTTACAGGAGACACCGCGGTGGCACGATTGATCTGCTTGCCATAGAGCCTCCTGCAGCCTGCCTGCAAGCAGGCCAAAGGTTTGATGCGGTTATCTCTGGGCAATTATTAACTCTCCCTCTCAGCAATGGGACCAAGGCATTCGCATTCCCTGAAATGACACTTCTCCCTTGTTAAAGCCCACACTTAATTTTATGAACCAAACCAATTTAACACCCAGCTCACATGAGCCATACACCTTGAATAAATGCAAATCCAGGTGTCGTGGCAGGAATTACGGCCTTGTGCTCAGCATCACCATGGCAACTAATGACATCATCCGCCGGCACCAACCTGCACAGAATCCAATTCTCCAAGGGTCCTTCTTTGCTGAGAGTGGATGCGTTGTTGGCTGACTCACATGCACCTTCATAAATATCACTCTGCTGTCAAAGGTTCGCAGGGGATGTTTGCTGTCATTTTGGGAGGTATATTCCCTTTGTGGCAAATGTTGATTTTTGTTCTTGAGGGGGGTGGGGGAAATTCTAATGAAAATTACTGTACTTGATTAGCAACATTTGTTGATAACATATGGTCTGAGGAGGCTTCCGCAAATAAGAGGCTTTAAATAGTAAACAGAGATGTGACTTTGATGAAGCAGATGCTCTCCAAACACACAGGGAAGGGCGCTTTGCCTGTGGATTTCTCCTCCCTCCCCCCCCCATCCCCCGCGCATATTTCTCTCCCCTAGTTTCTCCCCCAGATCAAAGTGTTCAATTTCAAAGCATGGCACTGTGGCATAGGCTTGGAGAAATAATGTGCTGTGACTTTAAAACTCATCTCCACCCAAAATATGAATTATCTGCTACTCATGTTTATTATTTGGTATTAATAATGATGTAGTGTGACTAAATGAGTCAGCCAGCTCAAGTGGATCTGGAAGCAGCATTTGGGTACCACGTGTCTGCAATGCTACAAAACATAATCCCAAATTTTCCAATGCGCCAAGACTACAGGAAAGGGCTCCATGAAGAATTGAGAGCAGCAAATCGGATCGCCGTGGAGTGAGCTACCCTTGTCGGTTCATCTTTATGGATGCACTAGGGTGAGCACACTCTAATCCGCTAATGAAAATGAAACTATTCATGTTAGACTGAGCCAGTGATCTCTCCATGTATAGTAGGGGTCGGTACACTTTATAAATACTTTAGGCTCGTTGGTCATATGGTCTCTGTCATAGCTACTCCACTCGTTTTGAAGCACGAAGCAGCTTAGGCGACATGTAAACAAACGGGCCTAGCCCTGTTCTAATTAAACCATTTATGGACACTACATGTCAACTTCAGATAATGTTCATGTGTCATGAAATATTCTCCTTCTTTTGATTATTTTCAGCCATTTAAAAATATAAAAACCATTCTTAGCTCATAAGCAGGTAGTTGGTCAGACTGGGCTCATGGACTGTAGCTTACCAACCTCTGGCCTATAATCCTGAAATGAAAGACATATTTTGTGTGCTTTCTGTGTGCTGGATATTGAGTTGAACAATGTGTATATAAGAACTTATCTCCTATTTGTCCTGCCATGGACCCTCTGGGGTCAGTTCTATTCTTAGCTCCAATTTACAATGTAAAGCCATGGCTCAGACTCACACCTAGTAAGTGTATTCATCTGCATGTGGCATCTCCTGAAGTAGAATATAAGGTTCATAAGGGCAGCGCTGCTATCGCGTTCACCTTCGGATCCACAGCAGCACCTAACACAGTGATCTGCACATGGTGGACATTCAGGGAGTGTTTTCCACGCGAAGGGATAAGTGAGGGGCTAATTAGGTAGGATCCCTAAGCAGTGGAAGTCAGAGCTTCATCCCATGACGTAAGTTACAGGAGTGCATGTAATACATGGTGCATGGAGCCTAGTGAGCCAACTGTTCATCTATTTATTCCTCACCCTCGCACAAAATGTATTTGGTTTGGACTGGACACACATGTCTCAATACTCATTTCTTCATAGTTGGAGGTGTGCATGCCACTGGGGGTGATGGCATTTCTACAGTCTGTGCTTGTGTGCTGGTGGCACTGTCTATCATTATACCTATTGGCATCTACCTGGCTTCCAGGCCTTGGCCTCATCAGGGAAACACTCCTTGACCTTCAAGGGCCCATGCCTTGTTTCTCAGAAAGCTGTCCAGCTGTGCATGCTGCTCCTAAGAAACCCCGAATCCTCTGGTTCAAAAGAAGCAGTCACACCCGTGGTTATCTCATGTGTCACTTCTTTCCAGAATCTTCTGAATTTGGTGACACAGTTATTCTGCAATTGTCACTTCTTCCTTAAACAAATATTTATTGAATGCCAGGCCTTGTGTTGAGTGTAGGAGATTTTTAAAAATCATGCTATGCTCACTGCCCCCAAGGCGTTCTCTCTCTAAAGAGAGAGCCAGATGCACACTTATACTCACTCTAATGCTGAGCTAAGTTATGGGGAGGCAGTAAGCTCTGTGGTTTCATGCATGGGCTTTGGGCTCAGAGACTCTGAGGTTGAATCCCAGCTCCGTGATAGCCTGAAGCCCTGGTCCAGTTACTTAACCTCTCCAAAGCCTAGTTCTCCTTTTATAAAGTGGGGATCATAACAGAACAGACCTCACGGAGCTGTCAGAGGATTAAATAAGATAATCTATCGCAAGCTATCAGCCCAGGTCCTGACAAATCATAAGCACCCAGTAATTGATGACTATTTTTAGCATTTTTGCCAGCTAGCTGTACCGTGTGAGTTCAGTGGTAGACAAGATGGGGTCACAACAGGGGATCCCCTCATCCACTGTCCTTTTTCTGCCTGTGTTCAGAGAGAAGTCAGTCAGTTAACGTTCCCAACCATCAGTCTCTTCAGTCTAATTTTATTTCAGTTTGGGAAACTTTGAAGAAAAGGTATTCATCTTAATAACCAGTCTGTGCACAGCAAAGGAAAAGAAATGAGCAGAAAGGGATGGCACAATGAGACAGAGATTCACTGATCAACTCTGGCCCCGCAGGCCGGTCGCCACTTCCTGCACCAGCTCATTTGGCTGCAGGAATGTCACACTCTGTGACGTGTACTGAACATGTGAATAAATGCAAACTGAGAGGTTGGAGCAGCCCGATCCAGTTGGTCTTCAAACGGAATTCTCCCATTGAGTTCACAGGTTAACCAGATCAAGCCACAGAGCAGAGAGTTGGGGAAGGTGTGAGGAAGGCAGTACGGAGGCAGGGGTAAGAGTGGGCTGTGGAGTCAGACAGGTGTTTGCTCCCTGCCTGGGACCCTTTGCGAGCCTCTCTGAGCCTCCGTTTGTCATCCGTAGCTAGGGGGCTGTAATTGTAAGCCTTTCACAGGATGGCCAAGGTAAAATGCATGCGGGACTGTATAGCATTTCTGAGGTAGGTAGTTGTGCCTTGCACATAGTACTTTCTGAATAAATATCAGCTGTTTTTAATATAAAGACAGTCAGGTCTCCCCGTGGCCGAAAAAAGACAGAGGGGACCTTTTCATGATATTTCTTCCCAAAGGGGAGAGGGACAGGGAAGGATGCTAATAATTAAACCTCCTCAACTCTTAAGAATAGAAAGATTAACAACAAGAAGCCAGGAGCGGTTTTCACGGAGTTCAATGACTGTAGCGAGGGGCAAAGGTTTCATGTCACACCAGTGGCAGCCAGTCCCTCCTTGGTCCTCACAGAACAGCCTCCCACTGCTGCCCCTTCTCCGTCCATGCAGAACACTGCATGTCCCCCCTCAGTCCACGCAGAACAGCCTCCCACTGCTGCCCCCTCTCCGTCCATGCAGAACACTGTATGTCCCCCCTCAATCCATGCAGAACAGCCTCTCAGCTGTCAATCCTCAGTCCGGGCAGAACAGACTGGAGGGCACTGGACTCAGCGCCTGGCTGTGGGCTTAGGTCGGTGAAGCTGCACAGGCCCCACACTCACACAGGACCTGTGTTGGGTAAAATGCTCTGGTGTTGTCATCTTGAACTTCTTAATAATTTCATCTTTGGACTTGTGTTTGTAAGTGAAGTTTGATGAAACAATGGGAGATGCATTTGGGCAAAGGAAATACTCAGAGAAAGGAAAATGCTACACATCTTGGTACCTTGAATGGCACTTTTTTTAATGCTTTTTGAATTAGGAGCCCCCACTTTAATTTTGCTCTGGGCCCTGAAAATGTAGCCAGTTCTGATTAGACTGGAGACTTTCTCTTTTTGCCTGCTCCAAGGGGCCAGGTTACCATTTTGAAATCCAATGGGTAAAGGGGGGTTCAGTAGTGACCTAACAACTTGAGGTGAGCCAAGGGTCAGGGTAGGAAGCCAAAAGCACAGCTGCAGGCCTGGTGGGAAGGGAAAGCAGCTCAGTGTCCGGTGGCCAGGGGTGGTCAGGGCAGCCTCCAGCAGCGTGACCTCCTTCCAGCTGACCGGGTCTTGGAGGCCTCGCCCTGCCCCACAGTCTGAGGCACGGTGAATGCCTTGTGAGCTGAGCAACGCTGGGTAGTAGCTGGGGTTCAGGCAGACTGGGCTAGTGCCTGCTGAGCAGGCCACAAAATCCCGCAAACCAGGTCCAGGGACAGCATCCTGGGGATGTCGTTTGGGGAGCCCCAGGCACTGGGATCAGGGCTCTTGGTGGCTCAGTGTGAAAGCATCTCATTCCAGAACTGTCCTGGTTTCCAGCAGGAATCTTCCGCATCCCTATAACCAACCATGATAAATGCCCAAAGAGATTATTAGCACAGTGAATCATAAATAATAATTTAATGCTCATGTTTTTGCCGATTTGCTAATCTATCTATATAAAACCCAAATATGCAAATCAACCAAATGGTAGAACAACCGGTCACTATGACGTGCACTGACCACCAGGGGGCAGATGCTCAATGCAGGAGCTGCTCCCAGCCTGTAAGCCTTGACCGGCGGTAGCAGTGGGGCAGGGCCGGTGAGCAGGCAGCGCCAGGCCAGCCAAGGCAGGTGCAAGCAGGGGCCCCAATCAGCCCACCAGCTGCCCCACAGATCAGCCCTGGTTTCTGGCCCAGCCTAGGGAACCTACCTGTGCATGAATTTCGTGCACTGGGCCTCTAGTCATTAATAGTGCTTATTGTTGATAATCATG
The DNA here is from genome assembly GCF_963455305.1 of Plecotus auritus. NCBI lineage: Eukaryota > Metazoa > Chordata > Mammalia > Chiroptera > Vespertilionidae > Plecotus > Plecotus auritus. The sequence continues at coordinate 127,363,703 of NC_137773.1, forward strand.
GCAATAATAGAAGCAAGAGCTGTAAATTAGGAATTGAGAGATCTGTGTTCTAGGCCAACTTAGGTGCAATTCACTGGCATAGATACACAAGATCTTGAGTTTCTCCTGTTTTTTTCAATTGTGAAATAGGGATGATCCTAGCAGTCTTACTACTTACCTTGTGTATTAGGAAGGACAGTGTCTGTCTTGCTTATCCAGCAAAGGTACAGACTTAGTTAAGGAGCTTCCTAGATATGTGTTGAGCAGATAACACAACATATGAGTGTGATCATCACCCCTAGGAGAATACTTCTGACATATCCTTATTCGGAGAAGGGAAGGCAGCCAAAATGTGTTGTGTTCTCGTCCTGTTCCAAGCCTGCTACTATTTTCTCTGTGAAATGAGGTTATTTTATTGCTGAGCAAATGAGATAAAGGAACATTAATTAGTTTGCCTCAAGTCCTACAGTTTGTGATTAACCACAATTTGAACTAAGGATGTCTGGTTCAAAATGCTATGCCTTGTCACATCGCCTTTGCTAGGACAAAGATTGCCCTATATTGGGGCTTGCTGCAGTTGCTGATGATCAGAATTAAGACTTTCTATCTATTCACTGAACATTCTGCTGTTGAGTTGAAACCTTTAACTTCTTGTTCTGCTCATGCCCTTGTCTGTGGCCTCTTCCTTGCTCTGTTGTGGCTGTTATGCTTCCTCAAGATTCTTACCCACACAGACCCGCATGGGGATGGGCTCCCCTCCCCACATCATTCTGGTGCTCTCTTGCCAACTGTCTCTAGAGCTCTCAGGTCTTTGAGCTTATTTGAGTGCAACAGTGAGATTAGAAATCAGATTTCTATCACTTACCAAAAAAAAAAAAAAAAATACAACCAAAGAACAGAAAAAAATAGTCAAGCTTGCTGTTAGTCAAAAAATGCCCATGAAAATGATAATGACAAAAATAGGCCAGAAAGAAAAAAAAGTGACTAGGGACATCCAATGATGGCAAGATGCCCTGTGATGTGCACTCTCATTCCCAGGTGGTAGAAAGACAGTCCCACCTTTATGGAAAGCATTTTGGGAATAGGTATCCCAAGCCTTGAAAGTATTCATGCTTATGGACACATAAAGAAATGATCTCCTAGGTCTCTATCCCAAGGAAATGATCAGAGATGAAATAAAAAAGCAATGCCTATCCCAGTCTCAATAATAGAACAATCCTGTATAACAAAGAGGTAATATGCAAATTGACCGTCATGTCCTCACATAAGATGGCCATCCCCCTGTGGTCACAAAATGGCCGCCACAAGATGGCTGGCAGGGGAAGCATTTGGGGTGACCGGGCTGGCAGGTGAGGGCAGTTAGAGGTGACCAGGCTGGCAGAGGAGGGCAGTTGGGGGCTACCGGGCTGGCAGGGGAGGGCAGTGGGGGGCAATCAGGCTGGCAGGGGAGCAGTTAGGAGTCGATCAGGCTGGCAGGGGAGCAGTTAGGAGTCAATCAGGCTGGCAGCAGAAGGGGTTAGGGGCAATCAGTCAGACAGGCAGGTGAGCAGTTGGGAGCCAGCAGTCATGGTTTGTGAGAGGGATCCCAGATTGGAGAGGGTGCAGGCCTGGCTGAGGGACACCCCCCCCCCCAGTGCACAAATTTCATGCACTAGGCCTCTAGTGATTAAATAATTATAATGTATCCATAAGGTACAGAATTAGAGAGTAATTAAAAGGAATAGCTAAGTAATATTTTACAATATGGAAATTGGCCACCATAGAAGGCAAAATGAAGAAACATCTCTATATAAAGTTTTATCTCTTCCTGATTCCTAGTTTTATAAAAGAATATATATTTGGCATCATTTAGACAAAATTCATTAACTGCATTCAAGGTGCTAAGCACTAGGTATACAATATAAATAAAAGACAGTCTCTGTGCTTACGGGACTTACAGAATAATAGGGGTTTCAGCTATTAAACAATCATACAAATCAACAGTTAAAAATCTAGTGTTTGCCAGGACAGGAGATTAAATAATATGTTTAAGAAAGTTTAACACTGGAGCCAAATTTACACCAGGAGACCATAGGCCATGATCTCTGAGAAAGGGTGTCCAAGCTGACGTAAGAGAGAACCGAAAGGAGAGTGGTGGGAAGAAGCGCTGCCAGCAAAGGGAACAGCCATACAACAGCCCACAGGTGGCCCAGACAGAATGCCCATGGCACTGCAGTGGGTGAATGGGAGACCATACCAAGGGGTCTGGATGGCATCTTGTGTGCATTGGAGCAGCTACCATAGGAGGGTTTAGGGCAGGGACTCAATGCAACGCAGTGACACTTCTAGAAGGTCATGCTAATTCCAGGTACAGAGTGGGTGGACATAGCCCTGTAATATCAAGTAAGAACAGTAATGAGTGAATGGAGAGGCCACATCTGAGGGGCCCAGCAGGGGCTCACGTCAGCCCCGCCTGGCACTCTACCCTGATGCTAGGTAAGCCAGGCTTCCCTCTGGGGTGGTCTGAGACTCAGGTGCCCACAGACCATGAGTGAGGAAGGGACTTTGCCACATCCCTCCTTCCATCTTTCATGACAGGCTGAGCTCCATCCACTCTTCTATCCCACTCATCTTTGAAAGCCAAGAGAAAGGAGGCTCCTCACACCTCACTTCCCACTACTACTGAAGTCTCATTTTAAAGGCAGGTGTTGGCTCAGACCAAATGAAACCCCATCTCAAAATCTGGAACTGCAGCTTCTAAGAACCAGGGACTCCAAGGATGCGAGGAAATATTCATTAGTGGTTACCTGGGAATATGTGTAGGTATAGCAAGAGCATGGGGGAAAGTTCCCACCACTTGATTTCATGCGAACTCCTCCTGATTCCTCCCAGTGCTCTGTGAAGACCCGTGGCAACTTTCTGAGCATCTGTCTTGCATTCCCCTAACAAGTTAATTAACACTTTTTGTCACTCTGGCAGCTTTGGAGGGGAGGGGAAGAGAATGTGACAGCCAGCGCTGCCTCTGTTAACCCTGCACTCACCCAACCCAGGCAGAAGGCAGCTGAGTTTAGCATCATCCAGGCAGAGGTCTCCACACTGACTTCTCCCATTCTGTCTACAGCTGGGGCACCCAGGGTGACTTCTCCACGACCCATGCGCTGCCTGCTGTGAAGGTGAAGCTGTTCACAGAGAGCACCGGAGTCCTGGCCTTGGAGGACAAGGAACTGGGGCGGGTAAGTGCTCCCCTCACAGGTGTGCACACAAGTTGCTCCAGAGAGCAGGTGTCTCCAGGTCCCCTGAGGCAGCATTGCCAAGTGCTGAAGGACTGGCTTTGCCATTCAGATCCCGGGGTCCTCTCTGCATGGACTGTGCAACCTTGAGCAAGCAAGTGCTTCAACCTCTCCCAGCCTCAGTTTCCCCGCCCCCAATCTGGTCACCACAGTGCACACTGCTGAAGACTGAATACCAAGCAGGGTCTTCCAGCCTTCCAACCCAAACCCCTGTTGTGGAGCGAACACGAGTGAATGACGACCACTGGAGTCCAGACCAAATTAAAATTTAGGGAGCCTTTATTAGCCGGCTGGCGACTGCTCTGCCTTTCTCCACACAGGGAGTCCACAGAGCAGCCCCGACCCTTTGTGCAGGACCACTTTTAAGCACATTTACCATATCTTGTTTTTGCAGAGCAAAACAGTTTTTGTTAAGTAATGTCAGGGTCATATTATTATTATTTTTTAAATATATTTTATTGATTTTTTTTACAGAGAGGAAGGGACAGGGATAGAGAGATAGAAATATCGATGAGAGAGAAGCATCGATCAGCTGCCTCCTGCACGCCCCCTACTGGGGATGTGCCCGCAACCAAGGTACATGCCCTTGACCGGAATCGAACCCGGGACCCTTCAGTCCCCAGACGGACACTCTATCCACTGAGCCAAACCGGCTAGGGCTGTCAGGGTCATATTATTGATGACCATGTTATTTACAGGGTCATCCTGTTCTTCAGAAAGCTGACAGTGTTCTATCTTGCAAGGCTATTTTGTGAGGTGCAGCTGGGATTCAAGGCTAAGTCGACTAGGAGGAAGCATGCTCAAAAATTTCTATTCTCTAACACTCCCTTAGGCCAAAGCACTCCCTGCCCTTCACTATCCTGAAGTGAAAGTGTGATTTAACAAACCGACCACCTAACAATCTTTAAGTCAACACAACATCACATAAAGGGAGAATGAAAGGCAATGACTCAATAATAATGTAATTTCAAAATGTGAAGCTCCAGGCACGACTGCATTAGACCTCAAGAAGGGGTCCCATGAGGAGACTCGCTGTGACAGGGCAGCCGCAAAATCCACTGTGGAGGCTGGCGACTCCAAAGCCCAAGCACCAGTGAACGGACTTATTGAATCGATAAGCAAGTGTTGGTAACAACGTTGCTTTTATTTCCCTGGACAAGTGCTAAAAATACTTTGATTGCATGTGTAACAAGTTTTTTAGGAGCTGGACTCAGGTTTTCCCACCTCCATTTATAGTCAGTGGGAATACTCGAAAGTCAGGTGGGATGCAGGACAATTCCCTATTGGAAAGGATTATCTCACTCCTTTCCCAGATGTTTATTATCCCTGGGGCCCACCATGCAATACCAACAGAGCTCAGCACCAATTACTTTTCAACCAAAAAAATTCTCCCACCCAATTTTTGAAACATCCAGTGGATGGTACCACTCCCTTTGAGTACTACTGAGATAATAAAGACATTTCTTCTTGCATCTCAGCTATGGACACTGCACCAAAAAGCCAGTGGTATTTTTAGACCAGAAGTGAATTAGCTTGAAATGCTTCCATCACCCCACACTGCATAGAATAAGATTTGAGCTCTGAAGTGCAGCCTGCAAAGGCTCAGGTGATCCGTGATCAGGCTTCTGGCCACCTCCTCAGCCCTTTGCTGCCACTGAGCCCCAGCATCCTAAGCCAAATTTGAGTCCCTCAAATAAACCAAATTCTTTCCCACTTCAGGTACCTTTCCCTCTGTCTGGAGCCCTGGCCCCACCTCCCAAATCTTTGAAAGGCTACCTCTTTATATATGCCTCTCCTCCCTTCTTGGAGAGCCTTTGCTGACTGTCCATCCTCCTTTAATTGCTACCGCAGCCCCTGTTCACATCCTCCACTGAACCTATCACCACTGAGAGAAAGGGAGGAAGAATTTACCGAAATGTTTACCTCTGTCCTCTCCACCAGGCTGTGAAAGCTCCATGGAGACAGAAACCTAAACGATTTTGTCCGCCACCCCATTCCCAGAGCCCAGCACATAGACTCTCAATATATTCCATGTCCCACTGGCTGAATGTATAATCCCTCTGAAAGCTGTGTGACTTCAGCCAAGACTTCTAACCTCTCTGAGCCTCTGATATTTTATCTAGAGAATAAGAGAATATCCCAATATAGGCACACAGGTGTGCGCACCTCACAATGCCAGTAAGAACACATTACCCACTCTTTCTTCTTTCTTCCTTTGTCTTTTCACTTCCTTTTCTGCCTTTCATCTGTAGACCTGACCTGGAGTCATATTACTGGGACCCGAGCCACAGATGGAAGTAAAATACAAAGCAAACAAAGCTAATAGCAAAAAAAAAAAAAAAAAAAAAAAAAAAAAGCTTCCCTACCCCAAAAAGGAGGGGGATGAAAGAAAAGAAGACGTTTAGTGTTTTCTTTGAGAAATGACAAGTATCCATTTCTGCCCCTAGTGAGAGGCACACAGATGGGGAAGTAGCCTGCCTTTCATTTTTCTGCAAACTTTCTTTTCCATGAAGAATCGTGTCAGGAATCATGAGAGTCTCATAGAGCTAGGATATTCATGTTAGAAGAGACAAGCCCAGGAGCACTCAACCTGAGTCCAGGAGGGAGTCCAGGAGACCCGGGAGCCCCTGAAATTGTCTGCAAATAGTGTGTGTGTCGGGCGGTGGGGATGGAGTGGGGGAAGATATGTGCATTTTTCTGGACTCACTAGTTCAAAGCTTTCACCGGCTTCTCAAAGCTGTTCCCACTCAGAAAAGTTGAAACCACTGGGCTAGTCAAAGCCTTTCATTTTGTAGATGAGAAACTGATTCCTGAAGAGGCAGGAAGCTTGCCCAGAGCCCCCCGTTTTGCTGGGCCCCAGGCAGTGCTGGCCAGCGCTGTCCTAAGCCCTTAATGTGCAGCCCCTCGTCCAGCCTTCACCATGGTCCTGATGAGGCAGCGGCAGATACCACTCCTCCAGTACTGACTCGCACGCTGGGTCCGGAGGCGGTAATTCACCAGGAGTGATGTTGCCTTACCCGCAGGGCCACTTTTACTCCACCACAGCGTCCTAGGCAAAAATACAACCCTCAGCTCTGTGGCCATGAGCTCGCCACAGCCCCCACACAGCCATTCTTTTCTTAGTAAATCATTCTCTCTTATACATTCCCCCAGATACTAGTTTACACTTGTTCCTGCCAGTTGCCCTGGTGCTGGCCTGCGGGCCCTTGTGCCAGCTGGGGCGCCCTCTGCTGGTGGCACTGCCACAGGCCGCAGCTGTGACTGCTAAGTGGTCTTTTCCCATGCGAAGCTCCTTGGAGCCCTCAGGAGAGTGTTTCTATGCTGTTCTTCCCAAGCGTAGCAGGACACAGCCACGTTCAAAGTCCCAGTTCTACTTTCATTCATCCCACAGTAGTAATTTGTTTCATCTTTATTATGTTTTGTTTTTATTAACCTTTCTAATAAAAAAAAAAAAGCCATGCATGCTGTAAAACTATTAAATGGACATGTAGTGAAACGATGGATCCCTTCCACCTCATCATAGAATCGTTTCCCAAAGAAAGAGCCTTGTTTTCAGTTTATTGTATATTCTTCCCCAAATAGTCTATGCACGTACAAGCATAGCATGTATAGGCATATGTGTATATATCCCTCCTTAAAAAGAAGCACACACTAGAAAATTATTGTATACATACTGCTCTGCACTTTGCTGGAATTATCAGTGTATTTGGAGATTAGTCCATATCGGCCATATTGACTTCCCTCCTTTTTCATAGCTGCATAGTATTCCATTGTGTGGAAGCATCAGAATTTATTTAGGTTGTTTTCGGTCTTTGGCTATATAAACAAAGCTTTGGTAAATAATCTTCAATTTATTTCCTTGAACATATGTGTGTATCTGTACAGGATAAATGTCAAAAAATATTTTGCTGAATGAAATTTGAATTTTGATAGGTCCTGCCAAATTGTCCCCTAAGGAGTCATATATGCCAACTGATACTTCTACAAAAGGCACGAGAGTGACTATTTCCCCAAACCCATGCCCATACTCCAATATCATCCAATTGTTATACATCAAAAATGACTGTGGGCCCATGTGTCCTGTCATTTGTGCTATGCACAGAGCAAACAGGAATGATGGCAGGCAAAAACTTAACCTTAAAAAATGTAAAGGCTATGGACATAAAAGCTAGGACTTAGAGCACCGTGTGTGTGGGAGCACATAGCCAGGGGACACAGTCCAGTCTGAGGGATGGGGGTGCCTTCCAGCCAGGGGAACACAGAGGTAGGGAGGGACATCAGGGTGAAACAGTCCCCTGGGAGGACCTGCCTGGGTGCCCAGGTTCCTAAGAGAAGCTGGGGCTGGCTGGCGTGCAGCTTACCGCTCCTGCATGGGGCCAGTTGTGTTCCCACATCAGCATCACCACATCAAAGCACAGCACACATGGCTGCGGCTGAGATGACGAAGTGCTTGATTAGCAGCCTGGAATGTCCAGATGAGGTGTCTGGGCTGCGCCGGGCTTACGTGCACCCAGAAGGACCCTAATAATTCAGCAAGGTTGACACATACAAAGGAGTCGTCGCCCGGTCAGGAGGGTGGGGATGAAGACAGAGGAGAATGCGGTGACCTCATCTCCCCATCCACGCTGGAGAGGAGGTGCCCCCAGGAGGCCCCCACGTAGGGGAAGCACTCTTTGTAGAGAGGCCAGTACTGAGCGGAGGCCATTTGCTTTGGCAAGCGGACATCATATTGGCCATGGGAAATGCCCGGAACCAGATGGTGGGAGGCCTGCTGACGAGCTCCGGGCGCCCAGGGCACTGCTCCCACTGACTTTGCCAAAAGGGCAGGAGGGAAGGAGACCCAGGGCCTGGCCTGCTGTCTTCCGGCCCAGGCTGGGCTTCTCCTCTTAGCTCCCTGCACATCACCCCACCTCACCTCCCAGGAGAGAGGGTCAGCCTCGCTGGCATCTGCAGCCCTCCTCCCCACTCTCCAGGTTCAAGTCTCAGGATACAGAAGATGACAGAGTTCTCCTGAGGGCAGGGAGTGGCTCTCCACCCCGCCCCCTCCCCAGTGGCACCCTGACTCATTTACGTCCAAAGTCCTCCAGTAAGTCCAAGTCCACTGGTGCCAGTGACGTGAACTTACACATTTGATGGTTGAATCTTAGCTAAATTAACCCTCACAGAATGAACAAATGCCTGAAGAAATTACCACAGAGGAGCTCTGGTTTGAAGTAGTCCTAATATTCAAGCCTGGCAAACAGCATGAAAACGGTGGCCTGCCCCAGGCCTGCTCGCAGAGTTCCGTCACCCACCCGAGACAAAGCGTCCAGTGATCACACAGGACCCACACCAGTCAGGACTATGGGAAATGCAGACTCACATCCTGTACCCTTAACCACCAGCCATGCCCTCAACATATACAGCAAAATAAGGCTCATAATAGAACAAAGCCACCACAATTCGGAAGACACTTAGACTATGGTTTTTTGTCTTTAGCCCATCTTTTAAGACATCTATATTTGTGTGTGTTCTATAATATATGTAATTAATGTTAACACAAAGTAGACATATAAATGTGAAATATATATATAATATATTTTTTACTGATATTTATATATAGGCATATCTCATTTTCCCGTGTTTATTTTTGTTGTTGTTGTTTTTTGTTTTTTATAAATTGATGGTTTGTGGCAAGCCTGAGCTATTCTATCAGCACAATTTTTCCAACAGGCTCAGATGATGGTTAGCATTTTTTAGCAAAAAAGTACTTTTAGACGTAATGCTGTTATACATTTAATAGACTGCAGTATCGTGTGAACATAACTTTTAGATACACAGAGAAACCAAAATCTTTGTGTGACTCACTTTATTGTGATTCTCGCTTTATTGCGGTGGCCTGGACCAGAACCCGCAATATCTCTGAGGCGTGCTTGTATTCATATTGACATATTTTATATTGATAGTGATACAGTTACAGACATTGGACTAGTTGCTCAAAAATATCTTACTGATGTAGGGCCTGGTCAAAAACACGTTGGCAGCCTGTGGTCTGAAATATCGGGATTTCTTTTATTTCCATCATAAGTCATTGAGAGGACTCTAATTTTGTCTTTAGCAAAAATATACAAATTTCCCTTCATCAGAGAGAGGGAATTTAATGGAAAAAGAAAAAAGAAGGAAGAGTCAGGCTTGGAGTCAGAGTGAAAAATCAGCACTAGCGAGGCCTGTGAAAGGGGCGGATGGTCCTTTTCTGCCTCGTTCCCTCTTTTTCTTGGAGCTCTTGATGCACAGTTGCCCAGAGAGCCCTGGTGCCTGCCCTCCGAGCCCAGCCTGAGCTCGCATGACAGCGGTGCAGCCTCTGCAGGGCCCCTCCCGCCCCTCCAGAGGTGACAGGAGCCCAGGAGAGGGGCCGGCCTGGCCACTCCTGGAGAAAATGGCTTTGAAAGCAAAGCCAAAGCAGCCAGGCACGCTGCCAGCACAGAGGCAAAGCTCAACCAGCCCAGCTTCTGTTGTCCTGTGTTTAGTTCCCATTCCCGTGGTTCAGGGGATTTTCCAAATTCCGCTCCTCCCAAGCGCACACTCCCCAGGTCCCACGTGGCTCCTTGGAACCCGTTCATCTCCAATGCAGAAGGGGAGTCACTGAGCTTCACTCACAGCTGCGGAGGCAGGGAGACCTGAGGCACAAATCCCACAGGGCACACCATCCCCAAAGCCCACTGTAGAGGCTGTTTCAGGCCCACCCTTCCCGCCAGGGCAGAGTGGGCTGTCCCGTGATGAGATGAAAGTGCAGCTGAAATCGGTTGAGATGTGTGCCTGGCAGCAGGCCCCTTCCCTCTCTAAATGGCACATTTTCCATACATCAAATAAGGTCCCCCCACCTTCCCTGCAGCCGCTGAGGGATTCTCCTACTGCGATGGTGGCGGGGGTGGGGGGGATCCCAAAGGTAGGGAGAAGGGTGGGCTAGCAGTGCCCTCTGAGATGTAAGGTGTTTCTTCCCTTCACACCATCTTCTCTGTGAAGAGGGTGATGGGCAGAGAACACTCGGTTGCTGTAGTACTTCTGAGCTTTGGAAAAGTACAAAAGCAGGATTCTGGAAACCACAATCCTTACTTTTAGAGAGTTAGCCAGGGAGAGAGAGAAGGGAGCAGAGAACATCATTTCTATCCTCGGGCCGGGCTGGTTGGCAGGAGGTAGCCGCCGTTGGGAGGCAAAGCCTTGGTTCTGAGTCCAATGGCCAGGACTCTGCTTCAAATGACTGCCTTCCCTCGGGCGATGGAACCTGGGCAAGACACTCCTTCTCCACAGCAAAGTTTCTCATCCACCAAAATACGCCCATAACAGTACTTCTATTTCCTGGCTAAGATGGTTGTCCTTTATCCCAACAGGTTATTCTCCATCCCACCCCGAACAGCCCCAAGCAGTCAGAGTGGCACAAAATGACAGTCTCCAAAAACTGCCCCGATCAAGACCTCAAAATCAAACTTGCTGTCCGAATGGATAAGCCTCAAAACATGAAGCATTCTGGGTAAGTGCTCCTTCTCTGATGGGCAATTTTGGACACGCTTCCATTTATTTCTTAAAATATTTTCTAAATAGAAAAACTGATCCTCAGAGAACCACCTGGAAAGAAATACAAAGGATCCATGGGAGGTTATTAAAATACTTACTCTCATATTTACAGTTGTCTGCGGTCTCCATGGAGGATTGGGTCCAGGACCCCTCACAGATGCAATGGCGTAGGGTTTGCATGTAGCCTGGGCACATCCTTGCATATACTTTAAATTGTTTCTAGATTACTTAAAATTTCTAACACAATGTCAGTGCTATGAAAACAGTTGTTATACTATATTGTTCAAGGAATAATGACAAGAAAAATGGTCTGTACATGTTCAGTACAGACTCAGCCCTCTAGGCCTGACTACATAGGAGACACTGGCCACAACCTACCATTTTTAGAATATTTTTGATAATAGTTGTTTGGATCAAAGGACACGGAACCCATGGATGCAGAGGGCGGCTATGCCATAAGCTTCCTCAGTTCTTAGGATCACTGCACTGTGTTTGCCTTGGTGCTGTCAAGATAGAACCATTTCCTTCTCCTCTGGACTAGGATTCCCAGGACATCCATTGCCTCACTAGAAGCATGCTGGGTGATTCCGGTTTCAGAAGTTTTATTGGCTTCATTTACCTTGTCAAAGGCATTCTGATTTCTCCGACTATGAATCCCTCCCTTGCACCTTCGTTAACAACCACATACAGGAGATGTGAACAGTTGCCATTGGCGACCTTTAAATAATCAACTCATATGAAGTCAGCTTTTCCTCCTTCTTTATATTCTTGGCATACACTGAGTGGCCAGATTATTATGATCTCTGAACACATAATAATCTGGCCACTCAGTGTATATCCTATATAATAAAAGGCTAATATGCAAATTGTCCCCTCGATCAGGAGTTCTACCAGCAGGCAGGCCGGCCAACCGCCCATGTCCCCTCCCCCTGGCCAGGCTGGCCGGACCCCACCCATGCATGAATTCATGCACCGGTTCTCTAATATATATACTGAGTGGCCAGATTATTATGCGTTCAGAGATCATAATAATCTGGCCACTCAGTGTATATTCCAAACTGTTGAATGGGAATTCTCCCGCATATCTCTCCTCTTCAAGGTACACATCCAGGTTTCAAGCAAACGGTTGGAGAATTCTGTGGAGTTTCAGTAGCACAGGGAGAATTCGGCATCTTTAGCAAAACCCTGGCTCACAGAGGGAGTCAGAGAGAGAGAAGTGAGGAGGGGAGGGCAGACCAAAGAGAGGGCCAAAAATATGAATGAATATCTGTCCTCAAAACTGCTCTTTAAAAATTTCCTTAAAGGGATCAGTAGCTCAACCCACATTTCGGGCTGTGGGAGCCCCATACCAGGAGTGTCACAAATACTCCCTCAGGTCATCCCCAGAGCAAACACTTGGCATAGGCATTATTTTTCCCATTGAACAAGTTCCCACATTTTTTTTTCCTTGACTCTGTTGGAAATTGATCTAACTTATATGGATTCAGGGACTTTTCTGTTGATTTATTTGTAAAATTATTAACATATTTCAGGTACCTTGATTTCATAGATGAAAGAAGAAATATATAGCTCACTTTGACCTGTTCCATAGCTATTTAATATCACTAGACTGCCGTTTAAAGATTATCCCTGCCGGGACATATACCAGGAGGGCCTGAAATAGTCCTGAAAAGTGAACAGTGGGCACCTTGATATAGCACCGTCAGAACCAACGTGGGTGAACCAGGGGAGCAACCTGGGAAGTTGCACAAGGGAAGATTCAGGGAAAGTGGAAATATTATGAACTACTTTTTTTGTTTTCATTTAAACTTAAAATAGCTTTACTGAGCCCCATTGTGTGGGGGAGAGTGATAGAAACATCCGAGCAGTGTCACTGCTTAGAGGAATAGAGAGGAATTTTTAAGGAGCCTGGTTGAGGTCATGAGTTGTATTCACTTCACTGTGTATTGAAACATAAAAGGAAACTCAGAATTACTCCTGGTTGGTGGACTGTGCTTCGTTGAATGAGCCCCTGGCCTGTTCAGAATAACTTTCTTTATTGCATAGAAAAATGTCAGTAAGAACATCAACGCTGCCTTTGGCCTTAAGACATTGGTACCTGGGCATGTTTGAAACTTAGCAACTCCTCCGTGCTTTCTAATTATTATCTTTTACATCCATGTAGTGTGTTAAGCTCAGGAAGTGCATTCACTTACATGATCTCATTTCATCCCTGATACAGCCTCACAAGAATTAGGTATCATTATCCCCACATCTTAATAAATGGCCTCTTTCTTCACCCAATTGCTCTAAGATCCTTGGAGTCATCTTGGTCTCTCTTTCTCTCTCATCCTTCATCTCATCCATCATCCAATTCTCCTCACTCCACCTTCAGAATAAATCCAGAGCTCAGCCTGTCATCACCACCTCCACTTCACCATTCGAATTCAAGCCTCCAGTACTTCTGCCCTCATTTGTTTGCACTTGCCTGTAAACAGTCCCTCTGCTGTCTTGCCTCCCTGTAATCTATGTAGAATAAGCCTATCTAATAAAAGAGTAATATGCAAATTAACCATCACTCCACTACACCCACAAGCCACACCCACAAGTCACACCCACAAGCCACACCCACAAGCCAATCAGTAGTGAATATGCAAATAAACCCAACCAAGATGGCTACGGCCACAGAGAGCAGGAGGGAGGCTTGGGTTTCCCCAGCGATGGAGGGAGCCAAGCTTTCCGCCTGCCCTTGCGGGCCCAGGCCTCCACTCAAGGCTACAATGTTTCAATGATAGAAGTTACATAAATCCAAAGAGAAATGGCGGCAGCCATGGAGCTGGAAAGAGCAGGAGGCTAGGGTTGCCCCCGGCGATGGAGGAAGCCAAGCTTTCCACACACCCTGGCCAGCCCAGGCCTCCACTTAAGGCTACAAAGTTTCAATTATAGAAGATACATAAATCCCAACAGAAATGGCTGCCGCCATGGAGCAAGCAGAAGGCTTGGCTCCGCTCCAGGCTACAAAATTTCAATTGTAGAAGATAAATAAACCCCAGATACCAGGGCCTCCATTTGGGGGCCGGCCTGCAAACCACCACAGGACCCTCGCCCAGGCTGCCCCAAACCCCAAGGGAACCCCCACCCTGATCCAGGACACCCTTCAGGGCAAACCAGCTGGCCCCCACCCGTGCACCAGGCCTCTATCCTATCTAATAAAAGAGTAATATGCAGATTGACCATCATTCCAACACACAAGATGGCTGCCCACATGTGGTCAAAGATCCTGCCCCCATATGGACACAAGATGGCCACCACAAGATGGTCAGCAAGGGAGGGCAGTTGGGAGGGACCAGGCCTGCAAGGGAGGGCAGTTGTGGGCGATCAGGCCAGCAGGGGAGGGCAGTTGCGGGGGGACCAGGCCTGCAAGGGAGGGCAGTTGGGGGCAATCAAGCCTGCAGGGGAGGGCAGTTAGGGTGACCAAGCTGGCAGAGGAGGGAAGTTGGGGATGACCAGGACTGCAAGGAAAGGCAGTTGGGAGGGACCCAGGTTGCAGGGGAGAGCAGTTGCGGGGGGGACCAGGCCTGCAGGGGAGGGCAATTGGGGGGGACCATGCCTGCAGGGGAGAGCAGTTGGGGGAGACCAGGCCTGCAGAGGAGGGCAGTTAGGGGTGACCAGGCCTGCAGGGGAGGGCAGTTAGGGGAAAACAGGCTGGCAGGGGAGCAGTTAGGCATCAATCAGGCTGGCAGGGGAGTGGTTAGGGGGTGATCAGGCTGGCAGGCAGAAGCGGTTAGGGGAAATCAGGAAGGCAGGCAGGCGAGCAGTTGGGAGCCAGCAGTCCTGGATTGTGAGAGGGATGGGGATCGGGCCTAAACGGGCAGTCGGACATCCCTCGAGGGGTCCCAGATTGGAGAGGGTGCAGGCTGGGCTGAGGGACCCCCCCCCCCCCCCCGTGCACGAATTTCATGCACCGGGCCTCTAGTTCTTTTATAAAACACAAGTCAGATCCCATCACTCAACTGCTGGAGAAACTCCCACTGATTCCCCAATTCATTCAGAGTAAAAGTCAATGCTGTTACCATGGCTATGGGGCCCTGTCTGATGAGGATTTCATTACCTCTCTGACCTTGATCACTGCTCCAGACATACTGGCCTCCTTGCTCTTCCCAAAGACTCCAAGTGGACCCCCATCCCAGAGCCCTTGCTGCCACTGTTTCCTCTGCTTTGAATGCTCCTTCTCCTCCATGCAGATGTCCATGTGGCTCACCTTGGTTTCTGCATGTATCTGCACCTTATCAGAATGCCTTTCTGGGCCTACCTGTGTACCCCCTCTCTTTCTTACTCTCCTTTATTTTAGAGCACTTATCAACATCTCACATATCATAACTTTCTTTATTCGTTTGTTGTCTGTCTTCCCCACTAGACTGTGAGCTCCTTATCATTAGGGACATTTGTCTCCTTTGTTCAAGGAAGCGACTATAGAGCCTGACATGAAATAAAAGTCCAATAATTATTTGTTGCATAAATAAGTGAATGAATGAGCCCCCATTTTACAAGTAAGGAAACTGAGGCTTAGAATTCACATTTTACAAGTAAGGAAAATACTTTTGCCCAATTCAGAGTAAGCCTCAGATCCAGGTCTAGAATAGTTTCAGTACAACCTTAACTACAAACCTGAAACTTAAAATCAATGAGCCACAGTCCATCATCCTGGAGTAATTCACAACAGTACTGATTTTCCTTTTATGTTTTAACAAGTCCTTTTTAAAAAATAATTTTTTATTTATTGATTTCAGAGAGGAAGGGAGAGGGAGAGAGAGATAGAAACATCAATGATGAGAGAGAATCAATGATCGGCTGCCTCCTGCATGCCCTCATTGGGGATTGAGCCTGCAACCCAGTATGTGCTTTGACTGGGAATCTAACCATAACCCCCTGATTCATGGGTCAAGGCTCAAGCACTGAGCAACACCAGCCAGGCTGTAGCTCTGCCTTTTAATGAGAGTATTTATTTAGCCTATTTATATTTAACATAATTATTGAAATGGTCGGTTTAAATTAAATTGCTATTAGTCATCTTGCTAGTTGTTTCTTGTTTGTTCCATATGATCTGTTTCCTTTTTCCTCTTTTTCTTCCTTCTTTTGAATTAATTGAATACCTTTATTATTCCATTTTATCTTCTTTATTATATTAGTATATAGAAAGGCCAATTAGGTCAATTGCCTGCTGTAATCTTCGGCACTACCACTTACTAGCTGAGGGCAAGTTGCTTAACCTCTCTGGACCTCATTTTGCTCAGCATGAAATGGAGGTAATGATAGCGCTGGCCCCGAAGGTTATTGTGAGGATAAAATGAGTTCATAAATGTCAAGCATTTGATGTAAGGTGAGAGCTACAGCTACAGCGGAGTCGGTGGTGTTTGTTACCATTGGTGTTGTTTGCATTCACCCATGCTTTGCACCTTTCCTCAGCCATGGGTCCTGCTAGGCTGCTACAAGAAGACTGAGCCACTGGAGTCTCAGCCCCCAGCTCCCTGCCCGCCCCCGCCCCCTGCCCCGTTCTTTCTCACTCCCCAGGGAGGGGAGGGAGGCCTCCCGGTAGGAATCATGGTTTTTGTCTCACTGTGACTGTTCTTCTTAGAAAAAAATTGTCATGAAGAATTTCTGGGGAGGAAAGATTTTGCCCAGAGAAAACAAGTGCCTCCCTCTGCACCTGGACCAGGGCAGCACCAACCCCCCACTTCTGGGCTTGTCAGTCACTCTGGCTCCTTTGTGAGGTGCTCACTGGCTGCCTATCCCTAGGCATTCTAATGGAAGATACACAATAAAACATTTTCCCCATGGATACCTATTGAGTGCCCATCATGTGCACGCTAGTGCTAAGCACAGTAGGTGCTTAATAAACAGCTGAGGTGCTACTTCACTTACAGTCACAAACACCACGTGAAGGACACGGTCCCATTTTTTTATTCCCCCCAGGTGCTGCCCTGCCAAGTAGTCCAGGGCAGGGGAGCCTGAGGCCAGGGAGTCTTCCATGCATTTAACTGGGATTCCTGGGACTTAAGTTGAACCCAAGTGCACCTTCCTCATCTCTCTTTTTTTAAAAAAGATGTTTTTATTGATTTTAGGGAGAGAGGAAGGGAGAGGGAAAGAGAGATGGAAACATCTATAAGAGACAAATATCAATCGCTGCCTCCTGCATGCCCCCTACTGGAGATTGAGCCTGTAACTTGGGCATGTGCCCAGACCAGGAATCAAACTGGTGACATCTTGGTTCCTGGGTTGATGCTCTACCACTGAGCCACACCAGCCGGGCTTCCTGGTCTCTTGTTAGTCCTTTGTAGTTCACTCTGGACTCTCATAGAACTAAAATGCCACAGGGAATGGCAGGGATGTCAGTGGCCCACTGGCATGGGATTTACCAAAATGCTACAAGACAGGATGTATTAGAATCATGGTGCAAAATGTGACCTGGAGACCCAAACCCAGACATGTGCACCTCACCCTATTTCCCAACAGATATGTGCCTGAAAGCAGCACATAAATTGAAATAAAGAATCCAAAGGTGAATCCTTTGCAAAGTTGGTAGTTACAGACTCTTTCTACTACCACTAGTAGCAGCAAGAATAACAACACTCAACAGCAATGCCTAACATTATCAAGATCCTACTACGTTCCACTTACTGTGCTAAACACTTGACACGCATCATCTCCACGAGCCCTCACAACAACCGATGGAGTAGGTGCTGTGCTATCCCCACTTACGGCCGAGGAAACTGAGGCACAGGCAGTTACGCCAAGGGACAGCTCATGTCAGGCCCAGTACTCTCACCTAGGTGTTCCCACTCTGAGTTTGAGATATAACCACCAGTCCAGACTTCGGCTCACTGTACCACAGTGCTGATTTATCTGCTCATAAATCCAGATTTCCACATATCCAGGCAGCCTGGAGAGAGAGTTGGGGCCACCAATGCCCACACAGACAGCTGTCTGTAGGGTGAGGGCCAGGGGCACCTGTGCGCCTGCAATGACAGACTTCGTCTGCCCCAGTGCTTCCCCTTCAGTTTATGAGCACGGCTCACCCTGAGAGAAGACAGCGCAGGAGCCCACCAGCCAGAAGCAGGATGTTGCAGCCCTCAGTTTGCTCCATTTTGACACCTTCTGGCATGTGCCACATTAGCGATGGATTCTGAGGAAAACCTCCGAGGGAAAGCCCCCCTCCACACAAATCAACTGCCACTTTCCACAGGAGGGCTGCTGCGTTTTCTCTGATCCACTCGACTCGCCCACCCAGAGCCTTTCCCCAGAAGTCCTCTCTGTCTCTCTGTCCAGCTGAAATAACTATTCCTGGTCTTATTTCAATAAAGAAACCAAGCTTGTCCTCTAGACCAGGAGGAGATGGTAGGGAAGACAGTGCCCTAGAACCAGGCTGTTCTGGTTCTAGATTAAATTCTGCCAATGCCATTCACCGCTGGAGCCCTAGGGAAGGTGCTTGAACTTTCTGAATGTCAGTTTCCTAAACTGAAAAGTAGTGTTAATAGCAAACAATAAGTGTTTTTGTTGTGCCAGTTATTGTTCCAAGCACTTTATCTCTCACTAGCTACTTTAATCCTCATGACAGCCTTTGAAGTAGGTCCCGTTGTTATTATCCCCATCGTAAAGGTCAGAAAACTAAGGCCGAGATATGTCTAGTGACTTGCCCAAGGTCACACACAATCCTAGGCAGCATGGCTCCACAGTCAAGCTCTTAACCTCTCCGTGTGGGTGCAATGAACTCCTGCGAAGTGCTTGGCATAGCACAGAAGGCGAGCCGGACTTCTCTCAGCAGTGGCTGGTGTTTTTATTCTGAAGAAAAGTTAGTGATTCCTTCTGAGTTACATTCTATGGGAACAAGAGAACTCCTTTTCCTACTTCCATTCTCATCAAGTAAAACTAAACGCTTTAGATGTAGTAGCTGCATTCATTGTTTCTAATCTCTTTATGTGGATTTAGGTTAAGGGAGAAGAGAAAATGAGTAGTAGCTGCCAGTATAATTTCAGAAATGATGAGACTGTTACAACCTGCCAGTCATTACTAAAAATATAAAATTCTTCAAGCTAAGCTTCCTGGCCAGCCCTGGGCTCCGCTCAAGGCTACAAAGTTTCAATTATAGAAGATAAATAAATCCCAGATACCAGGGCCTCCGCTTGGGTCGCCGGAAGGCATGGCCAGCCTGCAAACCATCACAGGCCCCTTGCCCAGGCCGCCTCATGCCCCAAGGGAACCCCCACCCTGATCTGGGACACCCTTCAGGGCAAACCAGCTGGCCCCTACCCATGCACCAGGCCTCTATCCTATCTAATAAAAGAGTAATATACAAATTGACCATCACTCCAACACACAAGATGGCTGCTCCCATGTGGACACAAGATGGCCACCACAAGATGGCCAGCAGGGGAGGGCAGTTGGGGGCGATCAAGCTTGCAGGGGAGGACAGTTAGGGGTGACCAGGCCTGCAGGGGAGGGCAGTTAGGGGCAATCAGGCCAGCAGGGGAGCAGTTAGGCATCAATCAGGCTGGCAGGGGAGTGGTTAGGGGTTGATCAGGCTGGCAGGCAGAACCAGTTAGGGGCAATCAGGAAGGCAGGCAGGCAAGCAGTTGGGAGCCAGCAATCCTGGATTGTGAGAGGGATGTCCAACTGCCCGTTTAGGCCCAATCCTACCGGGATCGGGCCTAAACGGGCAGTCGGACATCCCTCGAGGGGTCCCAGATTGGAGAGGGTGCAGGCTGGGCTGAGGGACACACCCCCCATGCACGAATTTCGTGCACCGGGCCTCTAGTTTTATCATAAGGCAGCTTTTATTGGGCATCTACTTCCTGCCATGCCTCATGCTTATACTTCTCAAGCATCACCTCACTTAATCCCCCCATACACCCCTGGCCCTGTTTGGAGAACACTGGGAGGTTAAGGAGCTTGCCCAGCATCTCAGGGTAATTGGCAGAACTAGCGCTGGAAGGCTCCTCATCAGCACAGACAATAACCCTCTCTGTCCTTGTCCCTGGCTCAGTCTCCGTTTCTGCATGAATATGATAATCTATTACTTCAAGAGGGTTGAGAGCTCTGTCCAGGACAGCAATGTGGTCCACATAATACAGAGCTGACCGAGTTGGCTTCAGGGTGACGAACAGCCATCCAACCGTCCCCACAGCCTCAGCCTGGGTCCGGCCCACCCCCTCTCATCTGCACACTGTCACCCTCTCCTGGCTGGCTCCCTGCTTCTCTTGCCCCTCCCATCAACAGCACATTCACCACCATGGCCACTGGGGTCATCTTAAGTAGAAATATAACCTTAGTTTTCCATCCTTATTTAGAATGAGTGTGTTACTGATACAATTTACCCAGTAAAATGTCACTGCTGTGAAGTGAACAGAGTTTGGGGCAAGAGTGGAAGAGGGGAGACCAGGGAGAAGCCTATTGCCAGGCCCAGGTGGATGTGACGTAGTTTGGGGAGTAGCAGTGGAGATAGAAATAGGCAGGATATACTTTGGAAGGAGAACTCGAAAGACTTGGTGATGCATTGCATGTCTTTATGCGATGTTTTTAAAACTCATCTGAAATCATTATAAAGGTTGCTCTGCTTTTCCAAGAACATGGCATTCAAAACCAATTAAAATATTGCAAATACTTATTGACCACCTACCATGCACAGTTGACCCCTCAACTGTTCTGCAGTTAGAGACACCGAACCCCCGCACAGGCCCTTCACATCCGCAGATTCATCCAGGGTTGCAGTCCGCCAGAATCTGAGGCTGGGAAACCACGGTTGGGAATACAAAATTCTGTTTTTGATCCACTATTGATTGAACCTGCAAATGTGAAACCCTCAGATACGACAGGCAGACTGTACAGTAATTATTGGAAAAAAATCTGTGTATTAGCGGACCCGCACAGTTCAAGGGGCACTTCTATCAGGAACTGCACTAGGAAATTGAAAGGGAGAGGTGTCTGTGCCAGAAACCTAGAAAGAAAGGACCAGATTCCTTCCCTCCAGGAGCTCACAGTCCAACGGGTGTGTGAGGATAAAAGCAAGTAAGTGACTGCTGCCAGCACAGAATTGACTTACGCAGCCCAGGAGGCGGTGGCATCAAGTAAGGATAGAGACTCAGGAAGAACCTGAGTTCTAACCTCAGGTGCGGGGAGAAGGCACTCAGGCAGCATAACTGTGCAAAGTTATGGATGAAGGTGTGAAACCACGTGGTCAGGAATTACAGACAATAAAGGTGCCAGCTGAGCCTGGAGAGTTCACCGGGGCCAGAAAAGGCAGCGCTGCCAGGTCAGGTCAGGATGCTGCATGTTGTCTTTAGAGGCTAAGGCTTCCCAGAGTGTATTCACACCAATAAGGGCACTCAAGATGGTTTACTGATCCACAGACAAGCATGTATTAGTTAAGTAGATCCTAATGCATTTTAATTTGTCCTGCATCACATATAATTGGTGTATCAAGGCTACAATGTAAAGTTTTCTTTCTAAATAAATGTATTCATGTTAAATAAGTCAACTCAAACTTTCAAGTGAATCATAGGATAAATAGGCGGGCAGATATGGGATAAATTATGAAAGTGGAATGTGAGCGGCCAGAGTTTGGGGCTCCCTTCATGTAAATGGGGAGACCCACTGGAGTTTCAGCGGGGGAGGCGTGAGAGCACTACAGATGGTGGCCCGATCCCAGGACCAGGAGGAGGAAATCATGCTGGGTTCCCTGAAACCCCTGCAGAGGTTCCCCCCGCACTGTCCCTGGGTGCGCCCCTGTGGCCGGGGCTGACTTGGTGGAGCTGTGAGGGGAGGACTGAGCAGAGGAGGAACTTTGCAGCAGACGAATCAGGAGCAATTGAGGAGCAAGGAGGCGGGGACAGAGGTGCCAGGAGACTCCCTGCTTCTCTTGAAGGTTCTGGCTTGAAGGTCTGAGTAGATTTGGGCCACCGGCCACTCCAAGGGCCCCTGGGATTTGTCAAACAGCATCAACTGTAATTAGGGGCATTGTTCTTTCTGCTCCAAAGCGGAAATTCTGTCTGAATCTTGGTGAAGTGAGGGTTTGGAAGTTGTCCCGTTGGTTCTGACAGCAGATGAAGCCAGTCCTGGGCTGGAGTGTTAGAAAGTGTTGGGGTTTGACCAGCTCTCTCCTCACCTGGCCTAACAGAGTCTGAAAACCACCAGCCTCCCTTCCTGGATCAGCGCCAGTTCAACATGTAACAATCCACAGGCCTTGGGGTAATTAATGAGTGAATTAGCAACACTGGTCTTAAAATCTCTGGACAGCTTTGACCTTGCCTCTGTGGTCCTTAACCCTCCTTTTTATTTCATGTTTCTGTATAAAGATGAATTTCCACCAACAGAAGAGTGTTTGGGGAAAAGGGAAGAGTACAGGGATGACTTTCTCTGTTGACTTGAAACTTCTTCCAACTTCTTCCCTGTAACGTATACACCTGCCTTTGGCAGAAAAATAAAAAAAAGAACCTGAGGGAAGGTTTTCCTGAATGAAATGTGGTAAGAGGTAAAGAATTGGTAGTTGTAAGATTTTTTTTCTTTGCACCACACCTGTTAGGAGTTTCCCCGACCTAAAAGACTTAGTGGGTGTACACAGTAAGTCACAACGTAACTTTCTCAGGGTGCTCCTGGAGCCAGTCAGTCTGAGGATGGGAAGTGACTTGGCTGCTGTTTCTTGCTCAGCTCGAATCTGCTTTCTCTTTCTGGGCCGTGTGCATGTCCTTGTTTCTGAGCACCAAGCCTCACGGTCAAGTGTATTAAACGATGCACTCACACAAGCATTAATGCAACTGTGTCTTTTCCCTTTTCCTTAGGTATTTATGGGCCATCGGCAAGAACGTCTGGAAGAGATGGAAGAAAAGGTTCTTTGTGTTGGTGCAGGTAACTCTTCAACTCTAATTAATCAGCCTTAAGAGCCATCAGTTTTAACCATGTGGCAGGATTAATGGATAGTTTTTAATGGATGTAAACTACCTGAAGCACACATAGCTCAAGCAGCAGCTCCATGAAATTTTGCCCTTACAGATCCATGTAACCACCAACCAGAGGCATACGCACATTTCCAGAATCCAGGGTGTTCCCTGTGTTCCTTTGCCTATTTTTATATCACTTTAAATTTTTTAAAAATCCATGCATGCTCATTAATTTCTATTCTGGTAATACAGAATTATGTAAGACTAGAGGCCTGGTGCATGAAATTTGTGCATGGGTAGGGTCCCTAGGCCCGGTCAGCAATCAGGGCCAATCGGGGCCTTCTGGCTGCCAGCCAGGGCCTTCCTTTGTTCCGCGCTGCCCCCTGGTGGTGAGCACATGTCATAGAGAGCAGTTGAACTCCTGGTCGGTCAAACTAACGAAGGGGACAATTTGCATATTAGCCTTTTATTATATAGGACCAGATGCCCGATGCATAAAATTCATGCAAGAGTAGGCCTTCCTTCCCCTGGCTGCCGGCACCAGCTGCCCTCTGGCACCCGGGACCAGGGCTTTGTCTGGAAGGACGTCCAGAATGATGTCTGGTCTAATTAGCATATTACCCTTTTATTATTATAGATAAGTAGGAGAACTCCCACCCAGCCTGTGGCGGGGGACCCCAGGGATGGAGCAAGCCTGTGCCTATTTAGGGCAGTGGGACACCAACATTGTTTTAGAAGAATCTGCTGTTTCTAAAGACACTAAAATACTCCTGAGAAAATTCAGAATTTAGTTGGGCTTTTTCACATCTATTTTATTGTTTGTGTGTTTATATTTAACTACCTCCACTCTTGTTGATGCCCAGGCTTCCAGAAGTCTCAACTGACCCTCTATAACGATGTTTACAGTCTGGAACGTATATTTCCAGATAGACTTTCTTTAACCAAAAATAATCAACTTTTCATGTTGTTCTGCAAATTGCTTTAAAAAATCATTGTAGACATTTTCCCATGTTTGCACATATACCTCTGGCTTTATTACCTGTAAATTTCCCCCCTTTTCTTTTTTTCTTATGATGGGAAATTTTAAGATTTACTCTCTCAGCAACTAGAATTTTCCTTTTTGATAGACTTCTGGGCTTCCCCAAATGGGACTATTATTAACCATGCAGCACAGAACATTGGTGTATACAGGTACAGATATGGATGCAGATATTGATACTAGTAATACATTAGTAATATTTAAATAGTATCTTTGCTCTCGAGTATTTCTTTAAGAAAAAAATATCCAAAAATAGTAATACATGTCTTTGAAAATCCCTCCTTTTTTGTTTGTTTGTTTGCTTTTTGCATCAGAATTTTTCAGTTTGCGGAGGAATTTGCTATTGCCTCTTTTTAATTGCAGGCTCCACCAGAGCATGTAAACTATAATTCAATTTGCGAAAAGTTAATTTCTGCTGTACTCTGAACAATATCACAAAGTGCGCCACCTTAATTTAGTGAGTAAGGTGTTTATCGGGTAACTGTGTTGGCTCTAAGCACTAACTGGTATTTAGATCACTCTCAGTTCTGAAAGCTCACCATGACACAAACACCTCTTGGGCCTTGAAAGTTGCACCAACCCTGAGCTCCTAAGACTAGACCTTCTACAGATCTACTCACGTGCCTACCACTGAGACAAAATGCTTCTCTGGCTGTAAGCAAGAGATGATCTTTGCTTTCATATTGCTATGGGGTACAGCAAAACCGTAAAGTAAATTAGCCAAATGAAAGGTTTGGAATTATGTCCAACCTCCAAAAAAAAACCATGGCTAAGCAATAAAGGAGATTCTATTTTGAGATACATTTCTCGGACTACCAACGGACCAATATCTATGGAGCACCTGCTTTGTATAGGGCACATTGGTAGGTCATAGAGAAGGACTATGAGGCCCTGTCCCTCACTTCCAGAAGAACTCTATTAGAGTTCTTTACAGGCAAACAGACTCAAGCTAATTAAGATCTTTTTTAAAAGAATGTATTGGAAGGCACTCAGATAGTTCATGGGATTGCTAAAAAGGTTGAATGACCAGTCCTTACTACAAACAAAACCAGTTCCAGAAGTCTAGGTCGTGGGAACCATGGCTAGCATCATGACAAAATCAGCTCTGACCATTTTCTGTCCTCCCATCTCCACTCAAAAAGCCAAACCTGAGAGAGAGAATTGGGTTGGTCCAGCTTGGATCACGCACCCAACTTTTAGCAGGGGCAGGCGATGGCACTTTGATGATCAGGCCCATGGAGCTGTCTCCAGTGCAAAATCAGGATGCCAGTGCCAGGAGAAACGGATGCTGGGCAGGCAAGAGGAGCTGATGCCCAGTCTGAAGAGCACAACACAAATGGAGAGACAAGCTATATCCAAAGAAGCAGTGCTAAGTTATGGGTGGTTCTCCCCTCAGTGCGCTCACATGGCCCGGCAGCCTTTCGGACTTCCCTGGGACTCTGCCTGGCCTCCCCCAGGACACTATGTGCTGTTTCAAGGCCAGTTCTGTTTCTGATTCACCTTGACGTCCTTCCCTCTTTCCCCCACTGCACACATACACTTCCTCCAGCTCAGTGTGTGGCACGGCCATTCGGGAAATTGTGGAAGGGGAAGGGAAAGGAAGAGAGAAGAAGAGCCTGGATAGTGACAACTCCCCGGAGGAAGAGGGACGAGAGGCCCTCTCACCATGGTAGGGAGTCTCCCCTCCCATATTATTGGTCCACTGTGCCCAAAAGATTTCAGGTTAAAATCAGTTTTTGTTTGGTCTTCAGCCAAAATATTTCTGAGATATCCACATCCTCCACCCCCCTGTTTAGCACCATACAAACCATAATATTCTATGGTTCTTCTAATAATGTTCATTATTGCTTACATTTACATGATCCTCAGAGTTTACAAGGTGGTCATCCAGTTGGTCTTTACAATCTTTCTGTACCATAGAGAGGAGAAGTTTTATCTGCCTTTTACGTTAGAGCAAATTGAGGTTGAATGACTCGCCCAAAGCTCATGGCCCCTAGGCAGCCAATGAAACCTAACACAGTTCTGGTATTTAGACTCTGTGGTTCTTCATACAAAACCATGTCACATTAAAAAATGGTCATTGGTCCCAGGAACTGTATGCTTCACATTATAAAAGTGTTCTCCATTCTCAGATCTTGGATCTAGGATGTTTTAGTCAATGTTTCCTCATTAAAACCTTCCCTGACTACCCAACTACACTAAATCCCCAAGCTCTTACAGTGCCATAGATCTCTTTTTAATACTTATCACCATTAATATCACATTTCTGAGCTAATATAATTAATGTCTACCTTTCTGCTAGGCATGAGGGCAGGGACCACATCTGGTATTGTACATCTTTATATTCCCAGCACCCACTTACTACCTAAGTATTTGGCGAATGAACAAATAATTGAATGAATGAATGAATCTGCCATACAGAAAGAAGTCTTTTCTAAAATATATGTATGTGAACTTTGAACAAGGGCTAGTGACCAGGGTTCGGTAAAAATGACAGCTGGATCTTTGATCATTCTTAAAGAAAGATAGTAAAGGCAAGAACAGGGGATTTAGACAAAATGCATCTCATTAGTTGTATGTCCAAGTACTATAATCTCCTATGGATGCTGGGAGGAAGAAGAGGGTGAGTCAGGAACAAAAAAAAGACCAACCCTCCTATCTGGACTCTAGTTGCTAATTATAATTGAAACTCCAGGCAAACTTAAAATTTCAAGACAGTTCCTACATGTAAAAACAGTGGTTCTCAAGCTTTAGTGTGCATCAGAAATACCTGAGACACTTATGAAAAGTAGAGATTCCTGGACCTCAGATTCTGTTTCAATTGTTCTGACTTAAAGAATCTGAATATTTATAACCTACCCCCACTAGATACACACACTCTAGGAATGTGGCCTGCCCACTCCATACAAAACATTATTGCAAACCTCTTCCTAGTTTAAATAAGTGGTTGGAAATAAGCTAAGGGTTCCTTGTGTATCTGAAGTTTAGCCACCTTTAAAACAAAAGCAAAAAGATTGTACTCTCAGGAGTCCCAACAGCCAACTCCATGATTCCATGGAAAGGTGCATTCCGGCTGAAAAATCCCCAGCATGTGGAAATTGTAGTCCTTTACGCCCATCTCTCCAGAGTGCATTTTCAGATTCTGCTGGACATTTGAGATAACTAGATCTTTATGTTTCCTCTTGTGCTGGTCCAGGCTCTCAAGCTGGGCTGGTTGACTCTCTGACTCGCAACGTGTGTTCTAGGCTCTTCTATGCTATTATTGCAAAGATGCTCACTATTTCATTAATTTTCTTTAAAATACAGTGTCAGTAGAATTCTACTGGGACATGAAAATATGCATTTCATTGGGAATAGTGACATCACTTAGTGATGTCTTGTGGATGCTTTAAAAAAATAAAAAAGCTGCCAAACTTTTGCTATTCCTTCGCCCTCAAGCACTCTGAAAAAACTGAGGTTCCCCACAAACTTGAAATAAGTAGAAATATTCAAAGAGAAATCATTTTTTATCCCTTCCTTGATTTCCTAAAGTAAGTCACCAAACCCCAAATTAAAATGGTCCTAATAAACCAACTGCTTGAGCCCAAATGTTGTCAGGAACAACTTCAGCAGTATTACCAGAAGGGGGCAGCAGTGTACAGCATTCCAAGAAGCAAGCAACTGAAACAAGAAAAAATAAAACAGCCAGGAGCCTATAGTAAGAGTAAATGCAGGATCTTGAAATAACACCCTTCTGTTGTGATTTTTTCTGTTCTCAAGTGAGTGTCTGCAACTCTATATTTGTTTGGCAAGTCATCACATTAGCAAACTGTACCATGTGGTATTGCCAGAGACAGGTAAAAATCCTGTTCCAGCAATATCTGTAATTACGGTCACATCACGGGGGATCAGCTACCTATAGAACCAGTAATGGGTTGGAAAATCCTGGTGCTGTGCTTAGAGTCATACTATATGTAAGTTAATGAGAAGAGAGAGAGAGAAAAAAAAAACCTCTTTATTAGATCAACTTTCTAGAAAAAAAAATCAGACTCCATTAGTGAATACCCACTGTATGGGGAATAAAACCAAGATATATGACTCCATAAGCCAACTCTATATTAGAATGTCAGTGCCAAATGCCAGGAAACTGTTTACATCAATACATGTGTTGAGCATTTTCTCTGTGAGGTCACGCACACTGTATAAAGCCCTCCGCTGCTCAGAGAATCCCCCGGCACCAATAAGACACAGGTAAAATGCAGGTGAGGACTCAGACTTAGATAGGTGACAGCTTATCAGAGCTGGGGTGGGGTGCAGGCCTGTGGGACCACCAAGCTTGCACTCCTAAATCTCATTTTTAAAATACCACTTTAAGAGAAGAGGGTGCTATTGGGTTTTCTGCTTATCACGAGAATAATACATATCCTCTTATGAAAATACCCCTAGTGACCTGGCTGTATGTTTCCCTTGAAGCCCATCAAGGCCTTGCAATATCAGGAACAGGTTCTGCAAACTCCATGCATTATAAAGGCACAAAGTCGTGCCGACAGGTTTCATCAGGAACCAACAGAGGGCAGCAGCAGATAAAGCAACCAGTAAACACGCTCCCTTTATCTCCCACTGGGATCCTCGGGCCTCCCAGGCCGAGGTGCTGCAGGGCTTGAGAGCGCCAATTTCTCTTGCCTTCAAAAAAAGAAACAAACTTCACCATGGAGAAGGAGACTAAGAATGTCCCCAGCAGCAATCAAAGTTCACTTAGAACCTGTCTCTTTCAATAAAGGGAACTAAGAGATGAGGGATATGGCACCTTTTCGCCAAGGCATTTGACATCGTGGATGGTAAATATGCCACGAGCCTGTAGCCTGAAGCCCGAAGGATGCTCACTCTCCCACGGGCTCCTGGCAGACAGGCCAGAGCAGTAATGTCCACCCAGGTCTGGATGCACCGTGGCGACAGGTCCTGAAGGCCGCCTGCAGCCACAGGCCCACCCGGCACTGGCATCCCACCCGTGTGGGTAATGTGGGCTACATCCGAGACAACGGCCGAGCCAAGGGAGAGGATGGCTGTAACATGACTGGCTCCCAGCAATGGCACGCTCAGTGCTTATGACAGCATGTCACTCCTGCCTCTGAGATGAGCAGAAGACTTTTCAGAGGAACCAAAGGCTCTCTTCAGTGGAATGGGGAGGTGCGGGGGGGGGGTAAAGTAGGAGGCTTGATGCTGAGAATTGGCCTGGAAAAATGAAATACTAAAAAAAATCAAAACGTTGGGGCATAAATAAATGAATGACCAAAAGGCCTGTGTTATGATGTGAGCTTGGCAGTCGCGGCTAGGGCCACAGTCAATTGCCACTATTTGACCTGCAAAAATGGCTGTTTCATGTGGTTTATCCCAATTAAAATAACAGCAGTGACGGTAGCAGCAAACTGTTATTAAGCAATTACTGAGCACCAGTAACTGAGTCTAAGTGCATTCCATGTGAACCCATTCAAATTGAGTGAGGAGGTTGGTTCTCAGATTATATCCAGTCTACAGATGAGGTCACAGGGAACCAGAGAGGCTGAGTAACTTGTTCCATGCCACACAGCCAAAGGTGACAAAACTTATTTGAACCCCGCTCCTGCACACAGGGCCTCAGGGGAAAGGACATGTTAAAAGTTGAGGTGCCTCCTGGGAAGGTGGAGGAAGGATGTATTAAAGGCTGAGGTGTCTCCTGGGGAGATGGGCTCTGAGGCCCGGCCTCTCCGTCTGTCTCTCCTCCAGGTCAGTCAGTACACCTTCGCCATGTGCAGTTACCGGGAGAAGAAAGCGGAACCTCAGGAGCTGTTGCAGCTGGACGGCTACACTGTGGATTACACCGACCCCCAGCCAGGTACCAGCCACCCACAGGCCCTGAACCCACAAAGCCCGCCCCCTTTCCAAATCAATGCTCCACTAATATCTGTTGGGCATTTACTTAATTAAGCCTTGTTCCCAGGCTTTCAGAGGCAGGTGACCAGGATAGCCACACAGTCCCTGGCTTGTGGAATTTCCATCTTGGTTGAGTAAATGCCATCCCGATCAAGAATGTTGGTTTTATTCAATGGATCCCTGTAAAATCAAAACAAAATCTATACATATCCCCCCAAAAATGTCTATGCACACTTTGAATAATTATAATGGCAGTGTTTATTAAAATACATTTCATTTTCAAAAGTGAGCTATCGCCTGTTAAAATGCATACACATTTTTTGGGACACCTTGCATATATTTTTTACATAGTTGTGCCCACATCAAGTATATACTATACCCTAGACTGCTAAAAAAAAAAAAAAAAAAAAAAAAAGAAATTCCTGAAAAAAGAAGTCCTATAGGAACACCAAGGACTGTGTGTGTGTGTGTGTGTGTGTGTGTGTGTGTGGTTCTTCACCAGTGATTGTGTATTGTGGTTGTATAGTGTGTCTCCATGTCCAAGCCTGCCCGGTACATCCAGATCTGCTAACTACATTTCCAGGCTGGCCGATGGCACGTGAAAAGAAAGCGCTCCCTAAATATCTTTTTTCCTAAGAAGACACCAATCCACAAGCATAGGCATCCAAGCCCCTAAGCCTGTGTAACTAAGAGAACCATGAGAATAGTAGTATTTCTCATAAGTTCTACTTCCTGCCCCTCACACCTCTCCCCGCCACCACCCATTTTATCTTCTTCCCAGAAAAAAATGAATAGAAATCAGCCTCAAAGAACCTTCAAAATGGGTGGGGGTGTGAAATCATTTCAGCATATTAATGAACAACAAGCACCAACAGCCCTCTCCCAGAGAAGTTTATTTTTATGCCAAATCTGCACAAGGAAGCATTTCCAACCATACTGCATTATTTGGCCCAAAACCTTTTTTTCTACTCCCATATTGCTCTTCCACATGCAACAAAATACACATAAAAGAAAAACAGAGTTAGAGAGAAGATGGGGTGTTAACCTGGAAGAGTGTGGCTAGGAAGGCCCTGGGCCCAGTCCACTTAGGACAGTGGTCAGCAAACTGCAGCTCGCGAGCCACATGTGGCTCTTTGACCCTTTGAGTGTGGCTCTTCCACAAAATACCATGGCCTGGGTGAGTCTATTTTGAAGAAGTGGTGTTAGAAGAAGTTTAAGTTTAAAAAATTTGGCTCTCAAAAGAAATTTCAATTGTACTGTTGATATTTGGCTCTGTTGACTAATGAGTTTACCGACCACTGACTTAGGGAAATTCGAACCTGAGGCACTTAGTCCGGCCTCACGCCCAGGAGGCAGTTAACATCCCCCCAGAGCTGACCACAGAAAGCCTGAGTTAAAGGCTCTGCCTGGAAATCCTTCATCACAGATAGAACCTACTAGAGTTTGAAACAATGTCACACAACATCTCATTGAAAGGATGTGGCTCCTGCATTAAAAAGCCAACCTTCGGGTGTTCTATGATGGTTTGCGATCTTCTCAAACCATTCAGTTCCCTTCAGAGAAATGGGTTCCACCTTTGCTGAGACCTGCAGGTTAAGGTGGGAGGCTAAAGGGCCAACATGAGAGGGTCACATCTTCCGACAGTTCACCACTTTTCCCTCCACATGATTGCACTTGGTCCTCTCCTCAACCCCACCCCTGATGGAGACAGGACCAGGGTTGTGGTTCTGTTTTGTAAAGGGAGAGACTGGGCTGGGACTCGGGACCAGTCCATGCCCCCTTTGGCACTTGGAGTAGCTGTAACTGTCATGTTATCCTGGAAGCACAGCCTCTCCCCACAGAAGGGCAGGAGAGGAGGAAGCTCTTCTGTCCACCAGCCAAGGAATGTGCACATCTATTAGAAAGCTCCTCTTCCTTTTATCACATTGACACCATGGGACATCCCATCTAATAAAAGAGTAATATGCAAATTAACCATCACTCTGCTACACCCACAAGTCACGCCCACCAGCCAATCAGAAGCAAGTATGCAAATTAACCCAACCAAGATGGCTGTGGCCACGGAGCAAGCAGGAAGCTTGGGTTTCCCCGGCAATTGAGGAAGCCAAGCTTTCTGCACACCCTGGCAGGCCCAGGCCTCCACTCAAGGCTACAAAGTTTCAATTATAGAAGATAAATAAATCCCTACAAAAATGGTGGCAGCCACAGAGCTGGAGAGAGCAGGAGGCTTGGGTTGCCCCCGGCGATGGAGGAAGCCAAGCTCCCGCAGCCCTGGCCTGCCTTGGCCTCTGCTACAAAGTTTCAATTATAGAAGATAAATAAATCCCAGATCCCAGGGCCTCTGCTTGGGTCACCGGGGGCCATTGCCAGCCTGCAAACCACCACTGGCCCCTTGCCCGGGCCACCCCATGCCCCAAGGGAACCCCCACCCTGATCCAGGACACCCTTTAGGGCAAACCAGCTGGCCCCAACCCCTACCCATGCACCAGGTCTCTATCCTATCTAATAAAAGAGCAATATGCAAATTGACTGTCACTCCAACACACAAGATGGCTGCCCCCATGTAGTAAAAGATGGTTCCCCCCATGTGGACACAAGATGGCTGCCACAAGATGGCCAGCAGGGGAGGGCAGTTGGGAGGGACCAGGCCTGCAAGGGAGGGCAGTTAGGGGCAATCAAGCCTGCAGGGGAGGGCATTTGAGGGGGATCAGACCAGCAGAGGAGGGAAGTTGGGGGTGACCGGGCCTGCAGGGGAGGGCAGTTATGGGCAAACCGGCTGGCAGGGGAGCAGTTTGGCATCAATCAGGCTCGCAGGGGAGTGGTTAGGGAGTTATCAGGCTGGCAGGCAGAAGCGGTTAGGGGCAATCAGGAAGGCAGGCAGGCGAGCAGTTGGGAGCCAGCAGTCCTGGACTGTGACCGTTTAGGTCCGATCCTTTCTGGGATCGGGCCTAAACAGGCAGTCAGACATCCCTCGAGGGGTCCCAGATTGGAGAGGGTGCAGGCTGGGCTTAGGGACACACACACCCCCCCCATGCACAAATTTTGTGCACTGGACCTCTTGTAATTTATAAGTTCCTTTACCAGTGATGTAAAAGAGAAGTAATTTGATTGTGTTCTTGAGAATAATAAGCAGCAGCTTCTTTGCCTTGTGTGTGCCACATCCTATTTATTTTCAAAGTAACATTTGATTGAAAATGAGATTTAAATACTCCTAATTGTCATAAGAAAAGTCTAACTCGGAATTTCTCAAAGAGCACTAATTAGAAATGAAGTTCCTGGGCCCCAAACCCATGACCAACATAGAAGAGGGGAGAGCAGAATCCTCATATTTCAGCAAGCCTTGTGGGGCATTTTATGCACAGTCAGGTTTGCCAGCTAGAGGTGGAAGTAAGGTACAATTTAGCCAGTGCCCACAGAGGTGTGAGGAGTCTCCCCAGCTGCCCTCTGAAAGGTGAGTGTGCGAATGGAGAGGACTTCTGAGCCCATCTGCACCACCCTCCCCCCGCCCCACTTCTTGGCTTTATCCAGGCTGTCAGTGGGCCCAGCTGTGGAGTGTTGATGGGGCAGGTAGCCTTGTAGCTGTGATGTCCTCACCTTTGTATCATCCTGGGACCCCGTGGTCACCCAGACATAAGCATTCACACTCAATCGCCTTTACCTTGCTTAGGGGCCTTGGCATATCCACTTAGGGAACTGGTAAAGAACTCTGTAAGTGTTAAATACAGGCTACTTGTTTTCAGCTAAAGACGAAAACACTGCACCCTACCTTTCCCTGGTGCGACAATCTCTCAATTTCTATTAGAGTAAGTGGAGAAGTTTTCAAATAAAAGGATATTCATTCAAAATAATTCAAACCACTAAATTAATTCTTTCACAGCTTTACCATTGTAAATGGCTCCATCCATGTGTGCTATCGGCCAGTCTCTCCCCCAGGGAGCTGGCCAGCACTCTGTGCCTGGTCAGCCTCCGTCTGTCCCCAGAGTGTCCCACTGTGCCTGACAGGACAATGCCTGTGCCATGCTCCACGGAGAGCCTGTGCACTGCCACATGTCACGTTTCGCAGGTCCTGTCGCCAGGAACTGCTACCTTGTCTAACATGATGCCCAGAGGAACGTGTTGATGCTCACTGCGCTTTCTCTCCCTGGTTTCCTTTCATCCGCTTGCTCGGCTCCCTTCTTGCTCTCCTTGGCATGGCCTGGTCTCCGTGTTTTCTGGAAAAGCTCTGTTGCGCTCCACTGCGGTCATGGTCACCACTGCTGCTGCTTTAGATGCTTCTCTTCACCCTGCTGCCTCCAGGAGGAGGTTCCAGTGCTGCTAATGGCCGATCGCAGGGAGCTGTCACTATGCCCGGCCGTGTGTTTGGGCCGTGCAGCCGAGTGGTCACAGTCCTCAGCTCTGTGTGCCCGGCCTTGTGGTCGGGCCGTGCAGCCCAGTGGTCACAGTCGTCAGCTCTGTGTGCCCGGCCGTGTGGTTCAGCTGTGCTGCTCAGTGGTCACAGTCGTCAGCTCTGTGTGCCCAGCCATGTGGTTCAGCTGTGCTGCTCAGTGGTCACAGTCCTCAGTCTGTGTGCTCGGCCGTGTGGTTCAGCTGTGCTGCTCAGTGGTCACAGTCCTCAGTCTGTGTGCTCGGCCGTGTGGTTCAGCTGTGCTGCTCAGTGGTCACAGTCCTCAGTCTGTGTGCTCGGCCGTGTGGTTCAGCTGTGCTGCTCAGTGGTCACAGTCCTCAGCTCTGTGTGTCTGGCCGTGTGGCCCAGCCGTGCATCCCAGTGGTCATGGTCATCAGTCTGTGTGCCTGGCCGTGTGGTCTGGCCATGCAGCCCAGTGGTCACAGTCATCAGCCCTGAAGTTAGATAGCGGGGACCAGAAGCTCACCTCTGATGCTCACAGGCCTGCTTTGAGTTCATGGGCTAGTTATCGCCTTCTCTGTGACTCCATTTCCTCATTCACAAAATGGAAATAATGTACTTACCTTAGAGGGCTATTGGGAGGATTAAATACAAATCTGAAAACTTCTTGGCATCCTTCTCTCTCTACCTCTGCACTTTGAGGCAACCTGTGAACGGACTTTGTGACCTTAGCTGCAGCCCTGGGAGAGGCGGGGGGAGCGGGGAGGGAAAGTTCCTACCAGTGGTGTCTACCTGGCATTCACTGACAGATCAAAGCAGCTTATCCCACGGGAGCCTGATCTGCAGCAGGTCTGATGGCCACTCTCCTTTGAGCACCATCTTGCTCGCTTCTCAGGGCTTCAATCGTCCCTCAAAGATCTTCATCTTTCTCTTGCCCCCTCCAGAATTTTCCTTCTTATCATGTCATCCATCCATTTCATCAGGTTTTCCCAGCTTGCTCACTGTACATTAGCCTACCCAATTGGCACATTCTAAAAAACCCTCCTTAAAAAACTAGGAAAAATATCCCCCCATAATTATAACCACCCAAGATCTTTCATTAAAAATGCTGTACTATCAGACCCTCCATATAAAGGAGTAGCCCCTGTTGTTCTAGAATCCCTGGAAACTCTAAGTGCAAAACTGCGAACATACACAACTCTTGTGGAATGGACTCCTGGGTTAATATTATCAACATGATGGCAAAGTCCATGCATCACCTAGTTCAATGCCAAATGTCAAGCAGATTAGTGGCTGAGACTTGCTGGAAATTTGGGGCTGCTAATCACTCCAATCATCCTCTCAGTTTTAACTTATAATTGGGAGGATGATAAGGAACCTGATGAAGATATGAAGCTTTATATCTGGCCACTGAGTTCCCAGTAACCCCAAAACACCAGCTTTTGGAATATGTTGACAGACACGATGTAACTGTGGCCTGAGTTCAGAGAGGCTTCCACCTCCCTTACTCTAAATGTTAACCTTGAGAACTTCCCCTGGGAAATGATGGACCTTAGAGCATTCATTCACTCAAGAAGTATTTGTTGAGCACCTACTATGTGCCATGTACTATTCTAGGTATAAGGGACACATCAGTGAACAAAACAGACAAAACCTCCCAGTCCTTATGAAGTAAAGTAAGTTATTTAGCTTGTAAGATAGTGATAAGAACTATGGAGAAAAAAGAAGCAAGCTAAGAGAGATGAGTAAAGAGGGCAGAGATCAGTGAAAGCTTGAACAAGAATTTGACATTTGAGCAAAGACATGAAGGAAGTGAGGGTGTGAATCATACAGATGTCTAGAGGAAGAGTGATCTAGGCACAGGAAACAGCAAGTGCAAAGGTCTTGAGGTGAGAACATACCTGGAGTGGTTCAAGGAATTACAAGAGGCCAGCGTGGCCACCATGAAGTGAGTTCATATATGTGCATGAGAGAAAGAGAGAGTAAGCGATGAGAGTAGAAGTAGTGGAGGGTCAACTCACATGGACCTTGCAGGCCTTGCCAGAACCTGGACTTTTCCTGCATGAAATGTGGAATCACTGGCAGGTTTTGAGCAGAGGAGTGACATGACCTGACTCTTGTGCTCAACCAATTACCCTCAACTCTAGAGGATGAGGGCAGACAGAGCAGGAAGGAGGCTGTAAAATAATCCCAATGAGAGGTGAGCATGGCTCGATTCAGGGTAGCAGCACTAGGGGTGGAAGAAGGGGCCAAGTTCTGGTATAATGTCCTAAAGAATTGATGGCCATGAGAATTCCCCTGGAAGTGAGTAGTAAGAGAGAGTGAGCAGTATGAAGTGAGCTGTGGGCTTAAGCAACTAGAGTGATGCGCTAGCTTTACTGAGATGGGGAGGCATTCGGGAGACCAGTTCAGTATTGTATATAATAAACATGGAGAAGTCAAGAAAACCATTAGGTATTCAGGCCTGCAATTCAAAGGGAGATGTCCAGGGTGGAGTAGAAACGTAGGGACCGTGAGCATGTTCCTGGTATTTGAGAGTAGATGGCATCACTGGAAGACAGGGTGCAGATAAAGAAGAGGTCCAAAAACAAAACCCCAGGATGCTCCAACATTTAAGAGGCAGGAGGAGAGGAGGATCCCCAAACAAGACTGATGCGCATCAGCCAGGGACGGGGAAGAAATCAGGTGAACTTGAAGCCAAGTGAAGAAAGCATTTCCAACAGAATGGAGTGAGTGTCACATCTGGCTGATAAGTAGATGGATGGAATAAAATAAGGACTTTGAATTGACCATCAGATTCAGCAAGTCACTGGGGACCTTGTCAGTTTTGGTGGGGCAATAGCCAGCTTGGAGGGGCTGTGAGCAGAATAGAAAGAGACCCTCAGTATTGGAAGTTTGGTCCTTGCATAGTCTGGAACTTGTTAGAAATGCAGACTCTCTGAATCAGAAGCTGCATTTTAACAAGATGCCCAGGAGACTCACACCTGCACTAAAATCTGAGCAACCCTGGTATATATCTCCTGCTGCAGTAAGGAGAAGGGAGACGTATGGGTCAAGAGATATTTTTGTTGTTGTTTATTTGTTTGAAAGATGAGGAAAATGATAGTATATGTATAGGCAGACGTTTACCCAGCCAGTAGGCAGCCGCTTGATAATTCTGGCCCCACACCAAGACAGAGACAAAAGCCATGCTCAAAGCTGCCTCTTTACCATCATGGGCTCCCTCTGGCCAAGTGGCAGCAGCCTTACTTCCCACTAGAGTCAAATCAATTGCTCCTGCCCTCTCTGGCCCAAGGAAAAGCAGCAGAATCTACCATTCTCAGGGCTCAGTCCGGCCAAGAACATTGAGCTCAGCTTAGTCGTTTTTATTCCTTTTGTTCCAGGTTTGGAAGGTGGCCGAGCCTTCTTCAATGCAGTCAAAGAAGGAGACACCGTGATATTTGCAAGTGATGATGAGCAAGATCGCATCCTGTGGGTCCAAGCCATGTACCGGGCCACCGGGCAGTCACACAAGCCTGTGCCCCCGACCCAAGTGCAGAAACTCAACGCCAAGGGAGGGAACGTGCCCCAGCTGGATGCCCCCATATCCCAATTCTGTAAGTAGATCTGCCATTTGCTCAAAATAGTTCTGTAGAGGCAATCTCCAAAGCTGAATTAGAAGAACCTAGTTGCTTTAATATGAAAGATTCATAAAATCATGTTTGCTGGAAAAAACCCACAGTAAGTCCAGGGGGAAACGTTGGGGCAAAAATGTTAGATGAAAGTAATTTTAAAGTGCAATACTTGACACTTTAAGGACTAAACAAAGGGAAGTATATTTTAGGTGGATTTGTATCTCTTTGTGAGAGTTTGGAATTCACAACTAAACATGTATTTGCTTGAGTCCTTCAAAAATAGTAGATTGTGCATGTCCTTGCCTCATTTCTTCCTATTAAAATAGGGTTTGATTTGAAAAATAATGTAAATCTGCAACCTAGAATCATTTAAAAATAAATGATGACATTACCACATGCAGTGGAAACAAACAAACAAAGAAAAACCAGGGTACCTAAAATCCCATTCTGAGCTAAAACACCAAAACCCAAAATGTGAAACCATCTCCTTAAATAGCCCCTGTTCTCTTCCAGTTTCTTCTCCTCTTACCTCTACATGCATTTTAATTTCTTTCCTCTTTGCCATGTCTTCTTGCTACTAGGAGAGTTTTTTTCTCTCCCGAGCCTTCTGATGCTCAGGGTCAGGTGAAATTCGGTTTAAAACAGAGAAGATAGCAACATTGGAAACATAAAGCACCCAATAAAATAATTTATTTTTGTTACAAACAAAATAGTGACTTTTGCCTTTCCCTGATTATCAAGTCAATTAGAGATAGCTCAGGGACAAGTCGCTTTTAGCTATAATCATGGCGATTCCTTACTTTAGCATTGAACCCACCCATTCCGTCTGGTTCACTGAGCAACTACCTAGGTGATGAGACACACTAATGAGAAAGACAGTCGAGGTCCCTGCTCTCAAGATACCTGCATCCCAGTGGAGGAGTCTACATAGCAAGCAAGTCAGCAAAGATATAAGATCGTTTCAGACACTGAAAGATACCATGAAGAATGTCATGCCCAGTGACTGAGTGAGGAGAGGGGATATTAGACAGTCGATCTGAGTATAAATCCAAATGATGGGGAGTCAGTCTCACAAACATCTGCAGCAAAAGAAGTGTAGCAGAAGGGAAAGCAAGTGTGAAGGCCCACAGCACAAACCTGGCTGTTAGCACAGCGCTCTGACATAGTCCTTCTCCTTAAGTTGCTCTTAAACGAAATGTGGATATGGATGGAATAATTTTGCAGCTACAGCAACTAAATAGAGATAAATGCTCTTGCCAATGAATTCCACTGGCATGCCCATTTCTGTCTAATGAGAATATCCTCTTAAACCTTGTAACATCTTTGCTGATGGAGAAAAACTCTTTTTGTATGACAAATACTATTAATCAGGTGCTCCCAGGAATTTCTGTCTAATACTGATGGTTCTTAAAGGAAGATGCATTCACTGTGGAACATTGTAAGTAATCACACAGCCACTGTAGATTTCCATGCAAAAATCCCAAAACAATGAGGAAAAGGTTGAGGAGGGAATGGGGAGAAGGGACAGCCCTTCTGACTATAACCACCCCAATGTCCCCACTTTCTTCTTGTGGCATTCAGGTTTCATAGCTATAAAGAGAGCAGGCATCATCTCTTTTTAACGGTTTAGTTGTTGGTTGAGATAAACCATATCCAATATTTATTTAATTAAAAAAACTACAACTATGGGGTGGAAATCCTCCTTTCACCTTGCCCAACAGGCTCCTTTTAAAAATATATTTCTTTAAATATTATTTTGTTGATTTTTAGGGAGAGAGGAAGGGAGAGGGATAAAGAGATTGAAACATAAATTATTTGAGAGAAATATCCTCGATATGCTGCCTCCTGCACATCCCTCACTGGGGATCGAGCCTGGAACCCAGGCATGTGCCCCGACCAGGAATCTCACCATGACCTCTTGGTTGATGGGTCGGTCGATGCTCAACCACTGAGCCACACAATCCAGACCCAACAGGCTCCTTTTTAATACATTTAGAAATAACACCCCCTCTGAAAGGGAGTTACCTTGTGTATCAGCAGAAAAGTTTCCTAATTATAACCTCCATCCCATTCAATCTCATAAAACATGTATCTCAGGTAATATTTGGAAAATTCAAGTGTTATTTCCAAATAATCTCCATTTTTTCCTGAAGTCATTTCACCTTACATCCAGTGTGTCTGTTCTCTCATCTGCCCTGATTAAAACATTATTACTT
This sequence comes from Plecotus auritus, assembly GCF_963455305.1. Classification (NCBI taxonomy): domain Eukaryota; kingdom Metazoa; phylum Chordata; class Mammalia; order Chiroptera; family Vespertilionidae; genus Plecotus; species Plecotus auritus. Next base: position 127,403,514 of record NC_137773.1, read on the forward strand.
GGTTTGTGTTTAGCCCACTATTTCCTCACTAGAGTAGGAAAGAGGAAGGACGTTCAGGAGTAATACTGATAAAACAAGGTACGGCTGATGGGAGCTGTGGATGGATGTCTCCTCATGGAAACACTTAGGGGCTCTTGACTTAGATTTCCCTCTGTGGGCAGGACTCATTTGGCTTGAAGTTGAAGTGCTAGTCATCAGCATCAGCAGGAAGACTCGGTTGGGTATACAGGAACTTGATGTATGTCACTCCCCCGTTTGTACTTTCATTAGAGAGCATGGAAGGTAGGCTTTGAGATGCGTGAGGTCAGATAACTCATGCCTCTGGTATTTATCAGGGCCTGGCTGGTGAAGCCACCTTCTTCTTCTCTATTGCCTCCTCAATCGCTACCCAAGAATGGGGGTTCTCCAAAGAGTGTGAGGCCCAACCACACCCACCAGGTTCTGTAAGAACAAGGCCACCACTGCCAGCCATGCACAGGGTGCTGCGGGAGGCATTTTTCACACAGACAAAACTGTGAATGGCCCCTATTGATCTGTGCAGCACCCAATCTACACAACAGTACACCACCACCCTGTAATAAGTGACAATCCTTACCCAGAGCTTAGCCAACAGTGTTGAACCCAGTAACCCCATAGTTCCTTTACTACCCTGGAAACAGAGCCTCAATACTACTCCAGATTCAATCTATTTGCTGGTTCAGCCACTTCACTATTCCAGGGTACCAGCCAGTGAGGCGTCTGCTCTCATGACTTAGAAGCCCAAAGAGGTAACAGGTCAGGATCCAACCAACCCAACTCCGCACCTGATCACCTGCAGTTATGAGTATATGAAACCCATAAGAAAGATCAAAAAGGGAACCAGGAATGTTACATTCTGTGATACCATGAGTGGTTATACATATACCCCCAAAATGGCTAGGGGTCATAATTTTATTAGACTTACATCACAATTACTTCCCAGCTGCATTTTATTTGTTAAATTTAAACTGTCACTATCAAAGGGATTAGTCAAACCTAAGGGCAACCAACTCATCCAGATTTGCCCACGACTTCCCTGGTTTTAGCACTAAATCCTGTGTCTCCAGGCCTGTGTCCTCAGTCCTGGGCAAGCTGGTGCAGACTGATCACCTGGTCCTACAAAGCCAGCTTATAGGGAAATGAACAACAATCCCAGCACAGTAACAGGTGGAAAATGTTGATCTTCCACGTACCTTCTCAGTCTCGACACCCATTTGCTTTGTGTCTCATCACATACTTTAAGTCAAACACAGATTCTCTAACAAAAAGAGTCAAACTATCAAGTATTGCATTTTAAAAAGGTTTCCTTGACTTCCGAAAGGTAAGGGTCATTGTTAAATACTTTATTCTGTACACACCTCATCAAATCCTGTCTTTGAATATATGTTCAAAGTATTCATCATTCTTGCAAGTAAATAATTCTTAAGAATGACTTTCAATGAGTTAACTTTGCAATTACTTTATTAGTATTTACATGGCAAAGGGAAGCTACAGATAAATGGGAGAGGACTTTGGGGGTAGAAAAAAATAAACACTCCAGTCCTGTCACATCACTGTCTGTTCAAGGGAAACTCGAGAATGGAACATTTTACAGAATGGGAAACTTGGGAGTAATTGTGAGTTTATTTGGGTCTTTCTAAATTCAGTTTAACGAACTTCTGGGTGCAGTTTTTAGTTTTTGCAATTTCAAAAGCTCAATTTCAGAATGAAAAGACATGTCTAAGAAAGAGTGGAGTGGAGTATTTATATTCAACTGTAAATACCGGAAAAAATAGATCCTGCTATTCATTAGTTTGTATGACTCTACAATGATTTTGGGAGGGTCCCACCAAACCTTAACTTTTTTGTTCTTTTGTGGTTTTTTTGATGTGTGTTGTTGATTTAATCCCCCCCCCCTTTAGGTTAAAACTTGAGAAAAATTAAGTCAGTGCCTAGTTAAGCAACTTTTTTAAACAACTAATTGCAATTTTCCAATTTTAAGGCCAATAGTGCTTACCTTGGAAACTATGTCCAAATCTGTATTTGAGTGTTGCCACAATTTATTATGTCAACGGCCTCTTATGGAGACACCTGATCCCTGTGTTAGAGGAATGGAGAAAATCAGACCTCAGAGGGGGAGGGGGTGGTATTTTAAGCTTTGTATTTGGTCAATTGATTGATATATCACTTGCAATGAGTCTCATTTTAATGTCTGTTTTGCAATTAATAACTGTTTATCACATCATAGATCCCCAAAGTTCAGTGTTTTTGAGAATTGTTCTATTTTTGCTTCCACCTGAACAGTCTTCCACAGTTAGAGGGGTCTTGGTTACTGTTGGTTTGTGGGGGAGGGGTTAATTTTTGTTTTTGTTTTGTTTTGTTTCATTTAAGTTTTCTTGTTCAATCTTTGCTCAAACCCAGGAACTTTAGCTGCTAGGTTAGAACTCCTGTCTGCTTTCCTGAGCCTTGTTGCTAGTCTTTATGTTATTCTGGTTTGTTCCTTCTTACCCTGCTAACTTCTAGCTGGACTGAAGGGTAAGTGTTCCCCTATAGCTAGCACAGCTCAGATAATCAGACTAGATTATCTGACACCTGCAATGTGCTTCCTCCCTCTCCTCTTATATCTTTCTCCTGTCTAGACTTTGTAGTAAAATTTTTCATGTTATTTTCCTGACCTCAGGTTTGAAATGTAAGCTTCATACTGAAACTAGGATGCATGTGACGTGTGCATAATTGCCTCCTCTCCTTGGCTTTCATATTGGCATCAAATGATCCTCCGAGTAAAGCCAACTATTAACATTTCATTTTTTTCATTCCAAGAATATTAATCAACATCACAACAAAATGGCACATAATGCCCTTGTTTCATGGAATTCACAGCCACCTGACTGCTTAATGCCTGAAAACAGATCATCCTGCTCTCTGACACTGTGTTGCTGCTTTTGTTTTTCCTTTCCCATCCCAAAGACTGGAATGGTCAGTGTCCCAGTGGTGTGGTAACCATAGATGCCTTAACAAATAGAAAGGTGGGGTAGGAAACGGAACAAAACTTTAAGAAATTGCAGAATGCCATTAATAAAGTAAATGTCTTAATTGAACACTAAAGAATGAATTCTACCTGGCTTGAGGGTGTGCTCTAAGTAAGACCCAATGGAGGACTAATTTTGAAAGGAGAGCAGTACTGCATGGGACTACCACACACAAAAACAGGAAAGTAAGGACTGGGTTGCGTCCATGTAGCTTGTTCACAATCTCACAGTGCCAGGGAGGGCTTTGACTTCTGGTCTCGAATGTCTCTCTGCTACTCCCCCAAGAACAATGACAACAGTAAATTCTTCAACATCACTTGTATTTGTATTAATTTTTCTAAAAATACTCCTGAAAGAGCAAAACCTAAAGCTTAGGAAATCTTTTTTTTTAACTATTTGAGTTATGAATAAAAGAGAGTATACAGTTTCTTTGTTCACGTAGAAAAACCTGACTACCAAAAATTGTCTTGAGGCAGACTTGACATTAGAGGGAGCAAGAAAAATTGGTCAAGAGAGCAGGCAAATATGTACTTCAGTATTTTGAATGCTAATTTAGAAGTCGTAGGTCATATCATTTTTCCTGATCATGTAATAATAGTCCTTCTTCTAATTCTATTTGTTTCTTGAATTTGCTTTCTTTTCCCCTTTATTTTTTTCATTTATTTTGCATAAATGTACCCCTGGCTAGCAGACAGATTTTTTTTAACACTCCAAGCAGATAAATAATGTAACTTTATTTCCTTTGAATGTCTCATGAGGCATTTTTAAAAGCTTACCATAGAATGTAAACTTAGTGGGAATTTAGGGTTTTGCTTTACTTTTTTTAAAGAATGAAAGAAAGGATGGATGAATAGATGGCTGAATGGATTTTGTTCTGCGTAAATTTACATGTATTTTCACAATAACGCATTGCTATCCTAGTAGATTTCCAGATACTCATTTGCCTTAATTCCTTTCTACAGTTTTATCTCCTGAGGTTTTTGCTATATATTCTTGTATTGTCAACTTGCAGTTGCTACATTGCAGGAGTGTGATATCAAAGAATTAATTCAATATTAACTTAATTTGCATGACCCCAAACCACACTGTAAATCAGTTTCCTTCTCATTGTAAAAGAAAATGAACTTTTAAAGGAACAAATCTCCACAATCAGGCCCCAAATTTTCCAAATACCATGATATGACCTAAATAGACCATGTTAAATGAAGCTTCATTTCTTTATTAACTACTTCAGGCACATTTAACATATTAATTCAGCCAACTAGAGTGAACTTATTTTTGCTCATGTTGTAGGGAATATAAAAACATCAAGTATTCTGCAAATTAATTGAAGATGTAATAACTACAGCAGAGAAAATTAACTATCATTTCTTTATTATGAAATCATTAACAAAAACTCTGTTATGATTTTTATTCAAAGCAGTTGTTTTAAAAAGAATTATAAAAATTAACATTGAAATACACATCACATGTTTATCCCCTTGTGTGTATTGTGTATTGCCATAATAGGTTTTTAAAACATTTATCTTTATTGGTGAAAGTATTACACATGTTCCCCTTTTATCCCCCCAATGCCCTTCTCCACCTCACTCCCACCCCCTCCCCAGGCCTTGACCACACTGTTGTCTGTGTCCATGGGTTAGTATGCATATATGCCATAATAGTTTTTAATTCAAAGTTTCTGCAAAATTCATTGTGCCCTTCATAGCTCCTGAAGAAGCCATCCTCTGTTGGCCATGCAGTTAGCTTGATTTAGTCCAAGGGACTAGGAAGGGATTGAGTTGATTCTCAAGGGCAGCAGGCATGGGAGGACCAGTCTTCTGTTTGCTGCGCAGAGCTCAGGAGGGGCACAGCAACATCCCCTGGTTACTTGATCATGCCAAGAAAAACTCTTCTCGAAAATTCTGTGAACAGCCAGCTGCCATTAATCATTGTCACTTCTTTATTTCATGTCTTCTGATGAGGTTGACTACTGTCATTGTTCGTTATTGTCCAAACCATACATTCACTCTTGTACTGTCAAGCAGATATGACAAGTACACATTTTCCATATAAGAAAGACACAAAGTCACCTTTTAATTTGCAGTTTGGGTTCACAGTGACTTTAGTTACATTAGCTATTCTCTTGCCTCTAGCATCCATCCGGAGTCACAACAGCCATAACTGTGCTCTGAATTTCAGAGATAAAACAGCTACCTCCAGCTTATTGTAAAAGGGATTCATTAAAGAAAGGAGCCTCTCTCAGACAGCTTATTAATACAATCATAATTATTCTCAGCAGCAGAATTTCTTTTTCTCCAGCCCACAAAAAGTCCCAAAATGTAATATTACAAAATAGAGAGATTGAACTTTTGTCTTCATTCTTTCAGCTGTTAGAACAAAAGAAAATCTCAATAGAATGAAAAACTGAAAGCTCTATTATTCTCCCCAAGAAAATTACATTTATTTGGTAGAACTTATTGCAAACTTCTCTAAAAATGGTTATATCTGAAACAAAATCACATTATGCTTGTTATTAAGACAAGAAATCATGAAAAAATATCATATACATATTCCCATTGTGAAGGGGGGGATGGGGAAAAATATCAAACATAACATGGTTGAGAATATCAAACATCAAGATCAATTACAGAACACTATAAATGGTAGGGTGGTCAATCAGGAACATCACTTGAATTTAATCAATAGATATTTTTCCAACATCGCTTAAATGACAAACCAAAATTGTTTCTCAGCAAACCTGGGTTAAAGGATTTGGTTAGTTTCCACTTGGAAGCACTCCTTCCATAAGTCTCCATGTCCATCAGCCTGCACTTGTGCCGTCGATACCGCTGATAGTGCGCTAAGTTTCCGAGTGCAGTTAGGTGCCAGTACCAGCTTTACCCATCTAAGTTTAGTCTGAAGTCAGTGTCCTATGCCTATGCCATAAAGGACTTCGCATTCCTGATGCAGCTAATCCCCAGAAGTGAAACAAGCAGCATTGTTGGAAAGATGTGTTGGATTATGCCTGAGCTGCAGGTCCTATACAGATGCATAGCCCATTGCAGTACATTTGGAGCCCTTGCCAACCGAGCACAAGTTAGGAGCTGCCCAACCAGGGCTGGAAAAGGTAAAGGGCAAAGATTAAAGTCAATCCGTAAAATGCAGTCGTCAATCTTTGATTTCTAAATAATAATAATAATAATGACGAATAGTAATAATAATAAGAGCATGGGTATGCATCTCCCTAAAGCAAGAGATAATACAAACATCATTGAAGTTTTAAGCAGCCAGTTGACTCTCCTAGTTCTCTAATTTGCTCACCCTACTGTTAAAATTCATTTTCATTCTACTGACACCTGCCAAACATTGGCAAAGGAAGTGATCCCAAGGTGTCCTGAATTCAAGAATTAACTTTCTTATACTTTGGCTCTGGGCTATTTCCCCCTTGTTAATGTCAACATTGGAGTTTTCATTTTTTTTTTAGTCAACCACATCCAATTGTTTGTAGAGGGGGAAATGGAATTGCAAAGAGCATTTAATTTTTAATGTTTGGCAGTGTAGGAGAACAGTCTGGGACAGTGCAAGAATGACTATATGGTGTTGCTTGGGAAGCACCCACAAGTTCTTTGAAACAGAATTTGGAACAGCTGGACCACTGCAGTGTTTTATTTTAAAATAGACAACATATGTAATGCATATGGTCCTAGACATGTATGGAGACACAGGCAGACAGTCTGAACGGTAGCCAAAGACACCTGCACCTACAATTCTGTTTCCTTCTATGAGATTTTTTCCCCTAAGAGCACATGTTCCCACTTTGGGATTTGCAAGATGCCATCTGAATCCCCATGTGTGTGACTCCTTATTCAAGTCAGTGGGAAGTTTCCTGGGGTGGAAGTGTCAGAATAAGTCCATTAGTGAACACCTCCGAAGGGCCCAGCTCCTCTGGGAGCTGGCAGGGAAAATTACAGATCAGAAACTTGCCCTCAAGGAACATATTACCCACCAAGGGACTCCACAGAGAAACTGGAACTACCCCAGCAAAAACACAAAGACAGGACATAGGAGTTGGCTATACAGTGGCCAGGAGGAGCATAATGTGGAGTGATTGGAAAGGACTCCCAGCTTCAGAGCAACAAAACAGTTTAAGAAGCAACCTGTGACTAACAGTAGCTTTCAGTTTGGAGACAGCCTTCACTCCCTAAGCACATTAACAAGATGGCTTTGGGAGCACGAAGAAGCCTGTTCATTCACTCGCAGGGACAGTGTACTGAGCACTTACCCTGTGCCAGGCTCCAGCGCTTCCCAGCCCCTTCTCCTCGAGCCTCTCCACAGCACCCTGAGGGGAGACTCAAACACTAAGCTCAGCGTGCAGGTGAGGAAAATGGCACTCAGAAATATGAATCAACCTGCCTCGTGTCATGCTCATAAAGGCAGAGCTGGCCTCAAAGTCAGTCTGTGAACCCCTAAGCCCACCCACTTAACCACCTGCTATTTTAGCTTCAGTAAACTTGTTCCCATTGAATTGAGTATGTCAACATTCCAAGAAATCAAGAAATAGAAAATACTTGTTGAAAGAGTGCATTTATTTATTTTGATGAAATAAACTCATTATATTAATATGTATGTGCCAGGTACTAGTCTAGGTTCTGGGAATATAGTGAGAACAACCACACAAAAAAATAAAAAAATCCCTGCTTGAAAGGAACTTAAAAATCAGATCCCTTCCACTGACATCTTAAAACAGCATTCCCGGCCTCTCCTCCTCTTTCTCTTTTCTGAATATAACAAGCTCAATGAAACTCTCAAAGATTCCACGGGAGCCAGCCACCCTTATAAGTGCTCTTGAGTTGTTGGAACCGTTATTAAGATTAGGAGCCTAATTCTGAGTAAATGATGATTTTGTGTAAGCTCCTTTTGCTTGCTAGAAATTGCCACTCCATTAAGTTCTATCCCACACATATAGAAGGTGTGCGAGGGATGGTAAGGATGGTGGAACAACAGTGACAGCAGAAAGGGAACGGAAAGCTCAGCTCATTTTGCACACAGGAAGCGGAGGGTCAGAGATCTCTCAGCCAGCAGCCCACGGCTATTTTGTAACGGAGCTTAAACTTGAATCTAGACCTCCACATCCATCCCAGGCTCATTCTACAGAAGGGCCCAGAGAGAGAAAAGAAAGGAAGATGGGAAAAGTAATCTGTATGTGGATAGGGTTACTTTCTAAAAAGAAAACCAGCTAAAGCCGGTTTTTCGGTAAGCCGGTGTTGAAACATAAAACCAAGATTGTTCTTCAGATGTGCTCTGGGCTGAGAGTTGGCAGGTGAAGGCGCATTGTAGTGGGTGGGGAGGCGGCGCGTGGATCTGCATCCAGGTCTTTGCGAAGGAGCCAAGTCGCCTTTTCAGATCCGTTTCCTGAGTGGGCAGCAGGCAAAATAGTTCATCGCGAAGTTTTCAAGAGGTTCAACCCAAAAAGAAAGACTAAGAGACGTGAGACACATGCCATATTTTTAACAGCTACAAAAGAGCCCCCTTCTCTTTGAGCTAAATGACCGGTGGCACCATCATAATTGGGGAGCAATAAAATAGCTGAGCCAAACTATCAGAGAAAGGGCTGGGCCGATTAATCAGCTTGCAGCCTCCTTCTGAGAAATCCCAAGCAGGCAGCTGTGCTACCTAAGAAATGCCTCGTCTGTCTGTTCCAACGGGGAGGCAGGGCGGGGGTGCCACCGGATGAGCAATCCATGCACCCCCCTGTTAGTCTCTCCTGAATTAAAGTGGCCGACAGGATGAAGCTGCGGGATGCAGAGATACCCCTGGATTGCAGGCATGCCATTCTGTGGGGAGGGGGGACCTGAAGTCGGAGCAGCTTTAAACACTTGTCTTGGGCCAGAGGAGGCACATACACCCACCCACCCCCCACCTCACACACACACAGAGATGCACGCACACGCTGGAAGCAGCTAGCTTTTGTCCCCAGCACCAACTTCTTGGCCACCTCTCTTGCCAGCCACCCCGAGTCAAGGGAGAAAGTAACTTGGAGACCACACAACCAGACAAAATAATCCTCCTAAATACAGCACCTAACCTCACATGGAAAGCACTTCCTTGAATACAAATCTGACAATTAACACAGCAAAGAGGATTCTTTCAGATCCTCTAATATAATTTCTGCATATGTGATATTCCCTCTAAAAGTCTGTGTTTTCTCCTCCGAACAGAACGATTTGGCTATTAAAATACTCATTCTTCACATGCCTTCTGGAAACAGTCGCTTCTGGGTGTCTCGGGCATAAACAGCGCACTCTGCTCAAACACTGACCACTTGCTGCTTCTGTGAAAAATGACTGAAGATTTGAAAATTCTAACAATAAGGAGGCATAAATCTAACATTCCGTGCATATATTGTTTAGATCCACAAAATCTATAATGTGAGGAGAAATCATCACTTTAAATAAATCGTCATCTTAAATCATCATCTTAAAGTCACACTGCTACCATAACCCAAGTTTTCAGCCATTCCCCAAGCATGGAAGGGGGACAAAGCTGCCTGGAATGAAGGCCGTGTATGAAAATATTATCCAAACACCCTCTCAAGTCAAACATCTATTTTCCCTGTGCCCTGACAGCGTTCCTGGTCCCTGGCAGGCCCCCACACTCCAGTAGAACAGTGCAGGCAGGGAATGAATAAACTCTTGCTTGATTTGAAACAAGATTCCTTTTCTCCGCAGTCTGCATATCAGGAGAGTGAACAAATGTGAGGTGGAGTGAGCTGACTCCTTTAATGCCTCAGACCTTCATTCCCACCTCGTCAGGATTTGCTTGGATTCTCTGCGTTCTTTTGCCGATTGAGTGTAGAGTACTTTTGTTACACATATTGAGATTAATTAGTTAGCCCCTAGGAGGTTTTGCCTACAGCCTTCACCCTGTAAGGGAAGGTGTGAATACATTGAGATTATTAATTCACAATAAATGGCAGATCATAGCCCTTGCCGAGTACATTGGTTTGTCTCTTCCATAAGCTTTGCTAGCTGAGTACACACAGGCAAAGGCAATGTCCCCGACTACCCCAAACTAAATCCCCTTTAACTTATTCTCCAGGTTTCAATGAAAATCTTTTGTTATTATTATTATTTTTTTTAATTTTGGAGGTCAGGGACCCAAACCTTTTGTGAAATCAAATTGGCAGTGGGGGCTTGGAAGGGGTGGATACAAATATTGTCACTTTGCTGAAAATCAGCCTAACCCTTTTCCAGATAATCCTAATAATTGTAGAGAAATTGCTCTAGACATAACCACTGGAATGGCAGAATCTATTCAAAATCTACAGAGCTAAATAGGCTTTGCGAAGCAAATATCCGATCTGCTTTCAGTGTTCGGTGAAAAGCAGGTGAAGTTACGGTCGTGTGCTTAGTCTTTAAAGAACGGCATAAAGGCACTAAAGTTGTGATCATTTGATAAACATATTGATGCCAATATATTCTTGCCTAAATGCAATAAACTCACCAGTAAGTGATGCAAGTTGACAATGGGAAGGTAAAAAGAATATCTTGGGGATGTTGGTGGGAGGCGATGGGAAACAGCTAGCGTTCGTAATGCCTAGTGAATTCCTGTGTATTTGAAATGTCAAAGAAAATGTGATGTGTTTTTCTAAATTGTGTCTCTCTCTACATGTATAAATGAACAGACGCAGATAGAGCTCAAAAGCATGGCATGGATGAATTTATCTCGTCCAACCCCTGTAACTTTGACCACGCTTCCCTCTTTGAGATGGTGCAACGCCTTACTTTGGATCACAGACTTAATGATTCCTATTCTTGCCTGGCAAGTATATTCTTTGGTCTACAGCAATTTAAACACAATGACATTTTTTTAAATGAAATATTTCTTTACCTTGCTGTTAGAAGCTCTTTTCTCCAGTACAGAGCCCCCTTAACAATGATAAATGTGTCCTTGATTTCCTGGGTCGAGATAGTTTTTCCTTCCCAAAGAAAGAAGTCGGCAGGAAGTTGTCAGTAGAGACGATCCAACTCCCCAGCCTCCTTATCCGAGCTTCCCCCTTTTCAGCTGCTACATGAGAAATATTCCCAAGAGGGGAACCGAGTTTGGCATCTGCTGGTGGAGAACTTGTAAAACCCGACTGGGTTTCTAGACTTTAAGATCCGCCTCCCTCCCATCCCAGATAAGACCCTGTGCTCCTGTCTCTGAAAGGAATGTGTCCTTTCCGTTTATTTTTGAAAGATTAAAGTGATTTGTACATAAACTCCACTTGATTTTGCATAAGCTCAACTGGTTAGGGTTTGTTTGGGTGGGTGGCTTCTTTTTCTTAGTGGTATTTAGAGCATTTCACCCTTTGGGGGAAGTTTTTATGATGCATTAGGCGTTTGGAAGTCCAGCTCCCAGCAAGGGAGTATGTCTCTTGCAATTCTGTTTTAAGCCCAGATTTAAATCGGTTAAATTCAAGAGACTGCTATTATGTCGTTACTGGATTCCTGAAGAGACATTTGTGGCTTTATACTATCAAAGTTGGAAGCCTAAAAAGGACCCAATTTCTTTTCTTCTGCAAACCATAAATTACTTCATTTTTAAAAGGTAAATGTTATGAATTCCACTTTATAGATGGGAAAGGTGAGGGAAATGATGAAATGACTTTACACAGAGGAAAAGCCTCATCCCTGCTCCTAGGGTTAATATATCTGCATATTATTAATGTGATATACTTAAGTAATTAATATGATATACTTAACATATCATTGATACTAACATACATATAATGAAAATATTTTCCTTTTTAAGTGGCACAGCTATATCCTAAATCTATTCCAACTAATTTTTATTTTAAATTCTTTCTTTTTTTCTGTACCCGAGACCAAAATATCAAAAATAGTAGATAAAATAGTCTTAAAAAGCAAAGCAGTATTATGTGGAATAATTTATTAATCTGCATCTCATAAAAGATGCATTGATTATCTCAGGTTTGGAATCACTTTATCAGAAGAATCTGAACTTTGCCAAACTGGAAAGGAAAATATCAATTTGACTTTAAAAAAAATAAAAGGGGGGGGGGGGGGCGCTTACCTTGCATTGCAAGGCAATTTTTCTCAAATGTATTTCCAACGATTATGTGATTTTTTTGTGTAATTATAAATTGCATACATGAAACTTGTAAGAATATGCCTCTGAACTTTACTCATTACCTTCACGTATAATTTTTATTCTCTTGAAAAAAAATTTTTGAACTGTATTATTTTCAGGACTTTTTTTACATCATCATTTTTTTTAAACCAATTTTTTTTTTCACTGAGAAATTTATCACTAAGGAGACGACTTTCTAAAAAAATAAAATAAATAAACCAGAAATAAAATTTTGATTTTGAAACTGTGTTCTATTAGTCATGTATAAGCTTGCAAATATGCTCCCAAATCCAGAATTTATTATAATAGCATAAAATTGTTTTCTTCCCCATTTTCATACCTATATCTATTAATCATCATCCCAAAGTTTCAGAAAATAACAGCAATTAAAAAGCCCTATCTCCTGCCTCTCTATTCCATTTTCTCATTATTACAATCTTTTTATTTCAGTTAGTTTTGGAGACCGACCAGCAGGGATACATAAATTTTTCTGTGTCTTCGACTGAGTTCCTAATTGATATTTCTTCAACTCTTTTCAAAGCAGCTATTTTGGCATCTACAAAAGACGTGGTGTCATCCGAGTCGTAGAAAATATATTTTAATCTTTCACAGCAGTGTTGTTTCTAAGATTTAGCATTTGGGGTAGCAGATGGAGTGGCAAAGAAGTTGCCTATAGGGGCAGCCCACTGCCTCGACTACTCTCCCGCCCTCTGCAGTAACTTATCATTTGAAATAGGAAAGATGCCGTCTCGTTGGATGCATTGCTGAGCTGCATGTTGTCAGTGGAAGAGTCTGCAGATCACTAATATGAGATTGGAGGGTTGCAGAGGCCTCCCTCACTGAACTTCTGTGGCCTCTACCTGTACCCCGTCACTTTCTCCTTTTGCATTTTCTCTCCCAAGACAAAGCAGTATTCAAAAGGTGACTCTGAGAAGACCCTCCGAGTAAAATTAACTTTATATTTAAAACAATCCTAAATTCCCAGCTCACAAACTGCCACCTAAAGTGGTTTATTTCTTGATTCAGAAAAGTACTGAAACCAAAAGAAGTCAGTCATGATTCAGGCTTGGCCCAAGGGTGACCTTGAATGGCAAGTCCCTTGGCCTCTCTGAGCATCTGTTTTCTTGCGTGCCTAGTGCCTCCCAATCTACTCAAATCGGAAATTCTCTTTTATGGCAGAGTTTCACCTGGTCCTTCAGCAAGCAAATAAATAATAAGACAAATAGTTTCTTGGGGGGCGGGGGGCCTAAGGCAGAAGCTCCTCTCCATTTAACTGAACTGTATCTGACTCGCTACTTCAAAACTTAGTATGTTATTCTCTTTGGAAAAGTATCATCATTATTAAAAAAATTAACGACAGTTGGCATTCAATATATTCTGTATTAGTTTCAGAGGTGCAGTATAGTAGTTAGACAAGGATGTACTTTACAGAGTGGCCCCCCATCCCTGACACTTTAAGTACCCACCTGGCACCATACATAGTTATCACAATATTATTGACTATATTCCCCCCAAATTTTTGCTTCCAAAGTGGAGGATTTATGAAGTCCTGGCATACATATAGACCAGTCACAGTATTGCTTAATGCTCCAGAGTACAAAAACCAGAAGACGTGGAGTCAGACAGAGCTGAATTTGAGTCCTGCCTCTGTTTGTAGTGTCTGTGAGTCACTTAATAGCCCTGATTCCATTTCCTCGTCAGTTAAATGAAGATGAATCTGCCCTGTCTCCTCTGCGAGGCTGCCCTGGGGCTCGGCTGAAAGTTCCTTGTCAAGTATACAGCACTGTCCCACTTTAAGGCATTCGTGTTTTTATTTGTCTTGTCAGTAATGAAGACTACCCCACGCCCACGCCAACACTCTCCTACGATGTACAGTTCAGTGTTGGGAAAGTGGGAGACCCCCTCTGGAATCATGCTTTCTGCTAATCAGACACCTCCACTCACTAGCTCTGGGACTCTGGGAAATTCCATGTGCTCCCTGAGCTCGAGTTCCCACCCATCACCAGGGCTACCAGCACCTGCTCGCGGGGCTGGGATGAGGTTACCCCGAACAGCACACACAGTGGTTAGTGCAGCAGCGGGCACTCAATAAGCAATCAGCTCAGGCTATTTTTCAACCCTCTCCACTCTCCCCCAGCTCTTGCAGCCCTTCCGAAGAACAGCAACAACCCGTATTTAAAAGAAAGTCTCTCTTTTATTCCCCAAACAGGGCTGGTTCAGTCCTGGCCAGGTGTTTGTGCTAGATGAGTACTGCGCCCGGAATGGAGTCCGAGGCTGTCACCGGCATCTCTGCTACCTCAGAGACTTGCTTGAGCGGGCGGAGAACGGTGCCATGATCGACCCCACCCTCCTTCACTACAGCTTTGCCTTCTGCGCATCCCACGTCCACGGGAACAGGTGAGCACCCATCCGCAGGTACTTCTCAAGGTCATGTTCCTGGTTTATGCCTGGTCCTGCTTTTAGGGTCACCGCTAACTCTCTGCCCTGCCCCATTCCCTCAGTAGGACACACAGACACACGGACTAGTACACAGACACAGAGAACACAGAGGGCTAGCTTAGGTTCTTCTCCTTTCCTTCAAGAGACTTAAAGGAAGTGGCACATGGACTTGGAGAGTGGTCTGTGAAATGAGAGCCGTCCAGGTCTAGATCACGGCCCCTCCGCTTGCTAGCAATGACCTGGTGGTAGTTGCACCCTCTGTGCCAGTTTTCACTCTGTAAACAGGACAGTAATGTCCTAGCATGGTTGTTGAGAGGATGCAAGGGCGCAGAAAGGGCACAGCACCTGCCTGGGATCTGGCGAGGGGTTAATAAAGGTTCGCCTTGCTGTTACTATCACTCTTTCCATAAATATTAAATGATTACCGAGTGTCAGACACTCTGGAATACATTCAACATGCACGATGAACAAAAACTAAACACCGAACAAGGGCAGAGGGACACAGAGACCGGTGCTCTGAGAAAAAGGGGTAAAATGTCATGACAGCATTTAATAAAGGAACAGGACTCCGAGGGAGTGGCAGGTCGGCAGCAGGGCCTCCCGGAGGGAGCAATGCTAAGGCTGAGAACTGAAGCAAGCATAGGAGTTGAGCAGCTCCAGGCAAAAGGAACAGCATGTGCAAATGCCCTGCACAGGGAGGAAGCCAAGTCCATTTCAAGAGCTAGAACAAGCAGGTGAAGCTGAAAGGCGAAGATAATCACAGCGCTTTTAGTGCAGCCATGGAGCTGGGAAGAATGTCAGAGGTCACCATGTGAGCAGCCCCCTCATTTTATAGGTTTTATAGACAAGACCAGAGCATCTGTTCTCCTAACTTTGTACAAAGTACTCTCTTCCTTTAGACGTTGCCCAGCTCCTGGAGGAAAAGATCCAAGTTCTGAATAATGCAAAACAGCAAATAATTTAAGAACGTTTCCATTTGGCTCTGAAGATGTGGAATACATTTCAACACTGCCACAGCCAGTTTACTAGCCCAATGCATGTAGCCTCCCATGGCTGCAAAGATGAGCCTGCCTTACCCCAGAGCACCCCACCCAGGCGCTAGGGAAGGCACCCCCAGGGGAAGCTAGGTGCTTCAGAAGCCCGGCCTGTGATGCAAAGGTTGCTGCTCTGGGAAATTCTCACGTGAGGGAACCCTGAATTGACTGCATTTATTTCAAGTTAGAACCGTGTCAGCCATCTTCATCTTTGCAAGCTATACAACTCAGGAATGTCCGTGGGATCTGTTCTGTGCCTTTCCTTTCTCTAGTGGTGGTGGATTTTATCAAATGCACCTTTAGCATTTAGAGCTAGATAACAATAGCATTGTAGGTTTGCATAGTTAGCAGGCAATCAGGTTTTCATCATCTGCCATTATTATCAGGTTCACTAGCCCTGCATATGACCTTTTATTTGCACAAAGGATATTTTTGAAAACCTGATACCTGAGAAGTATCTGTGCATAATTCTGCTTTTTATAAATATGTACACTTTGATGACTATCTGTTACAGTCTCTTGGACTGAATTCTTGAGAGAGAGAGAAGTTGCATTATATTCTCTGGGTTGTCACACTGTATTCTACATATGTTACTGAATAAGAAAGTGTTATAAAATAATGAAGTGTTGTTGTAAACTCCCTGGTAAACATCATCATGAATTATGATACACATTGTCTGGATTTCATATTGTAAGACTGCCACTTGCTTCACAGTTAGGTTTATACATCTTGTCATGGAAACAGTTTGGGGTTTCTTATTTTCTTTTCAGTTCTGATTTTCCTTATGCAAGTTTGCATCTTTTTTCCTTATTATTTTGGTTTGAATGCATTTGCTCTTGCTGTTTGATGCATCCTTCTTTTTATTTCTTTTGTTTGTGCATGTGTGTGTGCTCTTGATTCTCCTGTGCTGGCCACTCTCTGTGCATGCCCCGTGCCAACACCCCCTCTCCAAAGTCAACAAATGCATGTGTACCTTAGTGGGCTGCCACCACACACAGACCCTGAAGGGAGCAAAACTCCCTCCCCATCTGAACCAGAGGCTAAAAAAGATACAAAAAAGGAAAGTAAAAGAAGAAAAGATTTCAAAACTCAGGCAAACCCAGAGCCCAAAAGGTAAGACGTGACATGTGTATTGGCTTGTATTTTGCAATGTCTGTGACCTTCCCCTACACCCTCCCCCATCCACACCACAACCTCTACCTATACCACAGCAAGCTTTTTGTATTCCTGAGGTCTCTTTTCCTTTAAGGTTTGTCAAAAGCGCACTTTAAAAACAATCCTAGCAATGGGTGAAAATACCATGTATTGGGGCTGAATTTGAGTCAGGTGTTTAGTGACTCTTGAAACATGTTCTTATTTTTAAAAACTAATTGAGCAATATATAAACAGAATCATGAGTCAGATTGCTGTTTTAGTGGCATCTAGTTAGGGTCCTGGTACCTTACCAAGTCATTCATATTAAGCAACCCGTGCTTTCTAATTTTGAAATTATGTTTCAAGAGCAAATAAAATGTGTTGGCATAAGATGGGTCTATACATTTATAGTGGCTCTATCGTTTTCAGCAAGCTCCCCTCAGTTTCACACTAATTTGTGAAAGAAATTGATCTTCAAATACAATTTATAATAAAGTCACAAAATAAAGCCTCTCACTAAATTAATGGCTCTTAGTAGAATCACTTATATAATAAGCTCACCCTGAAGGCACTTTTAAGTTCTAAAATTGTGTTTCTCCTCTCCTGTTTCCTGTGACCTTTAGGGATACTCTCTTTGTGAATTGGTAAAATGGCAAATTGGTGGCTTTTTCCCCCTTAAAACTAGATTTACAGTTATTTCCTGTGTTACCCATGTGTTCTTCTTCACCTTCCCTACCCTCACTCCAAATTAACACTAATATTTTCAAATGTCTTTGTTGTGGTTTTAAAACCGATTTTATGGCCCTGGCTGGCATTGCCAAGCCATACAGAGTTCACAAGTGGGTATACTTTGTGCTTCAGTATAAATTTATCCACTGGAATATTTCTAAGCCCTGAAATATATGCAGTTCGTGTGTAGGCAGACAGATGACAATGCCAACTTTCACTTCCTAGAGCAGGTGGCAAGCTGTCCATTAGTGTACCCAGGTCTAATAATGAAGGTCACAGAAAGCCCTGATTCCATGTGGACATCCGTCTTCTGAACTTGCAGTATGTAAGGCTGGAGGGGAAGTGGAGTTTCTATGTGTGCCTCCCTGTGGGGGTCGCAATGCAAGGCAACCGTGGTTTGCAGCCAGTAAGGAAGTGCCTTGAGAATGTTGCAGGTGCCTAGAGACTCTGGCTTCTGTCCAAGGTGCTGCTTTTGGGAGTGATCAGAATTGAAACAAAACAGCAAATGGTCACACTTGATGGAACCTGACCTAGTCCCTGTGTCATGAAAAATTATCCAAAAGGATCTTGAATGGTACTTTGAGAGGATTATGTGTCCTAGGGTCTATGTTTGCCTGCATTTTTTAAAGAAGAAATCGTAATATTAAGTATCAGTTATGTAACATTCTGCAGTTTACAACGCGCTTTTATATATTCTATCTCACTTGCTATAACATTTTCAATTTGGCTATTTTTACATCCATTTTGCATATGGTTAAACTGTATGAGTCGCTCACTGAAGCAGCAAACCTGGATGTTCTGAGTCCTAAGGTCTTTCTCTTTGCATATATCAACACGGTACATAGATTCGAAAGATCTGAGTACTAGAGCCTGTTCTATGTATATCTAGGATTACTGTGTCTCCTTTCTGTGCCTCAGTTTTCTCATCAACAAAATGAGTACACAGAATCATAGCATCGGGAATATCTCACCAATCTCTAATATCATCTTCCATGGGTTATAATAGCAAATGAAGTAGTACATTGTCAGATTTCATAAATAAGGTTTAATTAAAATAAGGATAATTGCTGCCATTTAATAAGCACTCCCTACATGCCAGGCACTGTGTGGAGTGCGATTTACATATATTATTTTATCTTATCCTTATTACATCCCTATAAGTATTATTATTACCTTCATCTAACAGATGAGAAGTTTGTGGCTCAGATAAGTTCTGTCACTTACACCATAACAAATACATGTGTGTGACTAATGCAAGCATGAATATTCTGACATGGAGTTTGCATTTGCACCTCTCTGCCTGCCTTACTGCCTGCCCTGCATTAACACTGTGTACATGTGAGATTCCAGCTTCAGCCATTTGATATGAGTTTAAACATCTCAGGTGAGATATATAGTAGTCATGAATTAATTTAAGAGTTTTCCATTTTTGTCCTAAAAATGTCAAAAATCCATTTGGCCCTCCTGACAATGTTGGATGGTGGAGAAAGCCAGCACTATATCTCAAGTGTTAGATCACCCAAGGGAGAGTCTCCTTTGAACACTAACCACAGCCCTTGGTGTTGACCATTTTCCTATCCTGTGGCACCAGGATGAGCACTGTTTGCATGTAGAGATGTTATCTATTCGTTGACCCAGATTAGGAAGGAATTCATGTGTCATGGACACAAATGGCCCTTTCACTGGGTTTAACTGAACAATAGAACCTGTTTCTATTGTTACCTCACAACCAGCTTTCGATTAGATAGCAAGTTGCTTTTTACTTAATTATTAACTTTTTAACCTACTATTAACTCAGCAGCCCCAAAAGTGGAGGCAGAGCTCTGCCCTGCTGCAGCTGGAAATCATCAGTGAGTGCCCAGGTGCTGATGACCGAGTGAGTCTCTCCCACCTTCCCTGGAAGCCTGTGTCACATCTCTGTGAAAACCTGTGCCTATGTGAATCGCAAACACCTAATCCAAAGGAGACACTCTGGTCAGCCAGGAAGATGTTTGCTCTCCATTAGCTCATCCACTGCAAGAGATGGAACCATCCACACATTTGGCATCCTTACACCATAGCAAATACGTGTGTGAGCCTAATGCAGTGGTGGTTCTTGACCCGGCATGATCTTTCCCCCCAGGCGACATTTGGCAACGTCTGGAGACATTTGTCAGTGATTGTCACACTGACAGGGTTAATGCAATGTCCTTGAGCAGGTAGAGGCCAGGGATGTTTTTAAATATCCTACAATGAACAGGATGGCCCCCTGCAAAAAAAAAAGCCTTTCAAAAACTCCCAGGTGATGGGCTGAAATTTCTCCTCTCTACTTGGATTTTTGTTTCTTTTACACAAATTTATTCTGTGTCTAAAGGCATAACAGTTGCACCTACGCAGTGGTTCCCACACTCTTGTCTGCATATAAATCTTTCGGTCCCATCCTAAAAGAATTTGATTCAGCAAGTCTTAGATGGAGCCGGGCACCTGCACTTCCAATCAGCTCCTCCCGGTAACGGTAAGGCATTTGGCCTTCAGAGTCCACTGGTTTAAGGTCTTGGTTGTCAAATGTGGCTGCACATTAAATGTCTTGGGGAGCCTAATCAATGCTGACACATTAGCCCCACCTTCAGAGGTTCTGATTTGATTAATCTGGGATATGGCCTAAACACCATGCTTTTAAATCTCTTCAAGTGATCCCTACAGGTAGCAATGTTTGAGGACCACTCATTGAGGGAACATTAGTTTGGGCCAGCTCTTTAAGACTGAACCTATTTTCTCTGAGAGGGAAAAGGAAAATATATGTTCAACTGGTTGCAGTTGGCGATCATAAAATCGACAGATGTAAATCACTGTATCTTCTAATTTTTAAATCAGCTCCTAAGGTTGCAGTACTTAATTTTCACCATAATATTTTCAGTATTTTTTCCAGATGACATTTAGATTAGCATCACTTTGGTCACTGTCCCACAGTGACAAGGCAATCAAATGGCTCCGATGATGGCAACTTGCATCAGTGTTCCTTGGATCCCTTTAATATTGGGATGGGGAAATTTTCTCATTTACATTATTATTTAACATTTCTTGAATGCCAGTGCTGCTCTTCACATATGGCCTGCGGAGAAAGTACATTGTATCAGCAATTAACAAATCCATAATGCCAACCGCCCCAATCCAAAGTAAGCTGCATAGATTAATGAGTCTGCAAGCAGATGTAAGAGGGCAGGAGTCCTAAAAATCTCCAAAAATGTGTCCAAATATTCTTCGGGGAGATGTCTGAGGAGCCAGGGGACTGCTTGTGCGCAGGAACCATGGGATGGATCCCTGTGGGTTAGATCTGAGTGACTGGGCAATCAGATGGAACTCATTTTTCTCCTGTTACTACACCAGGGTCCCTAAGTCAGTAAATGGTTCCATCTACCCAGTTGCCCAAGACAACACCTCAGGAGCCATCCTTCATCCATCTTACTGAACACATTACAAGGATTCAGTTATTCTGCCCTGTCAGAGCCCTTAAATCTCAAGTCCATCCACTTCTCCATCTCTTCATGCCACTACCAGAGTTCAGGTGTGATTGACTCTCCCCTGGATACAGTGATTGCCTTATTGACTGTGTTCTTGCCTCCAGTGTTGGTCCTCACTCCCCGCCCATGTCACACAATGGTTTCTTTTATTTCTTTTTTTGTGTGTGTGTGAATTCCTACCTGGGAGTAAATGAGTGCTTTTTGCATATTTTTATTTTTCCTTTTACTCCAATCTCACCTTCTTCCCTCTCTCCCTCTCCCTCTGTCACATACACAAACACCTATTATGACATTACTAGAGGCCCATTGCATGAAGATTCATGCAGTAGGCCTTCCTTCCCCTGGCTGCCAGCACCGGTTTTCCTCTGGCACCTGGGACCCAGGCCTTAACTCCGGCTGCAGTGGAGAAGCCAAGTCTCGAGGTTAGGCTTCTCTGCTCCGGCTGCAGCGAGGCTTGGCTTCTCCGCTCTGACCGCAGCGGAGAAGCCAAGCCTCTTCAGTCTTCAGCCTTCAGTCGTCTTCAGTTTTCAGTCTTCAGTCTTCACTCTTTGCTCTGTGTCTGAATATGCAAATTAACCTTCCATCTTTGTTGGATTAATTTGCATACTCACTCCTGATTGGCTGGTGGGTGTTGCGGAGGTACAGTCAATTTGCATATTTATCTTTTATTAGTGTAGATGTCTGGGGCTTTTTGACTCTCCCCTCCCCAAAGAGAGAGAGAAGACTGTAGCAGGGATAGCTCTATTTTACTGATTTCTGAATACAGCTCTTTAGTAGCAGGCAGGTGTGGATGGGGGGTGGCAGTGACCCTTATATTTTTGGCTTCATGTTACACACTGACACAGACATTATTGCCCTTGTGGACAGGAGCTCTCGACCAATTGGCCTTCAGGCTCTGAGCAGGTGTGGGCTCTGCATACGGCTGAGTCATGCTCTCTAAATTCTAAAGAACCACCCTCACCTAATAGGAAGTACTTGTAAGGGAGAGAGGGAAAAAGTCCAAACGCATTTCAAAGAAAGTCTGCATCACAGGGAGAAATTCTCTTTAGAGCTTGCATTGTGGCTTTTTATGTGACTCTCTTCCTGGGGAAATTTGCCCCAGGAGAACAGCAGAGTATCCAACTCAGACACAAAAATCTTATAAAATGTCAGTGCAATCTTTCTGACAAATGTTCAAGTAATATGCATTTCCCTTCTAAAATTCCAGTATTGTGTCTGACCACTTAAAAGTCTACACATTGGGGCCCTAACCAGTTTGGCTCAGTGGATAGAGCGTCGGCCTGCGGACTGAAGGGTCCCAGGTTCGATTCCAGTCAAGGGCATGTACCTTGGTTGCGGGCACATCCCCAGTAGGGGGTGTGCAGGAGGCAGCTGATCGATGTCTCTCTCTCATCGATGTTTCTAACTCTCTATCCCTCTCCCTTCCTCTCTGTAAAAAAATCAATAAAATATATTTAAAAAAATAAAAATAAAAGTCTACACATTGGGTATTCAGGTGGAATCTAAAGTCAAATTAGCTGTGTTTGTCTGGAAATAAAGAAACTCATCTCTTCCTTTAATCACCAAAGAGAAAAATCTATATAATATCATGTTTGGAAACTGGTCCTTCTGGGGAAAGAAATATAAGCTCTCTGCATTTTATATCATTTTTCTATCATCTGTTGGGTTCTTGTTTCATTCCATATCTGGGCCTACCCTGGGCCACTTTGATGGATGTCTTTGTGTCAATAGCATCCATGCTCTTTGAGATTGTTCAGTAGGAAAAACTTCATGATCACTCCCACCCGTATAATAGACACCTTCTGATATTGCTGGGCTACCACTGCATGTTTAGAAAAACAGTAAACAAGTCAGAAAAGACCTCACTGGTATATTTTCTGCCATCTCAAGGCATCTTTTTCAAATTGCCAACATCAAAGAGTGGCAATGCACATTTGTAATGTTGTAGAAACTGCTCCTTGTTGCTTTGTACCTTACCCTTTGTGATACAAACACTTTGATGTATTTGTTTTAGCAGCATGTCTTGGCCCCAGGGCGTCAGGGCATAATTAAAAAGGGCCTTGCTGGAGGGAGAGGAGAAGGAAAGGCCAAGGCTGGGCTTCCTAATGAAGCAGTGACCATGGGAGTGAGAGCCCTAATTACCACTCATCATTAACCTAGAGATTACACAACCATCTCGATGAGCAGGCAGGGAGGTCTGCTTTTGAAATGACAATGCTTTGGTGCTATCTTGAATTTGTAGTTATTAGCCACAAAGTAAAATATGCTAGTCTAAGAGTAAATTCAAGGGTCATTCTAAAAGTTGCAAGGATAAAGAATTTCTAGAAGTCAATTAAAATAAAAGGAAGAGCTAAGGGAGTGTGTTCGGCCTGAATGTTGTATTCAAGGAGCGCTGCCAGGCACATCAGTAAGAGATTCTGTCCCACTCTGGCCCTTGCCACTCTCAGGTTTCTGGGCTGGAACAATTTCGTTGCGAGTAGGATTGTTATCATGCTTGTTTGAGGACATTTTTGTGGATCCATAATGCAGTCTTCAGGCATGCATCCATTTGGAGAGAGAGAATATATCATGTTTACAGCGCCTGCACCAGCATATGTGGACATTTGCATTTGGAGAGAAAGTCTATTCCCACTTCAGCTGGAGTTTTACCCCTTGTTGGTGGTGATTGGAGCTTAAAGCTGGCTGTGTGTGGAGAGGTGGGCCAGACATTCTCTCCTTTTGTTGAATCCAGACCTTTTTTTTTACACCTGGATTCTGATGCAATATCTGAACACACCGACCAGCGTAAGCTTGGAATTAATGCAGTAACCTGACTTCCTTGAAAAGATATCTGACCTCGCAAAGCAGGGTTTTGTGGCCCAGTTTTCAGCATAATGTGGAGACTATGCCAATAGGATCATTAAACGCCGGGAACCTGCTCACCTGGCTGTGTAGGGAATGTTTACCGACCCAAAGAGATACGTTCACTTTCATAAAACTAGCTGCAGCTCCTTTTCTTCCACTAGGTCGCTCATACTTAATTTCAAAGATCAAAATAAGTTGTTTCATGTTAGAAGCCTAGTGTCTGATCACATTGGATTAATCCTACAATAGACATTAATTAACAAGCTCTAGCTCAGAAGCATTTGGGGAAAGGAGAACAAGCTGTGTATCTAGTAACTTAAAGTATGGGCAGCTGGGTTGGGGTAGTTTACATCTGACAAGGGGAAGAGAAACAACTCTAGATATATTATTATTTGTGACACGGCTCACGATGGGAGCCTGTGAGGAGAGTGAAGATGACAGAACTGGTGCTAACCACGGTGACAAGGACTTGAAGAGCAGCCGACGTGACATCTTTCCTATCATGCTGCTGAAAATGTCAGCTTTGTGAAGGACAATGAGAAAATGGTTTGCCAAAAACTTGAAAGGTGGGTTCCGGAGATGCCGGCCGTGTCAGATGCGATATAGTCTCCAGTGGCCGGGGAGATCCACTTCTGGCCGCAGCGATGGCCTGCAGGTGGCAGGAAGAGTGCCCCGCCTGCGGCCGGCTCCAGAAATGCCTGCATTTGACCTGCATATTGTCTCACGTTTGTGGAATCATGATACACAAGGAGTGAGTTGTGAGGCAGTGGTGCAGTTAGGTGGAACCAGAGACCAGGAGCCACCTTTCCTTGGTGTGTGTGTGTGTGTGTGTGTGTGTGTGTGTGTGTGTGTGTGTGTGTGTGTTTCTATACCTGGGTTCAAAGGTATCAGTGCTTCCACTATATTGGGAGCCTGGGAGGTGATGCTGGGAGCTGCAGGGAGTGGGAGGGGAACTGGAATGGGGCAGTGGCAGAAAAGTGGGAAACAGATCACAGCTCTGGTTCTCAAGCCATAAATGCCGTTAGAATAACCTGGGGGGCTTGAGCCATGATGAGGTCTAGTCCCAGCTGCAGACAGATGAACCAGAGCCTGGGGACGGGACCAGAGCTCTCACTGTTCCAGAAAGTACAGCTAGAGCTTAAGAGCGACTGGCCGTTGGGGACCGTCTGGTGAGAGCACAGCTGCTGGACCAGCAAATCCGCCTGTGTCTTCTCTTCTGTCCATGGGCTGAGTGTAGGTCA
Source organism: Plecotus auritus (assembly GCF_963455305.1). NCBI lineage: Eukaryota > Metazoa > Chordata > Mammalia > Chiroptera > Vespertilionidae > Plecotus > Plecotus auritus. The sequence goes on from NC_137773.1 coordinate 127,428,575, forward strand.
CGGGACAGCGGACAGTGACCACAAGAGGGAGGAACTGGTCCATGGGAAGGTCTTCAGCATCAACAGCAGGGAAATAGGCACCTCGGTGTACCCTTCCCCAAGGTCCTCACAGTGCTGCCAAGGTCATTCCTCCAGAGGAAATTCGAGTGCTTTTAGGAAATGGCAATGAGCACTAAGCCACAAAAAAAGAGGCAGAAAATGCACCAGCCAGGATGCGAGAGGACTGGGGTATTCAGGCCTAGACGTGTGTTCTGAGTAGGCACATCTTAGCTGGGATTTACTGGCTAAGAGTTTAAAACCCAGCTCCATCTCTCCTCCTCTCCCATTCTGTGTGACACCCTAAGTGTTAAAAGTGTTGAGAAAGGAATCAGTTTTATGGCAATTATAGAATCACCCCCAAATGTTTCTAGAAAAAAACAACATCATCATGGCTTCTGAGACTGGTAAGTTCTTCTATTTACTTCTCGATCAGCACCGCTTGGAATACCTTGGAAGCAGTGCAAACAGCACTTTTGGAAGGGATTGCTAGCTTCCCCAGTGGACCAGGCACTCGGAGGAGATCTCTGGTTTTATTTTTATTTACTTTTTAGATATTTAAATGCTATATTTATTTGTGTGGGGTTTTTTTAATCTTCATCTCTTGTTTTTAATTCACTCCAATCCAAGGGAGATCGGGAACTCTGGATCAGAATACCCTTTCAGCTACAGGAAGAGCCAGCCAAAAATATTTCCCTGCTCTAGGGCAGAGGTTCTCAGTACGGGTTCCAAACCAGCATGGACAGAGAACTTGTTAGAAATGCAAATTCTCAGACCCCACCCCAAATTTACAGAACCAGAAACTCTTGGGTGGGGCCCAGCCATGTGGTCATGGCAAAGCCATCCAGATAATTCTGAGGCACTGCCGTAGGGAACAGGTTTCATTGCTTCTGTGAGAAGTGCTCCCCAAAATATTGAACAGGACTTTTCTTTTTTTTAATATATATTTTTATTAAGGTATTATATGTGTACATATCTTACCATTGCCCCCCCACCCCACTCCCATACATGCCCTCACCCCCCAATGTTTTGCATCCGTTGGTTACTCTTATATGCATGCATATAAGTCCTTCGGTTGATCTCTTATTTCCCCCACCTCTCCCTAACCTTCCCGCTGTAATTTGACAGTCTGTTTGATGCTTTACTGCCTCTATATCAATCTTTTTGTTCATTAGTTTATAATGTTTTTTATTATCCACAAATGAGTGAGATCATGTGGTATTTTTCTTTCATTGACTGGCTTATTTCACTTAGCATAATGTTCTCTAATTCCATCCAGGACTTTTCAATTAGTAGCTCTGTAGAAATCTTTCTAAACCTGTACAATTAACATAGGCAATCTAAGGGTCCATGAAAAATAAGTTGATGTTTGATAGAATGTTTAAAAATAATTATGTTTTTAAAAAAGGATATTTTTGCTCTTTAACTGACATGGTTACAACCTGTGATCTTTAACAGATTCTATTATTCCCTCATGTCTCTTCCTTTTGTAAAATAACATCCATTGTTACCACTACCATTTAAGAGCAGTTCTGGCAATTGCAAACAAATTTGCATTCATTGTCAAAATCCTGACATGTTTTTTTTTTATAACCTGGGTTTTTGGTTTTGGTGTGTGTGTGTGTGTGTGTGTGTGTGTGTGTGTGTGTCTGCACTACATGCCTTACAGATGTTGAGTTAGTTTCATTTATTTTAAAATAAAAATATTCATATGGACATAGGCAATTAAGCGAACTCAAGAATAGATTACAATACATTTTAGTTGTTTGCTTTTCTGAATAGTGAGATAACAGTTCAGAAAGAAGAGATTGTTAGGGAAGTGGGAGGTGCTAACTGACACCTTTAATAATTACAAATGTGAGTGATCAGAACAAAAGGGAAAATCATAATCAAATTTTACATTGTAATAATACCCTTCATAGTGAGAATTAACTGAGAAGGCCAGGCACACACAAAATGTTTAGTTTTTATCATCTCAAATGCAAACCTAAAAGTTCCCTCCTAATTGCCTAAGTTAGCCATAGAAGACTTGTTAGTTAAGGAATGAATGATTTTATTCCGAGAAGTTTATCTCCTAATAATGGCCGCAGGCATCTCTTGGCTGCCCATCCTATATAATAAAAGGGTAATATGCAAATTGACTGAACAGTGGAATGACAGAAATGCCTGCAGCCCCTCACCTGGACCGGCCTCATCCCCTAGTAGGCGCCCCCACCCCAATCCAATCGGGGGCGGGGCCGGCTAATTGCCCATGGTCCCTCACCCCAGCCAGCCTACCCCCAATGGCACCCATGGGGGCATGCCGACTGGACCTCACCAGTGCACGAATTAGTGCACCGGGACTCTAGTGTTAACTATTCCATGCCAAAACCCCTCTGTAACTTGTAAGTTATATTTAATAGCATTTTCTCTCGGTTAATTCCCTGCTAAGAAACAAAATCTTAAAATGGCTTATTTTTTCCAAATCAAGTATATGCACACACATGCCAATTGTATAAACGTGTGTTTGGTGTGTTAGTAAGCTGAATTTTGTGTAAACAAATTCCAAAAGCTACAGCTAAAAGAAGTTGTACATTAAACATGAGACTTTAGCACAGAAAATGTCGCATGTATTTTGTGGGGGCCAATGAATTCATTCTGAGATTTAACTATAGATTTTTAATAAACTTTTTTGAGATTTCTCCAGAAATTTTGAAAATAAGGGCACATTCATAGATTACCACAGCCTACCCAATATTTACCATTTTGCCTTTTTTCTTCCATCTTCCCTTAAGTTCAAGGGAGTATGAAAAAGTGGATCATAATAGGATTTTACCATTTAGCAGTGTTTTTTATAAAGTGTGTGTGTGCAGGAGGAGGGTTCTCATTTTTTTCCAGTGGGACATTTTCAGTATTTTAAAAGAAGGAAACTGACCGACCAACCCCTAACAGGAGGTACATTGCTATCATTTGCCAAGTCTTTTGTGTAGTCAGACTGGTCTAGTGTACAGGATTTTCCCAACTTATGCTGGATCCTTGAGAAGGCCTATAAATAAGACCATTTGTTTGGTCTCAAGATGACTTGCATTTGCAAACTGAGGAATGTTCCAATAGAAGTATCATGGTGACGCACCAGCCTGCAAACTGGCTCAGGCAGCAGTCAAAACAAGTCACTACAGATCTGGGAAGCTGAAGTCTTTGAATGGGTCAGATTACCCTCCGTCTAATTTGGCACAGATAAATTTGAGCTATAGATATGCAGCGTCCCTTTGTATTTTCAACTTAAATGGTCCAAACCAAACAGGGAAAATGTGTATGGACCTAATGCCGATTTAGAAACACGGGAATACGGTGATTAAACTGAAATTCACTTATTTGTGCTAAGGTCCATTGTATTAAAATGAGCAATAGTTTGCTAAGATTGAAAAACATTGTATGTGGCTTGTTTAGTTTTGTTTTGTTTAGCTTTATTAAGATATTGACAAATATATGTAAGTTTAAAGTATGTGATGCTATGATTTGATACACAGATATATTGTAAAATGATTATCACAGTAAGGTTAATTAACACCTACATCCCCTTACATAATTACCATCATTTTGTGTGTGGTGAGAACATTTAGTATCTACTCTCTTATCAACTTTGAAGTATATAATAAGTACTAGAGGCCTGATGCACGAAATTTGTGCAAGAGTAGGCCCTTGCAGCCCTGGCTTCGCCCAGAAGGTAGTCTGGAAGGTCATCCGGATGGTCTTTCCACTGTTCAGCCATTCAGTCAATTTGTATATTATGCTTTTATTATTATAGACTAGAGGCCCAATGCACAAAATTTGTGCAAGAGTAGGCCTTCCTTCCCCCAACTGCTAGCACTGGCTTCTCTCCGGGACCTGGGCTTCCCTCCGGCCGCTGGCAAGCACCTGGGACCTGAGACCTGGGCTTCCCTCGCAGCTTTAGTTTCATCTGGAAGGATGTCTGGTCTAATTAGCATATTATGCTTTTATTATTATAGATTAGAGGCCCGGTGCACGAAATTCATGCATTTTGGGGGGGGGGGTGTCTCTCAGCCCAGCCTGCACCCTCTCCAATCTGGGATCCCTCTCACAATCCAGGACTGCTGGCTCCCAACTGCTTGCCTGCCTGCCTACCTGATTGCCCCTAACCACTTCTGCCTGCCAGCCTGGTCACCCCCTAACCACTCCCCTGACAGCCTGATTGATGCCTAACTGCTCCCCTGCCAGCCTGATTGCCCCTAACTGCCCCCCCCCCTGCAGGCTTGGTCGCCCCCAACTTCCCTCCTCTGCCGGCATGGTCACCCCGAACTGCCTGTCCCTGTAGGCCCGGTTGCCCCCAACTTCCCTCCTCTGCCGGCCTGGTCACCCCTAACTGCCCTCCCCTGCAGACCTGGTCCCTCCCAACTGCCCTCCCCTGCTGGCCATCTTGTGTCCACATGGGGGCAGCCATCTTGTGTGTTGAAGTGATGGTCAATTGCATATTACTCTTTTATTAGATAGGATTATTCACTAGAGTCCCCCTGCTGTGCTTTAACTAGAAGTTTGTACCATTTGGTCAACACCTCCTTATTTCCCCCACCCCTCAGGCCCCGGCAACTACCATTCCACTCTCTATTTCTATGAGTTAGACTTTTTTAGATTCCATATGTGAGAACATACAGTATTTGTCTTTATCTGACTGACATTTCTCTTAGCATCATGCCCTCAAGGTCCATTTATATTGTTGCAAAAGGCAGGATTTTTTTATTTTTTATGACTGAATATTTCACACATATAATAGCTTACATTTTCTTTACCCTTGGCTATATATATATATATATATATATATATATATATATATATATGTATATGTATATATATATATATATATATATATATATAATATGTTATATGAAATATATGTGAAATATGTATCCATTTATCTGACAGTGGGCACTTGGATTATTTCCACATCCTGGCTATTGTCAATAATGCTACTATGAACATGGCGGTGCAGATATATTTTCAAGATGGTGATTTCCTTTCCTTCAGACATACCCAGAAGTGGGATTGCTGGATCATTTGGTAGTTCTATTTTTAATTTTCTGAGGTTCCTCTGTTTTCCACAGTGGCTGCACCAAATGACATTCCCAACAACAGTGCACAGGTGTTCCCTCTTCTCCATAGTCTCACCAACACTTGTTATACTTGACCTTTTGATAATAGCCACTCTAACAGGTACAAGATGATATCTCATTGTGATTCTGATTTGCATTTCCCTGATGATTAATGATGTTGAGCATCTTCTCACCTACCTGTTAGTCATTTGTATGTCTTCTTTGGAAAAACATCTATTCAAGTTCTCTGCCCAATTTTTAATCAAATTGTTTGGGTTTTGTTTGTTTGTTTGTTTGTTTTTGTTGTTGTTGTTTCTAATGCCAGTTGTTCCAAATTTTCAAGAGAATTGTATTATAAAACTTTCCTAATTTAAAAAATGTTGGCAAGTAGTTAAAATTTTTAAGAAACTGTGAGACACACAGACCTAAAAGCTGAACCTCCAAGCCACTAGTTTGTACATTTTACCATTTCACAATAAATGAGCGACAATTTTGCAAATGTCTCCAAATGATAATCTCAAAACACCCCACCCCCTTTAGTAACCAGCTCTGAGAAGCAGGACTTCTCCTAAGGTTACATCTGTCATTGCCATTGTTCTTCTGAGAGAGACAGTTTCCTCCTGCTAGAGATTTGATTTGATGGTGTCAGCACACGAGGTTCCTGTCACTTCATGCCATGTCTTCCTTCAGGCCCGATGGGATTGGAACTGTGACTGTGGAAGAAAAGGAACGTTTTGAAGAAATCAAAGAGAGACTCCGAGTTCTGTTGGAAAATCAGATTACACATTTTAGGTAAGGATCTGGGGTAGAGGGGCTCCTTAGGAGGGTGAGACTAAGAGGGCTTGATTTTCTGAAACTGTAAGTCAATCAGATACACATTGGATATTTAGAAATAACCAAATGAAAAAGCAAACTGATAAGACTGGGTTCCACAATAGCTCAGAGACTTTGAAATCTTAAGGTCATTTTATTTCCACCAAACGAAAAACCACTCCTTGTACAAGTTGACCCTGGTCATCAACCTATTTTTTGTTTAATCTATTAAAAAGTTGTATTTGAAGCTTCTTCAAATTTCCTAAATAAAGCACTGAAAGATCTTGTGAACCACATCATGTGATTAGGGCAGGAAGGCAGTGGTACCCACAGAAGCCACCTTCCCCTCAGAGACAGGACAAGCTGCTCCTCAGGGAAGGAAAGTTGATGGGCCTTGCAGGTTGTCTCTTCTCCACACACTGGAGCCAGCGGCAGCGTCTGCCTTGAGCCTTGTGCCATGTAGCCCACTTCTCCTTGGGACAAATCAGTCATTTCTAATGCTGCACTTGTGATTCTGGACGAGAAGCCTGAACTAGTAACTCAAAAATAAGAAGCACATTTATAATGGCATAAATCAGGCCCTTCCAGATACAGGGGCTGGATAAGCATCTCATTATTTTTTTATTCTCAGAATAATTTTGTAAGGAAGTTATTATAGTCCCCATTTAAACAACAAGTAAACTTAGGCTGAAAGAGGTTCAAGACTTGCCCCAGGCCAGTCTGAGTGTAAGTAGCCCTTGCTGGTCCCTTTGTATCATAAGGAACAGTGTCCCAAAGGGCTGGTGACAGCCTAAAACAGTCAATGGAATTCCTAGTGTTATCTAACGCAGATCCCCCTGCCCCGGATAAATCTCTATTGATCATTCACTATATGCAAGATGCATTGCCAATAATGAAAAATCCAGTAACAATTAAAAACCACAAGCAAGGAAGGACAATTTGCAGAATCATGAATTTGCTCAAAAGACCTTCCTTCATTTTCCACATGAATCCTTTAGGGATTAACCTTACCCTCTTTCAACTAATATTTTTGTAATGCTGGTCTCTATAATAATATTTAAGGTCTCCGTTGAGCTAACAAATGGTTCTCTTCACAATAGAAATCTACACAGAGCCTTGTCATCACCCTAAATATTCTTTTCTGCTGCAGACGTCTGCAGAGTCTCTCTTCAGTCATCATTCACACATACACTTATATACATTATATACACACATAAATGGTGTGAATTCAGATTAACATAACACAACATGACAAAATAGAAAGCACTTTCTGTTCCTCAGAGAATTTCTATAGGAATCAAATTTCAGTATATTTCATGCTAAAGTGTAATAAATTGGGCAACCTGAAGAATTTTCTCTTTTTTAGGTACTGCTTTCCATTTGGTCGACCTGAAGGTGCTTTGAAAGCTACTCTCTCACTTCTGGAAAGGGTAAGAATGAAAGTCAAAGACAGATTCCACATCTACAGAAACATGAACAAAATTGTAATGGAATATTGTGGTTGAATGACCTAGACTGTAATTTTTGAGGTATTGTTTACCATTCATCAAATATCAAAATACGTGTGAAAAAACTGCCCACAATCTAGGTGTTTCCTCTCTAGACAATAAATAGTTGGATCTATTGAAGATATGTCCCTAGTCCTTCCCTGGTTCATGGACAGGCTTTGCCATTCTAACCGTGCATCTGAACTCTCTAAGAAATATAAATGAGCAACGCATTTAATTGAACCATCTGAATAACCTGTTTTCCCCACCTTAAGGTTTTGATGAAAGACATCGTTACCCCAGTGCCACAAGAGGAGGTAAAAACAGTCATCCGTAAATGTCTAGAGCAGGCTGCTTTAGTCAACTATTCCCGGCTCTCAGAGTATGCCAAAATCGAAGGTAAGACTCCCTTCTGCCCCCAGGTTTTCATTTAAAACTTCGTATGCCTCCCTGGGGAAGTCTCTCTCTTTTCTGATGGGCACCAGGAAACAGGGGTCCATCTGAGTATGTTAAGCTGAAACTTGAAAGCACTCAAAATATGAAAATGTGAACTCTTCCTTGGATGTGGCCAAATAAATGAATGAAAGATCAGAGGCTCAGAAATCAGTCTTTGTAGGGGAAGAATATTAAACACGGGATGTTATCCGATAACTGAGGTCCCTCTGAGAGTCTGTTTCAGCCCTAAGTGGCTGATGTCTTCCAATGAAAGAGTTCTGCGGGATTACTACCTGCTTTAAATAGAGGAAAACAAAGTTTGTTGTCCACTGTTGATGGCATTACAAGTAAAACAACAACTGAATAAAGCAACATCAAGATTTTGCTGAATTCTTTCTCGTCCCTTGAACTTATGAAGAGCTATCTTTGGTAGCATTTCAAACTTGACGGCAAATTAATGTCCAGCCTCTCTGATGGCTCCTGATTTGCTTTTGATTTCATTTGTTATTGCTACATTAGACCTAGGATGGTTGTCACCGCTGCCCTCTCAAGTTTTAGGGAAGCAGTCACTGATGACCAAGTAATTCCCAAAAGTCACCTTAAGTAAACTCTACTTGAAAAGGTATGGTTCTTTGGGACCTATTCATTTGCAGTTTATTAATCACTTTTCATTGTTACCCTGTTGGCTGCTATAGGGTGATTTGAAAACCACACCCAACTTGACCAGTGGTGTAAGTGTATAAATGTGGAACTTCTGTGTGCAAAACTCAATGTGTTCGCATTCTGGAATCTGATGTACTCTCACATGTGAAATGCCAGCAAATACCCATTGTTGCTTTTAGGACATGACTGGGGGAAAAAAAAAAAAAGACCTAACCAACCACCAAAACCCATCAGTTATCCTGCCAAAGTCCTTATTTCCCTAGAGAATTAGGCTAAGATCATGTCAAATTCACAGTGTTCTGTACATTACATGTCTCCCTCTCTCAATTTTGTCTGTCTGACAATGCAAATTGTGTACCAGTGGTAATGAATTCATTGTTATGCATCCAGGGAGAAACACCTAAGAATTGGGCACTAAAAGGATGTTTATCAACTCTTGACTTGGTAATGAGTGACAAAAATAGAGGAACAAGAAGATTGTTAAAAGAGCTATATTAGAAAATAATTGTTCCAGCATTTACCTTCCCAGGACACAATGATTGGTTGTGTTTGGTAATGCCAACCGGGCACCTAATAATTCTAGGTGAGGCCAGAGATGGGATGGAATCAAGAAACGTTCGGTTGCCATGGCTGCTGCCTCCTAGGTCTTGGTCTAGCTATTACTAGTCTTGGTAAGATCTGCTCTCTTCTTTCAGATAAATATATCCAAAAACAAACTTTAAGATCTGTAAGTAAAAATGCATTCATTTCCAAAGTAGATCAGCTGGTCTGTAATTTCCTTTTGTGCCTCAATTCTTCTTGGTTGTGTTAATTATCTTTTGCACTGTGACTTTTAGGTCTGGGGATTCTTTGAAGAAACCAATCTTTTTTTTTCCAACTCTCTTTTCAGAGAAGTACCTCATTCCACACTACCTGCTCTCTTTGCTTCTCTCCTTCCTTGTTCGCGATTGGCTCAGCCATTTTTTGACATTATCTCTGCAAAAGTGGCTGTGACACCAATTTCAAAGCATGCTGGGATTGTTAATTCAGACAACCCAACATCCTCTGGCTGCATGTATCAGGTTTTCTTTCATGAACATAGTCCACCATAGGCTGAGACATTGCAGCTATAAAGATATTACTACCAGACAACTTTCTTTTACAAGGTTCCAATCCTACACTCAGAAAAGAAACCATCCATTTTTACATTTGAGCCCCTCTGTGAGCACTGACAGCTTAGTTTCCAGAGAATTTTGGAAAGAAGTTGTAGTAATAATGCTGGAGACTATGTTTATGAAGAAATACCTCAAGAGCCTTAGATACTAAAGTCTGAAATCCTTAGTATCTTGGAGCCTTAAATCAATGAAATTCTGTTTCCCTTTACTCATGATGTTTTTGGTCATTGTATTCTTGCAAACAATTCTAAAGAGACGTGTAAAATCATGGTCACAATCTCTCTCGTGACTCACGGCATGCTGAATGGTTAATCCAGTAGATCTCCGATTTTGAAACTCCTTTTTCCTTTATCCTGTGTTTATCCCAAAATACTCTGTGGCTATTTTCCTTTGAGCTAATGTAACGTTTTCCTCTAACCTATGACCTTTAACCTCTTTACCTCTGACCTAAGCCTCTTGCATGCCCAAATCCTCTTTTATAGGGAAAAAGAGAGAAATGTATGAGCATCCTGTCTTCTGCTTGGCCTCCCAAGTGATGGATTTAACCATTCGTGAGTACCTACCACTCCTCGCCATGCTGTCTTCACTCTTTCTGTTTTCATTATTTCAAGAAAATACAGATCCAATCAACTCACTCTCCTTGCTTCAAGTTGTTTAGCATTGGCTTGTCTGTTGATTCTGTCTGTGAAATCCAGTGTGAGAAGTCCAGTCACTTTTTATCAGCCTAAAACAGGTTAGACAATTAAGCCATTTGTTTGTGATAAACTCAGATTTGTCTGTAAGTTTTTCAGTTATTCTCTGTCTGTGACCTGAATGCATTTTTACTTTGCTTGTGTGTAACCCCAATTTGTAAAGTGCTTGTCACTGGTACACAATAAAAAGGTAGCATCTAGGCCGGGAGCAATATGTTAGGTGTCAGATAAAGGACAGCTGGGGCAAAATCATGCCTTCTTTTCCATGTTTAACATGTCAAACTATTGTGGGTATAAGATCACATGAGGTGGTCTATTCTCTGTAAAAATTAGATCTTACATGCCTCCTGTCTCTTTTCTCTCAAGCTGGAAAGCTTTCCCTTGTTCTTTCTGGAGATTTTGACTTGTCCTTGTCCTCTAAGCTTTGGCTAGAACATATGACTTAATTGTCACTTGGAGAGTTCATGTATGTTTCATAGCTTGATTTCACATTAAACTTAATTTTACTAATTTTCTATTTGTGCAGCATTTTTCACCTCTGTGAAGGACCCTTTTTTTGCTGGCCCCCACACTTCGGGGCGGTGGGAACCCAAGGGCGACCTTTTCTTCCAATGTCATATATCACACATAATTGGGGGGCATTTTGGTCCACTTGCTCATTAATCCTGCATATCTGTTCTTGTTTCTCTCTTTCTTCTCTCCTCGTTGTGCTCTCTCTTTCAAATAGAGAATCAAAAGGACGCAGGTGAACCAATTGTATATGCATTATAAACTATCAGGATTGTTGAGTTATATTTAGTTTCTTTTTTTTTTTTTTTAATGGCTCCTTAATGTATGTACTCCCAAAGACTGGTGTGGAGTTGCAATGATACTTAAGGAGTTAATTTGTGCTGTCTAAATACCCCTCATGCCCATTAGATGTTAACCTTTATAGAGTAGAATTTCCATAAAGGCATAAGCTTTGGAGGAACAGAATTCTGGTTTGTACGCAACTTTTCATCCTTGGTTTCCGGATTCCAGGGATTTGGCCTCATGTGCTTTTTAAAAAGTTACTGAACCAAACGAATCTTCACTTTTGTTTTTCATTTCTTTTTTCTGTTTCCTACCCTACTGAGAAGTTTGTGTTCTTTGATGAATGTCTATCAGCCAAGATGGAGAGAGGTTGTGTTTGTGCTGTTCTGTGTATCGTGTGGTGAGGCAGAGCACAGGCACAGGGTGGAAGCTTCGCGAGAGGAAAGCTCTTAGAAAACTCTCTGACTTTGGATGTGTTCTTCTTGTTTAGTCCAAAAAATTCTAAGCATTTTGTAAGGAAAGCTCTAATAACTAAAAATATAGTATTAACTTTTGTTCTTAAGGTCTAAAGGATTCTCAAAAGATTATTATCATTTCATTGAAGTTAAACCTATTTCATTTAATCAAAGATGAACATATTTCAGATCAACTCAGCATTTCTGAGCACATGCTAAGCACCAGACTGGCATTAAGTATTGGAAGACTCATGAACCTATGTTTAAGACACATGTGCCTTTCTCTCCCAAGAAGGGAATGTATTCATTCATTCATTCATTCATTCATTCACTATTTCATTCATTCGACAAGTGTTTACTGAGGCCTACCTGTGCCAGGTGCAGTGGTGAAAGCCAGGGACTATGCAAACAACAGGAAACAGCTGATAACCTTATGAAGCCTGTGTGCAAATGGGTGCCTAGTGTCACTCAGTAAGTATGCAGCTGCACCAACTGGGACAGCTATGCATAAGAGGACACTGTCAGACACCTTGGAAATCTTCACAAGGTTGGAAATATTGAACTACATCTTGAAAGAATCAGTGAAAGGGAGCTGGGATTGGAAAGTGGAGAGGCATCCTGGACAGAGAGAGTAATATGTGCAAACACGTAAAACCATATAGCTAATAAAAATAGCTAATGCTTATTCAGTGTGTATTATGTACCAGGTATGACTATTAAATGCTTTATATGTATTAACCTCATTTAATCTTCAAAAACCCTTATGAGGTGGATACTACTATTATTCCCATTTTAGAGAAGAGCAAACCAAGATACAGAGAGGTCAAATAACACACTTCTAGTAGAATAAGGGTAGAGACAGAATCTGAGTCCAGGCAGAGGCCACAGTCTTAACTACTCTGTAATTCAATGTGGTTGCAATGAAATGAAATGATGGCAGTAAAGGGTGCTGATGATGGCAATGTAGACAGGAGGCAAGATCTCAAAAGCCTTGATATGCCCTAATAATAGAGTTCCGATTATATCTCATGGTCCAAAGTTTTTAACCTGGAATCTATGCCAACTTGTGAAGGCATATAGATTTTTCAAAGGAAAATTCCACACATCTCACATCCAAAGGTGATAAAAAGCCATTAAAGGCTCTTTAAGCAAGAGGGTGGCTTGATGATTGGCACTCCAGGACAATCATACTGGCTTTGATGGGGAGAAAGGACTGAGAAGGAGGACTTGAGTAAAACTGGGTCTAAAAGTTAAGGTCCCAGCTGAGACGGTTTTGAAGCCTGGTATATCTGAGGCTTCTAAGCAAAACAAATCTCAGTCACACTCACAATCATAATGATTTCTTTCTGGATCTTTTCATCTTTTTTCTTGCCCTCCCTCTCCTTTTTCAATTCCCTCAGAGGGATCTAAGCACAAATACATGGGTGGGTATTCAAAACCAACTGTATGGAGGTGGCAGGGCACAGCTGGAGTTACATGCCCTAATTGGGTAGAATGTGGATAGCTAGGAGCCCTTTGCTCAGGCTGTGCTTTGAGAGGCTATGGGACTCAGCAGGTGGCATTTTGGTGGACTTGTGCTTTCTGTCTGGTGGCATTATGAGAAATTAAATATTCAGTTTAATTACAGTATCTCAAGAAAGTAAAAGGCTGCTACTCTATGAAAGAAAAGTTGTGACTCCTGCACATAAATTTATTATTTTAAATATATTTCCACTTAAGCCATCACATGTTCTGAACCCAGCAAGCTCTATGGATACACTACTATTGCTGTTTTGCCTCAATTCTTGATTAAATACTTGTATAATTTTCTGAGCATCATAAAAATTCAATTGAAACTTGAAATAAAAAATATTTTCTTCAACTATACCAAAGATTTGCAAAATTAGATAGATTAACAGATAGGTAGATAGATAAGCAAATGTAGATAGGTAGATGATAGATAGATAGATAGATAGATAGATAGATAGATAGATAGATAGATGATAGATAGATCGATAGATAGATAGATGATAGATAAATAGATGATGATAGATAAATGATAGATAGATAGATAGATAGATAGATAGATAGATAGATAGATATAGAGCCAGCCAACCCACCTATGGGCTAAGGACTTCATATGGAGAATCAGATTCCATCTTTACCCCTTTTACAGGTGAGGGAGCTGAGGATAAGTGAATTTCTCAAGCAGGATTTAAACCAGATTTTTCTAAATTCAAATACCATGCTTTTTCATCTCTTTTCTCACTGCCACCGTTCCAGTTGATGTGGGGGGCACTTGGATAGTAATCAATGAATGGGTAACTTCAAAAATACCTACAACTTTTAATCCAGGAAAAGTACCCAAAGACAGAACAGTCCTTTCGGAGACCAGATCACTGCCAAAACCTTCCCATCCTGAGGTCTCCCTCAGAGCAATTGAGATTCCCTGAGATTACCCAAAGAACTGAAGACTTTTGTATCCCCATTTGACAGAAACCCTCTAATGTAGGACAAGTTCACCCAAAGGACTTCCAAGCAGATTCTGTAGTGCTGAGGTTCGGTATCATTCCCTGTCTCCAGCCAAACTTCCTACAGGTCCAAGGACAGTTGAAGGAGAAGAGACAACTAAGCTTGCAATCTTTGAACACACAGTGCAGAGCCACCTATCCAAGGGCAAATCCCTTCCCACCAAGTGCCAGGCCCTTCCGAAATGAGCACCACCTCATGCTTCATTTCTTACACAAGAAACTAAATGTTTCCCTTTCCTTCCTTCTTGTTTCAGGGACACATCAATCAGGGTTTCCAAGCCCAGATTATTTTGTAGACTAGTACCTCATCCATGTTATAAAAAGTGAGGAGGGCAAGGAGGAACATGTTTCCAACACTGTCACCAAGGAGGATCCCGGATGAAAGAAGGCAATGTTAAAAAAGATGCCATAAACCAATAAATATAAAACCAGTGTCTCTTCTACCAGAAAAAAAAAAATAGATACCGCTGCTGCTGATGATGATGATGACAACTGTCCTTTATTGAGAATTTAGTATGTATTTAGTAGTTACAGGCATATCTCAGTTAATTCTCACAGCTTTATAAGTAGTATGTTATTACCATATTTCTTTGGCTCTAAAAGGCCATCAATTATAAGATGTACCATTAATTTATATACTCCTAAGAACAAAACAATGCTGCCAACTAAATTGTTAGACGCCATCAAATGTAAATGCACCCAATTTCAGAAATGTTAAAATATGCCACTTACACTCAATGAAATAAGAATTCACTCTTTGTATATAGAAATACAAAGAGAGAGAAATAGAGGCATGTTAATTAAGTTGCCCAAAAATACACAGCTACTTAGTGGCGGAGACAGAATTTGAACATGAGCATAATTCCTAAGCCTACATGTTGAACTTCTAAGCTATGAAACACCGTGGTTGTTAGTGATAAAATTGTAAGACTAAAAAGGGGTTTCTCAATCATCTAGTCCCAAACAGTCACCTGACAGACAGGAAAACTGAGGCCTAGTGGTTTCTAAATAAGATGGGCAGTTAGTGACTCTAGTTTGGGATCCTGCACACTATTCAGGAGACTTCACCCCCAACCAGGTGACCTTAACTTTCATCCAAGAGATGATGGCCCCACCCCAGCCCGTCTGGCCTGAATTTTCAGCATGACAGCTGAAGATGAACAGTGTCCACAGGACAGTATCCTGTATACGCAGCTCCCAAGAAAACGTCACCTCAGGACCAGCCTGGGTACCAAAACTTAAATAACTATCCTGGCTCCAATGAACTTTATAACCTCTTTAAACCTCACTTTTATTTTCCTCCCCCAAAGGGTTGTTGCAAAGATTGAAGCACATATTCCGAAAAGAGCTACTAGCACAGTGTCTATTAGCATAGTTAGCATCACTATATTTGTTGTTGTTATTTGCTTATTATTATTTAAAAGAAAACATCCCAATCTAAATGTATAGCATGGACATAATGTTTTATTTCAGAATTGGAATATCCTACCTAATAAAAGAGTAATATGCAAATTGACTGTACCTCCCTATACCCACAAGCCACGCCCACAAGCCAATCAGGAGCAAGTATGCAAATTAACCCAACCAAGATGTCTGTGGCCATGGAGAGAGCAGGAGGCTTGGATTGCCCTCTGCAATGGAGGAAGCCAAGCTTTCCGCCTGCCCTGGCGGGCCCAGGACTCCACTCAAGGCTACAAAGTTTCAATTATAGAAAATAAATAAATCCCAGATACCAGGGCCTCTGCTTAGGTCACCAGGGGGCGTGGCTGGCCTGCAAACCACCACAGGCCCCTCGCCCAGGCCACCCCATGCCTCAAGGGAACCCCCACTCTGATTTGGGACACCCTTCAGGGCAAACCAGTTGGCCCCCACCCGTGCACCAGGCCTCTAGCCTATATAATAAAAGAGTAATATGCAAATTGACCATCACTCCAACACACAAGATGGCTTCCCCCATGTGGTCAAAGATGGCTGCCACCATGTGGTCAAAGATGGCTGCTCCCATGTGGACACAAGATAGCTGCCACAAGATGGCCATCAGGGGAGGGCAGTTGGGAGGGACTAGGTCTGCAAGGGAGAGCAGTTGTGGGTGATCAGGCCAGCAGGGGAGGGCAGTTGGGAGGGACCAGGCCTGCAGGGGAGAGCAGTTGGGGGCAATCAAGCCTGCAGGGGAGGGCAGTTAGGGGTGACCAGGCCGGCAGAGGAGGGAAGTTGGGGGTGACCGGGCCTGCAGGGAAGGGCAGTTGGGGGGGACCAGTTCTGCAGGGGAGGGCTGTTAGGGTTGACCAGGCCTGCAGGGGAGGGCAGTTAGGAGCAAACAGGCTGGCAGGGGAGCAGTTAGGCATCAATCAGACTGGCAGGGGAGTGGTTAGGGGGTGATCAGGCTGGCAGGCAGAAGCGGTTAGGGGCATCAGGAAGGCAGGCAGGTGAGCAGTTGGGAGCCAGCAGTCCTGGATTGTGAGAGGGATGTCCGACTGCCCATTTAGGCCCGATTAATCAGGCCTAAATGGGCAGTCGGACATCCCTCGATGGGTCCCAGATTAGAGAGGGTGCAGGCTGAGCTGAGAGACACACACCCCCATGAATGAATTTTGTGCACCAGGCCTCTAGTAAAAGAATACATCTCAAACTTTAAAGTTCATAAAAATCCCTGAGGATCTTGTTAAGACATAGATTCTGAGTTTGCAGGTCTGGACCAGGGCCTGGAAACCTGCATGTCTAACAAGTGCCCAGGTGATGCGGAGCTGCTGATCCAGGGATTGCAATTTGGATGTCAGTGGAATATAGAAGGCAGTTGATTGATCATTTTATCATTAATTTCAAAATAAAACATAGCAATATAGCTCTACACATATTTGTTAAATACCTACTAAGTTCCAGGATCCATGCCAGATTCCAAGGGAGTGAGCAATGAGCAAAAGCAGCCATGGTCCCTAACCCCAGGGAGCTGACATTATAGTAGAGAGCACAGGCATAAAACATGTAGTTACATTCTGCCTGTAGTAAAGGGAAATGCCAGGTGCTACAGGGTCTTCACCAAGGCCAGTGTCTTTGTCTTTGATACATTGCAAGGATGATGTCATCCTGGAGGTCAAGGGCTAGTTCCCCAAGAAGAACTGTCTCTGGCCTTGTTAAAGTATTTGCCTCTATTCAGCATCCTTCCAGATGCTCCAAGATCCTGCCCCAGAGAGCTTGTGGCCATATACGTGAAAGCTTATTTGGGGACTGGGTGGATATTTAATAGTAGTATTAAATCAGTATTCTTGCTAAAGCAAGTGACAAAATACACATACACACACACCTCATATAGTTTAAGCAAGAAAAGGGAGTTTTGGGCCAGTGTAGCTAGGAAATGCCTGGAGGAACTGGTCTCAGGATAAAGAATTTTAGTGTGTTTTAATCTCTCCAACTGCTGACAGGTATCTTTAATGTGACTGGAGGTCATGGTAGAGAGGTTGGGAACAACATGGTCTCAGATAGCACCGGCTTTCATCCTAGCTAAATAAACCCTAAAAGAAAACAAGCTTTTCTCTCCAAGCAACTGTATAAAATTCCAGAGAAGGGTCTCATTGGCATGCTTGAGTCACATGTTAATCTCTGAGTCGATCAGAATTTCCATGACAGTGTTGGTGTATGGTTGGCCTAGCTTGGCTCACATGACTACCCCTGTAGGATTCATTGCTTGACATTCACACCAGAACCACATAGAGTGGACGAAAGGCAATTCTCCTGAGAAAGGTTATTACACATATAAGAATAACAGATATCCAATACTGAGTGTGTCTATCCAGAATTAAGCTCCCTTTCCTTAAGTGCAACAGCTCATTGTTTAGGACAAGGATACCAAATTAGAGAAGAAAAATATAATAGCATTATTTCTTCCTTGTAGATACAAATTATTTTAATTTAAATCAAAAGTATTTTTAACTATCTTAAATCATTTTAAATTGCATTGAGACACCTGAAGTCGTTCTTGGGTTTGGAAGTTTAGGTTATATTGTTCATGATTCACAATTCAGCTTAGTACATGCATTAAGTAACCAGGGGCTTTGGTTAAGAGATAAAAGTTGCCGCATCCTGTCTATGCATGTTGCAACACCGAGTCTTTGCTTTGCCATGAAAGCAATGCACTGGGTGGGATTCACTGAGGGTTTCCTTCCACCTCAAGGACCTGCCCTGGACAGGCTCTGTTCAAGCCCCAGAAACACATAATTCGCTGGGAATAGAGGGAGGGGGATATGTATGTGGTTTGCTATTGTTAAAGGCCATAGCACAAGTAGAGGTATCAGCAGAGGAGTCGAGCTTTGTTATGAAGGCACCCTCTTGTTATGAAAGGGATCTCTTAAAGGCTTTAAGTAGGAGTAGGGCAGGCTCAGAGGCATGTTTTACAGAAGAGACAAAGATAACTGCAGTAAAAAGAGCAGAGAAAAGGATCCATGATTCATCCAACAGTCTGTATTACCATATACTTCACACTGCCCTAAAGACGGAATCTTCTGAAAGGGAGTGATGGTCCCGCAAGGGGATCACTGTATGTAATTTACAGCCCACTGAGGAAATGGTGCTGAATTGTAATGCTGCATTAAACGTATGGTCCATGGAGCCATCCTTTGAGGGAGGCAGGGTACCCTGGAAATGTGACATGGCTATCTCCTTAGCTTTCTGTTCCTATCTAGCTTTTTACCCACCCCGAGTCCCACATCAAAGCAAATGGCTACAGGCTAGTGATTTGCAGTAATAGCACAATACAAACACTGGCATCTTCAGCAACATGTCCATAGATTGGAACCGTAGTAAGTGGGCTTCCATCAAGCACATCCATCTCTCACATGGTATTTCAGAGGCTGGCACTTCGCTCACTGGAACCCGGATGCTCAGGTTATTTAAGGGCTAGTTGGAGTGCCTCTCGCTCCTGGATGCTTCCCTTCCTTGGCTGAGCTGAGCACGCAGAGGAATTCTCTTTTTGTTTCCTGCAGTCACATTTAACTCTCTCTTTGGAAGCCAAACAGATTTAATTGTGTAAACATGAGCAATGGTAATTGGGTAAATGAAGTTGGAAACCAAGGTATGATGTTTTTGTTTTGCTCCGTGAGGGGGAAAAAATAGGGAGCTTGTGTTTCTATAGTGGCAAACCTCACTGTCAGAATTCTGGACAGACACTTGGCAGCCGGAATCCCTTCACAACTTTTCATCAAGACCCATTGGCTGAAATATGTAGCTGCTCCTGGCAGGTTACGGATCAGCCTGGGACCTTTCATTGTTCTATAAACCACAGTGCAAATGTTTCTCTACGCAGGCCCTGTTCTCTGGTGAAAAAGAGTGAGAGTTCCCATGAGAACTGCATACTCAGGTAGCACGCACTCATTAAAAAGCCAGGATGTGTTACTAGGTTGTGTTATCAGAGACGTCCCTAACTTTCAGCTCAGCTGTAGGTAGAAGACCAGATTTTAAGAAAAATTAAACAGGAGTACTTTAAAAAAAATAAATAAAGGCTCAGTCGTTGCCTTCTTTTGAGTAGCTGTGATTTAAAACTGATTTTTCTAAATTCCATTTACACACAATCTTTCACAAACAAAAGATTTAAATAAGAGGAGACTGCTAAATAATTATTTTTAGCTCTGCATTCAAAACTTTGAGGTGACCCCATAAGAAAAAGATTTCATCAACTTTTGCTTTTAATCGATAGTTTTGCCAAAATATTATATTTATTCATATTGCAGATATTTTTATTAATGTCGCTAGAATTACAGTTTCCTATAAGCCTGCAGTAAAAATCATTTCCCCAGTAGAAAATTCAAGCAAACTTGGCAATGGAGTATGTCCCTTCTCACCACGCAGGCTGCTTTATAAACGGGAACTATTGGGAAGCGGCAGGTCCAAGGTTAATGAGGCGCTTGTCAAAGGGAGGGAGTGGGGAGCTGAGGGCCCTATGCCTATGGAAGGAGCGGCTATTGTTCCAGGATGTTTGCTGTGCTGATACTGTAAACCACAAGACAGATGGGTCAAGTGCTGATTACGGCATTCTAACATTTGGAATAGCAAGTAACATATTTGATAAGCTGGCAAGCTTTTATATATGATTCAACCCACAATATAAAAGCCATGAAAATTCCAAATTGAAAATAATTAAATGAGCTGGAAACAATCAGATACCACACATCCCTCCCCCCCCCCCCCAATGACAGATTTTGACATGTTGAAATTCCACAAAGGGAGCAAGAATATTCCCTAGCGCACTTGAACTAATAGCGGCCCTTCATCTGCTCTTGCAAGGCAATTTATTCCTGCCTTTGCACAATATTGGAGAGAACAATAAACATTTGTAGGCACCTTAGGCTTTGCAGAGATCTAGCCCATGTATTGTTTCACTTGCTCTTACCAGCAACCTTGCAAGGTACACCAAAATGATATTAGAATTCCCGGATTCTAGATGAGGAAACTGAAGTACAGAGAGGTTTAAGTAGAAGGGGCAAGGTTCTGTAGGAGGTGAAGCAGCATATTAAGGGTGAGATGCCAGTCTCCCAGCTATGACTGATCAAGTCCCATTCCTGCTTAGCGGGAGGAGGAAGCAGTCTTTGCCATACCAGTGTCCGTTACTGTGCAAAAGTGTGTCTCGTTTCGGTCAGTGATGCTGCCACCATCATTCACGTGCATCCCTCTGGATAAAGACCTCCAGTCTGTCTATTCAGCCAGTCAGTGTCTCCGTAGGGTGGTGCTGGTAGCACTGGTCAGAGTCCAGTCCAGTAATGGGGCAGTAACGCCGAGAAAGCAGTGGCTCCCCATTTGTGTTTTATCATTCTTGCTTGTTTGGTAGTTCTTTTCAGAGTTCGTCATCCTACTGGTCACTCTTTGTGAAAGTCACTTTGTCTCTTTACTTTTTTTACCGTCTGTCTTCACCCACCTGAGCAGCTCCCCGGCCATCTCCTGGGCCTCCTCCGCCCACCCAAATACAGACCAGCATTTTATGTCAGAGGCTCAACGGCAGGACTAGGCCAAAATCAAGTACCATAAACTTCTCCCATTTCTTTACTCGGCAGCTTCCTAGTTTAGTTTGCTTTTCCGTTCATTTTCCTTCTTGAAATGTTGTTTTGGATTGGAATACTAAGCTGAGGCTCTCAGGTTCGACACCAGGTTTTGGGAAAGAGAGTATTTATTTCCAAATGTCCACATTTTTTTTGTCTAGCTATGTCTGACATATGCAACATTTTCAAATCTCAATGTCAGCACAAAATAACATTGTTGTTGCATAACATTTTGCATGACGATTTCTTTTTATGTTATGAGCTTCAATTCTGTTGTATGAAATGTTTACTAAGAATATTGTATTTTTAGTTCCTCTTCAGTGCTCCAGCTAGTACAAGATTGGGTGATAGGAATATTGTGATACATTTCAAGACAGCAGAAGAGACCAAAAAAAAAATCATTTCTAAGCTCAAATTTCTCCTTGACCTCTGTTGGGGGAGGGAGGAGGTGCTAAAGGATTTTGCACAATATTTTCTTTAAAGACAACATCTTAGAGAAGTCTCTTTTAGTACCATTTTTTTTTTTTTTGCCATTTAGATACTAAGTTAGCTATGCAAAGAAAGAGGAAAAGAGTGTTATGTCTCAATAAAGTGGCTTGATCTCCATACAGTGGAATTGCAGCTAATTAATGGTAAATGAAAGTCTGGCTATATGGGTTAATTGGAAGATCAAGCATTCTAGATTAAAGGATCCTTAACCTGCATAGTCTAATGGTTGCCTGTTAAAGTAAAATTGCAAAAGGTTTTATTAAACATACTGTCTGTATATATACATCAGGCATACACATGTCTGTGTACATGTGCACGCACCCAGAGAATGGCTGTGTACACATGTACACTTTATGTGTATCTATCGATATATATTGTAGTCAATCTAAAAGTACTGCATATTAAAACAAATCTTCAGGTGGTCCTAGCTTAAGCATCTTGGATTTCTCCAAACATAAATATCATTCACAGTTTTTAAATGAAAGTGCATAAAAATATTGGTTGGAATTATTTCATTTCTACATGATATATCATGAGCAGCCAAAATTCCCTAGGTTTGGTAAGTATTCCACCCAAAAGGACAATGCTGCCTATTTTTAAAGCAAGAGATTTCAAAATGCCCAAGTGGGACTTCCTGCAGATTTGTATTAATGTGCAGGCTTGTCTGGTTACTAGAAAATGTATGTAAGTGTGTGATGTGTGTATGTGGGTGTATGTGTCGAATGGGTAATAAGCATAGAATGAGGAATTTGCAAATTGATGTGTAAATGTGAATATCAACTAATAAAAAATAGTAGCCTATGCATATTTACTATCAAAATGCAAGCACCTCACTCTACACATATTACCCAAACATATATACACAGTATGTTTGTAGAAATGCCTGAAAGTCTACTAATGAAATTATCATAGTCCATTTATGAAATTATAGACAGGCCAGGTGCCCCCAAAGCACACAAACCCCTCACTATTTCTCCAAATATTGATTGCTATGGCCCAGGCATTGTGCTGTCAGCTCAGCTCCACACACTTGCCTGCTCTGAGTGTAGGGTATTGGCTGCCTGATCTGCATATTTATGTTCCCTCAGTTCCCACCTTCAGGCCCTAACCGTATCCAGCCACGCTGCCACCTGAGCACAGCAGAGACAATGGAGCTTTCCGTTGGCCCAAATCCAGAAAGCCCATTTTCACACTAGTCACCAGGCTTGTTTGGCTAAATTCCCTCAATAATCTTACCAGTCCCAGCCACCACTCTTAGCTCCACATTTTGCATAGTGTTTCACTAAACTTGTTTTTCCTTTTTTAATCCTAAATTACTGATCATCTGATATATTCATCACCTATCTAACAAATGCACAAAGAGAAAATTATGGGGCACTTTTTTGTAAAGTTGAGACCAACTTCCTATGATTTTGTTGTTGTTGTTGTTAATCCTCGCCTGAGGATATTTTTCCCGTTGATTTTTTTTTTTTTTTTTTAAAGAGAGTGGAAGGGAGGGAGGGGGCGTGAGAGAAACACTGATGTGAGAGAGAAACATGGATTGGTTGCCTTCTGCACACACCCTACCAGGACAGGGATTTTATGTGCCCTTGACGAGGAATGGAACCCAAGACCCTCGGTTTGTGGGCCAGTGCTCTAACCACTTAGAAACCCAGGCCAGGGCCTATGATTTTGTTTAAACACAACCCCTCCCATAAACAAAACAAAACAAAACAAAACAAAACAAAACAAAACAACAAACCTTCCTGTGAAGCATTAAGTAATCTTCTCTAGCAAGGAAAATCCTGAAGCCAAAACACATCTGCTTTGATGAAGAGATGAAATAAGTTTCGGCAGTCCTTTTTTGCACATATGTGCCTACCTGTGGAATTGGGCTAAGTGATCCTTATTGCCATTATACCCCAGGGCTACAACTGACTGAGGCTTCAAGGTTTGAAGGGGCTAAGCATGAAATACAAGATCCCTGTGAGTTCAGACTGTTTGAATCCAGGCAATTTCATTGGCTAAGAAAATCCTTTATATGTTAAATATTACTTTTTTTCCCACCAGGAAAAAAGTTTGTAAGTTTGCATAACATGATGATTGCTAAACATTCATGAATTCAGCTCTATAAAGGGTGCAATATAAACCAGAGTTTGGTTTGTGCTTGAGTCAGCTAAAAAGAACGCTTTCCACACAATAAAAACTAAAAATAGAGAAAAACTTGGAGTACATTGTTGCCACCTACCCTATAAGATTTCAGTGACCACTCTTCAGCCAATAATCTACCCCCAACACCCTTTCAACAGTTTGATCCTTCCTTCTACCTAATGGCCCAGGAATGTTCAGTAAGTTTCAGTCTCCTCCCTGGACAGCTTAAAACAGCAAGATCTGTGACTCTGCTTTTTTAAAAATGAACATTCCAATACTTAACAGGACTTGCAGACTTATAATGAAAAAGATTCTGTAGTATCGCATGTTTAAGGACAAATCCAGGCAACAAATGTAGCAGCAATCAAGATCAAGCTCCTGTAGCATCGTCCCCACCGTGTAGCACAGCACAGTCAGTGCTATTAGATAGAATACTTATGCTGTCTTTAAAGAACGTGTGTACAAAACGTCACTCAATTTGAAATGGGCTGTCAAAGAAAATGTAGCTTAACATGCCAATTTGAAGCTGGAGCACTGCTTTCCCTTAATATCTATGATGATGATGATGATGATGATGATGATGATGATGATGATGGTGATGATAACTATAATATGGCTTTCTGGTTTGCTCACTACTAATCTTGTGGCTCTTAACATTTGCATGACACTTTTTTAAAACATTGGTGACTATTCAAAATTTCTTATCCACTCGTGCTAATGGCCACAAAACCAGCCCGATGCTTTCGCCGAATTTTAACGCAGATTCTTGTACTACAGAAAATGTAGGCCGGTTAATCACTCCTGCCAAAAAGCTTGAAGACACAATCCGTCTGGCTGAACTAGTCATTGAGGTTCTCCAGCAGAATGAGGAGCATCATGCAGAGGTGAGCGGCGCGTGGGAAATGGCCCAGGTTCCTCAGCTGCGGCTGCGGAACGGAGGGGACAGGTAGCGTTGGGAATGAGGTGCCTTAACCCCCTTTGCTTTCCACTGGCCTTGCCAAGAGAGTGCAAGTGGAAGGTGGGTGAGGAGAAGCCTGGGAAAGTCTGTTGAATACAACCCAAAAGGGATTGTGTGTTGTACGTTTCGGCTTCAGTTTTCAGATGTTTCTAGCCACAAGCCAAAGAGGTGAGTGTATTTTAAACTACTATGCGAGCAGCATATGGTTATTGTCCGGAGCACGCAAAATACTTTCTGGTCTTTTGTGGTTGTTTTTGTTGCCACTACTGTTGCTTTTATTTCTTTTATTTGGTGTGTGGATCACAGGCCACATTGTTGGATTTATCTTCATTTGTTAACCTCAGGTGACATAGATGGCTACACGCAGGGACAGAGTGAATTATTCTATGTTGTTCCACTTGTTGATTCTCCAACATACATCTAAATAGATACAGCTTCCTTTTTCTTACAGACCACTGTCAAAACTGTGGTTTCAGTGATAATAATGATAAACCAAGGGATTTCAAGGCTAACTAAGTCCCAAACCTGTAAGGTCTTAAATAATCCAGTCCTCCAAGAAAGACCCCAAGGTTTCATTGGGGTCCCACTGTGAAAACACTGCCTCCTTCAACCCTGAGGCTTCAGGTCGTAGCTCTTTCTGAAAATCACACTAACTCTCACTCTTCCTCTCCATTCAACTCTACAGCATAAGGAGCAGAAAAGGCAATCCATAACCGTTATTTCTCAAGCACCTAAAATGGTCATTCCTGTGACTAACTGAAATTGACAGTACAGTTAACTAATATCTAATACCCATAAACCCAGTCATCCCGAATAATGCCTGTTTGCATATTTAAATTTCCTCCCTGTTTTTCTACTGTTCCACTCAATCGTGGCTGATCGTGGCAGGGGAAAGAGGTATGTGCCTAAACCGAATGAGCCAGCCACCTTCTGTCATAGTCTGTGCATGCCCTTCCAGTGACCTGTCTTCCGATGGGACTTTCCCGGGGCTCCCGCTTTCTAACACTGACCAAAGGAATGTAACAGCAACTTGCAGGGGGCTGCTTGTGACATGGGGGGCCCTCCGCAGCGAGGGCAATGTGGGGGGATCCTCTCGTGCGTGCATGAAGCAGTTGATACACCTGACCACGACTGCAGTTACATCCCGACACGTGTCTCCTTCCTGCCGTGACTCTGTCCTCAGCCTGTCCTAGTCCCTCTGTCCGTCTGTATTTACCGCAGATGAGTCCCGAGCGTGGTAACCAGTAGCTGCCCAGAGTGATACTAATCTCCCTCTACGACTGTCTGTATGTGAACCGTATATACAGCATTTATATATAGAGAGAGTGCCACAGAATCGTTACTTGTATGGAACCCGCCCAGAAATGGGGTGAAGACCCCTCAAGATGGGTGTAGGAGACAGGCCTAGCCAGCACCCTCCAAACAGAGGCCTAGGACTAACATCCAGACACATCAAATTAAGTTGGGCTAGAACTGTTTCCTACTCTATCCCATCTGATAACAGTTCTTTCCAGGTTGGGGGCATTTGGGGTTCAGGTGATGGTAAGTATGTTCTTCCTGGGTGTCCGCAAGGGTAAACTCCGGAGGAGTGGTGGGCTCGGGACTGCCCTCCCCTGATAACAAACCAAATCACACATTTTTAAAGACATGCACACAAAGAAGAAGGTCTTCCTCAGTCACTGTTGTACTTTTAATTAAATGAAAGAAGGAAAATGGCACATGTCCTTGATTTCTAACCAAGTTATTTTTGAGGCTGCTACAGGCTAAGAAAAGATGACTATTTTCCCAAATTACTACAAAGAGGTACCAAAGGAACACTGATATTCCAAAAAAGAGTTTTCTTTTTCACTTTTCCCCAAATACTTTTTCACTAAGGGCTAATCATCATCTGAAACTGCTCTAGTAACCATTATCACAAAAATATTTTAATCTTACATGTTCAAAAGCCAGCCAGGGTAAACATCAGTTCAGTTCTGTTTTCATTTACTAGCTTTAGAAGTTAGGAATGAAAGCTTCAGCATGCTTTGGAATTTGGAGACCCAGTTGGTTTTTAGATAAAAGTACAGGATTATTTCCTGAATTAGTCATTTCACCCAAAAACAAAACTTCCTCACTCAATCAATCAAAAGCTACCTGTGTGCTGAGCACTGAGGCGATGGCCTCTGTGCTTCTTTGAAGGACAAGGAGGCAGAGATAATATTGTCTTCGAGCAGAGAAGGCAGAGTGGCCAGGAGCGCGGGCTCTGTGCCAGAGATGCTGGAGTTTGAATCGCAGCTATGCCTCTTCCTTGCTCTGTGATCATGGCCTAGTTCAGCTGTGGGCAAACTACGGCCCGCGGGCCGGATCCGGCCCGTTCGGCTGTTCTATTCGGCCCACGGAGCCTAAAGAGCGGAGGGTGCTCTTGCTCTCCCCTCCGCTCCTTTACTTTGAATTTCTATTAGTTCACACAAACACTCCATCCATGCTTTTGTTCCGGCCCTCCAGTCCAGTTTAAGAACCTATTGTGGCCCTCGAGTCAAAAAGTTTGCCCACCCCTGCCTAGTTACTTAACCTCTCTTGTCCTGTAAGTTGGAGATAACTATACACTGAATGGCCAGATTATTATGCATTCAGAGATCATAATAATCTGGCCACTCAGTGTAAAATCTAGCTCATGTGGCAGTTGTGAGGATGGAAGGGTGCATTAAGCAGAGCATCTGGTAGTAAGCCTGGTACATAGTAAGCACTCAACAAAACTCTACTGTTGTGTGATGAGGAACAAATTGGTATGGAAGCAAAAAATATAAAAAGGACCATAAAAAGTACAAACCGAGGTGGAGAGCACCAAATGAATGCTATAGACAGAATATGTTGAAAGGTGAGTGGGTTCATTTCAAGGTGGAGTTGTCCAGACGGGCACCAACACCTGTCCTCAAGGTTCACTGGCAGATTGAATCAATTAATTGGAATCTCATGGGCGGGACTAAGTGTTGAGTGTTGGTCATTGTTAAACTGCCTGGCTGATTACAGTATGTAGCCCGGTCAGGAGCCAGGGGTGTAGCCATAGGTAGGATTTGCCCTGACACGCTAAAGAAAAGGCTGAAGTATGAACATTTTTTCTGCTGCCCGTACTCACTGCCACATTCTTTGGGTGCTCAATAAACTAGCAAATTACTAAATCTTAAGCACGGATCTTGGCTCTGTAGCCATGATGTTTGGTGGCACCACAAATGAAAGTGACAAGCAGACTTGCTCCCACACCAAAAATCAATAATCCTTAAAGCCATTTTAAATTCCAATATAAAGTAATTAAATGCCCCAAGAGAAAAAATTGTCCATGGCTACAAACACATCACATACACACACGTAGTATATGGTAGCAGTGTCATGTTCATCTCTTACCTGCAGCATAATTCTGCTCTCAGAGCCTAAGTTATTCACTCACACACACACACACACACACACACACACACATACACACACACACTACACTTTCATGTATTGTTGCTTCAACTTCCCAACCTCTCTCTCTCTATGTATATGTATGTATATGTATATATGTATTGTGGTAGTACACAGAGGGGTACATATATATATATGGAATTTGTGTACAAAAATACAGTGTGTTCAGTGTGGTTGACTGTACCCCTAACGCATACATTTTTGCCTTTAAATAATGAAAAGCACTAGGTAAGTATTTAGAAGCTGAAGTATAACTTCTTATTTTTTTTGGAAAAGATTTCTAAAGACTTTCAATGCCCACAGACGTTGAGTTAGCTCATGTACAAAAATAGTGTCCACCTGTCTGAGCAAACAAAACCAATAAATATTGTTTTGGTTTTTAATTTTGAAGACTTGCCTTGCCCAATCCAGTCACACAGACTCTGTTCATTTTTGGTCATTCCTGCCCTTGCCAGAATCTTTCCTCCTTCTCGGAGGCGGGTTCAAGGATGAGGTTCTGAAAGAATCCCCTTGGGCGCACAGAAACAGCTCTGGTCTTCCTCCCCTCACAGCCTTACATTTCAATTCTCTCTGTTCACTAGAACCCTAAGTCCCTCTGCCGGAATTCAGGAACGAGCATTCCTATCACAGCAGCCATTGTTCTTCGCAGGGCTACCTACCTATATCCGTGGTCAGCAAACTGCGGCTCGCGAGCCACATGCGGCTCTTTGGCCCCTTGAGTGTGGCTCTTCCACAAAATACCACGGCCTGGGCGAGTCTATTTTGAAGAAGAGGCGTTAGAAGAAGTTTAAGTTTAAAAAATTTGGCTCTCAAAAGAAATTTCAATCGTTGTCCTGTTGATATTTGGCTCTGTTGACTAATGAGTTTGCCGACCACTGACCTATATGATTATTCACACCACAACTGCAGACAATCGCTCAATCATTTATTAAATTCCAAGGAGGGACTGAGTTCTCCAAAGATAGTAAAGGAGGTGCTGGTTATGGTCTCTGGTTTGCAACTTTTAAATAAAGGTGGTAAGAAACAGGTTCAAGGTTAGGCTAAACAATTTTTAATTTCAGGCATTTAGGGCTGGTGTTTTGTCCTGTCATCCTAGGCGGGGAGGGGGGGAAAGCAACTCAGTCTCTCCAGTAACTGTTTTTATCAAATAACTAAAGAATAAGTAGAATAAGTACCAGCCAAGACTTCCGTGTGCCTTCGTGAATTCTGTGAATATCCTGCATCAGGACTGATGACAGTCAGCCCTCCAGTTAGGGTGGGGGTGGGGCCCCAGCAAATTCCAACATGTAGAGGGTCTCTGCCTAAAAGGCTGCTGGCTGGGAGAGCTCAGGGCGGGTTGGAGGCGTCCTGCCTTCGCTGGATTCCGCCAGGTAGTCAGTGAGCAAGCCCCACACCTCAGGGCTCTCATCTCCAGGTGGTAAACCTACAATAAAACCTCCTTGATTCAGACCCAAACATTTGAACTTTGTGACAATTCCATTGCAGATGTGTCTCTTTTAATTTTTCTTAAGTAAAATGTGTAACATGATCTCAACTTTCTCTGGAAATTCTAAAGGCTCTTCTTACAAGTTTCACCTCGGGACCTGCCAAATTAAACCTTTGTGTCTTTGACTTCCATTTGTATGTCAATTTATCTATGATTATTAGAAATTTTGAAAAAAACACTTTTACATTTATAATGTATTCATATAACACCCAGTGAGTACCTTCTACTTTGGTGCTCAGACTGCATTTGAAAGTAGCAACTACCTACTTTTAGGAGGCCCAATAATTTAGGCTTTTATGCTCACCGCCTAGCCCCATGGTCGGCAAACTGCGGCTCGCAAGCCACAATCGGCTCTTTGGCCCCTTCAGTGTGGCTCTTCCACAAAATACCACGGCCTGGGCGAGTCTATTTTGAAGAAGTGGTGTTAGAAGAAGTTTAAGTTTAAAAAATTTGGCTCTCAAAAGAAATTTCAATCGTTGTACTGTTGATATTTGGCTCTGTTGACTAATGAGTTTGCCGACCACTGGCCTAGCCCTTCTCCACAGCCATTACTCTGAATCAGTGAGGTTTTACTGTAAATTAAAATGGAAACAGCAGGTGTCTATTTCCAGCCAAGCTGACCTTGAAGAATGGTCCATGACTTGATTTTTTCCATTTAATTTGCAAACCAGCCACATGTTGATAAAGGAGAAGTAAGTAAAATGAAATCCCATGAAAGAAGAGAGGCAGACCGCTATTCTGCCTCCTAGTGGCTGTTAGAATATCCCCAAATAACAATAGATTACAGAAAAGCTTGGCTATGAACAAACACTTTCATTTATGGAATTATTTCCATAATCATCATTCATGTTTTCAAACGCCTTCCATCTTTTTTCGGTGAATGCTCCTGAAAGTGTTTCCCATGTAAATACTTTACGGCACTGGGTGGGGAGGTGGGGAACAAGACGAGGCTGGCAATGTTTTTGTTTTATTGCTGTCTTTGAAATCAGCAAAAAAGGGCCTGTGACCGCCACTCATTCTGCATGCTCCCTGCCAGATATGATTAGTCAACATGCATGCATGCCTTTGAATTGCATTCACATCTGGCCCAGTCCGATGTGAATGTCGCCCCGAGACCCTGCACAATGATTTCCAAGGACCCACGTGCATGAAAATGAGTTACTTCACTGATATTTTTTGGTTTTCAATGTACATATGTGTCCAATCCCACCCCACCCCCCTCCCCTGAAAAGTAGAAAAGTAAGTCCTCATCTTACTGGTTCCCAGAGTAAGCCTGATCTTCCCTACAGACAGAATATAAAACCAGAGGCTCCCCACTTAAAGAGATTTTTACTCAAACATTTTGTGACAATTGCAACAATGGTTTCCTTTGCCTTGGTATGAAAGAGGAGTAACATTGCCAATGCGTGGAGAAACACGAGTCATCGACCTTGTATGAGACTGTAGACAATTAAGCCCCACACGTGTAGATATAAGTGAACACTCATTGCAAATTTTCAAGTTAGACCAGCAGAAAACCCATAAACACAGTGAAGAAACTCCCAAATTCTAATACCTTAGAGCAAGAACCAGCCAACAACACTGATAAAGAGCATGACCCAAACATACTGAGTTATTGTAAACTGAACAGAAATTCCACGTCTGTCACAGCTACAGCTGAGTCCTCTGACCAGTGGGTCAGATAAAAGACTCTCTAAGGCAGGACTGGAATCCTGAAAAGCATGGCCTTGGGACGCTTAAGAGGCCCAGCTGAATAAAAAATGCTGTTCTCTTTACAATAAAACTACCAAACCCTGCTGATGCACACTGAACCTTGGCCAGCGAGGGCTTCACTTCCCACCTCATGTTGGGGAGTGAGAAGCTCATTGCCTTTTTGTCTGTTGTTTTTCTGCCAAATTTCAAAGGCCTTTGCATGGTGGTCGGACTTGATGGTGGAGCATGCCGAGACGTTCTTGTCACTCTTCGCGGTGGACATGGATGCAGCGTTAGAGGTGCAGCCCCCAGACACGTGGGACAGTTTCCCACTGTTCCAGCTGCTGAATGATTTTCTGCGCACCGACTGTACGTATCATCTTTGACTGTTTGACCTACCTAAGTCGTGTGCAGATGAGCACCTTGTTAAAATGCGTTTATCCCAGACAGACTACAGGTTGGACATAGCTCTTTGTAGTTTTATTATTAATTCAAAAACAAACAAACTTACAGGTGATAGACTTTCTTCCAACAAATGTTCTGTGACAGGGAAGCCCTCTCTTAACTAAGCAGAAGAACCCCAGAGCAGTGTCAGGAGTGGTGTCCGTGGGGTTCTTTTGTTCTGGAACAAGCTAATTAACCTCTTCACATTTTTCAATTTTTATCCAAAGTTGCTTTTTAGATTTAAAAAAAAAAAAAAAGCCTAGCTAAGTAACAGCCTAAGCATCTTGGAGTATCTTACACAACACAGAGCCATAAAGTGGACCTTCCTGCCCAGGGAGAGTGATGAAGGAAGGGTAGCATAGTCTCTCCTCCTGGTAACACCGTGGGAGGAAGGGGGTGGGTGCAAGGAATCCTAGAAGAGGGTCGGTTGCTGTTTTGTTGCTTGTAAAGGAAAATGATTGTTTTTCTTTTTGAGAAGAGGGATACAAATGGATAAAATGTTTTAGAATTCCATTTTCTTCCCATACAGATTGAAGCATGAACTTTGATGCTGTTCCTGTACTTTTTTCTTTCTCTTTTTTGGGGTTAGGGGCTCTCTTAGAAGCCATAGGTTTAATGTCGAAGACAATCCTCTCTGTGTGTATGTTGTATGCTGACAAAGCAACTGTGGGCCCTTACCAAGACTTTGCTTCTCTGTTCTAGATAATTTGTGCAATGGAAAATTCCACAAACACCTGCAAGACCTGTTTGCCCCACTTGTGGTTAGATATGTGGATTTGATGGAGTCCTCAATTGCACAATCCATTCACAGGGGCTTTGAGCGGGAGTCATGGGAACCAGTCAAGTAAGGAAACCTCTTTTGATACCATCGGAGTTTGGGTGCAAATAGCTGGAGAGTCATACAGAAGTGGATTAACGGTGTCTTATGGTTTTCAGTGTTAGCGTGATGGAGAGCAAACACTGGCTGTGTTTCTAACTCGGATGCGTATGGTCTCCTTGGCCAAAGGGGGAGTGGGAAAGAGGTTGATAAATGTTTTATGAAATTAAATCTTTGCTTATTTCACAAGATAAATAAGGAATAAGGGATAGAACCCTGGTTGTGGTATTTGTACTGTGTATCTTACTCCAATGGTGTTTTCCCTAGGAATTAACATTTCCCAAAGTGTGTTCCACAGGGTCTAGACAAGGTGTCAGCAAACTTTTTCCATGAAAGGCCATGTAATAAATCTTTTGGCTTTTCAGGGTACGTGATCTTTGTCACAACTCCACTTTGCTATTGTAGCGCCAAAGCAGCTATAGGCAATTGGTAGAGGAATGATGTGTGTTCCCATGAAACTTAATTTGCAAAAGCAGGAGAGTGGCCTGTAGGCCATAGTATGCCATTCTCTGGCCTAAGCCTTTGAGATGTACTCAAGAAAAGGACTCTATGGACAAATATGGTTAGAAACTTCTATGTACTCCACACCCGTGTCTCCTGGGGAGCCACAAAGCAACCAGTCAGTGTATTTCAAAACTCTAACATAGAAATACAGAGCCTTGTTTAACTCTGCTTAACCCAGGGTTATTTGACCACAGTACTCATTTTGTGTAATGGGATATCAATCTAAAGGACAAATTCCAAAAAATCCTGTGGACTGAATTTAGCATGTCCACACTGCCTGGGGAATCTACTTGAAATGTCTAGCGGATTCACTGCCATCTCCACTCCCAGGCACAGAGGAGGGCCGGATTCCAGATGCTGGAGGGCAATCTCAGACTCTGCTTTCTGGGGACATGGGGTCTCCTAGAGAAATTAATGCAAAATAGCTTTCTCAGCCCTCCTGCCACATCAGAGCTGGGGAGGAAGTGTCTTAACTTACGCTACTGCGAGCAGGTTACTAGGCAGTAGCTCTTTATTTGCAAACACATACCAAGAAATCTGGACTGGAGCTTGTTATTCTCAATTCCGCAACAGTCTCTTACTATGGCCCTGTGACTTTTAACTCATGAGAATAAAACTGGGTCCCTTGATTAACAAGGGACTCTATTTTTTTAATGCTCACTGTAATTTCTACAGTTGTGCTTAAAGAACTGTTGTGAAGGAAAAGGATAAAATGAATAATATTCACATTTTGAAAATAGCTATGGTATTGAAATAGCATTTACTTGCATTGGTTTAGATGTAGAGGCTACTACTATGGACACACACGGGAAGAAATGATTGGCATCCTGCACTGCTTCTTAAAGGGCCCTAGAGCGAGGGCCTCGCCCTCCACTCACTAGCCAGAAGGCTAACAAAGGCAATGAAATTGTTCTCTCATCTGCAAAACTGAGTTTTAAAAATGTCCCTACTCGGTGTCCAAGAATTGTTGAGAAGTTCTGTGACAAGGTCACTAAAGCCATTTTATAATCTGTTCAATTCTTCAGATACCAAGCAAATTGCTGCTAATTCTTTTTTAAAATGTTAACTATTCTTAATATTGTCAGAAGTAAAGACAGAATCAAACTGATTTTCACAGTTGGAAGTCTTATTGTGGGAATATTTTGTTGGGTATTTACAACAAAGTGATTAACAAAATAAAATTTGAACTCATGGATCAGTAATTTAAAGGTCTGAAAATTAGTGAAGGATTAATAGTCATAAATAATAACCTGAGAATATTTTATGTTGATGTATTTTTTATGTAGCTTTTAACATGATTGTGGTTTATCCAATTCATGCTAAATAGGATATGCCCTTCAGAGTATGTAGATATATTTGAAAGTGCCAACTAAAACATAGGCTAAATTAAAATTCATGGAAACCACATATTGTATTAGGGGATTTGTATACAAAGTGTGGATACCATGGGACAGATTTGCAGAATGATCAGCAGGAAACAAAGGGGAAGGATCTTGGGGACATGCTTATGTGCTGAAAGGAATGAGTCTCTCTGTACTTCCTTCCATGTGAAGAGAAACAAAATAAGAACAAACATTTATCTGACCAGCTAGGGGGTTGATAAAGAAGCAGAGATTCATTTTTCTTTGTGGATGTTTTTCTAAGTAAAGAATGATTTTTTGGAATGATTTTCATCAAACTTACTCAAAACAAGAAACTGACTTACATAAGTAGATTTGGTTTCCTCAATCTTTTCGAAGTTTGGCACGTGATCCCCCAATACACACACATAGAGAGACCACAGCCTTTCTTCAAACATTTGTTACATTCAGTTCTGTTCTTCCACTTTTCAAAAGTCAGAAATATAGGTATCTGATCATAGGTTAAATGACTGCAAAATGCACTGTAAAAGCTTCCTTCCTGAGAACTGGTGTTCAAATGTTAAAGAAAAACAGCACTGTGACAAGCTTGCTAAAAACAGGTTTTAAATATCCTTCAGGTTTTCTTAATTTGAAATATGGCCACAGAAAAGAAAATATCATCATCACCAGGGTTTGGTACAAGTTATTTGGCAGGAAGAATAAAAGGCTCAGTCCTAGTGCTGCTTTCTCTAGAGGGATGACCTCCCACCTCTGCAAGGAGAGCGAAGGGAGGCTCATCGCAGTTCCCATCAAGCCAGAGAGAGTCGCGGTTAGAACCTCTGTGCTTTGGCAGGGAGTGTTAGCACTTAGCTGCTCGCCACAGCTGAAGACAGACAGCCTCCCCAGGCCAGGCTTGAGCTGGAGCTCAGAGCCCTCTCCTGGAAATGTCACCAGGCCACCACCCAAGCGGGGCAGGTGTGCACAGCCCTCCGGCAGCCCTGAGTATCAGCTTTTGGTCCTAACTAGCAGATGGACAACATTTCCACAAGCTCTTTAGAGTTGGTTCGCTGTTAGTCAAGTCACCATGGAAGAAAACTTAGAAAGTGTCTAATCCAAAGCTTGCCAAGCCTAGTACCTTCTCCACACTACCCTCTCCTTGGCAGATCCTCTCTCGATCTCCAGGTGAACACCTGTAGGCACAGGGAATCCCAGTGTCATGGTTCCTATTTCAGGAGGGGATGACTCTGAGTGGAGAGCTGAACCCTTGCTGTATATACATGGAAAATCTGGATTTCTCAAAATGCACTTTCCCTCTCTCTGCCTGAGGTATACATATGGAAATTATTTTTTAAAATAGTATTTTCCAGATTGTCAAAGATGTCAATATCTTAATGAATAATAAACTGTCAGACCAAAGACACCTTAGCGATATGTAGATGGCCTGGTTTGAAGCAGACAAGTTGTAGGCACGCAGTCAGACTCCCAACTCTGCCAGCAAAGTGCTGTGTCACCTTGGGCAAGTCAGCAGACCTTGCTGTGCCTCAGTATCTTCCTTTGAAAACCAAAGACGTTGAATACCCAAGACTTTTTCAACACTAACCTTCTAGAAAATGTGATTTTCCATATTCACATTTGATCACCATTGCCTCCTTAGCACCTAGAACAGGGCCTGGGACATAGGTATTCAGTGAGTATTTATTGATTAACTGACCTTTATTAGGGAGCCCATATAGGCTGAAAATTGTAAGGATACAATAGAAAAACTATGGGAAAGGAAGAAGAAAAAGATATAGCCCCCTGTTGGTGATTTCAGTCTAGCTGGTTCTGAGCAACAAGCACGCAAGAAAAATGACTTTAAATATTCACCATTGTATTTACCAAATAACATAAGGAAGAGCTTAGCCTGGAAGGGGATGAACTTCCCCTGAAGAGTCATGAAAGAAACAGCTGGGAGCCCAAGATTTCAAGAGGCGCAGAGGTGCTGGAAAAGGGCATGAACAGAAGTAGAAACACGGGGGCAAGTGGGGTGTGCAATGGAAACTCAACGCCCTATTGGGCCAGCATGGATTATAAAGGAGGCAAGTGATTAGGTTGGAGAAATGTGTGGGACCTTCTAAAATCCCAGGAAGTTTGCAACTTTATTCTCTGGGTTGTGCATTCTAAACAGGGGCTTTACAGCTCCTGGAGCTGGTGCAAATTGGTTCTTGGTGTGGGAGAGGGAAGAAATATCTTGCTCTTGTTATGTACATTCACATACAGTATATTGGTGCTAGTACATTTTCATGGGAAGGCAGTTGGGTGGTTCAATGATGATAATGAATAAAGGGTTGATAAATACTGCTCAGAACTCTGAGACTTCAGATTGCCCATGCCCCACAGGAGGAATCAGACTTAAGAATAAGCACAGAGAGAGACATTCGTGTCCAGAGCACCGAGAGATGACAAGATGTATTACATATATTCAGCAACGAATGGCTGATAACATAGGAGACATCCGTATCTTACTTCTAACCCATCCATAAACCTAAAGCTTCTTTGAGAGAAGACCCAATCATGTCATCTCTGCAGGGAGACCCAGTCTCGATTATAATCAATTCCAGAAGCAAGGAATGACTCTCACTCTAGTCATTGCCATCAGCAGAAATGATGAGGTGCCCACATAGTTGTAGCTTTCATCCATGTGGGAGCGAGCAGATGAGAATTTTTTAATCCAATGTTCCAGAGATGGAGCCCTTTGACATGCATGGGAGTGATCCTTTTTCAGCACATCCCCAAAATGAATGAGTCTAATTTTTAACATTAGCAGATGTGAGGATTGCAATTCACACTTCTTCTACTATTCACAGATATCCAATTATGATTCTCACAGAGAAGCATGATGGACTTTTTAGGTAGTTGCTAACGGGCCCTCTAAAATAATAATTGGTTATATCCATCAGCAGATCCACATGTATATAATGCTTAGACTTGCCTCTCTAATTATTAATATGTTATTAATATCCAAATGAAATATTAGTAACCTTAGTAATGCACTATATTATTTTGCTAAAAGCAGAAATATCAAGCATGCTTCAGCCTTCTGAAAGCAGAGCATTATAATATGTCACATGAAGGAAATGTTTTATGAGTCCAGCTCAGCAGTCCAGCCAAAATATCATATTTTGCAAGTACAATATGTTCTGATTAATATAAGTATTTTTTAAATTTGTGTGCAAAACGAAGCTCATTTCTGATTTGTGTACCCACCATCCACTAATATGTTTAAAGTAAGTTGCTTTTGCATACATTTGTATGTTATTCATTTCTAGCTACTTTTAATTTGCTCAGAATTGACATTTTAACTTTCCACACTGCCATCTCTAAAGCTCTCCTAATTCTTCAATCGTTATTCAGTGTGTGCCTCATCTAATGATCACATGTGCTTATGTGGGCTTACACATGTCTCAGTGGAAATCGCCAATGATTTTGTTACATGGCAGTGTTTAAGACTGTGACCCACCAGGGACTGAATGCAAAGGCAAATTCCCAGTTAAACAGAGAAATGTGAACAGAAAGTGCCATTTTCCCTTCTACTGAACTGTTATATTTAGCTTCTTCTTTTGACCGTTCCCACAAGAGCACCCTTTAGTCCCAGGTAGAAAAGCACAATTCATTTTCCCATCTGTGAAGGTAAAGGACACACCTGTGAGACACCTGTGTCCCTTAAGGAAGAGAATGCCATGTTGGCAATTTGCATTCTAGGTTTTTCCATCTACAAGCCAGGTTTTTCCATCTACAAGCTATGTTGTCATTGTGAAAGAATAACTTGTTTCTAAAGGGAGACACCTGTTCAGACTACCTATAGGGGCCAGGTTTTCTGACTTGCCCCCCTAAGCAAGCCCAGAGGTAGCTCCAGCCCTTGCACGAGTTCTGTTAGTCAAACACAGCTTGCCCGGGGCAGAGCTGCTTTGGCAAACTCGCTCTTCTCCTGCAAGATCCAAAAAGAAAGCCTCAACTCCTTTGCCAAAGTGCTGTCAACCCTCCTTACACAGGAAGGCTCCTCTCAGATGCATAGGCTGGGCTCCACCGTGCCAGTGACTCTGGCTGGATGAACACCCTTAAAATGCCACTACAGAGTCACACGATGCCAGCCTGGGACAGCATATGACACAGTCCTTGGAAGAGACATGGTTGACTCGAGTTGGGGTTATTGATTTGTTTTATTTTTCTCTCTCCAGTCATAAAGCCCTTCCTCTCTCTTTCATCACATCAGTTGATTGATCTTTGTTCAAGAACAAAAAGCTTCTATAAAGTAACACTTTTAAATGATTTATTCATTTTTAACTTAAATTTTAACTTCTTATAGAAAAATACATCTTTAATTTTCACAAATTAAAAACACCTATAGAACAACCACACAGATCAAGAAACAGCCCCCCTCAACACCCCAGGAGCCCCTGCCATTCATTCTAAGGTCTCTATCTCACATTTGAGGGCAATCACTATAACATGAGGCCACATTTTAAATCCACTTGTGGCCAAAGAATTTACTATAAGAGCTAAATTTGTATGTGTGTTTTTAATTTGCAATGTCTAAATATTTCTTCATTTTAATTGGACTTAGTTTGAGAGGGGACGTTTCCGTTGTTCTC
Source organism: Plecotus auritus (assembly GCF_963455305.1). Classification (NCBI taxonomy): domain Eukaryota; kingdom Metazoa; phylum Chordata; class Mammalia; order Chiroptera; family Vespertilionidae; genus Plecotus; species Plecotus auritus. The sequence goes on from NC_137773.1 coordinate 127,467,713, forward strand.
AAGTGTTCTGTAAAATTATTTGAAGCCAGTCATTCTTGACACAATTCCTTCATCTTTGCCATCAACTCAGATGCCCCATTGCACACACAGCTGTTTACAGAAGTAGCAGTTGGAAAGAATTTTGTTTCTGTCCACCACCACCTTGTGGGTACATTTCTTGTTACATCGTGTAGCTAATATCTGACCCAAGGAATGTGCCTCCATCAAAAACAGGTTACAAACAAAAGTAAGAAAAATAAGGTGCTCCACCCTTTCCATCCCAGCTACTCCTCAGCACCCTTAGCCACAGCAATGCCAAGGATTCCACGAACTTCAAGTTTCTAGCACAGGACAAGTTCTAGACGCTCATGGCAATGGACTTGGAAGCTGCAGACCCTGCACAAAGACATTGAAATATGTGATCATGGTGGAGAGGTGTCCATGACTGTCCATGCTTTTAAGTCACTCTGTGGTTAATTTCTCCATTAAACTCTGTCATTTCCTCTGACTGCTGAGCCACACCACCGCTGCCCATCTGTCAGCTACTTTCTGAAGTGTGTTGCTGTTGTCTTGCTGTGGACTTAGCCAATTTATTTACACCTGTTGTGTGCTTCTGCCTCATCTGCATTGTCACTGTGATGGTATTTTTTCTTTCTGTCTGTTTCTTCCACAGGAGTTTAACCAGTAACCTACCCAATGTGAACCTACCCAATGTGAACCTTCCCAAAGTACCAAATCTACCAGTTAACATCCCTCTAGGCATCCCACAAATGCCTACTTTTTCGGCACCGTCATGGATGGCTGCTATATATGATGCTGAGTGTGTATTCAGTTAACATTAGATCTAATTTAAATTTAAGTGATCTTGGCATGGATATGTCTTGTTTATTTCTATACATCCCATATAACAGAGATGGAGAGGGATAATTAGACATATTTTGCTGATCATACAGAGACAATATTGTTTATTTCTGGCATGTGGCTTGTTTGTAAGATATTTGCTATATATACAGCACTAACAATTTTTCTTACGCCCACTGAATGCTTGAGGACTATGTTTCACTTCCTGAATTCTTTTGCAAAAAGATCCTGCCCATGTTTTGTTGTTTTGTTTTGTTTTTAATACAGGTGGCATGGCTTTAGGAGTTATTCATCCAGAAATAGTCCAGGAAACCTCTTTCATGGGCTGACCCGTCATCTCTGGCCTGATCCAAATTTAAGAGGGAAGCACACCTACCTGAAGCTTTTTAAAAAATAAATAAATAAATAAATAAATAAATAAATAAATCCCAGAGACTGTTTAAACCAGAAAGTGTATTTCTGGTGTCAGCAAATGGCAGGCTATAGTAGCAGGACGTTGAGGGCTAAATGAAAATTTCTGAATGGATCAAGCCCCAGTCATGTGCGTAACAACACTCTCCAAGGTCATCATGTAGCACTGTGCGCTGAGACCTAGGTAGCAAAGTCTTTAAATGTGAGACTGCAAGACTGAACAAACAAATAATGAAGTTTTTTGGTAGCGGTATCCCCTGTGGTCTGAGTGTAGAAACTCTTTACAAATTCCGGGCCACACGGGGTTTGTTTTCTTGGAGGCCGAGCCATCCCTTTCATGCCAGCCAGCAGGTCAGGGGAATGGAGGCTGAGCAGCCATTTGTCCCAAGGCTTTGGAAATGAATCCTCTCTTTCCTCAGCAAGAAGAAGATCCAGCACCTCTCAATTCCACCTCAGGGAAATGAAATGAGAACCACGTGCATGATTTAATAAGTGAAATAAGGCTTTGCGATGCTGTGCCCCCTTTGATCCTTTTCTTGGACCACAGCTAATTATAGGCCAGATAAGCTTTTTCTTGAAAGAATAAATTGGCACGTTTTCAAAGGGAAGTGTTAGTATCAAAGGAATAAAAAATGATCTGAAACTGGCAGTGAGTTTTGAAACCTCGAAAGCACATCCGTCAAGATGGCCCTGGACATTTGCATTGTGCTGTGATGCAGGTAGAGCACGGGACCTGAAAGCCACTGCTCTGCCGGGCTCCTCCAACGCTGCCCGTATTTTTTAAAAACTGAGCTTGTTCACAAGTTCACAATGAAATCATAGGGGTCAGTGTGTCTGTTTCTCTTTTAAAGATGAATCACACCTCTAAAAATTTATATCTGAAAAAAACACCCATAAGTCATATTCATGCTAAGATGACTATATTAAAAGTTAGATTAGGTATTATCTGTTAATAATTAAAAATAAATATCTGAAAGCTTTTTACCTTCTTCTCTGCATGCTCTGTGACATTGTTTTTGAAAAGATATGAATCAAGACATTGTAATAAAGCAGATAATGGTCTCTGTCGATTAATTAAGGCATGAGTGGGAACACATTTTGGTAACTGCTCAGCAATCAAAATAATCTTGGTGCTATTGCCTTAACATTAACAGTTTATCTTAAAAATAAAAAGAAAATATTCTTTTCCTCATGTCAAAACTTAATAATAAGCTCTTCAAAGAAAAAGAAAAAAACCCTAGAAGAATTTTTTGAAACTCCGAAACCAGATGGGTGTCAAAATGTTGTTGTAATAAATACCAATTATTGCATTCATATGTACTTAATGATTTAAAACATACAACCATGCAGTTCCAAAACGGGGTTTAGACTAGACAAAGTTGGGGTTTCTTTTTCCCAAGCCTAGGATGGGGTAAGGGGGAAGGCTGAACCTCCACGGAGAAACAAAGCGTCCCCCCACTTTGGAGCAATGCATATGGCAGTATCTGAAAAGAAGGCCTAGATTCTCAATCGCCCACCAGGAAATGCCTGATTCTATATCTTTTCATAATTCCAGTTTCCTCCTTTGCCACCTTTCATTTGAAGGTCGTGTTTCCATGTTACCTGCTCCTCCGTGTCAGATACGTCTACGTACTGACCTCAGACTGGTCTGTCCTTGAAAACATGTCCCTGTTGGTCAAGGCCGTAGGCTCCCTCTCGGCATGTTGGGAGCATCCCCCCGCCACCCCGCAGTAGCTGTGTATGCATTTATGCACTAGCTATATTTCTCTCTGAAGCATTAATTCAATGCAGCTGGCATCTGTCACAATAGAAACACCCACTCTCATCTGTTTCTATAGACGATGTCAGAACAAGTGGTAATGCATGGTGTGTTGGACATTTTATAAATTACTGTGTTAGCATTAGTGGTATGCGAGGAAGGGGGTGGGAGGTGGCCACCCCTCAGAGCTCCAAATGGGATTGTTAAAAAAGAGAAAGCCAGCCAGAGAAGGGCAAGAGGGTGAGAGATGGAGCGTTTCCCATACACAGGCTTTCCGTGGATGTCCCAGGTAAAAGTTTCTTACACATCATTGTACAGAACGGAATCAAGACCAATTCCTCCATCTGGACTGGGTAAGATGGTGCAATGGTTTTAAAAAAAAAAAAAAACAAGCTTTGCAAATATCTCTTGTCCACTCATCTCCCCACCCCCAACCTCATCCTGGGGCTGCCTATGCGATGGGCTGGTCTATTGGAATAATAACCAATCTGAACAGACGCATGGATTCAAGGTATCCAGGTGGACTCGTCTCAATTTGAGTCACCCCCACCTCTCTCCAGCTCTTCAAGAGAGAAAGCAGGTCCTCGCTCACCACTTTGTTAGCACTGTCCCTTTAGAACTCCAAGTCTGTGCAGTCTCCAAGAGGCCTCCGTCTGGAGGGGAGCTGGGGAAATGCATGAAGCCCGAATTTTAATAACTGCATGTTGCCATGTAGTTATTATTTGTTGAGACTTACTTCTCCCTCTGGTTTGTGGCCTTCATCTGAATCATCACATGTGTTAATGTGGTTATTAAAAGAAGGCTGATTTTTACCATACACTGTTCTCCTGGCCGTTATAGGGCAATACATCCCTCAGACTTCGCACTGGTCTGAATAATTGGCTGAACAAAGCCGACTAGGTCATGTATGGTAAAACTCAAAATCTGCCGGTGGAGAATGCCCCCACCTCCACCGCCAACACGCGTCGTTTTGTATGTTGAAGCTACTGTTTGCCTCAAGCCTTCTAGTCCCAGTTGTCTTTGTGTCAGCTTTTCAGAGCTGAAGGCTAGTGGGTAACTCTTGGCTTTTTATTTTTACCCTGCCAGCAATGGATCAGGCACCTCAGAGGATCTGTTCTGGAAGCTCGATGCCCTTCAGACCTTCATTCGGGACTTACACTGGCCTGAGGAAGAGTTTGGGAAGCACTTGGAGCAACGGCTGAAGCTGATGGCAAGTGACATGATAGAATCTTGTGTCAAAAGGTAAGCCCAGTGCCTGGGCAGTCTCTGCACGCCTTTCCCACCACACACTGGCCCAGGGCAGGGATGATTGGCCATAATTTGGAGTTTGTTTGTTTTTTAGAAAGTGATTGATTATCAAGGTCAGTGGGAGTGGTGGCTACCCAAGTCCAGCTTCTGTTCACCTGCCCTACATCTGCCCCACACCTGCCCCAAGCAAACAATGTGGCTGTTATTTCACTGAGTTCCATAGGAAAGGCTCCATGTCGGTTCTTGTTTGTATCTCTGACATCCAGCAGCATCTGGCACAAAATACTTAGTAAACATATTTTAAATGTAGGAGTGTGGTATGCGTGGTGGGCAGCTAGATGGAAATCAAAGAAGCACATTCTATTCCCGAGCCAGCGAATCCAGTGCAGGAGCAGGAGGAATCTAGTGAATTTCCAGCCATGTGGGCAGGACCTGAGCAGCATCATTCATTCTCTACATGTGAACCAAGCCTGTACTACCTGCCAGCTATTAGTTGTCTTGTGCAAAATCTAACTAGATATCAACAAGAGGGCATGAGACATGTTGCCTGCTTTGTCCCTGTGGATTGTGGGATTGAGGTGGGAAGGCTGCACTTGCAGTCCCCAAGTGGACTGTTCTGAAGGCAAGGAGAACAGCACGCATCCTTTCTACAGGAATTGTTTGAGCTCCTCCTCTCTGCAGGCACAGTACTGAGTTCCCGGCGTACCAATGACTGCACCCTTCCTTCATGGAGTGTCTGTATCCATACAGCCTCCGACACCATTATCATCACCCTGTCTATCCCCAGACACATATCCAAGTGCTTTTGCCAGTTCCCAACAATTCCATTATAATTCCTCATTAAAAAAAAAAAAAAAAAAAAAAGACCATAAGCATCACAGGACACTTGGATTTCCATACGTTGTGTAATTTAGTTGATGGACCAGTTGTGGGAGTTGGGGACTGGGTTTGGCTGGGAGTGCTCTGAATTCATCGTGTTATATCTTGGAAAAAGAAAAGGAATGTAATAGCATCAAAACTGGAACCGAAAGGCAGAAAAATGACATAGTCACAGGTAGGTGAGCTTCTTGGCAGGAATTAGAAAGAGCAACGTGCTATGGAGAATCCTCAGGAAACTCAAGTCCCAGTGATCCAGATTCTGTGCTTTGTCCTTTTCTTCCCACTCTTGGAATCCAAGGCAGGCCTATTTCTCAACCCCAAGGTCAAAATGTTTCCTTAGGGTTTTGACTCTCACCATCTGTCTCAATTTTAGGAAAAGCCAATCTTTTCCTATGGCTAAACCATTTCACACAAAAACTGCTTGTCAAAGTGGCTCCTCTGGCAAAACGCTCTTCCCTGGTCATCCCTGGGACTATAAAGCATTAGAATTAAGGCCCACTAGCTTCTGATCTGTGCACACGGTTGTACAGAAAGACACCCGTGCCCTTCTCTGGAGAGCCAGTCTTTTGAATAGATAATAAGTAATAGGAGATGACATATAGGGTGGGATAGTGAGTCAGCCACTCAACGAGTGTGAGCTCTTTAACAGCAGGCAGTGTATCTCATTCATTTTGAGCTCCTCGCCCGTCCCAGGTCCCAGCATCATGCTCGACACATGGTAGCTGTTAAGTAACTGTTTATTACTACAAGTCGGTCACCTGCACATGTACTCCTGACCCTGGTGTCCCTTCCAGTTAAGGCCCCAGTCTAAGCACAAACCAGACAAGAGCAAACATGAGTGGAAATATTGTCCCCAGACAGCCTGAGTCAGAGGGTAAGACATGAAGCAGTCTGTGGGTGTTTTAAGACATAGAGCCCACATTAGGAGAGCCTAGAACCTTTGCTTTCCTCTTTGGGACAGAATAAAGGTCCCCTGTTCTAGGATAACAGAGTAAGAACATGATTTTATGGATGTAAATATGCAACACCAAACGTCAATCGGTACTCCTCATTGCCAAGTTTCTAAGAAATTGAAATCACTCACTTGATGACATCATCCACTTAATGAACCTGACAGAGCCTCTAGTCTAGTCTATATCAGGCGCTGTGCTCCACACAAAACACGGCGCCCTAACTCTGCCCTCAAAGAGAGTCAGGTGGATTAAATGACCTCTCCATTCCTGCCTTTTGTCCCGTAGAGCCTTCTCGGTCATATTAATTTTGCATCCAGCTTCCTGTTTTCACAGCCCCATGCTCTAAGGGCTATGAGCAGCCCTCCTATGAAAGCAGAAGATGATTACTTCATTGTAAGGGATCGATTTAGCATTTCCCTGTCTCAAGTTGGACCAGGACTGGCCAGTGAGCCTCAGAAGATCAGCACAAGGACCTGTCCAACTCAGTCCCCATCAGGCCTCCTTTGCACAAAACCAGAAAATGATGTATTTGCAGGGTAGCTTAAAATGATCATCGTGATTAGAAAGCTACATCAGTGCACCGAGTCTTTAGAAGCCAAGATACATTTATCTTTAACATGATCATATAATATATAGGAGTGTTTTAAGGCATTTTTTTAGTAGTTTTCTTAAGAGCTGGGCTTCCAACCTTAGAAATTATACTTGGCTTCCCTTGTGCACCCAGGGTGTGTTAGCAAGCTGGCATCCTCTCCGAGCTAGCTAGCTGTGTGGTCCCTCTCTGCACTGTTAGGAAACTGCTACAAATGCCTCTTAAAGCAATGCCTTCCTGGTGGCTGCGTGATCTCCAGAACCTGACGGGGACAATGCTGAAAAGAGGCATTGGACAAAGGACCTTTAGTAAAACCACTTACTAACCAGGTGCTTTTCTCTAAAGACATGTGATGAGGATGTAACCCGCTTCTCTGAAACCTTTCAAACCATAACTGGGCCCCTTTACAGGCTGATATCAAGGATTAGATCTCACACCTGTAGCACCAGCTGGCCATGTTGGACCGAGCTTTTTCTGTGAGCAGTTAGCACATTGCTGGGATCACAGTTTGACCTAAGTCAGAATTATGTCACAGTAAATTTCCACCATTACTCAAGTCTTAAATTGGGAAGTATAGTATGACATTTTTACTTATAAATATAATGTATTCTTTATTGCAAAATAAAGCATTGGCACGGCAAGGCAAACAAACAAACAAGCATAGTGGAAGTCCCCCCTTACCACCTCTCCTAATTTCACTCTCCTCCACAAAGGTAGTCTTCTCATTTGTTAGTCTTTAAAGCAATATAATAAGCTTGTTGGTGTTTTGTGTGTGTTTTTTTACTTCAGTCTCTTTCAAAGCCAGGGTAAAATTAATAAATAAATAAAACAATAAGTGTCATTTAAGATTTTTTTTCCCAACCAGGAGATTGTGAAGATTAGAAACTGCTTTTTTTTGCGGGGTGGGGGGGGGCGGGTTTAAATGAAGGGATTCAAGGTAGGCAGTTGCCAGTGTGAGAGAACTTACATATGCTATAATGCTATAATTGGGTTTTTGTTCATTCATTCATTCTCCTGCAATTAGATTTCTCCATAGCATGTGAGCGATAGACAGAAATACGCCGAGCTACAGGTGTCCCATGCACTGCCAAGAAAGAAGGGTGTGCGTGGCTGTCTCCCTGAATAGGCCTTCCTGAGCTGGGAAAGTCATTTTTAAAAGAACACATGTGAAGTCATTGTCCATTGAAACTGATTATAGCCTTCAATTTTCTTTTCCACTAACCTCTCAGAAAATGTCTCCTCCTCCTGCTGCCATCTGAATGCTGAATTGGTCTTTTCCTACTTTGTTTTAATAGAACCAGGATTGCATTTGAAGTTAAGCTGCAAAAAACCAGTCGATCAACAGATTTTCGAGTCCCACAGTCAATATGCACCATGTTTAATGTTATGGTTGATGCCAAAGCTCAATCAACAAAACTTTGCAGCATGGAAATGGGCCAAGAGGTAAAAAATATATATATAGATTTCTCCTCCCTTACACACCCCCCTCCCCCTGCCATTGATCATGTAGAAGAAAACTTCACAAATTCCTTCCATCTACACTAGTCTGCTAGTTTCTGAAATATACTCTAACATTTGTAGATTAAGCCACAGATGAATGTTTGGTGTCTGTTTGTTAAGTAAATGTCTAAGGCTTGTACTAATGAGCATGCCAGTCACTTGGTAGTGATTCTTGGCTGGAGTTGGAGTTGCCATTAAGTTCCTTTAAGTCCAATGATGTTTGATGATCTTATTTATTAGGCTGGTATCTCCAACAGATGTTTGCCAGAATGCAAATCATTTTCACATTTGAAGTGCATTTTATCACTTTGAACATCTGGACGGCAGGAGAGCTCTCTTTTTCGAATCTAGCATCTTCCAGGATCTGTAATGTTGGATCACCCTGCTACCCAGTCCCCAGCAGCAGGTTCTGAATTTTTAAGAAATCACAGAGATTTTCCTGAGATTGATTGTGCATCTTCCCTGACCAAAAGTTTAGTCCTTTGCTAAGTTTCCAGCTCCAAAGTGGCATTTAAAATGTAAAGGAGAAAGAAACAGCAACTTGGGCTTGATTAAAGACCATCGTGATCATTTTCCTCTGATGGCCTTAAGCCAGCTAGATATTCATATACCAATTTAGAATTAATTCAAAAACATTTCTGGCAACTCTCATGTTGTTGCCAATTGGCATAAATTGCTCCTAAATCAGATCTTTCGATACCAGCCCTACATGCTCAGAATTTTTTACTAAATTATATTTGCTCCTTATTCGTTATTTATTTTCTCTTTCGGCACCTTCCATTTTTAAATGTGGGTTGGTGGTATTCTCTTCCTGGCAAGACCATCTTTAAGCTCCTTCTCCCCCAACCCCCCATCAGCTTCCTCCGCCACTTTTGTGAGCCTCTGCCCCTGACTGATTTTCTGGTTGGGGACTTTTCCCCGGGGTTATGTTCTAGGCTTTGGGTCACATGCAAGGGGTTCTCTTTGCTGGTTCCCTTTGCTGCAGGTGAGAGATCTGGAGCAGCAGATCTAACGTCAGTGCACCCGACGAGTCAGAGAGCTTCTCAAACCCAGATTGTTGGGTTTCACCCCAATAGTTTCCAATAGGTCTGGGGTGTGGTCCAAGAGTTTGCATTTCTAACAAATTCTCTGGTGATACTGATGCCACTGGCTGGTCTAAAGACCACACCGTAAGTACCACTGGTCTGGAGGTTCAGTATCCAAACCTGAGTGAAGGAGAGGGCTCAGGCAGGAAGGTCAGCCTCCTGGGGAAGGCTCAGGCTGGGGACAGCCTCCTGGTTAGTGGTCTCACCCGGGCTGTGCTGTCTACTAGAGCTGGTCAAGTGACTCAGCCTCTTTGGGCCTCGGTTTCTTCATCTGTAAAATGATAGCACTATTCTAGTTTTATTCAGGCTGCTTTTAGCTGCAGAATCAGTTCTTCAGATCTTACTGGGGAAAAAAGGGGGGCCAGCATGTGAAATGAATAAAATTTCTGGATGCAGTCGGGGCATTACCCACTCACATTTCTCTGGGCAACTCTGAACCATCTCTTGGGCTTCACAGAGCCCACTTAAAAAACCTGTTTTGGATGATCTCTAAGAATCATGGGTGACTTCCAGAATCCTCCTCCTGAATTTTTCTCTCTTTGGAGTTTTATTTTTTTAAATTGAGATATAATTCACATACCATAAAATTTGTTCTTCAAGTATACAATTCAGTAGCATTTAGTATATTCACAAAATTGTGCAACCATCACCACAATCAATTGCAGGACATTCTTATCACCCTAAAAAGAAACCTGGACCCATTAGTATAATTCCCAACCCTCCCTCCCCAGCCCCAGGTAACCGGCACTCTATTTCTATTAATAAGGACTTGCCTATTTGAGCATTTCATATCAATGAAATATACTAGTATGTGGCCTTTTGTGCCTTCTTTTGCCTGGAATAATGTTAAGATTTATACATGTTGTTCCATGAAATTTATGGAGCTATTTCCCAGGAAAAAATACTTTCACATACAATTTCAAGGGACCTGTGAAGTTTGTCAGGCCAAACTAAAAACCCCGTTGGAAATATGTGATAGGAAATAAGTCCTTTAAGGGACCTTGCTCTGTGGCTGTGACCTTGAGTGGAACTTCAGTGAGAAGTCTCATGCAAATGGTCCCTCATCAGCTCTCCCCGTTTTCTAGAATGGGGACATTTATCTCCAAAGTAAAACTGAACAGTTAGAACGACATTGGCCAAAGGTGATGACTGGAAATATCCTGAAATTGGGAGAATAGATAAAAGTTTAATTTTTTGGAATTTTCACTTTGTGAGTATTTGATATTAAACTCCTATTATAGATCTAGTCACCAATGCCTGCTTCCACCTGGATTCCAATGCCCTCAAGGAGTTTTAGAATAGATTCTCCAGTTTTCAATCACTTCCTGAATTTCATCACTGGGGTAAAGTAGCATCTAAAGGCAGCTGTTGAAACATTTGTTAACCATACTTTTCCATCTTAAATATTTATTTTTTCATTAAAATTTGCAAAGCACCAATAGAGAGGAAATTGTATATTAAATACTTTCTCACTTGGCCTAGAGTGTTTTCATCTCATTTCCAAGGTCAGATGGTCTTAACAGAAAGACAACATACACACAATCTGTTCCATGACAAGGCAAAATGTGCAGCACTGGGAGTCAAGTGGAATGATTTTTGCGGTGTGATTGTGAATTTGCAGCAACTTAGCTCATTAGAAGCAAAAGTGAACTTCCCAAACTTTCCACGCCATTGAAGATTAGTAGTTCCCTTGCTATATCATGATCTAGGGCCCCAGAATATAATTTATTATTATTATTGTAATTATTATTATTAATTATTATTAAGCCAATCCAAGAAGGCCAGCAGAAGGGACTGAAAAAATGCAAAAGTAAGAAAAAGCCCTCTTTGTACCCAAATTGGATAATTCATCTGACTGCAAAAAATGTTGTGACAAGATAATCTAGCAGGGGTGGGGAGGGATGGTAATTAAACGATATCCGGTAGTATTTATACTCCTTCCTGGAGCGTCACAACTGCATGGAACAATTACTCTCCTGAGAAAGAGCAGAGTAAAGGCAGAGTACTCACTGTTGCTCCAGAAAAGTTAATCAAATAAGTCTTTGGAGAAACTGATAAAGCAAATCCATGTATTTGGTAATTACTTGTATGTGAATGAAGGCTACTTAGATAAATACCCCTTTGCCACATAATAAGCAGAATAGATATTACCTTGCCCTACTAGCCCTCCAAAGTGGGTTTTATTTCATTGAGATTATAATTGACGTACAATTATAGGTATATAGGTTTTAGATGAGTTTAGAGAAATACACATAACTACCATGCTAATCATTAGTTACGGCAGCAGTAATATTGTCATATAGCACTTCTAAGTTTCCAAACCATGTGTCCATGCATTGTTTCATTACTTTGTAGTGATTTCTGTCTTCACAACAGGGATAATTCTAGCCCCGTTGAGGAGATGAGGAAATAGACTAATGGAGATAACATACTCAAGTTTCCTCTAGAAGTAAGAAGCAGAATAAGCATATCAAAACATTTTTTATAGTCCTAGCTGGTTTTGCTCAGTGGATAGAGTGTTGGCCTGTGAACTGAAGGGTCCAGGGTTCAATTCCAGTCAAGAGCACATGCCCGGGTTGTGGGCTTGGTCCCCAGTGTGGGGCATTCAGGAGCAGCCAATCAATGATTCTGTCTCATCATTGATGTTCCTATCTCTCTCTCCCTGTCCCTTCCTCTCTGAAATCAACAAATATATATATTTGTTAAAATATATATATATATTTTATATATATATATATATATATATATATATATATATATATATATATATATATTTTAAAACCCACTTTTTTATAAGCAGAATAAAAGAAATGTGGACAGGAGTGGAGATAATATTTTCATAGATAGTGAAAGGGAGAGACAGTGGGAGTACCTGGGAGGAGTCAGGGCCAACTTTGTCATGGAAAACATGAGAGCAAGGAGAGGTCCCCACAAACCACCATGTCTCCATATACTTTCATCTGGATTCCTTAGAGAAGGGAAGAGAACGCTTGTTTGTCTTTCAGAAAAGTCATTGTTAACTCCTAAGAACAGATCGTGCCTGAGTCTTCCATGAGTGATGAATAGAGAACATGCTCTTGGTTCTTTTGCCGTTTCAGCTAAGTTTTTTGAGAGAATGTTCCTGTTCTCAATGATGTTCTTTGCTTGTTTAGAAGCCCCTCATTTAATATTTCATATTGTATTATTTTTGCCTACAGCTAGCTTTTCTGAATTAAATCTCATCATTAATGTCATAAATGTGAATCACTTATAGCGATCCAAAGAGAATCTGGGAGAAGGCGCAGTCACGTGAGGGCAGGTGAGGGTGTGACTCCTTATCACAAGACCTAAAAATGAGTTGGGAGCCCTGTCAACATTCCTGAGGTCCTTTGTTCTGACATCTTCCTGTGTTTCTAGCACAGAACTCTGCAGATAGTTTTTGCATTTAGCTTCAGGTTTCTGCCACTTCCTAGTAAATTCTTTTGTGAAGGTAACAGCAGAGCCAACGTGGGTTCTGTTTATCAGGACTGTGCAACATGTGCCATTTGCTTTTTTTTTTCTCTAGTCAACTAAAAGGCAAGTAAAATGAGATGACTGAGCAATAAGACCATCTCCCCCTACCCTTGCTTTCTACTTTATGAATTTCAACAAATACCGGTAATATTGGAATTGTAATTATAAGTTGACAAAATGTTTCCACATCTAGACCCTCAGTACATCTTCAAACTAGATCTATGATTCTGAGAGCAGGACTGCCAGGAAAAAACTTGACCCTGATTTTTTAATAGCCCTGACTGAGTGACACCTGGTTGGTACATTGTTCTGTGCACCGAAAAGATTGCAGGTTCAGTTCCAGGTCAGGGCACATACCTAGGTTGTGGGTTCGATCCCCAACCATCCCATGTGGGCTCATATCAGAGGCAAGCGATCAATGCTTTTTCTCCCTCTCTCTCTGCTGTCCTCTCTCTCTGGAATCAATAAGAACATATCCTTGAGTGAGAATTAAGAAAGGAAGAAAGAAAAGAAAGAAAGAAAAGGAAAGAAAGAAAGAAAGAAAGAAAGAAAGAAAGAAAGAAAGAAAGAAAGAAAGAAAGAAAGGAAGGAAGGAAGGAAGGAAGGAAGGAAGGAAGGAAGGAAGGAAGGAGGAAGAAAGAAAGAAGGAAAGAAAGAAACCTGCTAAATATCTTTACACAGGGTCTGCCTCATTCTCATTACAAAATCATCAATAATTTGTACTGGCTTCTCCCCTCCCCCTTTGATCCTAGGTAGTAGTAGTATCTGTTGTGGGTTTTTGTTGTTGTTGTTGTTGTTGTTTATAGGTGAAGAAACCAAACTATATTTTCTTAGGCAACATAACTAACCAACTTTGCACTGGGGATTGGTCTAGGTCTAGGTCTTCCAATTACAAATAAAATTCCACTATGACTTGAAATGAATCAACCTAATTCACATTCCTTTGCTCCCTTTCAATACTTCTGATCACCAGTTATCAGAATATCAAACCACATTAATATGGCTTATTATTTCTGCATGTTTTCATAGCTTTCTGGATGGTTTAATTTTTCTTTTCTTGTGTGCCCTATTGTCCTAATGTTGATTTGCATTGTTCCCTTTTCTTTCGATTCCTAATTACTCATCCCTCTGAAAGTTTGCTAACGAGTGGGTAAGTGCATTCTTCTTTCCGGAGAGCAGTGTTTGGCATTGTTGTTTCCCATTGAGGAAATAAGGAATAATTCAATGGATACTGAGATGATCTAATAAATGTCACGGAGCTGGCATACAGTGCTTTCTGTTGAAATTGCTTTTTCTTTCCTCCTGGCATGTGCAGCAGATTTTGTTTGTGTGGGGTTTGTTTTTGCATTACTATTTAAATTTAATAACCGACAGCAGCAGTTAGAGAATTTGAAAAACTTAGTAGCAGTCTCATTAGTGCTCTAAGCCTGGGTCTGCTTGCCCATGATGGAGAAAACAAGTGGCAGCCACCAGGGTTCAGAAAGAGACACTGCCTGGCCGCTGAGTCAACACACGGAGGTAGAATGAGGTGCGCTGAGGCATTAACCCCAAATAGCCAAAGGTCTTAGAACAGTTTTTGCAAAATCATTCACAGTGTATTGGTCAAATTCCCTTTGGAAGGATGTACTTCCTAAGCCACATCTCCCAGTAATTTCCCAAAGATAATTTTCATCCCTGTATTAAATTATTGTGGGATCGTGCTTTGTACGACCCAGATAGACACGCTGCTAGGCTGTGAAGCCGTCCATGCCAGCTTTTGTAAATGCGTGTATGTCTCTACACATATCAGAGCAATTGAACGCTTTGGGTGAGGAGCAATGTGCCTGGTAATTTTTTTTAAGAGCTTTGTATCTCTCCTCATCAAAGACACAGAGTCAGAGTCTTACAGCTGTGTCTGGGACTGTGGAAAGGACCGGGGTGGGCAGGCCAGGCTTTATGTATAAATTGCGTTGTCTAAAAATTACCGGTGGATGCCATGCCATCACCTCCCAAACATGTTAATATTTGTCTTTCTGTGTTCTTCAGCATCAATACCATTCAAAAATAGATGAACTAATTGAAGAAACTGTTAAAGAAATGATAACACTCCTGGTGGCAAAGGTAACCTTCCGTTTCAGGTGAAATGTTTCGTTGTGAGCATTGCTTTGTTATGTCTGTATTCCCATTAAAATGTCACACGTTAAAAAGTTGAGCTGGGTACTTATATTTCTCAGGAAACAGGATTGTGCCTCGCCCAGCCTCAGCGCCGAGTGATTTTTCTGATGATTGCGAGCCGAGTGAGGATGAAGCGATGAAGTGGCATATGTTAACTTAATAAGAATTTGTCCCCAAACGCTGCACTAGGTTATTCAGGAAATGTTTGTTTTGTTTTTCAGCATTGACAAAGTTAGGTTTTTAAATACAGAAAGTTAAACGGTAATAAGGAATTCTGCCATCATAAAAACCCCCTCCCCTTAGTTTCACATGCAGTGAGAGTCATAATAAAACAGAAAAGTCAGATAAAGCTATTTCAGTCACCCTCATGAATTCTAGAATTTTAACTAAGTAATGTTGAATGGGAAGACATTTATATTTGCCAGTGCTAAACTTCTGTTTCCCCCAAATTACTGATAAAATACAAATAAAAATAGATTGGATTAAATGTAGTGCTAATATGTAACATAAAGATGGCTTTGCGCAGTTTGGGATTTTGAAAAGTGCATTTAATATTATCGCATGCTATATGCAACGCAATAATATTTTGTCACTTTGCACTTCTGGAGCACTCTCTATTTGCAATCACATAATAATGAAGAGAAAGCCGGATAAGTCAAATATTTCTGTGTAGAGGCGTCTACTCCTCTCCCCGCAGGCTGCAATCACATAATAGAAGGCGAATGTGAGCAGAGGCTCGGTGCTGGTTTGAAATGTTGCTCTTTATCATGAGCAATTCTACTCTGAAACACTAATTCTTTTCTCTCTTTTGCGGTTTTTCTAGTTCGTTACTATCTTGGAAGGAGTGTTGGCAAAATTATCCAGATATGACGAAGGGACCTTGTTTTCTTCTTTCTTGTCATTTACCGTAAGTAAAGATGTTTACATCGTTTTGTTAAGGAAATATGGAATGCTTCAGATGGATAACATGAGCTGGTAAAGGTCAAGGAGCTGACATGAGGAGGGTGCTGCTGTGGCATTTGGTTTGGATTTTTGTGTGTGTGTTAATTTCGGTCAACCATCAGTGTATACTCATAATACCAGGAGAAGGAGCAGGACACATCATAGCAGCCGGCAAGTCAAACCACTTCTGTTTCATCTGTGAATATACACTATTTGCACACATGTACGCCTCTATATATTCGTATCCCAGGAGAGTTGGTGGACCTAGCCCACCTTAGCTTCTTAGGCAAAAACACCGTTTCTGAGCTACCATTTCCTCGTCTGCAAATTAATTTTAGAGGTTGCAAATGGAGACCTATGGGTCAGAAAGAGCTTGTAAATATGTTTTATTTGTTCCTCGCAGTGTCGGGTACACTTTCCTTAACTGAATTAGTTTCCCGCATTTAACAATCAAGAGAATTCACAGAGAAGTCTGAGTGACTTTATGAAGTGACAGTCAGCAGCTTTATGAAGGCCTGTCTGTGGGCACAGCAGCCGTCTGCGGGGCTCAATCACAGTGTCTCCACAGTACAGACATTTTCGCCAGTTTCCTGGAGCCCCTCCAGGCTGTCTTGCTCACTCATAGACCTGCCGGGGCTTGAGGACACTTGAGTTTACACCTCTGGCACAGATGATCAAGCCTGTACAAATTCTGAGAGGCTCTAATTCTGTGCCAGAATCGGGCACGGCCATAGAAGTTAGTTAGGTGGCGGGCAGAGGCCAGCCTAATTCTCTGTAGGTAAGTGGGGTGGATCGCTGTCAGTGGACTGCTCCGGGGCTTCTTCCCTTCCTGTGCTAGGCGGGCACTGCAGCTGCAGGCCTCCTTGCCATCTCTGATGGCAGGAGACTTGCTGGCTCTGGGGCCAGCTGTTGTCCTCTGACAATGCCATAGGAAAGGCCATTTAGGACCCACTATCTTTGAGTCTTTAAAAGAGACTTCTTTTATGAAGAGTTTCCTAAAAGGGCATTGAATGCCAAGGCAAGGCCCAGCACAGGATAGAGGGTAGCACATCATCATCTTTGGAATCCAACGAAATGGGGTTCAAACCCCATTACCAATATTAACCAGCTGTGTGATCTTGAGTAGGTGTCTCATCCTCCCTGAGCCTCATCCTCTCTGAGGTTTGTTTTAGTTTTGGTTTTGGTTTTGGTTTTAGGGAGGTGTGCTGTTGTATCATTTTGCTGTGTGTGTGTGTGTGTGTGTGTGTGTGTGTGTGTGTGTGTGTGTGTGTGTGTTAATTGCAGTTAACTACCAATGTTGTGTGGAAGTAGGGAGTAAATAACGCCTTCCACCATGAGCTTTTTTGAGGATAATAATTTAAGTGAAAGAGCTTAGCATAGTCCTAGCACACAGTAGGTCTCAATAAATAGCAGCTATTATTAATAAAAGATATATAATATGTTTACTATATACAGACATACATACACACAAGTTCTTTCCAAACATGCCCTTCTTGGGTCTTTCCCTAACCCATACATTAGATTTCCTGGGAATTAAAGGAAATGTAGACAGAAAACATGTAAAACAATTCTAGATAGCATCCACGTATCTGCATGCCCATCTTGTTTTGATATGCAGCTCTGACCTTCCCAGGTGTGAGAACTGAATTCAATCCCAGAAAGCGTGATGACCCCAGTCTCAGGAATTTATTGGCAAAGGTGGGGTGGGAAGAGGGTGGTGACAAAAGGAATTGTATCTGATTTCACTCTGTAGAACCACCCATAATGTGTCACAGCTGAAAGGAAACCTACCCAACCCACTCCTTTGACAAACCAAGAAACCAGGCCCAGAGAGGGGGAGTACTTTGTCTAAGGTCACACAGCAATGGGCAGCATGGGAACAGGAACCCAGGTTTCTGCCAGCTTCCCCCCACTGCCGAACAGCTTCCTGAAGAGAGTGGGATTCAGCTGGCACTTGCCTGGCACTAGAAGGCAGATGGGCAACTGAGTGGCGAAGATGCATGAGGAAGGATTCAGGGCTCACGAGTGGGAAATATTAGATAATCTTTCCTGCCTCGGTGAAGTCATGAAAATGGTGAAAAGAGGCAGAATGTAAGGCAGCACTTCTGGAAGATGTTCCCTGACTCCCACAGAAGACATCACTTTCTCGGAGTCTTTATTTTGAGCAGCGGTTTTGACTGCACGGCCTTGACCCAGCAAATCTCCTCTGCCGCTTCCTGGGCAGCATCCCATCCACCAGGGGCCCCACCCGAATCACTGCCTTCGCTGGAGGACCAGTAAAAGGTGATCCCATGGCAGCGATGCCAAAGGCCTGGCACCCGGGAGATTCTCACAGGAGCGTTTGAAACAAAGAAGACCTTGCAGAACTTGCACGAGTGTCCCAGCCGACATTTTGCAGCCACACGGGCATGCCTCCTGGAGGTCACTTCCTGCCTGTGCTGGCCTGTACCTGCCCTTCCTCGTGATGCTTCTCCCACACACGTGGCCACCTCCAGGCCAAAAGCACCCACTTATTGTTTGCAGCGCATGTTCTCGTCTCCTGTGGATTCCGTGTTGGAGATCGAGCTGTGCTTAGAGGCGGCAGGAACATCTCTGCGCGTGGATTCTGAGCTCCTGCCCAAATCTGAGAGGTCCCCCGGAGCCTTCCTGTAGCCCAGCCGCATTGATTACCGGGAGGAGTGCAGGGGACGGGGAGCAGGGCAACGGGCGTTGTGGGAAGAGCCATCAAGGCTGAGAGAACCAGGAGTCCGGAGCCCCGGACAAAGGCGGAGCCTTAGGGTGCCACCTGGCAGGATTCCCTCCCTGGCTCCCACTTCGGATCCACTCTGCAAGTATTACTGCGCACTTACCACGTCCCCACCCCAGCGGGGCTGCCAAGGATGAGCCATGTGCTCTGCCCCCCAGAAAGCTGACAAGTATCGACAAATATGCCACCCTTTCCCCCTCTTTCTCCCGCTGAGCGCCTCCTTTCCTGGGCTTGGTTTCGTGGTCCAAGCCAGACATTTTGGAAACTGCAGTGGCACAGAGCAGGCAGGAATATTTATTTCTCATCTCCATCTGCATTGCTTCCTCTCTTGGAGAGGAGCTGGGGGGAGGAGGGGGAGGAGATGGGGCTTCTTGTGCCAGCCCCTGCGCCCAGGCGCCCGCCCCTCCTCCCTCCGCCCCTCCTCCCTCCGGCTCCCTCGCAGCAGCCCGGCGTTTCTGGAGGCAGGCGCCTTTGGAACTTGGGAAAGATCAGCCCAGTTGGAAGTCGCAATTAGCAACTACCCACCCATTTCCCCTGCCTGCAAGATGTGCTTTTGTGTGGGCTGCCTGCCTGCAAGAGTCCCTGTCTGTAGGTAGCTTCACGCTGTTCTTTTAGGAGGCCAGGAAGGAGGGCAAGCAGGTGCCCGGCCCCTCTCCCAGCGAGTTAGCATCCTTTGCGGGGTCTCTCCAGGCCTTAGTGAATATGCTGGTTCTGGAATCCGTTCGCTCGTTCATTCATTCATTCATTCACTTGTTCATCCACCTGGCATGTTGACTGAGCACCTCTGTGTCATGCCTCGTGCCAGGAGCCGAAACACATGTTCTCTGTCCTTCTGGAGCTTACACTCGGGAAAGGAGACAGACAGTAAAAAAGGAAAGAAAACTGTAGAATAGGGGAGGTGCTGACAGGCCACACACTGGAAAGAGAGGGAGAAAGAGACGGGAGGTCGGGGATGGTGTCAATTCAGCTAGGATGGTGGTGGCCGCGGGCACTAAGCTGAAACGTATAGGGCAGCCGTGGCAAAGGGGCAGCTGTGGCAAAGGGGCAGCCGTGGCAAAGGAGCAGCCGTGGCAAAGGGGCAGCTGTGGCAAAGGGGCAGCCGTGGCAAAGGGGCAGCCGTGGCAAAGGGGCAGCCATGGGTAAAGAAGAGGAGAATCTTCTGGACAGAACGCCTGCGATGGCCATGAAGCAGGGAGGCAGGAGGGATTTTTCTAGATACTTTGGCGGTGAGAGAAACAGGATTTGGGGTTGAGCAGATGGAGGTAGGCCAAGGTGGAAGGCGGGAGCTTTGATGCCTGAGGAGCTGGCCGAGCCGAATGAGTTCTGAGAGTCAGTGGGCACAATAAAGAGCCCTGAGTGGGGAGGCCTGGGAACCCCAGCTCCACCCTTACCAGGGAGCTCTGTGACCTGTGCTAGGAGTCCAAGGCTGGGCTTCTCATTCCCTTCAGTGTACTGTGACGCCAGTGGTATTAGATGAATTCCAGAGTCTAAAATAGCTACGAGAGCTTAAGCACTTGCTAAGTGCCTGGCACAGGGCTAGATGCTTTCAGTAGATTTTTCTCATGAATCCCCTGAACAATGCCATTCCAGAACACTCTTCCACAGATGATGAAACTGAGGCTCAGAGAGGTTAAGCCCTCCAGCTCGACTGGCATCTGCCCTTCCTCCCAACACTGCAGCCTCCAAGGAGAAGTGAAGATGTGGGAGGAGCCCTCCCCACAACAGAATTACGTCAACTCCTCTGAAGCCCCCCTAGAGTTCACCCAAGATCCCCCATCCACCAAATTTATTTGAAATGGTCATACTATAACATGGAAGCCCCTTGGGACAGGATCCAGAAAGTTTATTTTAGGGTTGTCAGGGACCCAAACCCCATTATATGTCCAGTTTGCTAGGTCTCAACTTACCCTCATTCATGCTTTCCCCACCCCTTTTTCAAGCACTTTTTTTTTTTGTTACTTAGAAACAAAACAAAGCAGACATGTTTCTTCTTGCTAGAATCCACAAAGGGCTGGGATTAGCAAAAATCTACCAGCAGCCTGGACTGCTTTTGTGCAGGTGACTCGATGTCATGCCACAAAACAAGACTGCCACCCTGGTCAAAGCCAGAACTGGACCACAGAGATTCACTTCTGTCTACAGAACATTTTGGTTGGGAAGCAGTTCAGATTTTAGTGTGGGGTGAATGTTCACAATAGTTGGCTAGTGTTGTCATTGATGGCATTCCATTTTTGCTTTGGGTTTGAGGAATTCCCTGCATGGAAGAGGTGGCTGTTTGCACTGTGGGCTGGTGCTGGTGGCGCAGACAGAGAGATCTCGGGCCACCCTCAGAGGGTAACATCACCCAGTGATCAGATGCTGAATTCCTGGAGATTCCAATCAGTTGGTCTCTATATTTCAGAGTGGAGATAAAGCTATGGTAGTAATAGCTGATGTTTATTGAACACATACATCAGATCCTCACATTCACCCTATGCAGTAGATACAATTATTATCCCCATTTTACAATGAGGGAAGTTGAAGAAGGTATGCAAAGTCACACAGCTACTAAGACTCCACCCTAGGGTCTCCTGTATTATCATCAGAATGCTATTCCCATAGAAGCCCAGACACCCATAAGTGAAGTCAGTTAGTGACTCTTCCAGGAGACTAATGGCTATCATTCCTAAAGGAAAGAGTCATCATTTTTCACATCTGACCAGAAAAAAAAATTATAAATAATTTAGCAACCAGCTAGTCAGTTTTGCAATAACACTGAAGGAATAGACATTCAAAATTTCCTGCTTCCTTTGTGGCTTTCCAGATAATCTTTAGTTTCATGTTAATTATTCATTCAACACATGTTTATTGATTGTCTATTTTGTGCTAGGCCCTGGGGGCTCAGCAATGGATGAGGGAGATCTATTCTCAACAAGTAGTTTACAAGCATGGCAATTATTCAAAGAAGGAGCCAATGCAATGGGACCATATCCAAAAGGGACCCAACCTCATGTGGGAAGCCATGAAGAAATTGACTGACATTTGAGCTGAGATCTAATACATAAGAAAAATTTCACCTGGTAAAGAAGAGAACAAAGAGGTTTTCAAGGCACAAAGACTTAAGAGAAGAGAGCGAAGGTCAAGTACATTCTGAGGACTGGAAGTTCCTTGTTATTTGGGGAAAGGTCAGATCAAAGGAAAAAATGACAGGGGTGGGGTTACAGAGCTAGTCAGGAGACTGATCATGAAGGAGCTTGCCCATAGTGATGGAATTTAAGGGTTTACACAGAGCCATTATCAAAATTGATTCAGCTGGAGAAGCTAAGAGAGGACACAGAGAGACAGGCTACCTGGTATAAGTCGGTGTTGGGTCTGTGGTCTTCTCTGATTTTGAAACCTTGAGCCACCATTGGAAGGCAAAGCTTATTTTGTCTAATGTATTTTGTTCACATAGACCAACAAAGCACCGTGCCAGACTATATAGCACTGATCCTCCCAATTTCTTTTATCAGCCACTCCCCAACGTTTCAGAATTTGACATCAACTTTGGGGTCTATGACAGATAATTTTGTCACCTAGTGGGGCATCCTCCTCATTTCCAAGTCATGCCTTGAAAACACAGTTGACAATTAACATACCTGCTGTCCAAAGTAACCCTTGGGAAGCTTTTCAGAAGGAGAAAATAAGCATCCAAAGTTAACCATTTCCTTTAATATTCTTTGGTAGACAGAAAGATGATTATCACTCAAAGTGAACATAAGACAAACACAGTATTTTCTTCAGACTATGAGGTACAAGTACCCAGGTCACAGAAATGTCAGCTATGGAAGAAGTACCTCAGGAATACGTATTTGGCTTCAAATATGAAATAATTGTTCTGAAGTAAAATGTTAGAGATTTTGACCTGACCTCTCAGCCCATGCAGTGAGAAGCTCATCACCAGAAAGTCAGAGGGAGAGATGTGACTGTGAAGCCCAGACTAAGAGAAATGTGGGCAAGTAATTGACCATTTGTGAGTCTCAGTTTCTTCATCTGTAGAGTGGGAATGCTGATGCCTACTTCAGAGAGCTGATGGGACAAATAGAAATAAAGTGAGCAGTAGGCCTTGCATGGTACCTGACATGTTGTTCACATGCACCAACAAAGCACCGTGCCCCACAAATAGCCATTTTAACCTTACCTTCCACTTAAACCTGTAAGAAGGTTTAAATGGCCCTAGTGATTTTAATCAACCATTTTCTCACCTGTTCAGTCCTTAGCATTGCAATTATTCCTCCTATGCAACCCAAATTATTATCTATAACAGGACCAACCAAAACTCTCTTAGAACTTCTATTTCAGTACATTCTTACACTCAAGACTTTGATTCATCGAAGATATCTTCCATTAAGCATAGTGTATTTTTAGCATTTAGAGTTTTATTTTAATTCTTCAAGAACTTTTCAGTCATACATGGTCTCTAGATTACCTCTCTATTAATCCAAATATTTACTTAACCAGAATTCAATAACCCATTCTCCAAGCATATTTTGGATTGAATCTGATTTATCTCAGTGTACTTGTTTGTTCAGTTCTGCCCTTATTAGAGTATAACCATGAACATATTAATTAACTGCTGACTTCAGTTTACTGACCTATACAATGGAAATAATAATATGACCTACATTATATGGTCTTGTTAGAGTTAAATGAGGAAATGTTATATACCTGGAATTGGGTAAGCATTCACTACTTGTTAGGTATGGCTTTTATTGTGGTTATGTCACCAAGTACTAAGTATAAGAATGTGTTACTCAATCAGCCACCATGTTTTAAATGAGTCCTGTATGTACATTATTGAGCTAGAGTTGTAGATATGGAAAATTATAAAAAAGAAAAGGCTCTATCTTTGTTACCTGAACGTTACTGTTTAAAGTGCATGCACAGAAGTGACTTGAGATTTTTGTGGTCCAGTGTTTCCAGTGATGCTCTGGAGTACTATACGCTCACTTCCGACTGCTGTTGAGAGTCAATTCTCCACATTTCCCCATCTCTCCAGTTACTGATGTCACGTTGGTAGCTTGAAATGGACCATTTGCACCACTGAATAGGCAAACACGATTAGCCAGGGAGGAAGTTTCTTCCCCTCTTCTTCTCCTTTCTTTTCCTTCTCCAGAACCTTTTAATTAGTACATCACTGAGTGTTTTCCAAACATAAGGTAGGTACCACCTGGCACCTGGGAAGATATCAGATGCCACAAAAACTCAGCATGAAATAACTCCAATAACAGTGTGAGGGGGTTAATCCCTTTATAATTTTATTTTCATTCTTATCCTTATATTAAAAAGAAGTTTTGCCCTAGCCGGTGTGGCTCAGCGGATAGAGCGTCGGCCTGCGGACTGAAGGGTCCCGGGTTCGATTCCGGTCAAGGGCATGTGCCTTGGTTGCAGGCACATCCCCAGTAGGAGGTGTGCAGGAGGCAGCTGATCGATGTTTCTCTCTCATCAATGTTTCTAGCTCTCTATCCCTCTCCCTTCCTCTCTGTAAAATATCAATAAAATATATTTTTTTTTAAAAAAAGAAAGTTTCCATTGGGTGCTGATGTATCTCTTACACTTTTCTAATATGTCAAATCTTCATGTGTAAGGGAGAGAGGGAGGGAGAGAGAGAGAAAGAGAGAGAGAGAGAGAGAGAGAGAGAGAGAGAGAGAGAGAGCATAGGCCTCGGGCTCCACACCCTTGGCAGGCAGCCTTGTCTACCTAGAATGTAATAACTTTATTTTACTTATATTGTATTTATTTTTATTTATATTGTATTTGTTTTACTTTCTTTTATTTAAAATGATATTGATTTTCATGTGTGGCAGTGATATAACATTTCCTTTTATAATTGAACCAATTTAAAGAAGAATATTCAGACAATTAATAAATATAGTATAGATGGCATATAGGCAATAGCGAAAATCAGAAAGGTGGCATGGATGCCGGAGATTGGGAAGCTGTGATACATTCTAACCACCCCATTTTCCAGTTGTGTAAACTGAGACCAGAGAAGGAAAATGGCTTGAACAGCTAGCTCAGGCACAGAACCCAGACCTGCTATCTCTTCCATTTGTTTGTTTTCCCCACTCAATCTGAGCTGAGAGGGGGAAAGAAGTAAAAATACTCCACTGTGTAGATTACCTAGGCTGATAATAAAGGACAAGAAGTTGCTGGCGGCAGGGATTAAACTATTTATACCCTCAAGTTCAGACTGAGGCAGCCGAGGGGGGAACGGCAGGGCATCGCGGTGACAGGTGATGGCTTTGCAGAAACATTACTATTCAGTAATGACGACACAGCCCTCCCTTGCCCAGCACCACGACCATGCGGAGCCAGGCACACAAGTGAGACCTGGCCCTTGCGCTCGGGAGCTTGCGCTGTATGGGCTCCTTAGTGTTGAGAGACATTCAAAAGGCAAAGCAAAACCGGAAAGTGCCAGAGTGGGCAGAGGCCCCCACTTATAATCAAATAAAAACAAGCCTTCCTGGCTGCTTAGAGATTTTACAAAATTAAAACTCCCCATCTGTACATCCGAGTTTCTTCTAAAATGAGTGTTTGCCACGTAGACAAGCAAAAAGGCAGTACAGTGTCATTAAGAGGGCAAACTGAAGCCCACAGACCCGTGTTTCCAGGCAGCTCCGGGATGCACCAGCTGTGGGTCTTTTAGGAAGGCGCTGCACGGCTCTGAGCCTCAGTTTCCTCATCTGTAAATGATGATCATCAGCATGCCCACCGTAGTGAGGGTGAATTACTTACAAATTGCTTAGCCTTGTGCCAAGCAAGTAGTAAGCATGCAGTCATTGTTAAGTCTTAGCAGCATCCACAGGGTGGGTTTGAAGGAGCCCACGAGCCTTGCAGAAATCCTTTCTGGGAAGGAAGGGTTGGGACAGAGACAAGGGAAACTGGAAGGAAAACGGTCTGCTTCAATCGGGCATCTGTTCGGAAGCCCCGGGGGGGAAAAGAGATGAGAACATACACTTCCTGGACCCAGTCTCGGAACACAGTACCCTGAGCAACAGGAGACACGAACAATTCTCCTCGTTAATGAGGCTGCGGCTCCTAATCGGTGCGTGGAACAGAATGCCTTTGTTTAATAGAGATCATTTCTCTGCCTCTGGCCCAGCACCCCAGCAGTGCCAGCAGCTCTTTGTTTAAAGGAAGGTGGGGACTTTAAGTGGAGTGGTGGGAAGGGCTGTAGGAGGCATCATTACCCTCATTACTATGATAATAGTTTAATCACAATCAATATTTATGAACATGCACAGAAGCCCTGCAACTCAGGGTTTTCGTGTTCTCGCCTAAGGACACTTTCCTGGAGAGCTGGGCTCTCTCCCCCCTCCTGCTGGCCCCTCTGAAGCTCTCAGTGGTCGCAGGGGCCACTGCAGAATATCCATGACAGTTCCATCAATAGTTATCATGAGGTCTTATTTGTGATCATAAGTGTGTATCCTCATCGCTATAACACTTTTTGGTTTTCAAAGTCCTTCCAAAGTCATCTTCAGACTTTGGTGAACTATCTTGTGGAAAGGATAGGGCAGTATAGGGGGCAGCATAATCCAGTAGCAGATCCTTTGAGGTCAGACCCACTTGGGTTCAAGTTCCAGCTCTACCACCTTTTAGCTGTGTTCCCTGGGGGAAAACTCCTTAAGCTCTCTGAGCCACAGTTCCTTCATTTGCAAAATGAGATGGCAAGTTCTTATAAAAATTGAGTAAGATTGTGTAAATCAGGCATTCAATCACTGGCAAATACATCCATATTTGTATATGTGACTCTGTATCACTATTAAGTATTTCTATGTTGTCTATGAGAAAGCCAAACAATTGCTTTCCTCAAAGTCACATAGACAACAGTTGAAAGTCCAGACTTGGCATCCAATACTCTCTTTCTGATATCTGGAAAAAAAAAAAAAATTCAACACTCATTCCATTTAACACTGACAACTCAGGGAAACCTTATTTTAAAACATTCCAATGCTTAACTCTTATCTTTCAAATATGAATCCGATTTTGAAAGCCAGTGATCATGTTTCTAAGCAATGGCCATCTGATGAGCTGCCCATAAAAAATATTGGGTGTCATAGTTCCCACATCTGTGGAAACAGGGTTTCTAAGCCCTGGCCCTTCTGAAAAGGAAAACCAGGGGAGCTGCATATCCACGTAGCACATCCAGGGTACTTCGTGGGCACAGCTTCCCAGGTGGCAGAAATGCCATTGGTCTTCCGCCAGCTCTGAGGACGGGTCAGCCCCTCCAGTGACAGAGCTCGGAGAATTCATCACGCCGCCTGTGACTCCAGATAGGCTTCAAGGACTGTATTTTATCCAGTCTCAGAAAGTGTGGGAAGGGGCTCTCATTGTAACTGTCACTTGGCCCCAAGCAGGAGCCCCTGAGGTTTGCTCAACCGCTCACCCGCACGCACAGTCCCAGTACATCCACCCACTGGCACATTCTGTCTCCCCCAAGCAGTCAGTCCCTCAGTTGGCACTTGCAATGCATTCTTCCTCCCGAGATGCACTTGAGCATCCAGATTATGTACTGAGGGAGGTGTCTGCTAGGCTTTGCTTGTGCCTTGGCAGAGGACACATCTTGGAATCCTGATTTCAGCCCAGCAGAGAGCCTGGAGGCCTTCCTGCAGAATGCCCTTCCCCTGAGTGTTAAACATTCTATCACTTGTTTTGTTCTTTTCTCAATAAACTTTTATGAAAGAAATATAGAGACAGACGTGGCTAAAAAAATGAAATAGTACAGAGGCACTTGTGATAATAGTTTTTTTAAAGGCAACATCCCTCTGTCCTACCACTCTCCACCTTAATCCCTTGCCCTAGGAGGGACCTTTGAAACTATGTTGTGTTTATCTTCATTTCCCTAGGTACTGGTCTTATGTTGATGGATTTCACAGGCTGACCCCCACTGTCATAGAGCGTTAGCCCACTTCACCATCTTCCCCTTCTCCTCCTCCTGTTACATTGGGTAGCATTGTTCTTCTCTTTACAACTTTAAATAACTTCCATCCACCTTTAGTCCTCATTTCACCCACAAGACAAAGCTACGGACACCCACGCCCTTTCCTTCCCCTGCTTTCTCCTCCAGCTGCTCTCTGGGTCTAAAATGGGAACTGAATAACCATCTCTTCATTCCGATCACTAAAAATGGATTAGTGTGTATTGAACATCTCTGGCATCTAGACCAGCACAGTTCAATATTGCTTTCTGCAATGATGGAGATATTCTATAGCTGAACTGTTCAGTACAATAGCCACTGCCACATGTGGCCCAGGAGTACCTGAAATGTGGCCAGTACCACTACAGAGTTCACTTTTTCATTGTATTTTGTTTAAGTTCTTAAATTTACATAGCCACCTGTAGCTCTTGGATCATGCAGGGCCAGACCAAGTTTACTATGGAAACCTGATTACCTGGAGTAGCCTGATTTTCCAGCAGAAATGATAGCCATCACTGGCACCTGGAAAGTCCTTACAGTGCCCTGAAACCTATTCTAGGAACTCAGTTAACAGCTCCACAACTTCATAGGGAGTCCTATTCCTCCCATTTTGTAGATGAGGAAAGTGAGGCATGGAGAAATTAAGAAACGTGTCTGGTGAGTGGTAGAGCTAGAATAGTGAGTGGTAGAACTAGACTTTGGTGCCATATGATCCAATGCCAGAGTCTGTGCTCTAAACCACTTCCCTCTACTGCCTCCAAGCCCCATCAGAAACTCCCGTTTTTAGGAACATTCATTTCCAATGGTGTGGTCACGGCTTTTTCCACGTTATTGGCCCACACGATGCTTATCATGCATTTATATGTAAACCCTGCCCATCCCATTTCTGCCACAAAAGGAGAACATAAACTGGAGGCTGAGTGGGGGGAAAGGGGGAAATATGGGCAAGCAGCAGAGGGGCAGGAGCCCAGCTACAGGAAGCTGTTCTTTGGCCTGGTAATGCCAATAAGAATCATCTAGTGGCTCACACGCACCGAGAGTTTGCCATGTCCTTTTGTTATGCCCCTTTGCGTGTATCCTCCTCATTAATTTTTACAACAGCTCAAAGAGGTACAGATGAGGAGGCAGCAACCAAGGGGAGCTGGGAATATGAAATGAGGTGGCTCGTGAGAAACACCGAAAACAGCGCTGGCACCGAGTAAACATCAGCACATGCTGCCTATTGTACTCCTTTCATGTCTTTGCCAAGTCTACCCACTGGCCACGCTACACTGCCTGTACCTGGGTGAATGGTCTTTATTTATCTCGAATGTTTTTTTCTCTTTTCCCTGTTACTACAGTTTTTCCCGAAGCCTCCTTTCCAGAGCTCTTATTAATGCTGAAATAGTAGTAGCCTTTTGCTTTCTTGCTAGAGTATGTATAACCTTTCCAAGGTGGGACGTGCTTCCTATTCCACATTCTAATCAGAACCTGCCTCGCACACCAGCCAATAGTCACAGACATTTTTTGTTTTAGTTCCAGAAGGAATTCAGGAAAACAATCAGCCAGGCACCCTATTACACTAGATAAAGTCTTGAGGCCAACGGATTGGGCAAGTAGCAGAGGTCAGTCAACTAGTGAATTAGGATCAGAAATGTACATTTTGTGATTCTTCCCACACCTCGCATCTCCCACTTGAATCATGTTCTATCCAGAAGTCAGAAAGGTTCTACTGGGAAGGACCAGACAAGAAATATTTTGGCTTTAGAAGCAACAAGGTCTCTGCCCCAGACACTCAACCTCTGCCCTGGTAGCATGAAAGTAACTATACACAAGATGTAGGTGAACAGGCATGGCTGTGTCACAGAAATGTCAATATCCTGTAATTTTCACGTGTCAGGAAAGAGTATTCTTCTTTGGATTTTCTTTCAACCATTTAAAAATGTAGAGACCATTTGTAGCTTGCGGGCCATACAAACACAGGCAGCAGGCTGGCTTTGGCCCATGGGCCATCGTTGGCTGACCTTGTTCTAGTCTGTTAAGGATAGATGGGAGCACACTTGACAGTCAACGCCAGTGAACCACAAGTGAGTTAAACACCAGTAATAATATTAGCTGGTGCTTCTTGAGCTCTTACTGTGTACCAGGCATTGTGTTGAGCACTTTACATGATTCAACCTGTTTGGCCTCACAAGCACCCTCTGAAGAAGATACTATATTATCCTCAGTTTGAAGATGAGATCATAGAAGCCGTGGGAAGTTAAATAATGCTTCCCAAGCTCATTCAACTAGTAAGTGATGGCACGTAATGAAAACCAAGAACTGGCTGACCCAAAGCCCCCTGTACGTCCCACAAAGCAGGCCCCCCTCTCCCTGATCCCAGGTGGCCAGTAGGTAAGAAACAGATTTAGAATGACATGTCATTTTCAGAACATCAACAACTTGAGGTAGTGAAAGGACTCTGCACATTATAACCAGACCTGGGCGTGTGTTCCACTTCACCACTTACTGGTTCACCTCTTGAGAGTTGCTTAACTTCTCTGAGCCTCAACATCCTCATCTGTGGGGCAGGGATGGTGAATTGAGTGTTCTAATGCTCAGTGCTGATTGTGTTAATTATATAGAAGGTGCCTTGCATAGTACCCCACACACATGTGCTCAATAAATATCATTAAAGATCAGGTGAAAATCAGGTTGCTCATTAATGATGTTTTTTAAATTTATTTCTTGTTGACAGTATTAAAAATTTCTCCCATTTCCTCCACTTTTACCCCCCTCCATCCAGCCCCTACCACAGCCCAGGCCTTCCCCACACTATTCCCTGTGTCCATAGGTTATGCATATATTTCCTATATGTTTTTTATTTAATCTCTTCCCGTCTCCTCTACCTCCCTCCCCACTGAGATTTGCCATTCTGTTCAATGCATCCAAGCCTCTGGGCCTCTTTTGTACATTGGATTCCACATATAAGTGAGATCATGTGATATCTGTCTTTCTCTGACTGGCTTATTTTGCTTAATAATCTTCAGGTCCATTCATGCTGTCGCAAAGGGACCTCCTTCTTTTTTACAGCCACAAAGTATTCCATTGAGTAAATATACCACAGCTTTTTTATCCATTCATCTACCAATGGGCACTTAGTCTGTTTCCAAATCTTAGCATTGTAAATTGTGCTGCTATGAACATAAGGGTACATATATCCTTTCTGATTGGTGTTTCGGGTTTCTTAGGATATATTCCTAGAAGTGGGATCACTGGGTCAAATGGCAGTTCTAAGTTTAACTTTTTGAGGACACTCCATACTGTTCTCCACAGTGGCTGCACCAGTCTGCATTCCCACCAGCAGTGCAAGAGGGTTCCCTTTTCTCCGCATCCTCGCCAGCACTTTCGTTTATTGATTTGTTGATGATAGCCATTCTGACAGGTGTGAGATGGTACCGCATTGTCATTTTGATTTGCATCTCTCAGATGATTAGTGAGTTTGAGCATGTTTTCATATGTCTCTTGACCATCTGTATGTCCACTTTCAAAAAGTGTCTTTTTAGGTCCGTTGCCCATTTTTTGATTGGATCGTTTATCTTCCTTTTGTTAAATTGTATGAGTTCCCTATAAATTTTGGAGATTAAACCCTTATCATATATAACATTGGCAAACATGTTCTCCCATGCAGTGGGCTCTCTTGTTTTGTGGATGGTTTCTTTGGCTGTGCAGAAGCTTTTTATTTTGATGTGGTCCCATTTGTTTATTTCCTCCTTGATTTCCATTGTCCTAGGAGTTGTGTCGGTAAAGATATTGCTACGACATACGTCTGATATTTTGCTGCCTATGGATTCTTCCAAGATTTTTATGGTTTCCCGTCTTATATTTAAGTCCTTTATCCATTTTGAGTTTATTTTTGTGTATGGTGTAAGTTGTTGGTCTAGTTTCATTTTTTTGCATGTATCTGTCCAATTTTCCCAACACCATTTACTGAAGAGACTTTCTTGACTCCATTGTATGCTATTGCCTCCTTTGTCAAATATTAATTGAGCATACTGGCTTGGCTTGATTTCTGGGCTGGCTGCAGAAATTTTTAAAGCCAAACGTTGTAGCCAATTTTGCTAGTCTCTTGAGATGGTGGTGTGGTCAGCGTTTCTAGGCAAAAGCGGAGAAATCAGCTCAGAGCCCTTGTGAAGTCAGACAGGCAGGGGTGGAGCGTAAATTGTTTCCTTGGCTAATTTTTTTTTTCCAAGAGACCGCAGGGAGAAAGGAGAGCTCGGGCAGTCACTAATGCAGTGCTATCTGTTCAGACTTTTTCCCTCCCATCTTTGAGTCTGACCCACCAGATTTCTGTTTGCAAAAAGGGCCTAATCTAGTTTTTTTTGTCTGTGCATTGATTTAATAGTATCAAACCCTGAGGCCCGCGTGGTCTGCACCTGGGTTGCTTTTTCCCCTAATGAAGCCAGGGAAGTGGCTTAAGCCCCCGCCGAGCTTCCTATCAAAGCTTCACAATGATTAACTCAGGTCCCCTTGTTAGGAGCAGGCAGAAGAAAATCCCTTAGTCATCAGCATTGTGAAAACCCCAGAATGGTGAGTGCTCAATGAAAAGATTACCTTGGGCACCTGAAAAATAATGGAAGAGCTCCACGGAGAACCCATTAAGCCTGTCTACACACGCTAAGTCAGGTGGAGGGCCGGGTAATTAACTGGGACATTGAGGCCAGAGAAACCGTGTTGGACCTTCTGCCCTAAATGAGTCAGCACAGATAATTATTCAAATCCCTCAGACATGTTCCTGAAGAGGCCATTTTAGGTGGCGTCTACACACACACATACACACACACACACACACACACATCAGGAAGACTGGTCAATAGAAGTGGTTTGATAGTGTGTGTGTTTTTAACTGAATAACAGGCATCCTAGGGATGGGAGGTCCAAAGCTGTCACTTCTTAGCTGTGTGACTTCAAGTCAAGTTGCTTCCTCGCTCTTCACCTCATTTTCTTCAACTATAAAAAAGGAATGTTACTAGGACACCCCCGTCCTCAAAAGGTTGTTGTGAGGATTAAATACAGCAAATGCAATATTCCTGGCTCCTCACCCGGCAAGTCCTCAGCACTCAAGAAGGGTTACTTCCAGATCTTAATTGTTGGCTGGACACAACTCCTTGAGTGCTGGAGAGATCGTGCCTTCAGACAGCGTCTAAGGACGGGGCCCAGGACCACAGAGCACAGCCTTCACCTGCAGCCACACGAGCAGGCTTCTCACTGTCGGCTTATCCCGGACCCTCACCCTCGGTCCCTATAGCCCCTCCTGAGCTGCGTCTCCTTTTCTAAATCTTTTTCCCAAAACTGGCTATCTCCAGCAGTCAGGTGGGAGGGGGCTCCTGGATACTACTAGAGAAAGGGTAGTCGTTGTCCCACCAGAGGGGATGTGAGAAAGCAAAGAGTCTCAGGAAATGAAGTCATACTTCTTGCCTCTCCTTCGAGGGTACTGGGGTCCCTGCTTAGATAGCGTACCAGACCAGGTGTCTGGGGCAAACCCCTCCCCCTTCCCCAGCCCCCCATGCCCAGGGCACATAGCTGGATCCCAGAGAGCAGTAGGAAGGTGTCATTGAGTCACAGAGCACACTGG
The DNA here is from genome assembly GCF_963455305.1 of Plecotus auritus. Lineage (NCBI taxonomy): Eukaryota > Metazoa > Chordata > Mammalia > Chiroptera > Vespertilionidae > Plecotus > Plecotus auritus. Next base: position 127,500,842 of record NC_137773.1, read on the forward strand.
TCTAATGAACGCCCAGTTCAGCCATCCTGAGGTAGGGACAGAGGGCTTCGCCGCCTGCCCCAGTGCATCAAGGGCAAGTTCTCCGATGCATTGGGGTGTTCACAGAATTGGCAGAGAGTGTGCCAGACCAGGATTCCACTCAGACACCTGCTGGTAAGCTGGGGAGTTCCCAGCGTCCTTTTTTTATGGTAAGAAATTGCCTGTGGTCTAGAGGTGGGGCGAGGAGCTACACCAGTGAGCCAGTGTGTCCCCTAATCAGGACAGGGGCAGGTACATTTCACCGGGCGCCCAGCACTGCTCCTCATGCTTATATGATTGCCTCATTCAACCTTCTCAGCGTCCCTTGAGTCACCTTATTATGGCCCATTTGCAAAGGATGCTCAAAGAAAAGAAGTAACTTGCGCAAAGTCACAAGCCAGGAAATGGCAAAGCCCGAGTTCCAACCAGCAATCCCGCCCCATCCTCTTAGTCACTTCACTAGCAGCATTTCTTTTAACGTTTTTTAAAAAGAGAGAAAATTACACATACACTTTTGAGAATCATGGGTGGGGAAAAATACAAGGTGACAAAATTCTATAAAGCAGGTAGTACATTGTAAGACATTTATATTTTATTCATCAAAGCATCGACATGTGATGGAAAATAGTTTTGTGTCGATTGTAAGGCCTGCTGTGGATCTGATCTGTGCTCGTGGGTTTCTAACCTTGGCGATAATTTCAAAGTCTGGGGGGCAGGGCACGGAGCTGGCTCTTCCTCTCTGTGTAGAGCGCAGCTGGTAAATACATATTCCTAGGGCTGCTTAAAAGAAATAACGCGTGAAGGTTGCACTGGGGACATTGGGCAGGAGGGGCTCCAGGGACCAGAGCTCTGACCCTGCTTCTGCCGGTGCCCGCTCTGCTGTGTCTCACCATGTCTGCTGTGAAAACGAGCTGGTGGCAGCTGCCTGCCACTCAAGGAGATGAGCATGAGAGAACAGGACGCAGCTATGGAGGAGTCTCGCACGGAGGGCTGGGCTCGCACCCAGAGCATCCCATGGCCTCGGCCGCAGCTACCCACAGAGCAGGCCTCGGCATCCAGGGATGGCCCGCACCCGGCTGGACTGAGATAGGTGTCCGCACCTTCTTTGGGGCCCCTGTCATTTCACTCCTCATTTGGATGCTGTGTGCTAGAAGGACCGTGAACAACACTCCACCTGCATTGCAGCCCTTGCGTAACTACAGGAAGACCATGGTTTTCTTTGCCTTTAGTCCTTCTCCTGCAAGATGCCTCTGCTTTCACTCCCTTACACAGACCCTTCCAGACGCCCCTGTACCCTTACCAGCACCCCTCTTAAAGCTCAATGCCCAGAACCAAAAATGGCCTACCACATGTTTCTAACAATAATAGGACCACAATTTACTCTGAGCCAGTTTTTCCTGTTGTTATGGGACTGGAGGAAGATTGATAAGACCCCGTGCAAGTCAGCGGTTACCAGAGGGGAAAAAAAACAAGCCTCGGGAACTGAAGGCGGTGCCTGTAGCTGAGCGGATGGCTTTCGTTCGTAGCACAGAGCTTGCTCCGTCTTCCTGAACTGCCTGGGAAGAAGCAGGATGTGACTGGTGTCATTCTCCGGATTGGAACGGCATGTTAGTGGTAAATGGAGAGTAGGCGTGTTTAAAGGTTGATCATTTCAGCTGCAGCAAAACTCCTACCAAATGCCAAGTACCAACTCCATGGAGCAAAGGAGGCCATTTCCCACTGAGCCATTATTTTGCCAGCACCTGCTCTGACCACTGATGCTTGAATTCCCTGCCCGATTCTGTCATTGGTGAGATCAGGAGTTCCAAAGGGAAAATTGGGGCTCAGGGGTCCTGGCTTCTCCACCTCCTGGCTGAGGTCATTAGCAAATAAATTCTTAAGTTCTGTGGGTTTTTTGTGTTCTCAGTCATAGATATGACTCACAGCCCCCACTTTACAGGGTTGCTTAAAGAAGAAACTGCACAGCCTCAGCCAGTTGCTCAGTGGTTACAGTGTCAGCCTGCAGACTGAAGGGTCTCAGGTTTGATTCCCGTCAAGAGCGTATACCTTGGTTGCAGGCTCAATCTCTGGCCCAGGTCAGGGTGTGTGCAGGAGGCAACCAATCAATGTGTCTCTCTCACATTGATGTTTCTCTCTCTCTCTCTCTCTCTCTCTCTCTCTCTCTCTCTCTCTCCCCTTCCCTCCTCACTCCCTTCCTCTCTCTCTAAAAATTGATGGAAAAATATTCTTGGGTGAGGATTAACAACAAAATGATTTTTTAAAAAGAATCTGCACATAAAAGTGCTTTGCAAAGTGGAAAACATCCTAAAAGTGTTAGATGTTATTTTAAATGGGGGAGACTTGGAAGAAAGGAAATCTACCTTTTTGCCCAAACTAAAATCTGGAACAGGAATGGAGAGGAATGATTTGGGGTTGTGAATCATTTAATAGAAGTATTATTTGTGCGAAATTGGGAACACCTTCCTCAAACCTTTTACTAGCCCAGAGAAGTTTGCTTCTTTGCAGGGGGGCCAGCTTTATATAGAAACACTAGTGTCCCGGTGCACAAATTTGTGCACATTGGAAGAAAATTGATTAGAAGAAATATTTTAATATCACTGTTCTCCCTTTCTCTATAATAGAAGTGTCAACCAAATTCACAATCGACAATGACAGATCAAAACACATGCGTGCAATTGGCGCCAGCAAGAGTTTTATATGTTTTGTGCATGTGCGAATCAACTTAGCCTTTTATAGATATAGAATAAACTTGCTTAATTAGACCTGCTTTCTGATTTAGCTAAACTTTTTCCAACCCAGTGAAGCACCCCAACTTCTCTTTCAGGTAATTGTCAGCAACACAGCAGTAAATATCAACACAAAGCAGATTATTATTGTAGGTCACTCAGGGAGAACAAAGGGTAAAATATTTAACTGCAGCAGTGTTTGACTATATTCTGCACAGTGAGAAAACCTGAGGTCATTTTCAAGGTCCACCATTTCTTACTTCTTTTCAGTCAGGTCAAGTTTCTAAGCTTTCTAAGTTTCTGTTGTCTTGCTAATGAAAAGAAAATAGGATTCCACCATATCTCCTATATACCTACTCCAGGACCTCTGTGAGGATCAAATGAGATGAGGCATGGGAAAATGCTTCACAGACATTTGGTTAAAGTGTAAAATGTTTCCACCTGGCTATAAAGCAAGTCGGGTTCCTGGGCTGAAGAAACTTCAAGGAGGCTAGTCTCTAGGGAGAGAAAGCCGGGCGTTGCTACCCGGCACCCACAGCCACTGTTTCCAGGCTGGGCTGGGCTGTGGTCCACATTTTATGACATGGGGTCTCAGCTGCGATTTGGTGGGGTGTCACACCAGGATGGTGGTGGGACCTGTGTCCCACTTGGGGTAAGCCAAGTGTTGCTTTGTCGGTGCCAGGTCCACAGTGCCATTTCTCTGTAAATGGCCAGTGCATGTCACAGCAGCTCCTGCGTTGAGCATCTGCCCCCTGGTGGTCAGTGCACATCATAGCGACCAGTCCAGACAGTCGGACACTTAGTATATTAGTCTTTTATATATATAGATGTCAGCTTTCAGTAGCTTCTCAATCTGGTCATTCCTCTGCTGTTCCTCAACCATCCTGAAGCCAGAACTGTTCACTAGCCTTCTCTCCTTCCTTCCTGCTACAAATTTTCCCCAAGTGCTCTTTCTAAGACAGGTTCCAAGTGAGTTGCTGGGAAGATAGGCATGAGCAAGATGTGCCAATCTATGAGAGACAGACATTGCACAAAAGTGCCTGGCCTGCATGACCATCAGGGTGGCAAAGGAAAAGTGTGGGGTCTGGGAGAATCCATTAGATGGGGGCCTGCGGATCGTCTTGGGTGCTGGCCATGGCTCCAGGAGATGGAATGCTTTGCTCTCTCAATGATGAACCAATGTGTGCTCAGCCCTTTAATGTTTATGAAGCACGTTCTAATATTATTTTCACCTGATCAGGCTCTCAACCCTACAAAGTGCACAGTATTAGCACCCTGATGTAGAAATCTAGAAACCAAGACTAAGGCATAGAAGTGATTATCCCAGGGCCAGCTGCTCCTGTCACTATGGAACTTCTGACTCTAAACCCTAGGCTCCTTTCACCACACATGTTGGCTCATTGGTTTCTCACCCCTGGGAGGTGACATTTTGCAAAGTAGCTCTGGGAAAAGGGCAGGAGTGAAAATCCTCCCCTGGGTACTTTGATATGGGTGAAGGTGTGATTTCCGATATGGATCACAGCCCAGTGTCAAGGGGAAGCCTACCTGAGAGGGGAAAAGATACCCTAACTGCTGTGTGTGCATCGCTGCCTTTGTGGTCGCCCATAATACTGGAAACCCTCTCTGACCCCAAATATAGCCCCATAGTCTTACCTGTGCCTAGAGCAGTGGTTCAACCTTTCTAATGCCGCGACCCTTTAATACAGTTCCTCATGTTGTGGTGACCCCCAACCATAAAATTATTTTCGTTGCTATTTCATAACTGTAATTTTGCTACTGTTATGAATCGTAATGTAAATACCTGTGTTTTCCAATGGTCTTAGGCTCTACAGCAGCGGTTCTCAACCTGTGGGTCGCGACTGCTATAGAGTGTAAGACCATCGGAAAACACAGATATTTACATTACGATTCATAACAGTAGCAAAATTACAGTTATAAAGTAGCAACAAAGATAATTTTATGGTTGGGGGTCACCACATGAGGAACTGTATTAAAGGGTCACGGCATTAGAAAGGTTGAGAACCACTGGCCTAGAGGAACACGTGTGACCAAATGCAAATCAGAATGAGACACATAGAACATCTGTCGGACTCCCAGAGATGTTATTGCTCAAACCCCACTGTTGATTGGCCCAGGTTTGCTGAGGAATTTCACATCTTAGCTACTATTTGTTGCACGCTTACTATGTCCCAGGACTTTGGGTGTATTCACACTTATGGTGACAGCGGAAGTAGACTCTAGGATCTTCATTTCGCAATGATGCGACTAAGCCTCAGAGAGATGAAGTAACTTGCCCAAGGTCACACAGCTAGCCAGTTGAAACGGCAGAATTTGAACCTGCTCTGACTCCGAACTCCATGCTCTCCAACACTCTACTCTGCCAGACTATGTCTCCAAAAACTGAAAATAAATTTCATAGCCATTTCCTGCACTTCCTTCTGGGCTTTCTAGTATTTAAATCCAAGAGACACAACAGCACCCTTGGGACAGTTTTGGAAGGCTCTGGTACCCCTTCTAACACCCACCCACAGACACCCGCTTCCCTCTGGGCTAAGGATGCCCACCCACCACATACCTCTTCTTGAGGAGAGTTCATTGAAACTGAGAACTGAAGGATTCAATTCAGACAAACCTGCAGCCAAATTACACAAAGCCAAAGATTGCCACCAGCCTTAGGTGCTTTTTTAGACTGGGGAGCACTCCACTCACCAGCGGGGTTTAGCGATAGTCGTTTTTCTCCCTTTTAAAGGGAGGGAAGAACATGCAAAGCTACCACCCCAGCTACAGAATCTCAGGAAAACTTGACTCTCTTTCTCTTTCTGTTCCCTTTCTCTCCCTCCCCTCTCCGTTTCTTCCTTCCTTCCTTTTTTCCTCCTCCTTTTTCTCCTCCTCCTCCTCCTTCTCTCTCTGTCTCTCTCTCTCTCACACACACACACACACACACACACACACACACACACACACACACTTTCTCTCTCTCAAGCAATAAATAGCTATGGCTTGGGGGAAAATAGCAACAGATTTTATTTTTTCATACCTTCCCATGTTTCCTGGCCAGCTCCAGGTGCCAGCGTATTGTTTTAACTCTGATGGGGATTCAGCATTGAGCTGTGAACAATTAAACGTAAACACCAGCCTCACTCCCATCCTCTTCTTTCCTTCTTAGGTGAAGGCAGCTTCCAAGTATGTGGATGTACCTGTGAGTATATGCAAATTGTCTTTGTGGGTTTGGTTGTGTGTTTTTTTCTTTCTTTGTTTGCGGGGTTTTGTCTTGTTTTGCTTTGCTTTTATGAGAAGTTTGATGGTGCTGTTTTCATTAGTTGCTGCTAAATTGTGTATTTTCCTGAACTGAATCACCAGAGGGGGGAGGCCAAGAACATTTCCTGGTAAAACTGTATCAGATGAGAAGAGGGTACAGTTTCTTTCATCAGGGAGACGCGTCCTATCTGAGGGTAAACCCAGTTTACTATCATTTTTATTTTCATTAGTTTCTCTGACATATTTCAGTCTGTGGCTACTCACCTCCCTGCTGCATGCACCCCTTAGAAGTAGAGTCATAACCTAGAAATGTGCACAGGCTGCTGTATTTTTTAAAAACAAATAAATTCTGAATTTGTTCATTTTGGGGTCAATTCTGCAATTGTTTTAAGGAAACCTTACAAACTGTGCATGATTAGTGCAGACCTCATTAATGAAGAGAGCTCTCAAAGTTCACAGCCGAAGCACTTGAAGGTGACCAGGATTTACATTTAAATTGAGGTTAAGTACGCACATGGAGGCTAGAGCGTGGGATTACCTGTGATGAACAGGACACGTTGGTAGGCGGACTCTGCCCTGCCTATTAGCAAAATAAAATTGCAGAGATTTCAGTATATTCCAATGAAGGGGAAGGCAAGTGATTCTGCATCTCTGTTTCTAACAAAAGAGATGGGAGTCTATTATAAAATATTAAATTTAGAGAGCTTATCTCAATAGCCACCAAGGGTCTCGTACTGAACGTTTCTCATTCTGAACGTGGTTAAGTACCCTCCTTGTTCAAATACTTATTTGTTAAAATTTGTGTTTTTCTAAAGGGATTTATATTAACATTTAAATTCATTTCCCCAGGAAGTTGAGTGTGTAATGGTTTATTGGCTTATTTCTCACAGGAAGGCAAAATGGAAAATTGGAGTGAATTTGGCATTAGCATATATTTTGTTTGTTTAATGAAAGAATGTACAATCAATAATTGTGCTTTGAATTTATATAATATTTCTCATCGAGGGACCTCAGGCTCCTTCACATAGATAATCCTTACAATGAGGGAGAGAAATGTTAAGCAATTTATTTTCCCAAGCCCCAAACTATAAATTTTCAGTTCACAGGGAACAAACTATTCACATTCTCTGGGCCTGTTTCTCCATCCTTAAAACAGGGATGATAATACTCAAGACACGGGTTTGCTGTGCAGATTAAATGGCACACATGTGTGGAACCCTGGGCACCATGCCTGGCCCTCATCAGACATTTCAGCTGCAGGAGCAGGGCACGTGGTGGGGTGGGCGTGTGAGGCCCACAATCCAGTGCAGGAGGGTGGGAGTGGGGCTGAATTGGCTGACATTAGCTCTGGCCTGCCATGGTCTTCAACAGCAATAGAAACTGGAATTCTAGGCTTGTAACTCAAAGATCTGGTGGCTGAGGTTTGTTTTCTGTCGGCCTCAAAGAAGAGGGAAGATCACACCAGCAAGGGTAGAACAGGTGAGGAGTGGGCAAGGCCCAAATACGCAGAGAAATTTGATCGGGCAATTGGTACTAACAACTCAAATTGACATTTGGGGGTGGTCAGAAAAGTCAAAAATTGGCCATTTCCTGTGATTCAGATTGATGGTAAAGTTGAGGGAAAATGCACAGCAAAAGTGCCCTGCTCTGTAGTCATCCCATGTCCAGGGATGGTTTATGCCACAGCGGAAGCCTCGCTGGGCTATGGGGGAACAAAAGGAATTAGCCAAGTCTCCACCCTCTAGGGAGGCATTAGAAAAGGAAGCAACATGTGCCCAAATGTGACACACTTACCAATGATGATAACTGCAGCCAAACCTTTTAAAGCCCCCACTCTGTGCTGGGCACCCTTCTAAGCACTTTACATTTAATCTTGATAACAACCCCACTTTAAAGATGAGGAAACTGAGGCCCAGAGAGGCTCACTTCCTTAGGGTCCCAGCTGCTAAGTGGCGGAGCTGAGATTTCAACCAGTGCTCTTAACACTGTGCCACCTGCCAGATGGTGTTAGTGAGTGGGCAGATGAACATCTTTATTTGGTTGAGTAATTACTGTACTTTAGTATTGGAAAAACTAAAAATCATGATTTTACCAATTATTATGGCTTAGAAAAAAAGATAAACTTTAAAATTAAGTTGATTAAAGTGTGCTTTATAGCAAATACTATTATAGTGATATTGTAAATTTCATAATATAGTAACACTGGTATTATAATAATTATATAGCAATAATAGTATAAGTAATGTTTTAATAAATAAACAACTTTAGAGAAAATAATAGTGTATAGAAGACATATTCTACATTTACATTGTTTGCATGTAGTAAATAATAGTAATCATTTACTTCTCAAAACCACCCTACGAGGGGTAATGTTTTCATCCTGTTCCACAACTGAGGAGAGGAGGGAGGTTAGTTGCATGCCAGTAAGCAGGCGCGTGAACGGTCAGGTGCTCGCCCTTTGACTAAGTGGAGGGAGCCTGCTGGCACTGGCTCCCAAGAAAGAGCCCAACTGTGTGCATTTCTTTCCAACTCTGTCTTCGATGAGGGCACATTAGCAGCAGCAACTCGGCCATGGAGAAAGTATTTACACCATGGAAATTGGCAAGCACTACAATTCAAGGTCTGTTGTTTGTGTTGTTTTGTTTTATTGTTTTGAAGAGCCAGTTTACCAGCACACCAGTGGCCATCACCTATTGAATCAGTGGTCCCAAACCAGAATGTGCAGCAGTAATACTTGGCAAGGATTTGGGTCTTATCTTGCTTTGTTTTTTAATAGCGATTTCTAGCCCCTTGTCTCCAGGGATTCTGACTCAGTAGTTCTGGGATGGAGCCTGGAAGTCTCTTTCTCAAGCTCTCCACGTGATTCTGATAGGCAGTCCAAGTTTGGAAGCCAATGGGCTCCAGCAATGATTCTCCACCTTGCCTACGTATTGGAAACACCTGGGGAGCTTTTTACACCCATTAGTGCCAGGTTGCTTACCAAATTAAAACAATCTGGGGTGTGGGGTCTCGGCATCGGTGTTTTTAAAGCTCCCCAGGTCCTTATCATCTATAACCAGGTTTAACAACTGTTACATAAAATCATCTTTCAGGTTGTTTCTAGCTCTGAAGACTGAGTTCATTTGCATAGCTCTATGAGGTTGGCACATGGTTCACTGGTTTAGTTCTATGTGGGAATTAGTAGTTAGTTACCTTAGAGACTTGTCTCTTAATTATCCACATTAATGGAGAGAGGCATTATTGCCAGTCATTGAAAACGTGGCATAAATCCCAAAGCATCTCTTTGTCTTAGACGAAATATTCGAACACGGTATATATACATAGCAGGTTTGCACTCCCAATTAGGCCTTGCCAAGGGTACTAAAAATCTGAATTTGTTTTCTCAAACTCAGAGGTATCCTGGCAGGAACAAACTCGGATTTAAATGCCTTATTTTTTCTCAGCCACAGAGTGGATCCTTCACAATGATATCTTCATAATGATTAACTCAATGGATAGAGTTAACTATACAGAGATGAATGTATTTGTTGTTTATTTCATGTCCAAGCCACGTTTAAAATAAGCCCTGTAATTGTGGGGTATTAAAACCATTGCCTAGCGTTTTCCCCACTGTTTGTAGATAGCAATGTGGTATCAAGCCTAATTTCTCTAATAGCATCGGTTGTTTAGCCAAGAAAAATTTCCATCTATAATTACAAGTTAGCTTGTTTGTGTGTAAACAGTTTTTATTTTAACCATTTGGTTGGAAATCTACTTAAAATGCATTACACATCCTCCCCTGCCTTTTTAAATAGGGAACTGGACATACTTCAACGTTTCCTCCATGATAGAGGAAACCACTGTGACTGTGACTCCCAGGGCCCCCGAGGTGTAGGGTAGCTTGCCTCTCCCAGACCCCAGTCAGTGGTGACCCTACATGTGTGGAGCTACAGTTCGGCAGCCTTTTCCGCCACACAGGGCCCCAGGGAAAGCAGTAACCCTCTATTATCAACACACCCCTTGCTGGCCACCAATGGGTGGGAAAGCAAACTCCTTGGAATTGGATGGAAAGCTGATTAGAAAGGAAGATGATTGTGAGTGGGGGCCTGAGGACTCTATGAAAAGAAAACTACACATTTTCCAGCAGAGATTTTGTCGTTTTTATTTTGATGGTGGTTTCTCTGAGGCCCTTTGTTTCCTCCTTGGTTCCAAAGTAGGTTATAGAGGTAGGTAAGGCTATGAAATAACATAACATTCAGGGGTTTGATGTTTATATAGTAATATATGGCTTTTAAAGCACTTTAACATACTTTATTTTAGCTGATAATCATAATAACGTTTAAGGTAAGTAGGGAGCTTTTAATCCCATTTTACAGATGGTATAACTAAGGCCTGGAGAAATTTAAATGATTTTCACAAGTTTTCATTTGTGGAGGATCCAATAAAAAGCCAGGTATAGTAAGTCCTCACTTAATGTCATCAATAGGTTCTTGGAAACTGTGACTTTAAGTAAAATGACAACTAACAAGTCCAATTTTAGCATGGCTAATGGACATAAACAAGAGTTAAGTTCTGGGGGCATCTTGTCAACATTATAACAGAAAGACATGGAAGGAAACAACGTTAGTGGAGGACCTGCTGTAGAGTGACTGAGAGCTTTAGAACGGAGGTGGGAGGGACTTATTTATTCATGGATTTGTTCATTCAGCAAATATTTACCGAGCACCTACTGTGTGCCAGGCATCAATCTATGTGCTGAGGATACAGTAGAAAATAGGGCAAATAAAGTCCCTGTACTCATGGATTTTATGTTCTAGTTGTCCAAGACAGGCAAAAGACAATAACTGAATCCACAGTACAATGTCAGATATTGGTAAGTGCTATGAAGAAAAATTAAACACAGTCAAGAAATAGAGAATTATGGAGTTTTTTAACTACCTGGGGAGATGAATCATCCTGTGTGGGGTTTTTTTAATCAAAGTTTTTAAAACTTAAATGCCCCTTTGAGGATAGCAAATGTGGTGAAAATACCAATTACTGTAGATCGCTGTTTCTATCATTGAGGGTCACTAATCGGTCTGCAGGCTTTGGCTTTGGGTCTTAGCTCTACTGTGGCTGCGTCTGTCCTGGAAAAGGCCATGTCTGCCACTAGCAGCACCAGGAGAAAAATGGAAACAGTAATAATAAATGTCTCAGGTCCCCCAGGTAGGGGTCCCTATCCCCACGGAGATGCCTTTTGATGCTGCCAAAGGGAGAGGAGGACAGAGGTGCCTTGAGAATGGAGAGCTATCACTTTCATCTCATTGGAGAACCTCTATTGTTGCCTATCATAAAACTGCCGCAATTATAGGCCCGTCACAGAACCTGCTCAATCCCGTCCATGAAAATTGCTTGAAAGTCTAACAGTTGACTGCTGTGGCTTTGGGTTGTCTTCATTGTTTTTCAAATTAATACCTTGTCATTGTTTCAGCAGGTGTTAAGAAATGTTACTAGCATCCCAGGGGCCAAGCATTGGCCCTTTGCTTGATAATTGTTTGCTTTGTATTTGAAAAATATACAGTCCTACTGTTTCCAAACCTTCCTCATTTTCACCCTGGAAATTACACAGAAGTGTTAACTAACTTCAATTTGCAGTGCTTGACAGTCCCGTCTTGTAGAGAAATGATACTTTGTGATCTAAGGTAAATCACAGTAATGAAAGCTAATCTTTTTAGTTATTAGCAAACATACATATCTACTGTGGGAATTTAAGGGGTTTGTGGCAGCTCTCCTAATGACCCATATTACAGTGTTTTAATAGGTTTCTTTGGAGATAACTTTGATTATGACATGTCAAGCAGTGTGCATTCTGAGTTTCTTTTTTTTTCTTACAATAAATCATTTCCTATACTATATGAATCACCTGCTTACCTTTCCAGAAAATCTAATTTATTTAAAAATCAAATCCTTCGCCCCTGCCCTTTTTTTTTTTTTTTTTTTTTCAATCCTTGGACTATAAGCTGCACCCAGGAGCAAAGACAAATGGTTGAATGCCTCCTGAGTAAACTGATGAGGAAATACTACATACTCCAGTTAAATTACCCCCAAAATGTAACTTGGGTGGGTGGAAGGGGTATAGATTGAATTCTGATTTCTTTACTTAGCAATTTCTTAATGTTTTTAAAAGGAAAGGGGGCTGGGAAGGCTGTCACCTTTCTGATGTTACAGTAAGGAGAGACCATGGAAGACAGAGTATATGTGGGTATTTTTTAAAGGGAAAGAGGGTTCAATCCAAAGAAAAGCCAGATAATGTCTCTGGGTTACCCAATGAATTGTTGATTCATTAGAGTATCTTTGCCAGAAAAAAAAATTAATAGTAGAAAAATATGTGTAAAACCCTGTAATCCCGACTCCCTTCTTAGCCAGGTTTGATTTCCAGAAAGTGCAGAAGGCTCAAATACCCATTCTGACCAGTCCGGGCTGTGAACAGCTGTGACATACACCACGGAGAGCTTGGAACTCCTGCAAGAGGGGAGTGGGAGGGAGGGAGGAAAATGCAGGGGTGAATTCCCTTTTCATGTTTTCCTGTTTCTTTGCAGAAACCCGGGATGGATGTGGCCGATGCCTACGTGACTTTCGTCCGCCACTCTCAGGATGTCCTTCGTGATAAGGTCAATGAGGAGATGTACATAGAAAGGTTATTTGATGTAAGTAAATGCCTTCTCCTCCTTGCAGACCAAGGAGGAGACCCTCCAAAATGTGACAAAATAAGAGACAGGAGGATAAGTCACATTTTGAGAACATGGATTGGTCCCAATTCAAACAAAATCTTTTCCTCTCCCTCTGCCTTAGGCTCTTATCTGTTGTGTGTCTGTTCTGAGGCCACCCTGGTGTGGCGTGTCTCAGCCCCAATCTGTGTGACACATAGGATGGCGCACAGCCGCTCGGCAAGCAGGCTCGGTCCTGCGGGACGCTTGGGGGCAGCTTTCTCTAACTGGCAAAGACCTTTCCTAGTCATGGCTCTCCTCCTTGCAATCTGGCCTTGCTTTAGGGAATATTCTGTGGGGAAGCTGAGCCAGCTCCCCTCCTGGGGGCGGACCCTCCCGGACACCAGCTGTGGTGTGCAGATGTGCCTAACCGTGGCATTGTTACCGCTTCAAAAAGGATTCTGTTTCTGGGAGACCAGAGATCCTTCCTTAGCCCTGGGTTTTGGCAAACACTTTAGAGCTGCTCCGTCAGTTGCCGTTCTAAGCCCAGGTGCCCCCTGCCCACCCTCCCACTTGAAAATTTGGGACAAAGTGCACGCACATCAGGCTGCCGACCCAGACTGAACTTCAGGCACATAGATTTCCGACGGCTCACAGTGGCTGAGCGCTCTCACTCCCACCGTGACTGTGTCTGCACTCCCAAAGCAAGCCACTGAGCCAAAAGGAAAAAGGAATCTGCTTTGGTCTCAAATCGCCCACCTCTTTCAGGCCAAAGCAGATGGGACAGGGCTATCTGATTAAGCCAGATATTTTGCTTCAAGTTTCCACCGAATTTGCCAGTGTAGACCTGGCCAGAGTGCAGGGACGCTGACGCCCTTGTCTCGTGTGGCTCTAACCGTGCCGCCTACTTCTGTCTCGTGCAGCGTGAGCTCCTCCTGTCCAGGTTCCTGCATTTTTGGTGCCAGCCCGAACATTAATGTTTGGTCTACAATGGGATCCGTGTTTCTATATTTTCCTGTGACTGTGTTCAGTTTGCATTGCGTTTGTGTGTATGTGTGTTTTTGTTCCGCAGCTCAGTGAGCTCATTGTTGGCACTGCTGAGGGTACTGCAGCTCCTGACTTTTATCTGCCTTGTCTTCCAGCTCATTTGCTTTCCTTGTGTGCTGAAAAGGCCCCTTTCTTTTTTTCTTTCCCGATCATCCGCTTTCTGTGCTCAATATCGCTCCTTCCTCCGCATCTCCTTTCTCTGAGAAACCCTTCTTACTTTTAATTCCCACCCATCCCCTCTCGGGTTAAAATGGAACTTATCTCTCATGTCAACTGTTTTATCACATTATACCAAGTGGCATGAATCAGAATCAAATAATCTTCCTGTGTACATCTTCTAGCATGACCCGCACCCACTGAGAATGCCTCATACCTGCACTGAGCTCTCGGTGGGCCCACCCCCTGCCTGCATGCTGCCTTTATGACAGTCCCGAGCCCAGAATGCCTGGGGGGACGGTCACCACCCCATAGGCATTGAAAACAGGCAGGCAGCACCCTCGGGTCTGCAGTTAGGAGTGTGGACCTGCTGCCCATCTCCACTGAATTAAATTCCAAACCACCCATTTTTCAGAAGCCTGTGGATTGTTCTTTTCAATGCCTAGGTTGCCTTTTCCCCCCTTTGATCAGTATCTTCTGATTCTCAGTTTTGTGTGGCCTTTGCGTGCGTGTGCGTGCGTGTTCCTGTGTGAGCGTGTATGCGAATAACCTCATGCTCTCAAAAACCTTAAAACAACGGGCGCTGAATTTGACGTTTAATCTGCAGTTTCGCCTGCCGCTCCATTAACAAATAACCCATGCTGCCCTCTTTGTTATTTTAATTAGAACGGCAAGGGGACATTTGTTTAAGGTAGCCCTCTCTAAGGCAGCCGGGCAAATTGTCCTCTTCTGTGACCTTTTTAAAGGGAAAGTGCAGCTGAATTATTTGAAAAGTAAGAGTCCAGGCGTGGCTCGCACAGATGGCAAAAGCAGACTCGTCCGACTATTGAAGAACGCAGGCAAACTCAAGCCCTCGGGCCTTTCATGTGAATTAATAATGAAAAGAAAAATGAATAATGAAAAACAAAAATGAATATGTTTTTCAGAAAGCAAGTTATGTTTAAGGTGATGCAAAAATTCACAAATATTCCGGTCCCTTGTTGAATTACACATTGACCAGCACGAAATGGCCTCAGCAATGTGGTGAGGACTCCCACAATTTATTCTTGGATTGTCCCGGTTGTGTTTTCCTGAGGGTGTCTTAGTTCCAGCCCCCTGAGGATGGGATTTTCCAGACTTCAGCATTACAACCATTCCCTGAACATCAGTAGCTTGTTTAGAGATAAATTCTTTTGCCATTTACTTCCTTACTTTTCAAATAACCTGCTCCCCTAACTCCCAGGACATTGGTGCCAGGCAGCCTCACTGAGGAAGCGCAGAAAAGTTACTGACTCTGTCGTGGATTTGAAACATTTGTCATTTGAAAAACCCAGAGTTGCTCAAGAAGCTTCATTACCATGCCGTCTTGGTAATTTAATTCAGTCCTTACTGTTTTTCTGTAATCTAGCAGCAAAACATCAGATTACCAACATGTTTGATTATTTTCGGCTTCTGTTTCCTCAAGCATGGTGTTTATTTCTTTGCATATATGCACTGCAGGGCCCTGGTGTCCACAGAGCTGAACAAGGGGACAAGAATAGGAAGGCAGAGGTCTGTGAAACGTGCCACCCTATATTTCCTGCAGCAGCGACCTGGCCTTTCCACGCATTCCTTTATGACAGGGGTCCTGGGGCAGGTTCCTAAACAATTGGCAGAAATCTATTGAGAAAAACGTGATCTGAGAGCTTTCTCTTCCAAATTGTTGCCTTTTGACAAATGGCAAAAATGAATAATAGAAAATTAGCATTTTGAATGAGGGGGAATCTATATCTCTGGGATTGTTTGCTGTTTGGGGGCTGTTGGTTCTGACTGTTGTGGCATTCTCTGGTGGTTAGCTCCTGCTGGCATCTGTCATTCCCAGGCACGTTCTCAGGGGTCCTTTGTGTTTTAGCTGTGTTTCTTAGTCTTGGTTTTATTTACCTAATAAGTCCTTTACGTTCTTGCTATTTAGTATGATCCCCCCGTTTTGTCGTTTTGAGAGTGCCCTGTAGGGAAGGCTGGGTGGCATTAGTGTGGGTCCATATCTGGGAATATTTGGACTAATAGCTGGTCATTGAATGCGTGCATCTTCCGTGTCAGCCAGGCCTTCATTTCACTGCTCTCTCGGAGCTGGTTTTCTCTCTGCCTCGTCATGTTCTTTTGGCTGGAACTGGGTGCTTGTGGGGGATTATCGGCATAGCATTTGGGGCTCTATATTTGATGTTCTGCATTTTTATCTATTTTATTATGTAACGTAAGAACAGCTTTCTAAATTCATCTTCAACGATTTTTTTTTAAAAACAGGCATTCTCTAGATTTATTGGAGAAATATGTTCAGACATTACGTTGCCTAACCAGGTCTTCTTAATGCAGTGAAAGATTGCCTGTGTGTTAATATAATTGATTTACAGAGGCCTATAAAATAACATCAACTTTTTTGGTAATGCCCCTAACTGGCCCAAAATTAAGTGCTGATTGAAAAGAGCCCTCATACGGCTTCACATATTATTTCAGATATGCAGCTGTACATTTTTATCTGTGTTTTGTCTTTCTCTCTCTCTCTCTCTCTCTCTCTCTCTCTCTCTCTAAAAAATGACATGCAATTGTAAACTGGTTTCGGTTACTGCAAAGTAACAGTTTACAGAATTTTAAAACTAAGGCAAGAGAATGTGTATAATAGCAATGAATTTAAATTTTATTAAAGATACTGAATTTTTAAAAGAGAATCAGATTGCTGTCAGACTCAAGTGGAAGCCTGGCCTCCTTGAAAATTATTGCTGACTTTTAAAGAAAATATAAAACATCAATACGAAATAATCTCCATCTTCCTAAAGCAGCAAATGAGAAGGATCACACAGCCCAAGAAATAAGTCAAAGGCAGTGATTTAAAAGCTTGAGTGTCCATAAATCATGCAGATGGCTCTCCCCCTCCTCTGGTGATTAATTCAACATCTTCCCCAAAACAGAAACATGCTTTTTGAAATTAGAGATCAGATCATCAAGAGAAGCACCTAAGATTTCAAGGTCTAAACAAAAATTAATTTCTTTTCTTTCCTCCTTGTACTTCTTGAAGACACAGACTGAGAAGAAAATCAGGATTAAAAGAGATTTTAATGCTTAGGGCGAATTCATCTGCTTAAACCTCCCAGGCTCAGAGATGAGTGATTAAAAGCCATCCGCACTTGGACCGGGTCCACACTGGGTAACGTGCACCCGCACTGGCGCGTGCACCAGGCCGGGAACATTTGCCTGGAGATGATATGTGGATTATATAGGTCAATTATACGCTTAATCTGCCTTCTGGAGGATTAAATTTCTGCAGATTGACTCTGCGTTTGGCTTCTCCGTGGCAGTTATCAGATCAGGGAGGGGCGCACTTCATCGCCCGGGCAGTTTCCGGCGGGGCCCTGGTCCTTTGCCTTGCAGATTTCCACTTGCTGTTCCATTTTCAAATCGTAGATGTGTCCACTTTAGATGTCAGCACAATCATTGAGTGTGAATATCTCCCTTTAAAGGGGCAATTTGAAAAATGAAACCTCTGCCTATTAAGATGTACAGGGTGGGGCAAAAGGAGGTTTATAGTTGCAAGTACCCCAAACAGAGTTCATTCTTGTATTATTATTTATTAATTATTGTATTATTTTCCAGCCTATTAACTGTAAACCTACTTTTGCCCCACCCTGGATTTGCTGTATTCGTGTGTGAAACCACAGATGACCTTGTTTTAATAACCTTATTAAATCACAGAAGTGCTCTCCATGTGCACATACCAGTCAGAGCAGGAGTCAGTCTGCTTGAGTTCGGAGGAACGGGCTACAAGGAGAACGTGTTATTATGTAAAATCTGTAAGGTGTCCACCCACTGTCCAGGTGAGGGAAACCACTTCCAAAAGTGCGAAGCGGGGAGCAGTGCACAGGGCTCAGCAGTCAACAGGCTGCAGCTCTAGGGGCTGACTAAAGAGAAGCCAGGTGTATGGCCCGTGGCACGGAGAGAGTGTGTTGTCTCCCCTGGAAGCAATAAGCAGGTTTGACTGCCCCAAATGGGGACTGTGGGTAGTGACCCTGGGCCCCGCTTCTGGAGCATCCTTACAAGCTGGGTGACCTTGGACCAGGTGTTTAGTCTCTGAGCCTCAGCTTCTCCACCAGATGGTCATAAGCAAAACCTTCTCCCGGAGCTTACCAGGGTGAAATGCTGTGCGCAGCTGCAGCCCCGGGCTCTGGGGAAGCCTTTGGTAAGTGTCAGCACCACCACCATCAGCACCATTTCATCATCACCATCACTGAGGTGGGGTGCTTTTCTCAGACATCTTTTTCTTGTGAAATAAAACTCCATACCCGCTCTAAGGTGCTGTACGAGGAGTCTTGCTGTCACTTTCAGACATTAACCCCCAGTTGGCTTAGAATTGCTTGGCATAGTGGCCTGGTGGTCCTTTTTACCTGTGGTAACACACAGTTCCCAAACAGGCAGGATAGCTGTGATCAGGATCGGGACTGGGAATCCTGATTTTGCCACTCTGAGTTGTCTAACTTCCGGTAAACTATGCAGCCTCTCTGAGCCTCAGTTTCCCCATCTGTAAAGAAAATGACTTCTTATAGTTGTTGGAGGACTAAATAACATAATGGATGTAGACTGTCTTAATGAAATATTCAGCAAGTCTTTAATTATCATCATCATCATCATCTCATAGAGCTGTTCATTCCTTCAATAGATGTTGAAATGACCTAGGCCCACCCCCTGAACTAAACAATTCTGATTTATTGCATTGGCAAATAAATCAGAATTCACCTTTTGAATGTGAGGAGTTTGGGAGAGGGGAGGAAAGGGAGAAGAGGTTAATAATACCTCTTATTATTACAGATGTAATATACATACATTGTAGACATTCAGAAAATAAGGCTAAGCAAAAATAAGAAAATGTTATGTTCCCAGCACCCAGAGATTATTACTTGAGTGTTTATTCATTTGGATCTTGTTCTGCGTGCTTATATACATTTTGTACTTTTTACTAAAATAAGTAAGGAAAAAATTACTTTTTTAAGTTAGTGATCTTCATTTTCCTTGTCAACAAATGTTCATCTAATACACTATCCATATTCAAAATTCCCCACTTGTCCCAAAATATTCTTTTTTTTTTTTTTAACCCTCATCCGAGGACATTCTTACAAAAAGGAAGAAAGAGAGAAACATCAATTGGTTGCCTTACGTCCATGCCCCCACAGGATAGAACCCCAAATCCAGGTATGTACCCGACCGGGAATCGAACAGGCAACCTTTCGGTGCATAGGGCAGTGCTCAACCAACTGAGCCACTCTGGCCAGGCCCCACAGTATTCTTTACAGCTGCTTTGAGCCAACGAGGATCCAGTGCAGGCCCCACACGGCATCTGGTGGTGACGCACTTCACATTTCTTTCTTCCAGCACTGGCCCTTTTTTCCTGAGCCTGACTTGTTAAACGGACCCGCGCCAATTGTTCTGCAGACTGGAGGAGTTTATTACTATCTAAACATAGAACTGATCTGAAGAGGAAAAAAAAAAAAACCTAGCTGAATTCAACCAAGTAGTTTTTTTAGACATAATTAGTAACTCAGCATAATCCAACCAGGGTTTTTTAAAGCTGTCTTCTGTGTGTAAGGAGAATTTCTAAAGCTAGTTTAAAAAAAACAACAACAAAAAAAAACAAAGACAATAAATCCACAGAGGCCAGGGCACAGGTTGACCATGTGAAGAGCTGCAGGGGTTTTACTTCATGTATTAAGGAACAGATACCTGAGCTCGACAGGTAAATCTGAGGTCCATGGTCACGGTCCAGTATTTCCTGTGTCACTGCAACGGCTTTGGTGAAATCTTGGACCAGTAACTTTGACATGGACCCCCTCCCCCAGGTCATTCGGAAGGTTCCTTTTTTAATTCTGCTAGGATTTTCCTGAGGTTATCAATCTGAAATGACGCCCTTCAAGTCAATCTGAAGCTGAGCTTTCAATTCTCTTCAGATCAAATTTTAATGGAACTACAGCCTTGCCCTTATCATCCTCAATTACCAGGCTGGAGAGCACGCCCTTCCCTCTGCTAGGACTGCCTTTGGAATCTGCGTAATTATATACATTGGGACAGGAAAACAGATCCAACACGGACCAAGAAAGGCAGCTGGGAAAAGAGAGGCCACTGATTTTCCACTGACTATTGAATTCCAAAGTGAATTATGGGAGTTAAGCCATGTCCGGGGTCTAACACTAGAGCTGTCATTTCCTGAGAATAGTGTGGAGACTGGACACAGAGTCAGAGGGCGTGAGCAGTGGAAGGAAAGAGAAGGCCTGGCCTGGCACCTCTCGCCTGGCTTAGTTACACTATAAGCTATCTGTCTGTAATAATATATACTGAGTGGCCAGATTATCATGATCTCTGAATGCATAATAATCTGGCCATTCAGTGTGTGTATATATATATACACACTGAGCAGCATGTGGAGCAGCATCCCTGGCTCATACCCTCTAGATGCCAGGAGCAGCTCCCTCTCAGTTTTAACAACCAAAAATGCCTCCAGACATGGTCAACCCGGGAGCTCGCTCGGGAGCTGTGTCAGGCTCCGAAGTAGACTGTGTTGGGGAGCTTGGTGCAATGGCTGGAAAAGCTTGTGAGACATCCGACTCCTCCCCCTGAGCCTCTAATATATATATTAGAGGCCCAGTGCATGAATTCGTGCATGGGTGGGGTCCAGCCAGCCTGGCCAGGGGGAGGGGACGTGCATGGTTGGCCAGTCTGCCTGCTGGTCGAACTCCTGGTTGAGGGGACAATTTGCATATTAGCCTTTTATTATATAGGATATACACCAAGTGGCCAGATTATTATGCGTTCAGAGATCATAATAATCTGGCCAATCAGTGTATATTACAAATATTTAGCCAAAAGAAAAGGGCAGCACTAAGAGAAGTTTCTGATCTTTGACATGACAGAAAGAAAGCTGTTATCAGGGTGAGAGCGTTGGAAAGAAGTTCCGTATGCCCCCGATGCCTTGTTACAGTGAATCTCACATTCAAACATGAATGCTCTCTCGCCCCATGGCCTTCACAATAACACATAAATTATAACAATTAATTATTTTGCTTTTGGAGTTCTTAGATATAGAACACATTTTTATTCCACATGGACATTGGAATGTTTTTCTCCCAGGCCTGGGCTGTTGGAGGTTTCAGCGATCCTATGTGCAGAAAAGATAAGGGTCATTAATCGTATTGGATTATTTGGATTGTGTCCAATGGGTTATTGCGATCCAAAGGGAATTGTTTTTGTTAGCATCATCCTTACAAGTTTACACTTCAGTGGCATGGCTTTAAGTAGTTCTTTTCTAATCCAGCTTCTTCCCCCTACAGCCAGTCATAGAAATAGGTCTTGTTTACTTTGGGGCAAACCTTATGTAAAACCAGTCTTGCAATTTCTCTGGAGCCATGTGCAACACTAAGTATCTTTACCGGAACAGCTCTCTGCCTTCCAGGAGTCGTTTGGTGGATGCAATCAATTTCTTTTCTTTTCCAGAGGAGAATGTTCCAATATTCATCCTAAGAAGCCAGACTGATTGCTCTGTTATGTTAAGGTCACAGTATCCTTGCTAACATGACCCACAGGATACTTTTATGTCTTAGAAAAGGTGTTTTTCCCCTGTGGCCAACTTACAGCATGGAGTCAGTAAGGGACACTCTTACACCACACATGTGCACACATGTATGCACACACACACAAACATACGGTAGTCAAGGCACATTTTGTAGAACAAATATTATCACATTGTGTTGCAAGATACAAGATATAGTAAATCCTCAAATACTTCCCATGAATTAACCAAATAACTGTTTCTCTCCCTGCTCGGCCATGTAGAGGCTACTTCCTAAAGATTTCACTGTCTAAGCATATCTAGACTCATAGTCACTTGCTCTAATATTTTTTAATGAATAAATCTAAAACATCATCTAGGTTCTTATTATTCAAAGTGTGGTCCAGGGACGCTCAGCATCAGTCTCACCAGGGAGTTTATATAAGGTGCAGAATCCGAGCCCTAACCCCAGTCCAGATGATTCTAAATCTGCATTTTAACAAGATCCTCTGATGAGTCAAGTGAACATTAAAGTTTGAGAAATACTGGATAAGATCAGTGACTAGATAAGATCACCACTCACAAGAAACAAAGTTTACATTGTAACCCAGTATGTGTATGTACACACACCCACACACACACATGAAACAAAAGTTTCTGAAATGATATTTACACTATGTTACACTCTGATTGTCTAGTCCATCTTTGAAAAGATTGGTGGTGACCAATCAAATGATTCCACACACACTGATAGGTCACTCTACCTTGCACCAATTCTCACCCTTGGCCTCACTGACCTTTGACCCAGGTGGTTCTTTGCTGTGGGTTCCAGCTTGTGGATGGGAGCATGTGGAGCAGCATCCCTGGCTCATACCCTCTAGATGCCAGGAGCATCTCCCTCTCAGTTTTAACAAACAAAAATGCCTCCAGACATGGTCAACCCGGGAGCTCTCTCAGGAGCTGTGCCAGGTTCCGAAGTAGACTGTGTTGGGGAGCTTGGTGCAATGGTTGGAAAAGCTTGTGAGACATCCCGACTCCCCGCCCCCCCCTGTCTCTCCCCTGAATAGTTCCACTCCGAGCCCAGGGAAGGACCAGGCAGCACGTTAGTTGAGTGGTATGGATGCCCGCTTGCCTCCCTCAATTGCTTTGCTTTATATAATTCCACCTGGACCTTGGTTATTTTTTTTTTTTTAATTTTTGCTTCAACCAGGTGGCTACCAGTTATTTTTGTGTGTCCAAAAACCTGCAAAGAAAGCTCAAGTTGAATATTTCATTCATTCCAAATTCCCAATGCAGAGGAGAAACGGGTTGATTAAAAATCCGGTTAATGGAGTCAAGTGATTTGCCTGCAGTGTGGATATTCCCACGTCAGAAGGCGTGCGATGATGGTGTCACTTGCCATATTGGGCGCCTTGACTGCCTTTGGCAGATTTTTCACTCTGACCATCCCTGGACTAATGCCAGTTACACCAGCAACCCTCCAGGTCTTGCCCAGGATGGGGATATTATTAATTACCAGATCTGCCTGCCAATTGGGATACAAAAGGCCCTCTGGTTTTTTGTGTAAAAAAATTTTGGAAAAAACGAATAATATGTAAAATAAGCTAAGTTCATCTCATGAGCTTTCTTATGAAATTCTCTAACTCAGTGTTTAAGGAGGTGAAATAGCATTCCCTTTTGTTCAGAAAAGTCGTTATTCGGCCTAGGACAGTGGTCGGCAAACTGCGGCTCGCGAGCCGCAGTTTGCTGCTCTGTTGACTAATGCGTTTGCCAACCACTGGCTAGGGGCTTAATCACTAGAACAACAACAGCCTGTAATTATTGGAATCAAGAGTCTAGGTCAGTGGTCAGCAAACTCATTAGTCAACAGAGCGGCAAACCGCGGTTTGAGAGCCGCAGTTTGCCGAACACTGGCCTAGGAAATCATCCTGTTCAAGAGAAAGCACTGTGCTTGGGTGCCTCACTGGCTTTGGGAGCACCAGGCCAGTGTTCCTCACCCAGAGGTGATTTGGCCTCACCAGGACACTCAGCAACATGCGGACACATTTTTGGTTTCATAGATGGATGGGAAGGTGCTGTGCGAGGCGAGTGAGGAGGCCAGGGAGGCTGTAAGCATCCTGCCATGCACAGGAAGGACCCACGGCCAGCAATGGCCCGGCTCCACAGGTCAATAGGGAGGAGTTAAAAATCCTGTCTTGAATGGTCTGGGCCCTTTGAGAGGGTCATTTTCCCACCTAGGGACTCCAATGACTGTCTCTGAAGAATACACTACTTGGAAGATAGCTCAGAAATTAATATCAAAAATCCTTTTGACAAGCTTCATCCAAACTACCATTTTAGGGTCTAAAAAATAAAAACCAAGGAGTTAACACCTTGAACTTAACACTCACCCATGTGTGTTCCCACAGAGCTGCAGTGCTTCAGTGAAACTCCAATCATGTCCGTTAAAGGATCACAGCAGCCCTAGCTGGTCTGGCTCAGTGGGTAGAGCTTCGGCCTGTGGACTGAAGGATCCCAGTTTTGAGTCCGGCCAAGGGCATATGCCCAGGTTGCGGCTCGATTCCCAGTGGGGCGGGTGGGGGGGTGGAGGGGGGACAGGTGTGTGTGCAGGAGGCAGCGAAACAATGATTCTCTCTCATCATTGATGTTTCTATCTCTCTCTCCTTCTCCCTTCCTCTTCGAAATCAATAAAAATATATTTTTTAAAACATTTTTAAAAATATATTTTTATATATTTTAAAAAATATATTTTTATATATTTAAAAAAATACGGATCACAGCAGCTCTTCTACTGGAAAGTGACCCTGGAAGCGTTTAAGGAACTGGCTCTCTTGCAGCGAACAGACAGTAAGAGCACAGGCAGTGGAGTGAGGCACCCACACATCCCAATTCTGGGTCTGCCACTCACTAGCTGGGTGACTTTGGGTAACTTACTTATCAAGCCTTAATTTCCTCCTCTGTAAAATGGGGATAAAAGCATGACCTGGCTATTTGGATTAGGAGGACTAAATGAGGCGATGCCTATAAATCATAAACCACAATGGTTGCCTCATAGAAGTTACTCCACAAATGCTTCTCCTTTCATCTCCGTCACTGGTAGTAATAACATAAAAATCAGCTGACACCCTTACCTAATACCAAGATAAGCTTTGCAGAGAGAAGAAAAGTAGTGATACGTTCCAGGGATTCCCAGAGCCAGAGATGAATTGGTCAGAGGTCATGATAATAAGTAGCAAAGAATCCAGTTGTATGCAGGGTCCCTAAAAGAAATTTGTTTTAAAGTAGAGGAAGAACCCAGAGCGATTGGAGCCCCAGAGGGCACAGCTCCATGGTTGGATGCACAGATGTCTAGGATTTGGATAAGAGAAAGAGGGAGGGTTCTATGCTCAGGCACTAAGCAGAGAGCGTCCCTGACCCACCAACACACGTTTCAAGAGCCTTAGTGGAGCGTCCCTTTGGAGAGGTCCTTTTAGAATTGAGTCGAGGGATGATTTCACCCAAGACTGTGATGACACCAATTGAGGCATCTGGATATTTGCTTTGTAGGCATTAGCTGCTCCATGGCCCTAAGGGCTAAGTTCTCTTTACGTTAATATGTGTTGTCTTTTACTATGTGCTTCCTAACCAGGATGTGCATCAGCACTACTTATGTGTTGTTGTTTTTAATCTTTAAAATGTCCTCATCCAAGTTGTATACCAAAAATTCTGAGTCAGTAGATCTAAGGAAGGGCTCAGGCATGTTTTTTAAAATAATAAATAAATCCAAGGGTGTGATCAGATCAAAAACCACCGATTTAGGGGAGTGATTCTGGTGGGGGATTCTGTCACTCAGGGTATATTTGGAAATGTCTGGAGGGAGACACTTTGGACTGTCAAAGCTTGGTTAGGGGCTGGATGCTACTGATGACAGCGTGGTACCATTCTGGTGCCATGGTAGATGGTCAGCATCCTACACTGCACAGGACAGCCCCCCAACAAAGAGTTATCTGGCCCAAAATGTCAGTAGTGGTGAGGTTCATGAATCCCGATTTAGGGCATAAAAGATACGGAAAACATCTTTATTTCTATTACTTCTAGACATACTGTTCTTACTTTGTGTCCTACAAAACAGCTCCATAACCTTATTTATTTATTTGTTTGTTTAGCAACAATAGGAAAAAATAGGGGAAGGTACTATTATTTCTACTTTTAAGATAAGAACCTAAGGTCCAATAGAGCTTGCCCAGCACTCCAAGGTCCCAGGGACCCCATCCTGAGAGCAGTGATATTGTTTATGTTATTCACCGTTGCACCCCCAGTGTCTGGCATATGTAAGCTCTCAGTAATTATTTGTTAATCTGGTATTGATGAATTCTTAGCCCCTTATCAAGGATAATTTCTATTTCCAATTCTAACTCAAGAGTAGTAAGTAGAGCCTTTAAATATCTCACTATTAATTACTGCAATTGTCACCTGATGTTTTTGGGGGGAGACCTTGAAACAATTTCTAAAATGTCTTAGTTCTGTTTCCTGCCTTACGGGGCATTTGAAACAGAATCTGATTCTCTGGGTGGAGATCTTTCAAGACTCTGGCTGTGCCCTGCTAGCCCCTAGCATCACTCTCTAGACATTGGGAATTATCCAGGATCACACAGTAACTTCCCGCACTCCGAACACAGGGCTCTTTCTGCCACAACTTGTGTCTGAGAAGGTGGGACTGAAATGTTATTGGCACGAAAACATTCTGAAAGCTGCTCTTTTGATTCAATCCCAAAGAGGACTTTTGGGAAGAGGGAAAAGGGCAGCTTTCTCCTAAAAGGCAAATGCAAATAGGGAAAGATTGCAATTAATTAAAATAAAGGGCTGTTTAATAATGACAATACTGATAACTTAGAGCAGGGGTCCTCAAACTACGGCCCACGGGCCTGCCGAGGACATTTATCCGGCCCGCCGGGTGCCGCTGCCTGTCCTGCTTAGCAGCCAACTCGTCCCGAGCCCGCAGTGCGCATAGGAATTTGTTCATAGTTTTTTTTTTTAAACTATAGTCCGGCCCTCCAATGGTCTGAGGGACAGTGAACTGGCCCCTGTTTAAAAAGTTTGAGGACCCCTGACTTAGAGTTTCTCTTGTGTATATTTTCCTGACTGTGCATTGGAGACAATAGCATCATCTTGTTAAAGGTACTCTTTCTCTTACATGCCCTTAGCAGCCCCAAGAGGCGGGTAGCTAATGGTTCTCATTTTTAGCTGTGGAGGCTTGTAAGAGTTCATATTTACTAGGTCCTAGCTATGTACCAGGTACTATGCCAGGCACTTAAATGTAATAATTTGTGTAATTTTTATAACTTCCTGTGAGTCAGGTTTTCACAGATAAACTAGTTGCACTGGGAGGTCAATGACCACTACCTTCAGAAGCCTGGGAAGTGATCAGTTCTGAATCAAACTCTTTTTTTTTCCTGCTGCAGACTGGAAACCTAACCACAATGTGTTAGGCAAAAACCTACACTGTTCAGATATGTGCCCCAGACTCCCTCCCACAAAGTGCTCTGCATCCCAGGGCATCCAGTGGACTCCCTGCGATGGAAGTCGCTGTTGCCCACATGGCAGGACACAAGACAGAAACTGCGGTTCCATGACCCCCTGTAGAGAGGGCTTTCTAGTCACAGCTTGTCCACTAACAATTTGGGGAGTTGTTTACCTAACCGGGCAGACCCCTTATGAAGAATTCCACCCCGCTGGGGCAGGCCTCCTCCTGGATCTGAGGACACTGTCACGGGGCTCAAGTCCCAGGAAAACCAGCAGAATCTGGACCTAACGGTGGGAGGCCCCTAGAAGCATGACTGCCCCCCCTTCAGGGTGAAACCCCATCCTCAGCAGAGGACCGTGGCGCCATGGGGAAGCCTGCATCCCATATGTGCTGCAAACCCACGTCCACCTAGGCCCCACTGAGGGTGGGCTTAGCTTTCTGTCTTATCTCCCTCTGTGTTCTGTCTAGGATCTTTTCTCCCATAAGAATAAAGTTTTGTGATTTATTGGAGGGAGAGGGAAGGAGAGGAGGGAGATGAGGTGGTGATGGTAACACAATGCCATTACATCCCAAACGGTTGATAAATGGTTTAGAGTAGCAGCTGAAGTTCCTTAAGCAAAGCTTGACACCCTGGTATTATTAAACAACAATGCTCAAGATTTTCCTACGAGGCCTGTTGACTCTAACTTACCGACATAGCTAAGTTTTCAATGGCACAATGAGGTTTCACAGATCCGCAATACTTTACAGGGGGGCAAAGTAATCCAGAGTTACAGAATAGCCTGGTTATACAATCTGTGCATCATACAAATGTAGCTGCAACTAAGTCATTACGTGGTCATTATCCAGTAATGCCTAAAGTGTCAGCAAGGTGAACATTTGCAATCAGGTATCACCAAAGTCCTTCCTGGATTTGTTACCAGCCA
Organism: Plecotus auritus; assembly: GCF_963455305.1. NCBI lineage: Eukaryota > Metazoa > Chordata > Mammalia > Chiroptera > Vespertilionidae > Plecotus > Plecotus auritus. The sequence continues at coordinate 127,528,684 of NC_137773.1, forward strand.
AAGCTTAAAATAAACAATGTGACAAGGTAATGAAAGGGAGAGGGAGGGAGGGAGGGAGGGAGGGGGGTGAGGGAAGGAACAAAGGGAGGAAGGGAGGAAGGAAGAGCAGGAGAGAAGGAGGGAAAGAGTTGTTTTTCCCTCTTGAAGCTTTAAAGAGCTTACCAGATAGATCGTCAGCTGTTAGCCAGCTCTTGAACGTGGCAAATCCCTTGGCCTGTGGAAAGCCCTCTCTCTGCATTGTTTCTAAAGAGTTTGTTTATTCAAAATATGTCTGCTTTCTGCATTCACTTTCCCAAGTGAGTGGGGCGCCTGGGCAGTAGCTGAGTCAGCACCATGCACCCTTTAGTGAGGCGCTCCTGCCTTCGGGTTCTTGAACATCACCAAGTCCTGGTGACCCAGCACAGGGGATGGGACGGGGACCTGACGAGATGCTTTAAAGGCTCCCCGCTCGGCTTCCACAGAACTAGAGAAATGGAGGCCTCTTTGCATTTGTTGGTGCACATTAAAAATGGATGTGGGCAGCCAGCTTAAAGAACTCACTAATGGCAAGATACACAAAGAAATGCTTTTATGTTTGTAGCAGACTTTGTGAGCTTGGCCGGGCAAGGGGGTCTATCAAAAGAAATATGTAAATAACACAACCTGCTTTACAAAGGAAAAGAGAATAAAATTAATCCAAGACATCCGCGGGGAAATACTATGTTCTGCCCTCGGCTTTCTTTTTACTACTTGAGTCAGACAGCCAAACAATCCAACACACACAATAGCACGCTGTAAAAACACACCCAGACCGAGCCATCCCTCAGCCCCTGGGAGAGAACTCCAAATGAGTCCTCAGCCCCACGCACAATATTATTATTAAATCTAACGTGATCGTAGCCAAATTGTTGGCTTGGTCACAATCCCCCTCTCCCCCTCCTTTGCGGGGGGGAGCGGGGGGGGAGGGGGAGAGGGGGGTGTATTGGGCGGGGCGGGGAACCCAAGCCAATCAAAGTTAAAATAAAGTCTCTTTCTAGCAAGACTCCTGTCTATAACATGTTGTTCCTTATAGAAAGTGGGATATGGTGGCATTTGCTTGATTAACTTGCTCGACAAAAGTGACAGCTGCTGCGGGTGCATGCGGATAAGCTGCACGGCGCAGTTCCGCCTTTGTACATCTGTCAGCAAAAAAGGAAGAATAAAGAGTGAAAAGAGACAAATTGGTCCCAAAAGACTCTCCATTCAACTTAGGAGGTTTGCCCCATTCAGGCGCTCGCTGTGCGCCTCAAGTACTGAGAGCTTATTCAATTTCATTCACTCTTTCGAATGAACCCACAAGTGTTTAATTTCTTATTCTGTCGCCTCAAATAAAGGGGGTGGCGGAGAGGGGGACGGGAGGCTTGCGGACGCAGAGCATTCATGGCAGGGCAGGGTGATCCCGCTGGCCGGCGGCGCATTAACTCATGGCTGATGTAGGTGCAACTCGGTGTGCTCGGGCCCTGGACCCGGCTGAGGGCTTGCGGGGGTTGGGGGAGTCTGAGCCGGCTTCTCTGCCTCGCCGGGGGGTCCAAAACCAGCTGTAGATGCGGAGGGCACGCAGCAAGGTGCAGCGTGTCCTGTGCAAGGACAGTGGTGAGGGTTCGTGCCTTCTCCAGAGATGGGTAGCAGGTTCCCCATGAGGGGGTTTGGGTGAGCGATCTGGCAAATGTGGGTTGTTGTTTTTTTTTTCTCCCAGAAAGAGAAGAAAAAATAGAGTCACACGCAGTGAGAAGTAGTAAGAGGGGAAGATGGTTTCCAGAGATTAAAAATAAAGCAAGAGGAAAGGGCGCCATTGGAGGCAGGACCCAGCTGTATGCGGGGAACACATGTTCACAGCTCCGAGGCAGCACTGCGTCTCTCTTTCCTGAGCCCTGAGCCCAGGCATCGGCACCTGCTTCCGGCCTCCCTCACAGGGCGGTGGCTCTGCACCCCCAAGGTTTCCTCTGGGGGTCTGAGAAGCCTTGACCAGTCCCTGTGCGATCGTGCTCTGCGGTCACTTCCCATCTTTCTCCTGCCTTCGCCACTCCTCCTCCTCTGTTGAAATCCAACATTCCCTCCCAGCGCCAGGCCACCATCCGAATAGCATGCCTGCACCCAAGCCTTCTTTGTTGACTGCTTTTTGGAAACCGCTCAGTGCCAGCTCTGGTTCCTAAAAAGATGGCACCCCTTCTTCATGAGAAATCAGCCCTCAGAGAGCCCAGGCTGAGCACATTGACATAGATCTCATGGTAAGGTGCTTAGAGGACTTTCAAATTTTAAACTGGCCCCAGTTGTAGTTGCTAGCTTTTGTTGCCTTGGCATTCGGGAGCTCTGGACGGTGCCTCCAGGCTGGTACAATCATGTCCTCTCATCATCTGCTGGGAGACCAGCTGGGTGGTTTGACCTAGAGCTATGGTCGGCAAACTCATTAGTCAACAGAGCCAAATATCAACAGTACAACGATTGAAATTTCTTTTGAGAGCCAAATTTTTTAAACTTAAACTAGATAGGTACATCGTTATTAACTTAATTAGGGTACTCCTAAGCTGGCCTTTGCTAAAAACGTCCTCAATCTGATTGAGGTACACTCAAGGGGCCAAAGAGCAGCATGTGGCTCACGAGCCACGGTTTGCCGACCACTGACCTAAAGCATTGATATGTTTACCTGAGTGTTCTCCATGTGGTAACATGGGAAACATGGGAATGCACACATCACGTGTGTTTTTTATATTGAGGATCACGATTCAACAACCCCAGCCAGGAGAACAACTCCCTGAAGTCAAGGTGAATTTTCCTGCATAAGAACTTCAACTCAGAAAACTCTCATGAGTCAGAACTATAGGAAGTTTAATATGTGCAAATTATGAAATTAGCCCTAATGTGATTAACCAACCACATTTGTTTTAAAAAGACAACATTGGCACTCCACTTGGTCTTTCTGTTCTGTTCATGAGTTACAATCCTTATTTTAGAGTCTGATTTCTATAATCATTTCTATATGGTATGCAAATTTCTTGTTCAGTTGCTTACGTCAATCTGCTTGTGAATTAATGCAGTTAACTCCGAAGGCAGTTCCTGTACCTAAGAAGCAATCAGGGGGTGGGCAGATGCTGTTCGTGAATAATCTGAGTTCAGCTCATAGAATGAGTCCCTCTCGTTACCTCGGCAGTCCCTGAATGCATATCAGAGAATAGTTTTCAGATCAATTATTTCCACTCCTCTCGTGGATAATAGGTGGGAGGATGTGCCACCAAAACTGGAATTTTGTTTTCAACATAATTGAGCGTAAAGTGATTGAGATGGCTTGAAAGTGTGAATTTGGATTGTAACTATACATTTTCTCAAAACAGTAGGTTCCTTTGAGAGGACAGAGGCTAAAGGCATGGGGGTCCATTTTCTCAATGCACAGGGAGGCCTAGGACTAAATCCCCAACATATCCAGAGAAAAATAGGCCCCAGAAAAAGGTATTGTTAACCAGAGTCAGTTTGTTAATTCCCAAACTGCACACCTGCCCTGGGCAGCCCAGGTGGCAGACAAGGCCTGGTCAGAAGCTGATTGGGGCTTAATCACATTGCACTCATTATTTATGTCTCTGGAAGAGAGAAAGAGTCTGAGCTGAGGAAATCCAGGTACATAAGAGAACTGTTTCTTTTCTCTTAAATATCACAGTTCCTCCAGTCCGCTCACTGAAAGTGACATTTGCTACAAAACTTGTCTATTTAACAGCAGTCACACGCTCGAGTCCATCCTGATTTGCTGTGATGGGTCCTGCTGACCAGCCAGGGGGCATTAGAACAGCTAGTGGTGGGCCATTTTCCATTGTTCATTCAGGGCTTGACCACTGGTTACATTTTTATTCAATTACTTAGACGCCCAGCAGTCTCAGAAGTCAGATTGTATACAGGCCAGCACAGATCTAATTCTGATACCGAAATTGGATTCTTTCTTTCAGGACAGGAGGGCTTCGGAGACTAATGACGAGAAAGAGAGAAGGGAAAGGTATATTTTGCTATTTGGGCACCTTAACTTCAAAGATGGAAGGAAGGGTTTTGCAGGAAGTCATGCCTCATTCATTTAACCTGGTATTAAGTAGGGCACGGAGTTACAGGAAGAATTCGTTATTGAAGGAGCCCCATGTGCTTCAGGATCTCTGGGGAGTCGTAAGCAGGAAAAATATAATGCAAATTAAAAACCAATTTTTAGATATGGCTTACTATGTTTCCCTTTCTTTTTCAGAGAGAACAAATTCATATAAATAGTATATGCTATAGAAATGTAAATGGGATTTAAAAAGTAACATCTTGAGGTTGTTAGGTAATTAAAGTTTGATATAAACTGCTTAGAATAGTGCTTGACACATAAATGCTCCCTACATGTTTACTCATTATTTTAATTGCTAATTTTTATTTTATCTCATCATTATTGATAATTATTATTATTAATGTAGCTATAGAATGTTTTTCCAAAGTGAATTCAATGGAACATAAGTGCCCTAAGAGATATTAATAGGTGGCTCAGGAAAAGTGTTTTGTTTTGTTTTTTTAGTCAAATACATTTGGAAAATACAAACCAAAGTCAAATGGAGATGTTCTTTTTTTACTGCTGGACTTCTCAGAGCATTTAATATGTTACTGTAACCTTATGAATATGATTGCCAGTCGTATTCAGACACAGTAGACAGAATGCCTGTGTGTATTCACATACACATTTACGGGCCAGAGGGAAATGCAAAGCTGGGGAAATTTACACTGCTGGTACTGTTGTTTCCTCTTAAAAACTTGCAACCAAATCCCTCTGGGTGGTTTTGTCCCGTCTGCCTTTAGCGCCACTGATGTTATAAAACAGTAAACGTTCCCCATCACAAATGTTCGAGTTTGTGATGTTCTCCAATTTTCCCCCTCCCGAACTTTGGGGCCAGTAGCTGGAGACTCAGGCTGGGGCAGGGCTTTCCCGCAGCTGGGAGGCCGCTGCCTTTGATGCACAGGCTCTTTGCTTTTTAGTGGGCATTGTTTTGTGTCTTCATCATGTTTTTGAAGACATCCCCCGCCTCGAATCCAGGAACTTCAGAACCACCTTGGATTCAAAAGGTGAAAGGCCCTTACTCAAATTTTCAAAACATGTTCTTATCCTGGACAAAGAGGCGGGTAGCCTCTCTCTGGAGCTGCCCAGTCCAAGTCTATGTCACTGTTTAAATAAGTAAAAAGACACAAACTCTCTGGATTGGTTCAGCTGGGCTGGAAGCCCTTCGATAAGAGGTCACTGGTGTGAGTTACTATGGTAATTGAGTAGTACCAGCAATAGTTTTGCTCTCATGAGCATTAAAGCACATAATAATAGGCAAACAACAGTGGTTAAAGCAAGCAGGTAGGATTACTACGTCCCTTTGTCAGAAGTATATAATGTCTTGTAGTCAGTTTTAAAGACTTCTCAACCCCCAAATCCACCCCACCATCACCTGCTGAGTAATTTTGTATGCTTAATCTCCTGCCCTCAACTCCAAGATCTCTGCTAATTTGAGGCAAATGGGTATTTCTGACATTAAATAGGGCAGCAAGGAAGCTCTGACCTAGAAAACCGCATTCTAAAGCACCAAGAAAAATATTCCTTTCAATGATGAGGGGGGCGAATAGCTTTCACTGAAACGGGCGGTTGCAGCCTCCCAAGGAAGGGTTTCTGCAGAACAAGAAAGAAAAGAGAAAGAAAGAGAAACTTGCAGAGCATCCCCACTCCCAACTTCCCCCATAAAACTTGTCACTTCGCATTGCCATCCGCTACCCCAACAATAATCACTCCGTGCCTATTGCTAATTGCAAGCACAGCTGAGGCCCAGCGGGGAGCCCTTGCACAGTCTCAGGCCTTTATACGAGGCTCAATCTGTTGTATGGCACTTGTTCACACACAAAAAAACTACCAGCAAAGGCAGAAAGAGGCAGAGTCACAGGTTTCTTGTAATCCCTCCGCCTCCCCGCTGACAGCCCAGCCCTAGAAGCATTCCTGGTTTTGTCCTCCTCTTTACAAAATCCGAAGTGACCTTAAGCTGTGAGCATGTCAGCTTTTGAATGTCGAGCTTCTTCAGGTGCATTAAGGAGCAGGAGGGGGGCTGCATCTGGCTTCTGCGTGTCTGTTTGCAGCACCCCTGGGGCGAGCTGGGGCTTCCTGTAACATGTAAAATATGAGTGTGAACTCAGGGTTCATGGCAAGGAACAGGAGGTCAGGCCTCCATTCGGATCCAAGTAGAGAAACTGGGAGTTTGCAGCTGTTTTTCTGTACGTGTAATGACACCACCTCCTCCCCAGCCACCAGGCACCCGAGCGCCGTTTTTTGATAAAATGTGCCACAATCAGTGTGCTACTTGCAGATTTATTCATATCAATTTTTACAATTTATATATTCAGAGACAAGATTGCTATTTCGGCGACTTTATGTTGGAGGTGGTACGTTTGCGTCTAGAGAAAGGGGGAAAGAGGTATGGGGCAGGGAGGATGGGCAAGAACGAAAAGAAATGAAGTCTGTTCCTCGGGCCACCAGCTGGGGTGTTGTCAAGGAGACAAAGCGTCCCACAGGAGGGTCTGTTTTCCCCTTTTGCCCAGAGGTCACTTTCTGCCCAGACTTGGAGGTGGCGAATCTATTGCTTCTGGCCCAGAAGAAGGCCATGAATAGCTCCCGTGAGGAGGAGAGTGGGCTTGGGTGGTGGGGAAAACCCCTCATAGACAAGGCCACTTGAAGAAAGGCCTTCTTCCCATCCTCCCTCACGGTCAAGAACAGGCGCAAGAAAACCCTTGGCCTGGGCCTCCCCTGGCGCCTGGCGGGGAGCACCCAGCCCTTCCCGAGTACCTTGCACCCTCTAAATGACCAGGGAATTGAGCCCCCTGTGACATGCCCACTTGCAGAAAGTCTCTTCCCTGCCCGAAGCCTCAGACTGTCTTTCCACCGAAGGAAGAAATGGTGGAGCAAGCATGGAGATTAAGCCCCCCAGCCTGGGGAATGAGTGCTCCTCAGTGGGACGGTGTTAATTGCCGAGCTTGGTGCAAAGATCATTTCGAGGCATTTAAGAAATACATGATTTTTATTAGTATAACTGTTCCACGTAGGAGTTATTTCTCAGCAAAGGGCAAAAGCTCTGCCAGCCTCGCATTATTAGTCTAATTCTACTTAATTGTTTCCGAGAATAAGGGCTCCCTGAGCACACATTCCAAACCTTACTAAGTCGGTGGTGGTGGTGGGAGTGATTCCTGGGTGGGGAGCTGCTGCCCTTTTGGGCTGAGGGACGGGGTGTCAGGGCTGAGTGCTGCTTGAACAAATCTGCTTGGCAAGTCAGGGGTGGGGGCCGGTAAGGGGAGTCTCCGTGAAAACACGGGTGACGTGACAGTGTGAAAAATGTGCCCTTTTTTGTTGTTTGGACCCGATTCTCTGTGAGGATCTCAGTCCTCATCTCTGGGCTTCATTTAATTCTGTTTCACAGATTTAGAAGTTGGCCCTATGGCATGTTTTAAATAAAGCAAATAAATGACTGAGCAAATGTACCAGATTTGTTCTTTGTTCTTCAGTCTCAAAATTTGGCCTTGAGAAATTGTCTCAGTCCTGGTATTAAATAAGATGCCCATGTTCATCTTACAAAGAATGTGGGGCGTTTTGTGAGACACGGCTGTGTTTCCAGTTAAATAGCCGAGCTTTCTTAAGGAAGGTTTCCTTTCCAGGGTGGGAAGTGACTTTTCATTGCCCAGCTTTTTGCTCTAATTATAGCAAAATAAACATAAAATTTACCATGTTGACCATTTCAAGGTGTACACTTCCCATCGTGTTACGCACATTCACACTGTTGTGCACCCAGTTTCCAGAACCCTTTTCGTCTTGCAAAACTGAACTCTGTCCCCATTAAACAATTACTCCCATTTTCCTCTCCCCAGCCCCCAGGCTACCGCCTTTCCATTTCTCTCTATGAACTTGAATTTCAAGATACCTCGTGTAAGTGGGAATCAGGCGGCAATGGCCTTTTGTTCACTGGCTCATTTCAGTTATTTGTACACTACCCTCGAGGTTCCTCCATGTTGTAGCATATGGCAGGGTTTTCTTACTTTTTAAGGCTGAATAATAGTCCATGGTGTGTATATATCTCCTTTTGATTATCCATTCATCTGTCAGGGGACACATAGGTTTCATCTATCTTTTGGCTATTATCAATAATGCTACTATAAAAATGGGTGTGCAAATATCTCTTGGAGATCCTGCTTTCAATTTTTTTATTTATTTATTTTTTTTTTTTTTTTTGCGTATGTTCACTAAAGCTTAATCACCATCTTTTTATAGAGCACTTACTTAGGTTGTGGAAATGGTGGCAGCGTGGTATCTCTGTTTGAGTTGATTCCAGCTTCTGCTTTAGGAAGATATTAGTGCCTTCCTGTCTTTAGGTAGATATCTGAGTTGATTGGACTTTGTTTTTTTCATTGAGAGGTGGTACACCATGTACAGCAATACCTACTGGAAAGTATTAGTGAAGAAAGCCTTTCAGAGACCATCACATCTCCTTGCAGGTAACCACCTGCCATATTGAAACATGGGGTTGGGCAGGATACAAGACTTGTTGGGTTTTATACAATCTGATTGGGAAAAAAAAAACCCTCATTTCTAATCTGGCTTTGACTAGCTTGGATAGCTTACTAAGATTGCCAACAAGTAGCTCTAGCCAGGTAGCTCAGTTGGTTAGAGCATTGTCCCAATTCCAAGGTTGCAGGCTTGATCCCCAGTCAAAGCACATACAAGATCAAATAATCATAAATAAGTGGAACTGCAAATTGATATTCCTCTCTCTCTCTCCCTCTCTCTTTCTCTTTCTCTTTCTCAAATTAATAAATAAAAATTTTAAAATATATTGCCAACAAGTTAATCAAACCACTTATAAAAACAAAGAATGTGTCTTCCAGAGAGTCTCCCGTGAGCTTAGCTTTGAATTGTAAACTCTTCTTGATTTGCTTTCAGAAAGGCCCTTCAGGTTGGACTTGCCTTCTATGTCTCCACAGGCAACTGATAGTGACAGCACTGGACTTGGGTTAGAAGACTACAGCACAGTAGGTCAGGAGTCCAAGTTTGGAGTCATCATTTTGATCATTCATATGAAATCTCAATACTCAAGACACTTGTTGGTTGGTATTTCTCACATTTCAGGATTAGAGACTTGAGATGTGGTATTGAATAGGTAACTACTTATTTCAGCGATTTTCTACCAGTGTGCTGCAAGATTATTTAGTTAGGGACACTGTCTTCTCCTTTCCTTTAAAAATGGCATCAGCCAACACAATAGCCTCCCAGTGTGAATGAATCAAAATTATATCTTTTTTTGTCAGATTGGCAAATAATAGATTTTTTGGTGTGCCACAAACTTAGTAATTAGTTCATGTGTGCCATGAGATGAAAAAGGTTAAAAATCACTGACTTATTTTAATAAAAGATTAATAAAGTAATATGTAGGCCCTTTCTAAGGAGGTTAAAATAATATTGCTCCCAAAAGCTAAATTCTATATACATTCCTAGAGAAGAAGCAAAAATTTTGAGCAGTAAAGAATTTCAATTACATTTTAAAAGTTATTTTTTGTTTGCACCGTCTCCTCTTAGAAAAGGAAGCTAAAGGCGAAAGCATAGCTGAATACCCTCGGCATCAGGTTATAGAAACCATAGCCTCTGGGACTGTGGTTTTCAACCAGGGAACCTGCCTTCCCCATCAGGCTGGATGCATCAGACTTTCAGGGGATGCAGTCCAGAGTTTGGCACCTCGAAGAGCCACGGCACTGGGACAGTTGTACGAAGACTTTAAATAAAGGGGGTTTCAGGCACTCAAAGAATTACAGATGTTGAAAAACAACCCTCAACTGCAAAGAACCTTTGGGACAGCCTTTAAGGTCATTCCAACAACCTGTAGCCTCTGATTTCCGGGTCTTTGGGCTCTTAGCTGAGCATCCTGAAGCTGCGACTGGGAAATACCCATTTCTAGCAGCAGTTCTGGTAAATCAAATCCTGGGTTATAACAACACTCAAATAAGGCAGAAGCACTCAGATGACATGCCCTTTGAGATATGCCCCGAGGGAGCTCTGACAAGTCCTGAAACTTGCATTCAGTCCTTCAGTGCTTTGCCTGCTTGGTAAGGAAGACTTGAACCTGCCAAGGTTACTTAGGCACAGCCTCTGTGAGTCTGAGTTAGAACACGAATGCAGCCACAGCCTGGCCATCCTTCCACCTGAGAGACACGGCTGTGGAATTGCGGCTCAGGTTAATGAAGCTGTGGGCACTTTGGTAGAAGGGTAGAGAACCCCTGGATGATGCTATCACGTGCTCTTAAATTACCCAAATTGTAAGGAAGAAATAAGCATTGAAAGCTTCAAACATAAAGTATTTCATTACAGTATTTCAATCTATCCGTTTAAATAGGCTGTGGGGGGGTTTTCCTAACTAATTATAACCCGCTTTGGTCACAAAAAGCAAAGAGAAGAACTTTGTCACATGGGTGTGGCACAAGTATTATCTTCCTCTTTGACCCCTTGCCAACAAACAAAATGCCCTTTCTCCATTAAACACTCTAGGCAAGATACTGAGTGGGAGAAAGGGTACTTTCCAAAGAAAAGCTAAAACCCCTCCAGCATTCACTGTGTTTCTTCAGTCCAGAAATTCAGGTTGGTTACCAAGAGGTTACAAATTACCTGTTTTCTCAGACCTTTTTAGAATAGAAACTGCTCAGAAAGCTTTGCACAGCCCTAAAGAGCTTGTACTTAAGGAGATGTGTTTTCTTACTCATGGTTCAGCTCATTACAGCTAACAATTGGTGTATGCCTGACACTGTTGTAAACACTCCGCAAATATTAACTCATTGAATCCCACAACATCCCTATGTAGTTTTTACTACCATCCCCATTTAACAGAGGAGAAAACTGAGGCACAGAGAGGTTAACAGGTTTATGAAGAATCAAGCACAAGAGAAACCTGGTTCAAGGCCATTCTCTTAGCCACTAGGATGCACTGCCTGTCAGCTCTTGAGTCCAGGCTCCATCTCTTGCTAGCTGCTGGACCACTTTACCCTGTGAAGTGAGACTATAGATGATAATAAAGACTCAACTATTTAGAGTTTGGCCATGAACTATCCAGGCACTTAGTGCTTTGCCTGCCTGCAGTATAATGGCTGGAACATGCCAGTTTCAAAGGAAATACATATTTAGAAGTGAACTAACAATAGAACTCACATCCTTGTGAATTTCAACCCATTCGTGCTTAAGATATATTGGACTGAGTCACGAGTTTTTGATCAAAAAAGGTGTGTGTTTGTGCATGATACAATTATTGCTCCTTAGGCCAAATACCATCCAATTTCTAAAAGAGCTCATGAAATATTGCCCTCAGTTATAGGCCTGGGAAAACATGTCTTGTTGGAAGTGTGTGTGTATGTGGGTGTGTTTTCCTGAAAGTGATACACTACTGCATGCATGTCACACTTCAACAAAATTTTTCTTTAAAGAAAAAAGCAGCACAGAAAGAGCTGAGTTTTGCACCAGACTATTTTCATGAGACTGTCTAAAATTGTCCCTCTCATAGGACACCCTGATGCCATCTTCTTTAATTTCACAGGAAACTGAATTTCCCCAAGGTTCTATTTCACTCTCCCTGTTCACTGACAATTTTAAAGCTTATCATGTATAAGTTTTCAGAATCAAAATTTTGATCAGTGTTAGAACTTTTTTTATCTGCAAAACTTTGTTAGGAAAATTCAATCCTTGAAAACTCAAACTGTCCACAGTGAGAATTTCTCACTTTTTCCTGGTAGCAATTGCTGAGTTACCAACCTAAAAGGAAATAAGTCAGGCAGGGCTACAGGAGAAAAGAAAAAATATGTTGATTCTTACTACCAAATGGCACCCCTCACCCCCACCCAACTTCTAATCATGTCCCTTAACAGTCAGTAGTGATTGACGCATCTATCAGGTCTCTAAGGCTATTGAGTGGTTCTCCATGGGAATCCCCTTGACTCCCCACACTGGGCTTAGCAACTTTCTAAGCACATAAAAAGTCGAATCTGTTCAACACCAAGCCACGCTTGGGCTCTGAGACGGATCCAACAGCATTATCCTACCCACACACTTCTCCTTTGAGAACTTCCAAGCTGAATGACTTTGCCGAGGGAACTAGAGCTGTTTCTATATAAACAAGCCATTCGTTTTTTAAAATATTGAGCTGAATAACAGGCTACTTATTTATTTAACTTATCTATGCCCCCCCCTTTTTTTTTACAGAGCTGTTAATAATGTCAGCATCTTATGTAATTATGTGATGCTTGTAGAATGCCAGGCATAGTGTCTGCAGGTTGTAAGGGCTCAGTATTCAACGACTTGGTAGCTATTTTTATTAAATGCGTGTGTGTGTGTGTGTGTGTGTGTGTGTGTGTGTGTGTGTGTGTGTGTTAGGAACCTTGTGTGAAACAGTACTTTGTTTCAAACAGGAGACTCTGATGTCTTATGAAATCGGCTGGTCTGACAGGGTTGTGTAAGTTAATGGGTAAGTTACCCTCATGATTAGTGAGTATGGAAGCACAGTGAATAGTTCCACCTCCTTTCAGCCTCTGTTCCTTGTTTTCATTGCCACTCATGTGATATATGACTTGCTCTGAAAACAAGTGAATCATTAACAGTAAGGTCTCTTTAGGACATCAAATGAACACCCGGGATGGGGATCTAAGTGGAGGTGGCCATGGTCACTGTAGTGATTGATGCTCCACCTTGCTGATTAGAGACCTTCCAAACCCAAGTGAAGGTCCATTTTCTGTGACTCTGTATTGTCCAGTAAAGTGTGAATTATCTGTCTTATCTCTCAACCCTGCAGCTTCTCTTAGAGATAAAGTTTCCAGGGGAGCAGTGAACCCAAGGGTAGGGAGGAGGGAGGCACATGAGTTACTCCTCAGTTCAAAATTTTGGAACTTCTCAGTTTCAAGAAATATAGGAATCAAAAAAATAATATTTTAATACAACATTTAAAAAATCAGAATTAATGTCAAAAATCCATGAGGAACAAACTATCAAAATATTAAAGACAGTACCCAATCCTGTACTTGCAAGACCCTGCCTCCCTTGCTTCTCCCTAAGCCTGGTTATAGTGCAGCCTGACACTGCAGAGGAGACATGTTATGAGTAAGGGTGCTCTGCGTGGCGTGTGTCTTCGCAGGGCAGAGTGTGTGACCTCGTATATCTGCATGTCAATGACCTAAGCTTCTACTAGAAATAAATCCAGAAAATGCCTTTGTGTTCTGTATCGAAAGTACTTATGTCTATTATATTTCTGAGAGTAATAGTAGCAAAGGTGGCTACATTTTATTGAGTGCTTACTATGTCACTCTGTGAGGCACATTACATAAAGTAATGGTCTCTTTTAATGCTCGCAGTAACCCTATGAAGTAGTACTGGTATTCACCCTGAGAGGAAAGTGAGTCAGAGGTTCGAGTCGCTTGCTTGAGTTCACCCAGCTAATGGGGAGCAACCCAAGATGAAGCTGTAACTTACCCACTCAGGGTTTGAATCTAGATCAGTATACGTAAAAATGTGCTTTACACCTGCAGAACGGTTTAGTAGGTTTGGGTGATGGCCTATCAGAATTGCATTGCTAAGAGCTAGCCATGTGTCCTTTAAGACTTCGCTTACCATTCCAGAGATACTCATTAAGAATCATTTCTTCCTCCACCACACAGCTTTCCCCAGCCACTTGCTCTGCTTTCCCCCTTGTTTCCTGGTATTTCTTGGGAGGAAGGGAGGAAGGAGAGAGAGTGAGAAGAGAGGGGAAGATGATGACGATGATGATGGTGGTGGTGGCGATGGTGGCAACATTTACTGAGGCCTTTATCACATGCCAAGTACTGTGATGAGAGTTTTACGCACGTTACTTCATTTAGTCATCAAAAAGGCTAGGTAAGGCTGGTTAATCCCCATTTTGGGTCAGAAAACTGAGTCTCTGAGAATGTAAATAACTTGTCCAAGGTCACAAACTTAGGCAAAAGACAGGTAAGGTCTGTGCTCTTACCACATTATGGGATGGAAGGAAGAAGAGCTAAATGGTACTATATTAGATCAGCCTCCAGCTCGTCTTCGAGCCCTCAGAAGTGGTTGCTGCTACTGGAGCAGTCCCCAACTTTCCAAAAGCCCAGTTGCCCTGCAGGCCACAGCTATGACAGCCGTCCTTTCTGGTTCCAACTACAAAACCCTTCCAGAATTATCCCCAGAGGGCATACTGTACAGCTGTCCAGGGTGCTGGGATTTTATTCCTCCAGGGCTTTTTTAGGATTAAAATAGCCTTACTTAGGAAGTTTCCAATGAATACACACAAGTTAAGAGCAGGCAGCGAAGGGGCCGTGATTATACCTAAATACTTAGTGCATGTTATCAGCTCACAATTTTTATTCCTAAGGATTTAGAGAACATTTTGCCAAAATTGTAGTGCCCAGGTGTTAGAATATCTCTGGAAAAGGCTTATCTGAACCACAGAGAAAACAAAATGGGAAGAACTAAAAATGTTGTATTAATTTCCCCTTCAGAAAAATCATAACAAATCTGCTATATTAGCATCAATCTCAACTAAAGCAAACCTGGCGAATAAGCCCTGTAAATTGCATGAGGAAGCACAGGAGCTGCCCAGAGATCAGGAGCTTGCTGATCACTGTTTAACCATGGGCTTTCTGGGAGGGAGAATGCCCTGGTCTGTGCCGTTAGCCTATTTCCATGGTGTAAATATTCCCACCATGGCCTATTTCCTGCCTATCAAGGTGCTACCCTGGACGTGGAGCTGGGAAGAGACGCACGGGACTAGCTCTCATGAAGAGCACACCATTATTCTAGCCTCTCAGGAGGAGTGATCAGATGAGCCACTATTTCAGTCCTGGAGAACTGGACTCGCTCGCTGTGTGACCTTGGGCAAGTTGCTTCACCTCTCTCAGCCTTTGTTTTCTCCTCCACAAAGGATAATATGAAAGATCCCTTTCCCCTCTGCCATTTTTAAGTTCTAGAAGGCAGGGACTCCTGCTTTCTCCAACATCCAAATGCCTCTAAGCGCCTTTGCAGAAAACCAAGTTAGCACCGTGCTGCGCCAAACGTGCCGCCAACTTCATCTCCTGAGCAGAAGGTTTGGAAGGAGCGATTCTCCCTTTTGCCTCTTTAAATGTGTAGCCAATGGGGCACCATCCACTTTTTACACTTCTCCTGCTGGATGTGAGATCCAGGAGGAATGGATGTTCCAGGGCTTTCTTGCTCTCCTGGAGTGGGAATCTGTGCGTGTGATACACGGAGCCGCTGCGCTCTGCAGTGCCCGCCCGCCACCCTTTCAGAAGCCGGGAGAGTCCTAATGGTGCTCTACCTTTGTGTGTGTTTACTTTTTACTCCCTCGAAGCCATTTACAAGAAGGGGAGCTACTCTTGTAAAACAGGGGTGGGGGTCGTTATTTTTTCCTGGAAAGTGGCACGTCTCTCAGCAAAGAGAAAAGGCATGTCGCCCAAGGCTTGCTGGCAGTGATCTGAGCCAGCGCCGGTTTGCCTGTTGTCACAGCCAAAGCAAAATGCCACCTCTGCCTAGAAGCCAGAGCGCCACATTCCTCTTTGTGTCCCTGAGAAACACCCATCATAAGCCCTGGGCTTGCAGGTTTGGCCAGGAGGTCATCCAGGTCCCTTGAAGGTCATCTTTCATCCCCAGGAGCCAGGGGTGGAGGGTATAGAGGGATTGCTCATAACTCTCAAAATGGGTTATTTGAGTCCCCAGATTGCATGTCAGAAACAGCCAGTAAATGTGGGATTTGAGGTTTGGGGTGAACACAAGAGCATCCCCAGTTGCCCAGAGTAAGGTAGGACTGAGGAAACGCCAGTGACCCAGTGACACCCCTGTCCTCAGGCCCCTTCCTAACAAACCCAAATACAGTGACAGCACAGGCTCCAGAATCCCAAGGCAGGAGGTGCCAAAAACACCCCAATAACCACTACTTCCCTTTAAAAAAAAGTTTCCGTAACATGTTCTCACTCCTAGAGGGGAAAACCTGTCCATGCCTGAAGCTGCCTGACCCGGCAGCCACCCCTCCACGGAGTGGAGTGCAGCTCTCAAGACAGAAACCCCCGCCCCCGCCGCCTGCTCCCTGGGGAGGGACAGAAGGTGCCTCCACTGACAGTGTCGCCTCCTGATCTTTAAAAGAGCAGAATTTGGCTGTGAGGCTGCGGCGCTGCCTTGACTGGGGTGTGTGGTCTCTGGTGGCGGCTGGGCTCCAAGGAGAGCACAGTTGGCTCTGACGAGGCAGGAGCCCAGACATAAAGGATTTCAAAGAGGCCGCCGAACGCCATGGCTGAGCCGCCGCCGCTTCTTGCAAGGTGAAACTTGGCAGTTCTACCTTGCGAGTACAAACCCAAATTAATTTTCTTTAAGAAAATTAAGTCAGAAACAAGGCTTGGGAAAAACTGTGAGTGTTAGGCATAAACTGATTTTGGATGATCTTTAGGTGAGAAAGGGTGGAGTTACCATCAGAAACATGTTTTTATTTATGCTTTTCAAATCCCCACTGGTGTGCAGTGTGTGTGCGTGTGTGTGTGTGTGTGTGTGCATGTGTGTGTATGTGTGCTGGTTAGCATGAGATGTGCCTCGTCTCAATTCTCTAACCACTCTTCTTTTCTTTTTTTTTTTTTTACATCTTTTCTGTGCCCAGTTCATATAGATGCCCAATAAAGAACTCCATAGGTCCATCCACACCTTTTCATTTTATTTGTAAATTGTTTGCTATAAGCGGCAATGCGTAATGAAACCTGGTGAAGTTTAAAAGATTAGATTTTTTTTTCATACTGACACTTCATAACACTGTTCATATGTCTCCGAGTGAGATTTATGAATATATGAGCAGTGCTGCAGAATTAAACCGCACCAGAGACTTCCTGCTCCACAGGGGTGGCAGTCTAAAGTGACACAGCTTCAAGCATTTTTCACAGACAAGAAGCAAAATTTAACCCCCTTCAGGGGAAGTATGATTTCAACAGCTTGAAATGAGCTCATTTCTAGATGGTTTTTTTTCTCTCATCTTCCATAATTTTTTGGTGTTAAGATTAAAACAGATTGCACAGCCCATGTAAGGGCACGGAAGATGTCCAGAGTATAATGTGGCCATTAAAGAGAAACCCTCTTTCATTGTCTTTATCCAAACACCCCAGTGAGGAAAATGAAAGTAAACTTGGTCCTAGATTTTTTAAAGGCTCTTAACCATGATTCTTGGAATTGTCCTTAGCAGACGAAGGCTGGATATTTCAAAAGGTAAGTAGTAAGTGGCATCAGTTAGTTCAGTGGAGAAGCCCTATCTCCCGGGCACCAAGTCAACAGCATTAGGAAATAAACAGAGACTTGAGTCTCCAGTGAGTAAAACTGACCAACAAAACGGAGAATCAGAAGAGAAAGTGTGATCTATGTGAATCGGTCATACAGTACATGAGGGATTCTGTTTTACATTCGGAGTCCAGACCAATGTCTTTTAGGCTGGTCTGCTCTCTTGAGATTTTGTGTCAATAATTGTTCATGATCTCTATGCTCTCGAATCCTCTTTAATCATTTTGTTTCCCCTCTCTGCTCTATAAACACCCCATGACGTGTCGCTGGAGAACTTTTGTCTCTTTTTTCAGCAATGGTACAACAGCTCCATGAGCGTGATCTGCACCTGGTTGACGGACCGGATGGACTTACAGCTTCACATTTATCAGTTGAAAACACTAATTAGGATGGTAAAGGTAAAAGAAAAGCATTCTTCTTTGCAAATAGCTTACTGAAATGCGTTTCATTGGCAAACTGCAGAACTTCCTTAACACAAGGAATGTGGGTTTACATTTAAAACAAGATGATTTCCACAACAATATCTCATGCAAGAACAACCTATCAAGTTATTGTGGGATGAATGGTTCATTTATTGCTCAGACAGCAAAGGAAAATTTCACAGAAAGGAATTTGACATGTTATCAAGGCTGCAAAAATACTTGATGCATTTGCCATGCAAAAATACCATAAGGTCTTGGGACCCTTTGCATTATAATTTCAAAAGCTGACTGTTGGTACCACCATGCTAAGCACATCAGTTACCAATTTTATTTATGGTTGAATTAAATAAATGTTTGCCACAATTGATTTAATAGAAATATTTACCTCCAACTATTTCTAAAATATGTCCTGAGATCATTATCAGGATGCAAATCAATATTGTTCTGTCGTTAATTGAAGTAGTTTCTCTTACAATGCATGTGTGCGACCCAATGGAAAGGCTCACAAAGGTGAGATCACATACCCTGAAAGTAGCTTTTCTCCTGTTCTTGTGTGTGTGCCTTGGACTAATGATAATTATTTCAGCGTGAAATCTCAGTGGTTTACATGAAATAATAAGATCACAGAAGGGGGTAAATACGGTTTTGATCATTTCAGTTTCCATTCAATGCTTCTCCATAGCAGGTTTAAAAACAGTGGTATGCAAAAATCTCATTCAAAGTCTCTTTAAAAATATGGTAACAATAAAATGTAGCTGAATTTATATTACTTAACAGTTTGCCAAAGATCCCCCCACCCCTGCTACCCCACCCCTTCCCCGATCCCTACCCCCTTTTCTTAGTCTCCTTCAGATTAGCACCATTTTGCTGAGGTGCTCCTCTCCCCAGTGCAGACAAAACCAACTACTGTTCCGTTGAGTGTAATTAAGGAGAATTATTATCATCTGCGCTTGATCTGGCAGCGTCCACCCAGGGAAGGTTACAGCAGTGCACTGCCGCTCTTCAAAAAGAATATGTACACTCGGACTGTGGGCCCAACCGAATTTCCACATTTTTATTTCAGTTCCTTAAAGCAAACTCACTTAGCCATTATTGTTTGACTACCTGAATTCCATTTTCTGGGTGTAAATTCTCTTTGGAGGAATTTCTGTTTGACCCTACTGAATAGACATGAAAAGAAGACATTAATTTTAATATTTTAAAATATCTTCCCATTACTAATATCTCCAGGTCTATGTTGGGAATGTTGGAATTAGCACTATTTTATTAAGAAAAAAAAATATGTCAGAGAGGAGGTTTATTCTTAGCCTTGTGCAAAAAAAAAAAAAAAAGACATGAACCATAGGGAAGGGACACGGAAACATCACTGCCAAAGGACCCCTTCACTTTTGCCAAAAGTGGGCCCGGCCCCCCTTAACTAGAGCCTCAATATGGGAGGATGAGGCGGAATTCGCCCCCTCTTTACAAAGTACGTTACCCAGTCTCCTTCTCCAAGGCAGACATCAGAAGGTAACTGGCTTGCTTTGCCGCCTCTGCAGCTATCCACCCAGCCATTCATTATTCAGCAGCATTTCCTCATCCATCCAACATGGGACAAACATTAGTTGAGCCCCTACTTATATAGTACAAGGTGGAGGACTGAAAAGTAACGAGATACAGTCCCCACCCAGCTGGAGAACACTGAAATTCGCATAAAGGGGAGAACACTCAAGTGCTTTCCACCTTTTGAAACAATTAAGTTATGCTAAGTGGCCACAGGATAAATGAAAAGTACAAAATAAATCAGGTTAACTGCCTGGTATCTGGTACCTACATTTACTCAGCCTCCAAGCTTTGCCCCTCCAGGTGAAGACAGTTCAGGTAGCTACCCAGAGAGCTAGCATGTCCATCCACTTAGGATGACCTTTTAACTTAGTGTCAGAACCAGGTCGCTTGGAAGGGGGAAAGCAGGTGCCATGAAACATCAGGCGGGGACAATGGGTATAAGCTGGCAAAGCAGACATGGAGTCATCCTGTCAATGATCTTATACGATCGGCCTTTGAGAGCTGGGTGCATTCCCTCGTTAACTGTGCAGTCATTACAGCGCATGACCTTCACGAGGGGTTGATACTGGGACTGTGACAGGAGGCCTGCATTAGAGGGACTATGGAAAAATAGAAATGCCGCTGGCAGGGGCGTTGCAGTGTGTCCCGGTCCTTCTCTCGCTCCCCAAGTCAACAGGGAAGCAAACAGCATATCGCAGCTAAATGATATGCAGTGTGACGGGAAGAGCTGTGGCTGGAGAGAGACCTCTCTCAGTGCAATTCCCTACGAAGGAGACGACAGCCAGATGCTTCTGGTCATGTTCAATTAACGCTAAGGGATTTCTAGAAAAACAGCCCGTGGGATACCTAAGGAAATCCAAGAGAAATTGCCTGAAGGAACAAAGAAAGAATCTGTGGTACAGTAATCCCAAGCCAGTCCTCTTGAAAGGGGGCCAGATTTCTTCCCTAAGACCCTGACGTTGTGAGCGGAAGAGACGTGCTTCTTTCCCAAGGAGATGAGACACGAGTCACATGCCTGCAACATGCGGGCGAGGCTCTAGTGCTCCGTCTCCCACAATCGTTGCTGCGCCTAATAGGCTTCACACACAACATGCATATGTCTGTCTTGTGAGCGAGACAGAGGGCCACGCAGTTACGAGCCTCAAAAATACTAAAGACCAGACTGCAACATGAATCGCAAAATACCATAATCACTCGATCCATTATTTATAAGCTAATGGCCCCTTACACTGTCTCTCATATCCTATTATAATAATGTAAGAGAAAGAACCAGACCAGTTCCCCCCCCTCCCTTAAAAAAAAATAAAACAATTCTGGAACATTTCCCTTTATGGAACTGAATAAACACAAGCTTATGTTCTTTGCTTTGTCTCATCTAATACAGTGTATCCTGTCACAGTGTCTCATTTTCTGTCACTCAACAAGTCTGTTTCGGTGCCAGTGCAATCTGAGCGTGGTGGCTTTTCATTTGACCACGCGTGAAGTGTGACTGCCGCTGACGGCCAGTGTTCTCACACCCCACCTGCTCTGTCCTGTCCCTCCCCTCCCTGATCCCTGCATCTCTTCCTCCCTAGAAAACCTACAGGGATTTCCGATTGCAAGGGGTCCTGGACTCAACCTTGAACAGCAAGACGTATGAAACCATCCGGAACCGTCTCACTGTGGAGGAAGCCACGGCGTCGGTGAGCGAGGGTGGCGGCCTCCAGGGCATCAGCATGAAGGACAGCGATGAGGAGGACGAAGAGGACGATTAGAAGGCCCGGGCCTGGACCCTATAACCAATGCATGTCCTTAGTCTGTTAGTTACCCCATTAGGGAATTTTCTGTCACCCACCATGCCCATGAGATGTTTACCAATACAATTGCCATTTTAGCTCTGTGGTATCAAGATTAGCAAACGACCTTCAAGCCCCCCATCTCCTGCCCCACGACTATATGTTTACAGCAATCTGGAGCACCATTCTTTAAATCCTGTTCATGGAGAACACGTAGTCCCACTGCTAGGCGTGTCCCTTTGCCAGCAAAGTCAAATGATGCTTCATTAACGTACCGTGTATGCGTTGACAATGAATGGATGTGAGGGCCAGTTCACCCAGTACTTTCACTTCTTGGTTTCACATATGTGGGTGTCAGTTATTTAAATGAGTATAATAAATTAATTTAATTAAGACACATAGTTCTGCTTTGTTTTTTGAGAAACAAGAGGCAATGCACCAACAACCAACGTTTGGTTCTCTCTGTTCCCTTAAAGCTAAAACATGAACCCCTGGTGTCCTTGTTACCATCCTTCCATTTATCCTTATAGTTAGCCAAAACAGGATGGCTACATACCCGTAGGCTGATCCTCCTCATTGCCATGGCAAAGGTTAGCCTATCGAGACTGAACATCAAGCACAGTTCAGAGCAACTGTCTTCTGTCCAAGTTTATCCTATTACATGTTACATTTTGCTTTTCTGTTTCAATAACCGTGTATGTAAAAAACTGAATATTTAAGTTACAACCCTAGACTATACATGTGTTTATAATAAGATATGGGTATCTCCTTCAGTAGGCTGTAACCATGATTTCAATGGTTTTGTTCCACCTGTTTTTTATATCTGTCATGTACATTGCATTTTGACCTGTAACTGCACGACCCTGGGGTCCGCTGCAGAGCTCCCTCTTTCTGTGTAAACTAGTGGATCCATCCTGCTTTTGCCTTATATAAAGCCTACAGTTATGAAAGTGTGAACAACTGTGGCTTCTCAATAAAGAACTATTCAAACGTTCGAAGAATACACTTTTGAGTCTTTTTTCCTCTGTCTCCTATGCAAGTCAGAACTGGAACACACGAAGCGGGCAGAGGTGGGGGCGGGAGGGAGGAGTGGTTTTCTTAGCGCGCTCTCCCGCCTGCTGGACTGGATCGTTTTCTGAGCTCGTCTTCACGAGGGACAGCCGGAAACTTCTTGAATTCAGCCTCCACCGATGCAGAGTCTGCGGGCATTTGGACATGTTGGGCAGATTACACTTGCATTATAGGATAAATAAGGGTTTGCTAAGCAAGGGAGTCGTGTAAACGAGAGAAATGTTTCTCCTGTGCGCAGAGAAGGCCAACAAACTGTTTTTAAGCACCACTTTAACAGCAGTGTTTGCATTCAAACAAAGTGTGTGCCAATTATATATGATTCTTATATATTTGTTACAGCATTTTACAGGATTCTCTACGTTGTGGAGCACGTCTCTCTTTCCCCAGCCTTGTCAGCAATGTCATCACCTGGGTCTGAAAGAAACAAAGGCGGCATTGCCTGGTCTCTTTCATCTGTGATTGTCCCTAAACAGGCTGACCTTGCCGGGGGCTGACCGAGGTTTAGGCGAAATGACCACTTTTCCAATAGGACCAGGCACAGTGCTCACCACTTGCTCTCTACAAACCAACCCCTCTGAAAAGCACCACCCACTCTTGTTTAATCCTCGACGTCTGCAGGTGCAAATCACAGTACTCCTTGCCCTCGAGTTATAAGAACAACTCCCACTTACTGAGCAGCTCTTCTATGCCAGGCAAGCTGCATCTATTACCTCATTTAAATATCACAACAAACTTGAGAGGAGAGGACTGTTATTATCCTGATTGTCAATGAGAACATTGAAGTGAGAAAGGTTAAGGTAACTTGGCCAACCTTGGCCCAGCTCCCTGTAGAAACGTGAATCCAGAGGACCTGGTGCTACGAGTGGTGGGATGCATCATTCAGGTGGGAACAATCTTTGCCCAATGGCACCACGTTAAGTCAGTGTGACAAAATTTTTATAAAGTTATTTGTATTATGTTCTGAGTTGCAAATTAAAGCATATTTCCTGCAACAATGACAAACAATTAAAAAAATTGCAAGTAAAGAGGAAGCATCTGCCTAAGTATGAAAGTGGAAAAGAAAAAGATGCTCAGGAAGTCTGGGAGAGAACAAACTGAGCGAGTCAGATAACTAACCAAAAGACGCGATCCAGGAGGCATAAAGAGACGCAAGTCATAAAGACTGTCTCTAAAACCAAGGTTAAAACACTTCCTTCAGGAGGAGTCTTCCTCACAGCCGACCAGTGAGGGGCGTGGTGAGTAGTGGTCCCGGAAGGGGGCTGTGGGGAGGACGGGGCATCAGAAGAGATCACAGAGGAAGAACTGGCCAAGTTTAAGTCAAGATTATCCTAGACACTCAAAGCTGAGAAGGAGGCAGTTTTGGTATCTTGATCTTTCTTTTTTATTCCTTTGGGACAAAATCTTACGTTTTCTGTTCTTTCCTTTTTATTATTTTTTATTAAAATATACATACAGAAAAATGCACAAATCTTAAGTGTATAGCTCAGTGATTTACCACAAACAGAACACACTCATGGAACACTACCAAGTCATAAACAGAAGGTAATGAACACCCCCAGGCATACCAATGCCAAGGCCCTTTCCCATCTCTACCACTTCCTACTCTCCAGGGGTAACCACCATCCTAACTTCCAGTTGCACTCATTGAATTGAACCCTTACATCATTAGAATCACAACGTATATTCTCTAGTGTCTGTTTTCTTTTTGTTCTACATTAGATTGTTGGTGTCACTGTGGTTCATTTCCTTTCACTACTCTATATTCCAAAGTATGACATAACCACAAGTTTATTTATTCGTATTAAAGTGTGCTGTTGTTTTTTTAGTTTGGGGCTATTATGAAGAATGCTGCCATGAATTTCCTTGCACATGTCTTCTGATGCAATTTCCAGGTGATGGGTAAAGGCATGTTCATTTTAGGAGACACTGCCAGTTTTCCAGGGACGTGAACAGAGTTATACTCTCACCAGCAGGGTAGCAACGTCCTGGCAACACTAGGTATTGCCACTCTTTTTAATTTTTATCATTTTGGTAAGTGGTGTAGTGGTGTATAATTGTAGTTCACTTGATTATAAAAATGGAGTCCATACATATGCTTTTTAACATATGTATGGGCAATTTGGGTAGTCTCTCTTGGGAAACTCGTGTTTCTTTCCCCCTTTTTTTATTTTAGAAAGAGAGAAAGAGAGTGAAAGAGCGATACAAACATTGATCATTTGCCTCCCGAATGCACCCTGACTGGGGATCGAACCCTCCACGCAGTCATGTGTCCTGACTGGGAATCGAACCCTCGACCCTTCGGTGCACAGTGAGGCATAGAGGTGTTGATGGAAATATTAACCCATATAACATTCAGGGAACATACTGATCGGCACTGCCAGAAACAGCCAGGCTCTCTCTAACCCCTCTCTCATCAGCCAGCAGGACCTTTCTAAAAGGCAAGTGTCACCTGTCCCTCCTTCAGTTAAAAGCACCCAGTGGCTCCCCTCGCTCATAGAATGAATCCTAAGGTGTTGTGCACGGCCATGCCCACCCCTCCAGCTTCCTCTATTAACTCTGCTCCTCTCACTCTAGGTGTCAGCATCCACCATCATCTTTCACTTCCTCCTGTGCACCCCAGTTCTTCCCACCTGTGACCCTCCCCCTAAGCACCTCATCTCATCCTTCGAACCCAGCTAAATGTGGCTTCCCCAGAAAGCCTTTCCAAACCCACCCTCGAGTCTCTGTCCATTTCCCTGGCAAATACCCTCCTAACACTCTACTTCTCTCCGTTTTCGTCACACTCTTCTTGCCAGGTATTTGCAGAATTGCATGTTTCATGCAGCATTTCTCCAACTCAGGAAGGTGTGGCCTTTACCAGTTCTCCTACTCTACCTTCATTGCAGTCACTAGATATACAACTAATACGTGAAGTCTACAAGTACAAAACCGTAGATGATCTGATTACTCTTAGAACCTTTAGTCTAGGTCAGTGGTCGGCAAACTCATTAGTCAACAGAGCCAAATATCAACAGTACAACAATTGAAATTTCTTTTGAGAGTCAAATTTTTTAAACTTAAACTTCTTCTAACGCCACTTCTTTAAAATAGACTCGCCCAGGCCATGGTATTTTGTGGAAGAGCCACACACTCAAGGGGCCAAAGAGCCACATGTGGCTCGCGAGCCGCAGTTTGCCGACCATGGGTCTAGGTAATATGAATCTTCAAAAGATTCAAGTAGATTAACTACTAGAAGATTCAGAGGAGGGAGAAGGAAAGACGGCTTCTAGCAGAGGCAGGCCTTGAAAAGCAGAGAGAGGACAGGAAAGGGTGTAAACTAAAGCAGAGAGAGCTGAGGGGATGTTTCTCTTGGCTGAAGCATTCCCAGTGCAGCTAGTAAACGCTCAACAAATACATGTTGACTTAAGACGGCAGTGACTCTGCTCAGTGCGCTAGAAGATTTGTGCAAGGGGTTGGGAAAGACTAGGGTGGGAAAGGTGGATTCAGATTTCAAAGGAGGACATTTAGTTTCACTGAGTTTGGGTTTGTCCGTCTGAATAACAGAGAGCTAACCAGTATTTTTATTTTTTCAAAATATTTAAAGACATTTTTTAAGTTTAAAAAATCAAATAGAGAAGAATTATATGAAACAAAAAGTTGAAGCCTCTTCCTTCCCCAACCCATTTCCCCAAAGTAGCCATTGCTAACAGATGGGCACATATTCTCCCACATATGTTCAAATCACATACAAGTATATTGGAGATATATATATATATATATATATATATATATATATATATATATCTCCACCATCCAATATCCAGTTAGATGTACTTATGTATTTTATGTATTTATATTTTTAAATGTATTTTCACAAATGGGATCCATCCTCAGCCCACTAAGGCAAATTATATTTTTCATTTATCAAGGTAAAATCATTTTCATGTCTGCACATATAGATTTTCCATATTACTTTTCATGGTTGTGTCATATTTAAGGAGATTGTCTGGTCAAAGAAGAAACAAGAACAAAGTAAGGCAAACTGAAAATCCAGGATGAAATCTAGGATGGACTGAAACATAATGGAGGAAATGACCATCTGTGGAAGTGACCCCAGAGACTGAAATGTGTGACTGAAGAATTTCTGAAACCCCCTAAATTCAATCTCCATCTAACTGCACTGTATTATAATTATCTATTTATGTACTTGTCTCCCCGCTAGACTGCCAGCTTCTGAGGTCAGGGACTATGTATCCATTTGTGTTTGCCAATCTGATGCCTTGGATATAGTAGGCACTCAATAATGTTGGTTAAATTGAATGAGTGAACATTAGAGCACACCTGAGTATGATCAAGAAAGCATAAACTGAATTTATTGCAATATACAGTACTTCATCAATAAAGAAACAATCACTAAATGAAGTGAAGAATCTCATCAACTTTAGGAAAACCATCCACCTCTCACTATCATTACCTGAATTTCCAGTTAAGTATGAGCAGTCATGCCATGACAAGGGTTCCGTCATTATTGTTTCGGCATAAATTTTAGTAAGTTCATTTTATTTAAATTTTAAACTCCAAAATAAATGTGTTCTTCACGGCCAATTTCCATCAGCACATGATTTAAAAATCTGAACTAAAAGCAAATTATGCACAATTCTGTAATTCTTGATAAACATTTTTTAAAAAAATCAATAGTCATCTTTTATTCAAGATTTTGTTTCTTTACTTAAATACTAAAATTATCATCTGTTTTTCCTTCTCATGAGACCATGCATTTCATCTAAAGTTGTAAATCTGTATTTGTTGTAATTAAGCAAAAGATGAGAAAAGAACCAGTGATCGTGCGACCTGCCAGCAGAGCTCTCTATCCTGAGGTCAGCGAGGAACGCTGCATGACAAAGTGATCAGGGCCCCCAGCGAACAGGGCATAAAATGATCACAATTCACCCACATGACGGCAAGCTAAGGAATGCACAGGCAACAATGAGCCAAAGAAGTACACACATCAGATTTTTTTCTTGTTTCCTAAGAATTGAGAGCGTGATGGCAAAAAGCAACTGTAAACATGGTTAAGTTGGCATATTTCCCTGTGTCCATCAGAAACAAGTTGGCTTGTTTCCTGGATGGTGAATACAATTTCAAAGAATAAACAAGGCTTTGCTTAAATCTTCAAGCAGGAAACATGTAATTGAAGATGATACAAATTTCAGAGAAAGTGTTGGAAATTTGGAATGTACTTAAAGTCAAAGGCAACCTAACAAGACAAATACCGGTGGTATTTGGTGCATAGAAAAGTAAAGTTTATATGGAAGCTACAACTAAGTTTCAAATTTTAATGTCACTATGTATTTTTAATATATATATATATATATATATATATATATATTTTTTTTTTTTTTTATTTTAGAGAGAGAGGAAGGAAGAGAAAGAGAAACATTAAGCGGTTGCTCTCATGTACATGCCCCACCCCACCATAACTGGGGACTGAACCTGCAACCTGGGCATGTACCCTGACCAGGAATTGAACCAGTGACCTTTCCTAAGCCAGTGCTCAACCAACTGAGCCACACTGGCCAGGGTTTAATGTCACTATATTATTGTGAATGGGACTACTTACTGAACTATGCAACTCACTCAGTCTTCTCAAATACCTCCTGAAACAGGGTCTTGAACACAATAAATTCCCCCACAGTATCCTTTGGTGTAATTAATTTCATTTTGAATAAAAAGTACCCTTCATAAAAATCAAAGATCAAGATTATAGACTAAAAATTCCAGAGCGTATGGAGAATATTGACATTGCAATGTCCTTGGGAAGTTGAACTCTTTAGAAGATGCTCAATGACACAACCGTCTCTAGTTGTCTGATGTTGAAAGCTGAACTCCTCTGAAATGATGTGTGGCAGGGTGTGGAGATGAGTTTCTCTCCAAAACTCAGAATAGTTCTGATAATTCCAGAGACATTAACATAGACTAATGATCTCTGAATCAAGAAAGTGGATTTCCTTCTGCATTGATAGCAAGTAAAGCCATCTCTGATACACTTCTTTTCCAACTTATAGTCAAATTAATTATTCTACTTCACTGATTCTAAAATAAAACGTTCTTCACTTTTAACATCTCTGAAAATGGCATCTCTCCCACTGTCAGGAAACAAAGTCACATTGCATCTGCCCTCTGCGGCTACTATGCCTGCATAACAAGGCTGCTGCTGCACACAGTCGTGGGGTAATGTTCCTTCGGAGAATGCAAGGAAAGGTCTGTGTCCAAGGGAAGAGCCTTCCACACAGGGAACGGAGGGCAGGGGCAGAACTAGGGGCTGACCCAGGAGTGGACATGAAACACATGCTCATCCTGCCTCCCTCCCCCCCACTCTATTTGAGAAAGAAGAGATGGAAGGGACCTAGATCCTGTTGTTATAAAGAATGGAGGTGCAAACCATTCCAGTTAAATGTTCAAGTAAAGGTGGAAGCAGGGACCAGGACTGTAACCCCTGGGTGGCTGGTGTGCAGGGGTGATGGAAGCTGAGGACGGCGGGCCAGGCTTGCAGTCAGGCTGACCTTGGCGCCAATTTCAGACAATCAGTGGTAATCACTAGCCCTCCAATCTTGGCCAAAATACTTATTTCCCCAGGCCTCAGTTTACTCATCTGTAAAAAAGAAATAACCAGAATAATATACCCCAAGTGTGACCTATATTTATAAACTCATTGGGTTAAATGAAATGTGTTGATACATCTAAAGTGCTTTTATTAAAAAAAAACCTAAGTGCTCAGTAAATGTTAGCTAACATTTTACTGTTAATTTCCTAAGCTCTTAAGAGCCTGCTGCACGTTTTAGGCTCTGAACAGATCTCAGGTATGGGTCCTTTAGAAGCTGGGCTCTGCTACTCCCTGTTCTTGTTCCACCTCTTCCCAAAAACTAACTCAGAACCAGCTGCACATTGGCCACAACGTGTTGAGCAAGGCATTCTTTTTTTTTTAATTTATCTTTATTATTAAAAGTATTACAGATGCCCCCTTTTTTTTCCCATTGACCCCCGTCACCCACCCCTCAGCCTTTACCACACTATTGTCTGTGTCCCTGGGCTATGCATATAGGCATAAAAGTTCCCCATTTATTAATTCCCCACCCCCCTTCCCACCCCTGCCTTCCCTCTCAGATTCATCAGTCTGTTCCATGTTTCTGTCTCTGGATTTATTTTGTTCATCAGTTTATTTTGTTCATTAGATTTCCCATATGAGTAAGATCATGTGATCTTGTCTTTCTCTGACTGGTTTATTTTCTTAGCATAATACTCTTCGGGTCCCTCCATGTTTTCTCAAAGGGTAAGAGATCCTTCCTTTTTACAGCAGCATAGTATTCCATGGTGTAAATGTATCACAGCTTTTTTTAAAAATTTCTTTATTGATTACGGTGTTACATATGTGTCCTTATTCCCCCATTACCCCCTTACCCCCTTCATGCCCTCACCCCCCTGTTGTCTGTGTCCATGTACCACAGCTTTTTTATCCACTCACCTACTGATGAATACTTGGACTGTTTCCAGATCTCAGCTATTGTAAATTGTGCTGCTAGGAACATAGGGATGCATATATCCTTTCTGATTGGTATTTCTGGTTTCTTAGGATATATTCCTAGAAGTGGGATCACTGGGTCAAATGGCAGTTCCATTTTTAATTTTTTGAGGAAACTCCATACTGTTCTCCACAGTGGCTGCACCAGTCTGCATTCCCACCAGCAGTGTCCTATCATTCCCTTTTCTCCACATCCTCACCAGCACTTGTCATTTGTTGATTTGTTGGTGATAAGCATCCCAACAGATGTGAGGTGATACCTCGTTGTCATTTTAATTTGCATCTCTCTGATGATCAGTGACTTTGAGCATTTTTTCATTTGTCTCTTGGCCTCCTGTATGTCCACTTTGGAGAAGTGTCTATTTAGGTCCTTTGCCCATTTTTTAATTGGATTGTTTGTCTTCTTTTTGTTAAGTTGTATGAGTTCCTTATATATTTTGGGAATTAACCCCTTATCGGATGCATCATTAGTAAAATATGTTCTCCCATGCAGTGAGCTCCCTTTTCATTTTGTAGATGGTTTCTTTTGCTGTGCAGAAGCTTTTTATTTTGATGTAGTCCCATTTGTTTATTTTCTCCTTCGTTTCCCTTACTTTAGGAGATGTATTGGCAAGCATGTTGCTATGAGAGGTGTCTGAGATTTTGCTGCCTATGATTTCTTACAAGATCAATGTGATTTCATGACTTCCATTTAAGTATTTTATCCATTCTAAGTTTATTCTTGTGTGTGGTGTAAGTTGCTGGTCTGTTTTCATATTTTTGCATGTATCGAGCAAGGTATTCTTGACACCCAAGTCCTCTTTTACCATTTGATTTTGTGCTTTGGGGAAGAAGAATTGATCTCCCTTGTCTACATTTATGTGTACTCTACTTTCCATTGACATGGATCTCAGTAAATAATTATTGAAGAAATGAATTAATGAATAAATGAATTTCTTTCCATGTCTCCTCTTCATCATCACTGCCTTAATTTGGGTTCCCTAGAAACAGACCCTGAGACAGGGATTCTAATGCAAACAGTTTTCTTGGGAGGTGATCTCAGGAAACATGAATAGAGGAATGGGGAGGGATGCATGGGAAGGAAAGGTAGCCACTGGTAGCTGGGGATTGATTGCCCTAGAGAAATAGGAGCCTGGCTAGAACATACATTTTAGAGTTATCCCTTCTGAGAGGTGAGAGAGCTGGGGTATTTATACCCAAATCCTTCTTATCATCGAGGGCAGCTGAGAGGTGAGGGCAGGGAAGGTAATTCTCCAGCACGCAGGCCTGCAGGGCAGGTGAACAGAGAAAACTGGTCATCACATAAAGCCCTCAGGTAAATAAGTGCAAGAACAGCAGTGGGGAAATCAGGACTAGCTACAGTGAAGTGGTAAGGCCCAGGGGAGTGGGTACAGCACCAACAGCCTCTATTACAATCACCCTTCCACATCCCAGGGCAGAGACTGTGGTCCACGCTGGCCTGAGGACAGCGAGAGAGAAACATCATGTTTTATACCAGGAACATTGCCTCACCAGGCTAGACTGGAGGTCCCCCAAGAGTAGTGAAATAAATCCCAGCCTTCACCACAATGGAATACAATGGAGCTGTGAGAAAGAATACAGTGGATTTATATATGCTGGTTCTGCAAAATAGCCAAGATACATTGTTGAGTCTTTTAAAAAATCAAGGGCAAACCACCTTTAAAAAATTTTTAAAGTAATACACACACACACACACATTTTCAAGAGATTAAATAGATATTTGTCATTTTGCCTTCCCAGAATCTAAGTCAAAACCCATGGAAATTGAAGGGAAAAGGATGTCCCTTCCTCCCACCCTGACAGCTAGAATGAGGCTAATGAACAGACATTCTAGCTCAGAACTTTCCAGCCTTGGGCAAACTACGGCCCGCGGGCCGGATCCGGCTGTTCTATCCGGTTCTCTTGCTCTCCCCTCCGCTCCTTTACTTTGAATTTATATTAGTTCACACAAACACTCCATCATGCTTTTGTTCTGGCCCTCTGGTCCAGTTTAAGAACCCATTGTAACCCTTGAGTCAAAAAGTTTGCCCACCCCTGATTTGACCCTTAGGAGAAGGACCTGAGGTGCCAGCAGTAGAGGCCATTCCAGGGCATCGAGGGACAGGGCTGTGGCCCAGCAGCAGTGGCGCCCAAGCAGAGCTGACCCTGTGGCTCTTTGACTGTGTCTCACTTCCCTTGTCTCTCAGTTCCTGACTGAGCCTGTTTCCCAGCCTTCGATAGGTTATGTGAGCTACTCCACGAACTCCTATTCCGCTGTCTGTTTCTGTTGTTGGCAACCAAGAGCACTGAGTGATGTAGGAGGGACTCAGAAGAAGCTGGTAACAGTGTTTAGTTAAGATTTTGACAACTGGATATCAATATGGTTGGTCTCCTTTGGAATTGTACATATTTTATCTTATACATTATTCTGAGAAGGGGTCCACAGTCTTACCAGACTGTCAAAGGGGTCTGTGGAGAGAGGGAGGGAGGGTAGGAGGGAGAGAGAGAGAGAGAGAGAATGACTGAGAACCCCTGCCAAAGCTCTTCACCTTTCACTTCCCCATCCTACCCCTTGCTCTGTCCATTGTCTCTCTTCCTAATTTTCTTACCTATAAAATGGGGACAGTGTCTTTTCCTTTTTTATATAAACCATGTGAGCTATACATTTTTAATTTTTTGAAAGAAAGTCAAACCATCAAACTGGTCAAAACTATTTGACACATTCTACTGTTTGAGGGTATTAGTCAGTCATGTTTTAGTGTTCCCAGATAGGATGAAATAATGGTGAAGAGCAATGGGTGTGGGGTCCTGCGCCGGCTAGCTATGCGTTCAGGCTCTTGCCACTTACCTAAACATGTGGCGTTAGACTAACCACTAGCACCTGCCAAGCCCCATTTATTCCATGTGAAGACAGGGATAGCCACCCCACCTGCTTTGTAGGGTCACATTGTTAGTGGAATAATAACAGTAATCACTAATAATTACTAAGCTCACAGGGCCTTGTACATAGAAAGGAACCAGTAACAGTGGTTGCCTCAGGGAAAGCAGACTAGAGCTTTTGGGTGGAAGGGAGACTTGATTCTCACTGCCTACTGTATTATGTTGCTTGAACTCAGTGTCAGCAGCTATTCTTACTGCATCCAAAAGTCATTGATAGATACAGAGGCAGTAAAGCACCGAACAGACTGTCAAATTACAGCGGGAAGGCTAGGGAGTGTTGGGCAGGGTGGGGGAGAGATCAACCAAAGGTCTTGTATACATGCATATAAGCACACCAATGGACACAAGACACTGGGGGCGGGGGGATGAGGGCATGTGACAGGGAGTAGGGGAGGCTGGGGGAAGGTCAATGGGGGGGAAAAAAGGAGATATATGTACTACTATATGTAATACTTTAAACAATAAAAAAAATCTCAGAAAAAAAAGTCATTGAATGAAGAAACACAAAACTCTGATCTACTAATAACCTCCAAAATGATCAATATTAATTTATTTACTCCTTCATGTTCTCTAGGTGAGAACTTAATCTAATCTGCAAACATAAACCAAATGAGAAACTTCCCCCACCGAACTATGTTATATAAGCATGTGCTCCAATTTAATTTAGGGGGACAGAGACTTACTTGCCATGGCTCCTCTTTCATCCCCCAAGCCAGCTCTCACTTGCAGATTGGTAAATTTCTCCTGTGCATTACACTGCACCCCCTCTGCTTTAATCCCCAAGGGGATGGGGGAGGGGGTGGTAGTGAGGAAATCTTTATTCTGGAATTGAAATAAATATCTTCTCAATATCCAAGGAAAGTCTGGGATGGCTCCCTTCCCTTCCGTTAAAAACTAGATACCTTTCCAAATATGAGTAAGGAGAACGAACACACCAGCCTGCCTTCTAGAACCAGAGAGAATGAGAAGGTAGTCTGCCTTTAACTGTAGTCAGGAACATAAACAAAAGAGAGCATGATTCTTTTCTTTCTGTCCTTTGATTCAGCCAACAAACCGTATTCCTGAGTCCAGCTGGTATGTGGCCAGCTGGTTCCAAGGCTGAGCCGTAGCGGCCACTGCCTCCTGGAGGTCACGGGCAGGGGGCTTAGCACAGTTTACTCTCACAGGAATGTTCGAGGAGTGCCAGGAGGAAGGGCAGCATCTTCAGAAGGGAGCTTTTAAATTGCCGACACCATGTGATGCTGTCAGCAAAACGCAGACTGTGGAAAAGTCCCCAGGACAAAAACAAAAACAAAAACCTGATTTGTTTTTGTGGGTTTTTTTTTTTTTTTCAAGAAATAAATTACAAGGGAAAAAAAGAGAGAGATGGAGAGAAACATATACATTAACAGA
Organism: Plecotus auritus; assembly: GCF_963455305.1. Classification (NCBI taxonomy): domain Eukaryota; kingdom Metazoa; phylum Chordata; class Mammalia; order Chiroptera; family Vespertilionidae; genus Plecotus; species Plecotus auritus. The sequence goes on from NC_137773.1 coordinate 127,562,746, forward strand.
CTTAAAGGCATAATAACCAACCATAATGTATGGGCCTTACATGGGCCATAATTTAAGCATAGGGTTATTATAAATCATGACATTCATAAGAAAATTGGAAATGTGAACACTGATAGGCTATTTGAAGATGTTAATGACTTATTATTAATATATTTGATGGCGGTACTTATTTATAGATAAAAATATTATGCCTGGGACTTGCTTTAGAATAATATGAAGGGGGAGTAGATGGGGATGTAGATGAATTAGAATTGGCCATAGATTGATCTTTTGGGGACTAGGTGCTGATATATGGGTTCATTACACTATTCTGTACTTTGTGTCTGTTCAAAACTCATAATAAGGCTTGGCTATTTTTCAATCACCAGTGATCAGTGGAAATCAGAGAGGTAATGAAAAGCTTGCAGTTCCCTGCTAGAGAGAAACTCACATCCAACATGAAAATCTAGCTCCTGTGAGTAAAGAACTTTGCGCCTTCTCTCCTAGTTTGTTGTGTGGACAGAAACCCTCTTTTCGTTTCTAGTACTTCTTCCCCCTGGAACTTCTGATTCTTCTTCTAGGCATGGTGAGAGATTCCAACTGGCCCCGCTGTTCTCAGCAGTGACCCCTCCTGGCCAGCCAGCTTGCATTTGCAAAACATCTGACCAAGGCCAGAGCAAGGTCCTTTGAGAGCTCTTGGGAGAGGCATAGACCACCTTGGCCCCATTAGCCCACGGCTCCCCCTACAGGTCCAGACCTCCAGCTCCAGGTCAGCACCCACATGCAGGACCTAGGAGCTAGCTTGCCCACGGAGGGACAAGAAGGTCTAGAAGGCATAGAGGGCATAGCAGCTCCCTTTCTCCCTGGGGCTTCTGAAGAGCAGGGAGTAGGGAAGTTTCTCAAGGAAATGTTCAAAATCTAATGCAAGCTGGAACCATCTGGACACCCAAAAATATGTGACACTGGCCTCCCCTGTCTCTGGACAGTTCTCCCTCACACAAAACTTCTGTGTGAGAATGTTCCTAATGGGATATTGCACAAAATTGTGAACAATCCTAAGTCTTTAACAAAGGATCCTTTAACTCATGTTAAACCATATAGTGGAGTACTACAGAGACATTAAACGTATGTCTTGGTTGCATATTTAAAAGATGAGGAAATATTCACGCTGTTTTAGTGGGAAAGCAGATTATAAAATAGTGTATACCATATGATGTCAGCCCTGCAAATGCATAGAAAGAACATATGCCAAAGCATTGTCTTTGATTTCTGGGTAGTGGGATTTGCACAATTTTAACTGTGTCCTTTGTAATTCTCTGCTTTTCCCAAAATTTCTCCATTAATTGCCTTTTAATCAGAAAAAAAACACTCACTTTATTTACAAAAACAAGTGAAAAGCAAAATAAGAAATTTTGTTGTCCTGTCTCCCCTCTCTCCCCCTTCAGACTGAAGGACCACAGTTAGGAATAACAAGGGAATTTTAATAACAACAGCAAGCATTCTCTGAGGGCTTTCCTTTGGCTGGTGCTGAACTGGCCTACGCATTTTCTCATTTACCTGGCAGCACCCTGTGCTGAAGTCCATGTTCATCCGTCAAAGTGAGCAACTCGGGCTTGCAGAAAGGGTTCGTAACCTGCCGGTGCGCAGAGCTAACTGTGGAGCCAGGCTTCTAACTTGATCTGATTCCAGAACCCACTCTGCCTCAAAGACACTCAGCCCAACAAAGCCCAGAAAGGAGTTTCATGTGGTGTCATAACATCTTAAGAAATGCTGTGCTCCAGGGAGACCCCAGTCCACCGTGACATGCATTCTCTCTCCAGAAGAGCACTGGGCAATGAGCTGCCAGGGGAAGTCTCACCCATATCATGCAAATGCCTCCAGAAACCCTTTGTTTATTAGTTTAGCCTGTGGCCTTGATGGATTTTAACTTCACCATCAGGGAGGTTTTGGGGCTGTGTTTTCTGTTTGTTTACTTTTCCCCTCTAATTTTGTCCTCTTTGAGAGTCTCAGACCATCCCAGCCATGCCCATCGTCCATGCCTCATTCCTGGAGCACGGTTTGCAGAAGGTATTTGTGCCTACCTATTGGTTGCATGAAGGCCCGTAAGCTGCATGAGGGCAGAGATTGTAGCGATCTAGCAAGCACTGTGTTCCTGGCATGGAGATAGTGCCCAGGATAGAAAGCCTCAAAGCAGGTGTGCTGGCTAACTAATGAATGAATTCCATCACCTTGGGTCTTCCCTCCTCTCACTCTTTCAATACCAGAGAATTCTTACCTTTTTCATGTAGCTAAATTAGAGCACCAGCTCTTACCTCCTCACCCCCACCTTAATTGCTTAATTGTGGGTTCTTAACTTTCTAAAAGTGCTGACATCAGATTTGCCCCCAGTGCTCCTGGCAGAGTTCAGCATGGATTTGACTAAGGGAATGTATTAGGTTTGATTCCTGTGTCCCAGGGCTTTTTCCTGCTAAGATAGGAAATCTCCCAGAGCAAAACTGTTAGTTCTGCTAACTGGGTCACTTGCCAGAGAGCCAAGATCCTGTCTTTCCCCCTGGTCTTGTCTAGGGCCAAGACCCAGTGAGTTGAGCTCTAGACTTGCCAAGGCTTTCTATTAGTGCCAGTTCCTGCAAACATCCCATACCCCATCCTGCCTTCAACCAGACCCTCCACCTCCCAAGGCAGCCTGCCAGATTGTGTGTCTGGAAAGTCTGAAGCAGTTCCTGGCCTGAGGTTCTTCACCTGGAACCCTCGGCAAAGAGTACAAGTCCAAGTTCAAAGTTGCTACTCCTCTGCTGAGGTCTTAGATGAGAAAAAATGCTTCAAATGAGCTCCCCTGATTAAGCATTGAGCCCTGGGAAAATGGATCAACTGTGCAAACTCCAAAGACAATGATGTTAGAAATTTAGATGCAGCTTGTTTTTAAAAGTCTATACAAAATGCCAATTAATTTATGTGGTTTTCTGGTTCAGAGAAAGAAATCCAAGACACAGTACTCAAAAGACAGGTGAGGAGCAATATCTCTTTGGGGAACTGGGTGGGGGGAAGAAAGTGAGGGGGGCAAGGCAGATAAATTCATGCTGATTAGTCACTTATTTAACACATATATAGAGATATAATAGGTATACAGAATGTGAACAAATAAATGTATTTAGACATGTCTCAAATATATAGGAAAATAACCAAATAGTAAGCATACACGGCTTGAAGATATTCATAAACCGGAACCCAGATCAGAAAATAGACCCTCACCAGCACTCCATAAGCCCCTTCTTGCCCCCAAACTTTGCCTATTACTGAACTTAATTTAAGTGGAATCATGCAAAATACAGTCTTTTGGATCTGGCTGCTTTTGCTCAATATCATGTTTGTGAGACTCGTTGATGTTGTTTAGTGTGGCTGTGATTTGTGGATTCCTATTGATGTGTAGTAGTTCATTTTGTGAACATACCACTATGTATTTATGGCGTCCCTCTTGCTCGTTATTCAGACAATTTCCAGTTTAAGACTATGACAAATACTGCCACTGTGCACAGTCTAGTACATGTCTTTTGGTGACATAAATACTCATTTCTGTTGGGCATGTTCTATTTACAAGTGGGATTGTTGGGTCATGAAGAATTCAAGTTTTCAATTTTAATAGATGCTGCCAAACAATTTTTCAGTGTTTGTCCCAATTTACACTCTGTCAGCACTTGGGGCTAGTTGCTTAACTCCGGTTTTTTATCATGGTGGTTAGGAACACAGGTTCCTAAAGCTGCCAATTACATGACCTTAGACGTGTTGTCTAGTCTCCAACAGCCTCAATTTTCAAGTCTCTGTACTGGGCATATTGATTATAGGCACTGACTTCATAGGACAAGTGGGTATTTAGCTTACTGCTGTGTTTGGCATGCAATATGGGCCCTTGGTAGTAAGTAACCCACAGATGGCCCTCGTTTAAGCTGCAAAGAGGGAGGGTCTGTGTGTGAGGGAGACAGAGGTAGAAAGAGACTGACGGTTCAGGTGGCTCTCTATTCAGCATTTTTGCAGTTTCCATTTTGTTTTTACCTGAGCCAACCTATAAACTCCTGGTGTGAGGCACGCAGACAGAAGTCTTTACCCAGGTGAGAAGGTGGGGTTGGGCTGAACACAGGCGAGCTCCGGAAACCTCAGGGCCCGGAGGAATATTTTGTTAGCAGACACACCTGAGAAGTTGCTATCCAAGCCACACTGAACAGAACCCAGGGATTCACTTGTCAAGCGACCCCAGCCTTTCAGATTCTCAGCTAACTGTGGAGCCAGGCTTCTAACTTGAAGCCAAAGCACCAGCCGGGTCACACCTATGCTGACCGGCAAACTTCCAGAAGTCTGGGCGAACCTGAAATCAGGTCCTCTCCCCCCATCGCCCCTTCCAGGCCCTCCTTTCCCCGTAGCCCTAACCCCAGCTCTCAGCACTTAACACTAATACCTTTGGTCAGGATCCACGACGGAGTTTAACTAACTGCCAAGTGAAATAACGAGGACAATCCTAAGCCGGCTTCCCAGGGAGTCAGAAATCCCCATCACCCCAACTAGGCAGGGCCTGTCACTCACCAAAAAGTCTTGTTCTTTTTATTACATATGTGTTTTCATTATATATTATACACACTCATATGTATTTGTGTGTGTAATATATATTTAATATAGAATAATTGTTCTCTATAAACGATTGTTTCCTTTGGGTTGCACAACAAAACCACGTGTCAGGAACAAAAAAACAAAAAAAAAAAACACGTTTGCACGAGGCCACTGCCTTCCCTACTGCGCCTATCAAAATGACACGTTTGCCGGCAAACCGCTGCGCCCGGGTATGGGATCAGATTCCTAATCAAATGGCATTTCTAAGCAGAGGGTTGTCAATAGCAGGGCTATATATACATATACACATAGAGATATACACAATATGCATGCATATGCATATAGGATATATATTTAAATACATTTTAAATATATGTGCGATTATATATGCATCAAGGCAGAGGGGAGAGCACACCTCGCTGCAGGGCACACTGCAGACCTGCTCTTTTAGAGGACTCCCTCTGGCCTAGGAGTGCGCTCCAGGCCCGGGTTTCCCAAGAGGCAGTGAATGTCCTCTGAGTTGTCACGAAGAAGTTTGGGGGAATTCTGGAAACCATGATACCCCGCTGCCCTTGGCTTATAGGCGTCTCTCCTGTTTGAGGGTGAAACCAAGCCGGTGCATTGATTTTTCAAACCAGTTCCCTTTGCAGAACAGCCGCCGGGTGTAGTGGGACCGGCGTTGGGCCGCGGGCAGATGCAGACGGCTCTGGCCCACCTGTCCCCCAGGCCAGGCCTGAGACTGCTTGCGCGCTCCCGGCGGATATCCGGAGCCCGGGAGCTCTCCGGGCACCCAGCCTCGCCTCGCCCGGGTATCTGGGGCTCTTTGTCTCTCACAAGTGCTAATCCTGCAAACGGTGCACACCCCAGGCCAAGGCCCCATGCGCCTGGGACGAGCCTGCCTCTGGCAAGCCGGTTGGAATGTTTTCAATAAAATGCTTCCTGGGGGTGGGAGAGGGGGAGATCGCAGAAGAATTCGTCTTCAGGAGTTAATCTATTTTCAGCGTTTAAGCGCGGCACCATGTAAATCAGATCCTAAATGTCCCTTTAGAAAGAAGTAAGGAAGAAAGGGAGGGAGAAAGACTTCTTAAACCATAAAGTTTAGTTTGGGGGTTTCTGTTTTGTTTTCCAAACAAGTTACAGAGAAGCCACAAGAAATAACATCAGATCTACTCAGCAACCTTAAGCCCGCCGTCTGCCCCCACGCTGCTCACCCCCTGGGAAGGTGGCATGGGATGGTCTGTATGTATTGATTGTGATCTAATCATCCATCAGAAATAAAATGATAGTATTTTAATTAATATCATCTAGAACCAAGAGCTACAAGCCGCCAGGGCTGGAATGACACCTTCTTGGAGTAGAGATGCTTGCCTTTCCCCTGGGGGATCCCAGAAGTGATGCAAATGTGTGAACTTTCGCTCAAGAAAGGGGTTTTCCTCTGAGGTTGGCTTCACCTTCGAAAGGCCTCTGCTCTGTAATGTGTCCTAATGGGAGGGCGATTTTTGGCATTAAATTTTTTTAAACAAAAGTCAGTCATCATTACAATGTTTGGGTTACTGACCATAAAAAGGCTAGAGGGAGGGGGCAGGCGGGGAGGCTAGCCGGCTAGTCATATTTAATATGCTTCCCACCAGAGAAGCCCCAGCAAAATCGACAGACAGCCACCAGCTGAGCCTAAACTGCGATTTCAATTAAAACACTGAGCTCCAGTCCTTAGGGTTGAGCCTGGCTCCCCCGTGCGAGTGGCTTGGCCGGGGTCCGGCGACCCACAGCCCCAAATCCCCGAGGTCGCGGTCTGGGTCAGGCCCAGTGGAGCCACAGAAGCGCTGGGCTTAGCACCGTGGGGAGAGCTCAGGCTTCGCTCCGGCAGCGTTTCCCCACCGCAGCCGCAGTGTGGAGGCCTGGGCGTGGGCCAGATGGGCTGAGGGGAAAGCGTCTGTCTTTCGGCTGATGCACCAGGAATGAGATGGGCCCGGAGATGAGTCCTCAGGGTGGAGGGGGAGCGCATGGTGGGTCCAGGCCTCGCAGGCCAAGCGCGGTGGGTTCCAGCCCGCGCTGTCCAGGGAGGCTGCCCGCCAGGGGCCTGGGTTCCCTGAAACTGCAGGAGCATTGCCTGGGAATCCCGTCCCGGGGCGGAGCGCGCTGAGGCCTAGCGGGCTTTGCGGGGGCCCGTCTGCGCCCTCCAGGTCAAGTGGCTCTCTGGTCTAGCTGTGGGCCTGGAGGCAGCGAACCCCCAAAGTGGAGCTTGTACACCAGTTTGGGAGAGAGACTGACCCTTCCAGTCTGCCGCCACGATCTCGGTTCACTTGGATGGGGAAACCATCGCTCTCAAGGACAGGACTACTTAGAGAGGGGGGTTGGCAAGCTTTGTTTTCCGTGAATGGATCCACATTCTTGAAACATCTTACCCCTGGATCTTCCTATTGCCCTTTATGTTATTTGGATTTTTTTCCCTCACTGAAAATGTGTAGGTAGAAAAAAGTTACATTATCTCACAGAACCCCTCCATCAACTCCCTAAAATTGTGAAATTTTAATTCCTATGGTTGTCCCTCTTTTTTTTTTTTTTAAAAAAAAAAAAAGCATTTTGGCCCTAAAGGGGGAAAGAAATACTGCAACTGAGGAGGAATTTGGAAGGTTGGGGGCAGCAAAGTGAAATCTCAGCGCTCCCTCCTCCAAGAGCCACGTTTCCCCAGTCCTCTATTCTTCTGCCTGAAATCATCTCGTTTACAGAAAATATTTGTTTGCACTATTAGTTGGTACTGGAGTTAATTACTCAATGTGTTAACATGAAGTAATATGTATAAAAGTAGGACCAGTGTTTATTGTGTGGGTGAGCTGTTGAGCGGTGCTTGAATAAACTGCAATTAGGGTTAGATAGAGATTAATTAACATGTGAGTGGCAAGGTGTAAAATAGTTTCCAACCCTCCACTTCAGTGTAATCTGCAGACAAGGGAAGGAGAAGTTTGTGGAAGCTAATTAAATACTTTCCTAAAAGCCAGTGTATTCACCCAACCTTTGGAAAGAGAGGCACATTAGGAGCAACTTGCTTTTGCCCACACGCTTTCTTTCTGTGGAGGTAGCACTCCTTTGTGATGCCGGGCAGGGAGATGGCTTCTGCAGCTACAGAAAGCGGGAGGGATGGCGAGGCAGGTTCACGGGAAGCCTTTCAGCCTCCTCCAGCTTTCAAACCAGCAGATCTCGCAAGCTGCTTCTGAGATCCACAATTACCCAATTTGGAAATGGGTTTGGGGTACGGGGCTGGTGGCTGAATGGGATTCCCAGGAAAGTCGGGATAGAAATTCAGGTTTGGAGACTGTAGTGATAGTGTTTCAATGCCGGGGTGAGTTGTTGGTTTGTTTCTTGTTTTGGTTGGGGGGGGGGTTCACCTTTGTTATTGCTTTCACATTAACGTAAGGGTGGGGGTACATTGGGTCTGGAATTCTGCCTCTCTGAACATTGAAATTAAATGGGCTGTATGGACATGTTCCCCTCCAGAGGAATAAGCCCCTTTCTAGCTTTGAAATCTGGAAAGGGGGAGGGGGTGAGGGGAACAGACTCGTGACTGCAGAATTTAGGGGTACTTTCTGAGCTTGGCAGGGTGAGATGTGAACCCACAGCAGTCACCCTCTGGGCAACTTTCCCTTGGAGACCTTTGTTCCTACTCCTTGCTCTCCAAGTACACTTTTCCTTTCCTTACCTGCCGTGTGGATATCCTGTCTGAACATACACTCAGGAGGAGTGGGTAGAAAAGAAGTTCTGAAGGAAAGAAGGAGTGGTTTCCCTGAAGTTAAAACTAAACCGTTCCCAGTCCCTTTCCCTCATGGTTTTCCGGGGATGTTTGGCAGCAGAGGCCTGGAGTGGGATGCTCAGTGCCTGCAGGCCTTTCCTGGGTGAAAAGGGAGAGGGTTTGTGTCCACCAACCATTTCCTGAGCGCCACAAAGTCCTGTGTCTTTGGAGATGGAATTCACTGTCAAACCCTCAACCCTGTTTGCTCATATTATACCCACCATAATCCTCTTAAACTGGTTGCAGCCACAAAGCTGGTGGTCTTGCAAAAGCTGGCAGGCAAGATATAATTGTCCCGAAAACAAAACCATCCAAAAGTTAAAAAAAAAAAAAAAAAACATGCACACACACCCCCACCTCCTCCTTTCCCAAACCTCATTCTCTCCCTAACTCTCCTGCTAGCCGTCCTCCGCCCCATAAGAGCCCTCAGCCTCCACCACTTTTGTTGTCGCCAGGAGCATCCGTCCTGTTGAAAGTGCTGGAGCGTCTTTGAGCAGTTTGTTGTGATACGCAGGTGGAATGGTCTGCAAACAGATGAATTCAGCCGCTCCAAACCGGGCTCGGAGCGCGCTGCTTTTGTGCGCCAGGCACAAAACGCTGAATTCCTCCGAACTTAGTTGGGGCCTGTCTAGAAAAGGGCCTTTTCTTCCCTCTGCTTGTACCTCTGGCCACACTAAGTCTCTCCGCCCCCATCCAGGCCCCTTCCCTCTCCCCTCTGATAATCCTTCTCTTTATTTTAGAAAAACACAAAACCCGGTTCCACGCGGTGCTTTAGTGGCTAAAAGTGAAAGAGCTGCCTTGGCAGAATTCAGCTCTATGAATCACTTCGGAAAATTGGTTCGACTGAATGGCCTTAGGAGGAAAAGCGTTTTAATAGGATCCAGGGGAGGTTCTGCTGTTTCAATCTGCTCCTTAAACAGGTGGAGATTGGACCTTCTCAATTATACAAACAGCAAGTACCCATCAGCGGGGAGAGCTGCCCTCCGCATTCTCCCCGCACGCAGCCCTAAACCAACAGCAGAGCCGGGCTTTGCCTCCGACACCCGATCACAAATCAGCGATTCTGATCGATTAGGATCTCAAACAGTCCTCCAGCTGGCCGCGCAGTCTCCCGCAGCCGAAGGCAGGGAGCTGGCCAGAGAGGGGGAGGTGCCCCCGCCGGTCGCCCTGGTCCAGGGGACCTGGAAGCGCGGCCTTGCCCTTCCCGATGCTTCGGGGTCGTCCTTAGGCGGTGGGAGCTCTCTCCCGACCTCCTACGCCAGCCGAGGCAAGCTCGTTGTTTTTGCATAAATTAATATTTCCCCATTAACAAGTTCGCCCTCCAAACGCGGCGCTCGCGTCCATGCGCCACATCCTAATGAGGTAATTATCATTTGCGCGTGTTCGGGGCTGGCGCCGGCTCCGTGGGTAAATGGCAGTTTATTAGCGCGGTGCCCGGCTCGGCTGCAGAGGGCTAAGGGATACTTCGGCAACTAGATGGACACTCAGGGGCCCTTTGGGACGGCGAGACCAGGACCCCCTGTCCTCCCCGCGTCCCCCAAACCTATAGGCCCCCAAAGTTGTGAATCACGCACGGAACTCTGCCTGGGTTTGGACTCCCCCCCCCCTTTTTTTTTCCACCGGCAAAACCATCACGATTCCTCCCCCTCCCCCTCCCATCTCTCCCCTCCTTCCCGATTCGCGAACCGCTCGCACTTTCCCAAGGGGAGCGCGGGCGCCAGTTGCCTCCTTTTAAAGTTTGAGGGGCGGTGGCGGCGGCGGCCGGCAGGCGCGGGGTACACAGGGGCCGCTGGCGGAGCCGCGCCGCCGCCCGAGTCATTCCACTTGAAGTGACTTCATGTGATGTCAGCTGAATGTAAAAGACAGTGATCCTCACGCGGAGGGGAAGATGTTTGCCATCAAAATGTGACAGAGGAAACGCGCTGCATGGCTCGGAAGGCATCTCCGTGGCGGTGGGGGAAAGAGGTAAATGCTCGGTGGCTTTCCGATCCTCTGTAACTTTGCCCCTTCACTGTCCAGCCCCCAGCACGCGTGCCGGCGGCCGGGGTCTAGGGAACAGCTCTGGGGGGTTAATTTGAGGCTCTTTTCTTTCTTCCTCCCTTTCTCTCTTTCTCTCTCTTTTCTAGTCCTTTGTAAACCCTCCCCGCTCCCCCTTTGAAAGTCCCAGGGCAGGGCTGGTGGGTCCCTTTGCACGCTGGATAAATGGGGCGGTAATTTGGTACCCTTGGGTGCACTTTGTTCTGCCCCTGTTCATTTGAATGCAAATGGGTGACCTGGACCCGACTAGGTGCTTATTAAACTGCGGTTTCCCTCCCTGCCTTTTCCGGAATGCAGACTTAGAGGAGAGAGGCTGCGCCCTGGCCCAGTCTGCACGGCTCGGCTCGGAGCGCCATGGCAAGCTCGGCTTCCCTGGAGACCATGGTGCCCCCGGCCTGTCCCCGAGCCGGAGCGTCACCGGCCACTTCCAAGACGCTGGCCTTCTCCATCGAGCGCATCATGGCTAAGACGTCGGAGCCCCGTGCGCCCTTTGAGCCCCAGCCGGGGGCACTGGAGGCAGACAGCGGCCAGGGCAAGAAATTGCTCAACCTCTGCTCACCGCTGCCCTGCATGATCCCCCTCCAGCCCCTGGGCTATGACGTGCCGTCCAAGACGCTGCTCAGTTACTCAGAGCTCTGGAAAAGCAGCCTCCGGGCGGGCGGCGGAGGAGGCGGGGGGGCTTCGGTGTGCGGCGCCAGCGGCTTGTGCAAAACCAACTGTGGCGTGTGCTGCAAAGCCGAGCTGGGCCTGGCGCCGTCCGCGCTGCCCGCGGGCAGGGTCATCAAGCCGCAGGTCATCAACCACGCGGTGGGGCTGCCGGCCAGCGGCTCGCTCTACTACTTCAACTACCTGGACTCGGCAGCGTACCCGCCATCTGAGCTTCTAGGCGGCCACCTCTTCCCATCTGGCCTCCTCAACGCAGCACAGGCCCCCACCGCCGCCCTGGCTGCACACCCCAAGCTCTTTTTGCTGGAGAACGCCAAGTTGGCCGGCCTGGCCGCGGACAAGTTCCCCCATCCGGCCCCCTATGCTCATAAGGAGCGCTTGCCCGCGCCGCTGGAGCAGGTGCTGAAAGAGAACTCGGCCCTGACCGCCGAGCGCGGCGGCGTTAAGGGCCACAGCAAGCTGCCCGGTGCCTCCGCGGATGGCAAGCCTAAAAACTTCACCTGCGAGGTGTGCGGCAAGGTGAGGCCTGGGTCCCTGGGGTCTGGGAGGTGTGAGCAGGGGCGGCTGCTTTCTTGGGGATGCCTGGCACTCCCCTTTCTCACGTTTAGGAGCTCCCCAATAGCTGTCTACTCAAGTCTGGGGCCTCAGTTTCCTGTTCTGTAAAATGGGGGTGCCGAGGTCACTGGCCACACACAGCTGGCAAGAGCAGAGGGTTGGGAAGCCCTTTGCAGAATGAAAGGGGCTCTGGTTGGGGGGGAGGGGTGTTGCCTGGGCAGGGTAAGCCATGGCCTCCCTGGCCTGAGGCTAAGCTCTCCCATGGACACACCACAAGGCCCCCTCGTGTCCTTCCATAGGTGTTTAACGCTCACTATAACCTCACCCGCCACATGCCGGTCCACACCGGAGCCAGACCGTTCGTGTGCAAAGTCTGCGGCAAAGGCTTCCGCCAGGCCAGCACGCTGTGCAGACACAAAATTATCCACACCCAGGTACGTGGCCCCGGGTCCAGCCTGGCCCGCGCGCAACACCCCGCGCCTGAGCGACGTCGCTGGGGAGAGGATGGCCAAGGGTTCCCTGTACTCCGCTCCGAGATCCCATGCCCCTCCAAGGTGCTCCTTCAAGGTACCCCCGAGGTGGTCTTTCCCTGCCCGGCACTCAACCTCACTGTGTGCGCGCCCCTCTCCGCAGGAAAAGCCTCATAAATGCAACCAGTGCGGCAAAGCTTTCAACCGCAGCTCCACGCTCAACACGCACATCCGCATCCACGCGGGCTACAAGCCCTTCGTCTGCGAGTTTTGCGGCAAAGGCTTTCACCAGAAAGGTAACGTGCGGGGCGAAGCCCTCTACTTCTCTCACCTGGGGTTTCGGTGGGCCACGCTAGCGGAAAGGCAAAGCGATCCGGCGAGAGGGAGCGTGAGCGCTGCAGGCTCGCGCAGCGTTTCTTTAGAATCGGGTTGTGCAGGGTTTGGGTAGGAGCTCCCGGGCCGGCTAGTAGACCTCGCTGGATTCTGGTAGGTTGCACAGAGGCTCCACATTTGGGAGCTGGGGAGTGAGGAAGGCAGGGACAGAGGGAAAGAAGGTAGGAGAGAGTGTGTTGCCTTACAGAAAAAAGGTTCCCTTTGTAGCCGGAACTCCCCTTTCTAATAATAATTTTTAAAAAAATGTAGGCAAAATCCACCACGTGGGAACGACTTAAGACTCGGGGAAACCGCTACTGTCCCCAGAACCCCCAACCTCGGCATTTCTCTTGATCTTGCAAAGCATGTCGACTGCCCAGGTGGTAGTTGGGGGACAAGAGGGAGTAAATTTTTTTAATGAGAAGGGGTGGGGGATGAGGGACGAAGCCTGGGTTCGAGAGAATTTCTTGGAGCGAAGTAGCAAGCCAGAGTTGGACCCCAAGTGTCTCTGGGCGCGCGAAAGTTTCCGGGCCGGCCGAGCACAGCGGGAGGGACGCGGGGTTGGCCTCGGGCCCGGGGTGGGGGCTGGGGAGGCGGAACTGGGCACGGGCTGAGGCGGGGGCTCGGCCGTCCAGCCAGTCCTGAGAGCTGCGGGCTTGACGCTGACGAAGTTTGACAACTTCTTCACTCGCAGAGGTCGCGCCCGCTTAGCCAAGCGTCGCCTTCTGAGCGCGGGCACCTGAGCCAACCCCGGGAGGCCCAGACGCCACCCTCCCCTTACCACTTCATCCCCGAACTTTATTGTTTTGGGTCTTTGTAGGGAACTACAAGAACCACAAGCTGACCCACAGCGGCGAGAAGCAGTACAAGTGCACCATCTGCAACAAGGCCTTCCACCAGGTCTACAACCTGACCTTCCACATGCACACCCACAACGACAAGAAGCCGTTCACCTGCGCCACCTGCGGCAAAGGGTTTTGCAGAAACTTTGACTTAAAGAAACACGTGCGGAAACTCCACGACAGCGCGGGCCCTGCCACCCCCTCCACGAAGGACCTGGCTCGGACAGTGCAGAGCTGAGAGCGACGGCCTCGCCCTCCCTTCAGACCCTCTCCAGCCCCCAAACAGATCACACCTATAAACTTATGTCTAAAATTAAGAGGGAAAGAAACTATAGCAGAGAGGCTAAAATCTATTTATCAAAACCAGCATATTTTTGGAAAGTTAAACGTTTCCTCGATGACTGGCAGCAAGCAGTGTGGCTCCCACCTTTGTATATTCGGGAAACTTATTTAAACCCTGTGCGCCGAAACGTATTTAATTCCGGGCCTCGGCTTCTCCTCGGGCGGCGGGGTGGACACCAGCCTGGGACAGGAACGCCGGGGAAGAGCCAGGCGCCTCAGCCGTCGTTCTACAGCCATGTAAATCCTCCTGTCCATCCGAACACGGAATATACACATATATGACTCAATAAAGAGGTCATTGTGCGCGTTTTCTTTCCCGCCCCCTGTCCCCTCGCGGCGCCATCAGCTCAGCAACGCCGAAGAAGGAGCAGGCAATACACATGTATAGCATTTCCCTCCCCAAATGCGACTTCCTTGGGGCGCTGGGACCCCTGGGAGGCCAAACCAGTGTTCCTACTGCGCTTGCGCACTAAGACCCTCCCCAGCCCCCCTACCCAAAGCTTGGGTGAAAAGGCCTTCACGTGATGAAATTTTTCTCTTTGGTGACTGTTCCGACGCTTGGAATTCTGGGTGTTGCTTTATTTGGATGGCTTTTTTTTTTTTTTAGAGGGGTTCCAAATGGCTGGATGTTGGGGAGCAAATTTGGGGTGCGTCCTCGAGCAAAGCGGTTCCTCGCACGGAGTAAACGGTCTGGCACTAGCCCAGTAGGGGCACTTCTCGGCTGTACCCTTCTCTGGGCGACCTAATGGGGCAGCTGTCCCTCCCAGTCTTTCCTGGAGGCGAGGGCTGAGGCCCAGGGTCCCTGCCCAGCCCGCGCTCTGGGACTCCCTGGTCCGCGCGGCTGATCTGGGGCCGCGCTCCGCGTGATGGGGGGCCCTGCCGCGGCGGGGGGGGGGGGGGGCCACACCCCGAGCCGCCGCCGACGCCGCCTCCCGCACCGGATCACCGCGCAGTCAGCCCATTTCCTGAATCGCTAGCTATCTCCTCTCCTCCGCCCGAGCGCGCTGATGAAATGATCTCACGCTTGCTTCCTAAGTAATGACCCAAATTAAGAGAGAAAACAGAGACCCTTCAAACAGCATTACATTAATCATCTAATCATTCCCAGGAGGGGGCCGGCCGCCGCGCCCCGTTTGATCCGAATCTGGATAATCAACGAGCTCGGATTACTGGCTGGGCGCGCCGACCTCCCCCCCCCCCCCCCCAGTCTTAATATTCGCGCGGCGATTCAGCCCACGTCTCTAGACAAAGTCCCCGGCGCGGAGAGGAAACGCGGCGCGGGCCTGGGCGTGCGCTTCCATAGTCCTGCCTTTGCAAGCGCGAGGGCGGCGAAGCTGTGCGGCTGCGACGAGGGTTCCCATGGCAGGTGCAGGCTCTTTGGAGGGAGAGAATTAATGAGGGAGGAAATCCCCAAGTAACTATGAACGTGGTTTGTTATCTGGTTATCCCAGAGCCCGGTATACAGTAGGCGGTCAGTGCTCGTCGCGGCTGGGGCTTACAGGATTTTAAAAGCTGGCATTTCCGGAGCGCCTGTTCCATTACAGGCCCTCGACACACATTCTTCCGAATGTTCACAACTCGCTATGGGGAGGATTATGCCCACTTGACGGATTGACTAGTTGAGGCAGAGATAAGCCAAATGACATGCCTAGGGTTATGGGGACCAGGTGGGGCTGGGATTCGAACTCAGAGCTATACGGAAATCTAAATTGCCTCCAGTTCTTGTCCTTGGAGGAGAAATCGTCAAGTTGGGATCCAAGGAAAGACGTTCGGCTGCTAGGTGGATGCTTCGCCCTGGTCACCGCCAAAGGTGGGGTCCCGGCCGCCTTTCCAATCCGCAGACCCATTGCGCGGGGAAGAAGTGTCGATTTTGTTTGCACAGAGGAAGGCGACAGCTTCCTCAGGCTGTCGCGGGGTTATTTTTAGTGCCTCCGATTCAGAAATAGGAACGTGTACATTAGAATTCCATTTCCTGAAAGGAGAGCGTCCTCGTTTCTGTAGCCTCCCCCACCTCCCCAAGTCTGGGAAGATGCAGCGGGGAGAGGAGGGGAGGAGGAAGCGAGGAGGAATTTAAATGTTAGCTCTTTCTGGCTGCAGTTCGCTGAGGGGAGATTGGGACCCAGAGGGAGATGCAGATTTAACTTCGAAATTTCGGTAGATGCCACAAACCCCAGGAAACCCCGGGATGGGCAAGGACGGCTTGGCGGCTAAGGATGTGGAAATACCGCCTTGCCTTTCCCAGACACCTCTCTCCAGGGCTGGTTTGGGGAGTCGGCTCCTTCCCCTGTTCTCAGAATAGGTTTTATTAGCCCCGCCTCCTCCGCACAGCCCGCCCCCATTTCTGGGAGATCTTGGGTGTCCCTGACAGTGGTCTCAATCAGAATCCCTTCCTTCTTGCATTCCTGAAAGGATCCTTTGCAGATGTGCTTCTTGGAGACCAACCAATGGTCAGGACAAGCCCACATTCTTTCTAAGTAGTTCCAGAACTTTGGGAAAGGGGTAAACATCACAAAATTTGGTGCAAAAGCATCCTCTTAGAGAATTGGGTTTAAAAGTTGGCCTGCGTGTGGAAATAATGCTCAAGTGCTCCTTTAAGAAGAAAATATAAATAAAAAATAGGTGGGATGTCCCCATCGGGGAAATAACTTTCTAAACATCAAGTGAGAGAACTTTCTTTCAGAAATTCTTCTCTTCACAGGAGAAACACCGAAAGGGTCCCCAGCTCATAAAACTTGAGAGATGTGTTTCAGGTACAGTTCTGAAGAGGGTGAAGGGGGCCTGCCTGCAAACTAGACAGCAGATGAGAGAAAACCAATGAGTGCAGCAGCAGGCATTTCTCTCTTGGACTGCTCTTCTCTGCGGTAGCTGGGGCTCTGGGGCAAAACTGAGCAGAGTTTTGCTTACTCCAACCTCCTTAAGGTGGTTTCCTCATAACCTGATTGTTACTTAACCTGTCAATCGCTCTCACCTGAGAAGGTGTTATTTCACATCTGGTGGTAATTATAGGTAAACAGAATGATTCTGTGTCTATAGGGCTTCGCTCTGTCTCCCACAGGTTTAAAGTCATTCCTCCCAGGTTTAAGATGCGTGTTTCCTTCAGATGTGGGATGCAATCAAGGATTCCTTCACCTGAAAAGTAGTACGAAGAGAAAGGGAACCTTTTGTCTGAATTACTGAATACCTTTCACAGACAGTGCAGGTTCTGAAGGCAACACTAAGCGCTCTTAGTCACCATCTTAAATGGGGTCTTTCTTAGTTGTTCACTGTGCATCGGAATTGGTGGGTGAAAGGCTCTTTCAGATTTTCCCCCTCTTAATATTAAACTGTTTGCATGACTTGTAGTTTGCAATATCCGTAAATGACTTAAACAAGGTAGTCATCAGCTGCATATTAATATTCTAACCTTGATTAAATTGAAGAGGCCACCCTTAAAAATATTTGGGGAAAAAAATCAAATTGCGGGGGAGGGGGGACCCTGTCACAGACACAAAAAGACTCCAATTATCTTTTCCCCTACAAGATGTTTGTTCTGTCCATGACTGCTCACACTTCAGCAATCTTGCCAGCAAAACTCAAAAAAAAAAAAAAACCCTCCCCTTGTTCCAAAGCCACAGCCTTGTACATAACAGATTGTACAGTCCTGTTGCCTTAGGCGGGTTAGAGGTTCCTCTCCGCAAAGAGCGACACAGAGAAGTTGCCAGCATCCAGACATATTTGGGGGAGCACTGTGCTCCTTGCCTTGGCTGCAGAAGTGGGTCTGTAAGGTCCCCATTTTGCTGTTTGGCTCACAAGAGGATGGAGGGCTGCCTGAGCCAGGCGCAAGAGTTACAGCAACAAGGCATCCAGGTGTGCCTGTACTGAATGGTCTAGGGGAGGGAAGGGGAGGAGTGAGAGTGAGGAGTGGGGGGCTGCCAAAGAGGGGACAGGAGTCTTGAGAAAATGCTGGGAAATAAACAACCTCAAGGCAGCTGCGTTGCCCTTTTCCCTGCACTTCCCTCTCAACCGTCTGAGCAACCAGTTTGCTCCTAGAAACATGTTAATTGCCAACGGAGCTCATTAAGGCATGCACATGCAAAACACAGCAAGAAAGATTAAATGGACAAAAGCGCAATAATGAACTGTCAACAATCGGGCCCATCTACGAGACCAGGATCACTCAAGAATGAGGCATTTAGAGGCAACAAAGGATTGTCTGGGACAGGAAGAAAAGACGACCTAGACTTTTGTTTAGTCAACACAATTGATTACAAATGAGAGATTAACAGGATAGCTTCAGATTTTTTTTAAAAGAGGCAGAAAAGAAAAGTCCAATTAAGTCCACCGAATGTTAACTACATTGCGTTCCATGCCTAGCCCCAAAGAAATTCTCATTAAACCATCCCTGGCGATCCCTTTTGGAAAGTAATTTGTCTCCCTGATGGAGCAGAGAAAGAGAATCGTGTAAAAGAAAGCGTTAGTTCTTGGCACAATGAGCTTAGGAGACACACTAGAAAGAGCCAAAGGGGGAGTTAATGAGCATCTGACAAACTGCTTGGATTCAGGCCTAGAGAACAGCGATGAAAAGATGAAATTGGCCAACAACTATTCTTTATATCAAACATAAAAAGGCCAATCTGAAATGGGGCTGCTCAAAACTGGTTGAAAGTACATAGCCCAAGAAAAGGGAGCCCTGGCCGGGCTCCGCAGTGGACACTGGACAGACAGAGGCAGAGCTCAGCAGGCCACCAGCTAGAAAACAGGCAAAAAGGCGGGCTCTCCACCACCAAGCAAACTCAGCCACCCGCCCTTTTGGAGGGGCTGATTTGAAGCTGTTGGTGTCCCCACCCCTACACTCTGGTTATTTCTTTCACAAGTGAAAAATGGATCAGGCTAGCCTTTGAGGGCTCCCTAAAAGTTCTGGTAATCTGGTCATTCATCAAATTATTCCTCTCTTCTGGAGCCATAGCCCCCACCCCCAGGGGCACCATATCCACCAGTTCACATTCAGTTCTCCTCTCCCTCTCCGTGACCATTCAAAACCCTCCCCTCAGGTGACTGTCTTCCTAATTCTGCGTGGAGCAGAGCGGGCAAGGAAATGAAGGCTGATGAAACCCGGCTTTGTGAAACAGGTCACAGAGTAGTTACATTATTTCTCAGGGTTGTTTATCTGGCTTTCAGGGACCACCTCATTTTAATGTTTCCTTTTTTGTACACAGTAGACCAAGGGTATGGATCTGAGACAAGCAGTACATCTTAATCAAACCTAAAAGTCCAGGCATCCACAGCAGAAGCATTTGGGGGTTATTTTACAAAGTCTGGTACAGCCAGGTGGACAGAATCAAGCGGTGTGCTGGGGTTTTCAGCTGAGTCCACCAGCTAAGGAACCAGAACAAATTCTGTGGTTTCTTAATGCCTTATTTATTCCATTTGCCGTGGGATCAGTGCCATCTCAGATACTAGAGTGCAGCATTTAAATCTTGATTCTAGGTTTTGTATCTTCCTCTCAAATCCTTGGTAACAACTATCACATTTCTGAGGGCTTGGCTTGCACTTCAGGCTGTGCTCATGCTTCGTGGAAAAAAATATATTGGTGTCTAGAACTAAAGAATGAGGAAGAAGAAATATACCAATTCAAAATAAAAACAGTCATCGAAGAGTACAGACTAGTTCTGGTTTTCAAAGCACAGAGGTGTTATAAAATCTAGCAA
Organism: Plecotus auritus; assembly: GCF_963455305.1. Taxonomy (NCBI): domain Eukaryota; kingdom Metazoa; phylum Chordata; class Mammalia; order Chiroptera; family Vespertilionidae; genus Plecotus; species Plecotus auritus. Next base: position 127,582,079 of record NC_137773.1, read on the forward strand.
GGTGCATTTTAGGAATGAGACTTTTTTATTGCAGATAGACTACATGCTGCTATAACCAGTTCTTCACCAAGATGATACACCATCATTATTGCTTCTCTCCTTTCAACGAAGTTTTATAGTTTTAGGTCATATTTAGAGCTCTTTTTCCTCAGTTTCACTGTCTTCATTTTACCCTTAAAAGTGGACGGGGGTGAATTGTGTAAGGAAGAAATAATATTATCTATCAGAAGAAAGTAGAGTGAGTAGTTAGGAGCCTGATGTCTGGCTGAGTGCAAGTTCAAATCCTAGTTTAGCCACTTATCAGGAAAAACAATTTTGTGTCTGTTTCCTCATCAGCAAAACGGGAATACTGAGTATCTGTCTCATAGGGTTGTTTTGAGTTCTATGTATTAAGTGAATTAATACATATAATTAGAACTTAGAACAGCACCGGACACATGCATAGTAAACATTCCAGAAGTTAGCAGTCATTATTAGAAAAACTTTAATTTAGCACTTTATAAAGAAATGTCACCTGTGTTATCTTACTGACTTTTCATTACATATTAATATGCAGGCTTTCTTAGCCCCATTTTAAAGAGGAGCAAACTGAGCTGCTGAAGATGGTACTGGGGACTCACACTCAGATGATTCAGATTGCCTGTGAGGCCACGGTTCTAACAGGAATGTGCATAAGAATCACTTAAAATGCACCTGAATCCCATTTACTGAGACACCGAGTCAATAGATCCGTTCTCGGGCCCAGGAATCTGCATTTCAACCAGAAGCATTTGGTTCCCCAGACTGTACTTTGAGAAACACTGATTAGCATCTGTGTTCTTTCTACCTCACCATGATGCTGCCTTTGAAAGTTAAAATAACACCTTTAGCTCCTTATAAATGAATGCATTTGATCATTCAACAAATATGATGTGAACACCTCTAGTGTGTCCGACACTGTGCTGGGCGCTGGCGTTACAAGGAAGAGAAGGGCCCAGCCTGTGCCTTTGAGTTTACAGTTTTGTGGGGGAGGAAAATCACACAACAAATACCCCACATGCATCTCGGTTATGAAGATGAAATTGGGCATCCGATCAGTCTGGGTTGGGGTGTGTAGTGGACATCTGTTCTTTTTGTCTGCTGATCATCATTCTCCCGTCTGGTAACAACATCTCAATTTTAACATTTCCTCTGGAGATGTCACCCCTCCCCCACTCTCAGTCCATATGGTTAAGGTGGGGGCTATTCCATGCCTCCACGGTGAGCATGTGACCCAGGCCTGGCCAATCAGAGCACAGCACCTTCCCGGACTGGGCACCTGACCCAAATAGGGCCAATAAAAGTCATACCCTGGGCTTAGGCCAAAGTAGGAGCCTTTACCTCTGGGGCTCATGAGCCGTTTGGATGTTAGTACGAGGATCCGTGTAGGCATGTTTGTTACCGTGTTAGGGAAGACCTTCCTGTACTGGAATTAGAGGTGAAGGGGAGCGGAATTGAGAACTCGCCCTGAAGACCTCACTGGCCCTGCTGGCTGGGAGTGAAGCCCGAGGCACACGTGGACTTCATAGCTATTTGCTCTAAGTGGAGTCTCTGCTCTCATCCCAAGACTCCTGACCGATACTGGCAGGAGAAAGGAAGGTCTGAGATGCTTCTCTAGGAAGTGGTGCCCGAGTTGTCTTCAAAAAGCAGGCGGTGTTTGCTGTGGAGAAATGGAGGAAGAGCTCTCTCAAGCAGCCCAAGTGAAAGCCCAGAGGTGGGAGAAAGACGGTGAGTTGATGCAGCTTTGAGGGGTTTGGTATGGCTGGCTGGTTTAATATCATTAGGTGTCACTTCTGAGAAGCTGTGGGGCCCTGGGCTAGAGGCTTGCCTTCTCTAAGCCTCAGATTTCTCTGCAGAATGAGTACAAACATATCATCTGCCGCCTGGAGCTGTTATGATTCAATGTAATGAGGCAAGTCAAACACCTGACCCATTGCAGGCATTCAGGTAAATGATTGCAATTATCACCGGGAGGTGAGGCACCTGGAGAGGGCTTGAAGGACTGGTCGCATCCTGCATGGTTCAATGGAGCTGTCTACTGGAGCTAGAGATGTCTTAGGGATAATATCAGTGCCCTGGTGCTCTATCAGTATGTGTCCAGCTACTGAAGCCTACCTATTTCTGAGTGATGCAGGAGATGTAGGTGAATACTGTAAGCTTCGGAGTTGCATAGACCAGCTGATTTCAAGACTCACCAGCTGTGTGACCATGGGTCTTTCCTCCTAACATTCTGAGACCCAGTTTCTTCATATTTTACATCTTAACAGAGTTGTTAGAAGGATTTGAATTTGGTAATATGTGCAAAGTGTCTGGCACATAGTGTTTAGTAAATTATGGCTACTTAATTCTTACTAATTACTGCTGTTACAATTGTTACCATTCAAAGAATTTTCAAATCCTTTGTCAGCAGAGCAAATAGGACTCATCATTCTTTAGTAAATAAAGCGTTGTAAGTAGTATGAGGGCAGGAACTGTCTTGGCTTTGTTCACTGTTGTGTGTCCAATGCTTAGCACATAGTAGGTACACTGAAATGAAGAATTAGAGATCAGCTTCTCCTCCCATGGGCAAAAGGTTACCCTGCTCAGTCTTCTGGGTAGCCACGGGCACTCCCATCTGTAGCAATTCAGTCATAAAACAAATGTTTATTGAAGGCCTGCTGTGTGCCAGGTACTGAGGTGGGGATATAACTGAGCAAGACAGACTTTGACCTTGTGGTTTTACATCTTAATGATGGGAGACAGGTGCTTCACAACCTGTTAAAAAAAATGAAATTCAACTGAGTAAATGTGAAGATCTCTTTGGCTTTATTAAGTGATTCATGAATTGGGACGCATCTCATCTAGCAACTAGAAGGGGGCAACTAGGGGTTGTACAAAATGGAAGATTTTTATAGAAAGAAGGGTGGGGCATGGAGCTATTAACCAAAGAAAGGATTATTTTTAGACCAAAACCATTTCTTTTGAGGGAGGAGACCCTTGAAGGTTTGTTTTTGTCTTCCCCAAGCCCCCTCATGCAGATCACTTCTTTCTGTGGAGATGATAAGGGAAATAGAGAGGGCCCATGTGACAGAGAGCCTTACTAGTGCCTGACCAGGAAATTCCAGAATGGTTGATTAACATGGTATTTCTAGGAAAGGTTGAAACAGCAATTAGGTCAGGTATTAAATGTACGTTTGGTGTCATTGGCTAAATCATCATGCTAAAGCACATGTTTCACCACTTGGGGGGCTACGGTTTTCTCTTTAACAAAGCCAAGAAACAGGAAATAATTTCAGATTATGGTAAACACCAGGAAGGAAATAAGAGAGTGACCTTAGAGAACATATGTGGGGAAAGGCTGCTTGAAATAGGTGGTCAGTGCTAGTGTTGGTGCAATTAAAGTCCCTGTTGCACCCAGGAACTAAGAAATACACCACAACTCAAATTGGCCCCTAGGATTAACCCACTTGAACTTCATCAAAAAGCCTCTCCTCCCCACAGCTCTAAATTACTCATTGGTTGGCCCAGCTCAAATCTGCTTGGGACTCAGAAAAGGGGATTTCCAAGGAATGCTCAGAAAACAAAGGGTACCACTGGCAGGGGCTACTCTAGGCCATTGACCCACATACCATTTTCCCACTGGTAATTGATCAAAGTGAAAAATTTTATAGAAAGAGATACTGCTGCCATGTTTTTAAAGCATGTGTTTCCCAGCCAAGTCTCCAGATGGAATCACCGAAGCAACACATCCTTGACTTAAATGTGACTGTTTAACAGTTATATTGGGTAGGCCATATTTTTCCACAAGGAAGTGCTTGCTTGTCTTAGGAACTTGAGACTCTTAACTTTTGGGTAAGAGCTTTCCAGGATGCCACTCTGTCTCTCATTGCTTCCTGAAGACACAGAAGTCAGAGACCTAGCTGTGGTGTCACAAGAGGCGAATAATAGAGTGAACTATGGTGCAGCTCATAGAATGATCAGGTTTGTTGGAAGTCTTAGTGCCAATAACTGTCATTTATGAACAATTCATAAGCATAAGGTTGGTTCTGTTGTTTGTTTTTGCCTGACCATCATCCACTTCCCTTCTTCTGGTTCTGAGCATTCTGATTTTGCTTTGAGGGAGCTGCCCTTCTCCACTGAGCACAGACACTGGACTTGTGAAGAAGGCCCCCTCCACTGGCTGAGAGACAGACATGGGGCATAAGCTGGGGGGTACAGATGCTTTCTTTGGAGTTTGGCCCTTGAGCAGAGGGATAGGACTACACATAACAGATGCACATTCATTCTAAGGAGACTGTAGGTCATCCTGTTACTTACACATCCTGAGCTACCCCAATCCCTGCCCTTCCACATTATAACCTTCGGTTCTATTATCTCCCCCATAGCATTCCAATGAGTTAATTTTCCACATAAATTGGACAGAATTGTTTTCTGTGGTTTCCAACCAAAGATGTTGACGAGTAGAGTAATCTTCCAACACATGACCTACCTTCTCCTTATGGTCCTTAGAAACAACATCTGAAGATCAAGATTGGATTTGCCTGCCCAGCATTTTTATTGTCTACCAGGGCAATAAAACTATATTGTACAGTCCCTTCTTTTAGTTATGAGACTCTGTCAAGTTGACATGGACTACTTTGCTACATGAAAAAATTTTGGAGGAAGAAAACCATATAACCTACCCACACCTCACATTTACATTCAGAATAAAAATGTCTTCAGGTTGAGTTAGGGCTAAGGCAAGCAACTCAGACAAGAGGGAAGTTAAAAGCAATGATGGTGAGATTTAGGGTTTTTTGTTTGTTTGTTTTGCTTTGCTTTGCTTAGGAAGAGCTCTGGCTAGGCGTCGGGGAAGGAATGGGGATATGTTTGTCGAAGGTACAAACTTCTAGTTAGAAGATGAATAGGCTCGAGGGAGCTAATGCACAGCATTGTGAATATAGTTGACAAGACTGTATTTTATACTCGAAAGTTGCTAAAAAAAGGTTATCTTAAATGTTCTTCCCACAAAAAAGAAATGTTAATTATGTGATATGATGAAGGTATCAGCTAATGCTACCATGGTAACCATATTTCAATATATGTTATCAAATCAACAGGTTGTGTACCTTAAACTTACACAATATATAAATTCTACTTTAATAAAGCTGCAAAAAATAACAACAAATAACTCCCCCCCCCCCCAAAAAAAAAAAGTGTTCAGGATATACTATGGTTATTTTTCCCAGCACTTCCTGATGCAGGGATAACTTGTTAAGTGTAGTCTACTAAAAAGGACGACACACATCTCAAGATATATTTTTGGAAGAGAATTGGCTGAGGTCAAGTAGGGAGATGGGAAGGAGGCTGGCGTTAATTCTGGGGGTTCTCAGCCTAGAAGTCTGTGCTTTGTTTATTGAAGAACACAGATCCTAAAATCTGGTGCACATTTGGAGTAAGAAGCAGTATTTATCTATTTGTCCCCTTTCAAAATGAATGATTATAAATTAACCACAAACCTATATATTCAAACAAGGTGGTCAATATAAATAGAAAAACAATAGGAGAAAATATGCTAGCTACAAGGATTGCTGAGAGAGAGGACTGGCTTGGACAGACACGGAGTTTCCTGGTAGCTAAACCAAAAAGGGAAAGACAATGGGTTATGTTATACTGATACTCTTCTAAAGACACCAGAAAACAAGTAGGATAGCTTCCTTGATCAGATTTTCTTACAGATTTCCTTTCAATTTACCTCTTCAATCTTGAATATTAAGAAGTATGTACTCATCAGCCTGCATATTGATCACATTCTAGTAAGTTAGCACCTTGAAGGTGCCAGCCAACTTCAGTCATGGCACAAGGGTTCTTGTAGAAAGAAATGGAGAAGCCCAAGCCCTGACTATTGTGGCCAATTCATGAAAACACAGGGCTTTTAGTAAAATTGCCTCCTGGATGGAATGTTCTCATGCATTATACATCTGAAGTAAAATTTGCAGGTTTTCTCTGGGGATGAAGGCAGAGTGGAATTGGATGTCTTGAGTGAGCCAGAGTAAACGTGGGATATACACTGTAGGTCTAAGATTAATTTGAACAAGATGCACAGGGTCTCCATGGTTTTCTTTCAAATCTATAAAATTGACAAAACCATTGACTATCTACTGCAAAGGAATATTGTGATAGAAAAAGAATGTCCTGGTGTTTGCAATTGCATCCTCGAGGGTGCTTCATAGAACTCACAAGTGGCTGCTCACAGCTTATAGTGCTCATCACATCACTTCTGGTTAAATCATGGGAAGCCAGTAGCTTTAAGTCAGTGTTATACATTCCATCTTCTGGGAAAAGAAATGCCAGTGTCTGCTCTCAAGAGAAAGGAGGTTTTAATTTCCCCATGAGTTGTTTTCTTGTGTGTGTGTGTGTGTGTTTGGGGGGGCGGGTAGTGAGGTGGGGTTTTTTGTTTTGTTTTTTAACGACAGCTGATCTGCTCTCCGGTTTTACCTTTCCCAATTGCTGTTTCCTTTACTCGGCCCATGGAGTGGTCTCCTTCTTCCTCCACCTAATTCTTCTTGTGTCTGCCTCCTCATCCTCAGAGTATAGTTCACTTTGGAAAGTTATTTCTTGGAAAAGGAGTTAAATTATCCAGACTAACTAGCCATGCTCAGGTGGGTTTGGCCTACAAACCCTATCCTTGGAAAGGGCCTTGACCCCCACTCCCCCACTGCTTATTCTAGATGTCCTTCCTCTGTTCTCCCTCTCACTCCACATTTCCTCCCTTCTTTTCCTTCCTAGTACTTTTCACACGTCACTATTCACTTGTTCCTATCTTGTTTGCTCCACAAGTACACCTGCAGTACCAGAATGTGGGTCATGTTGTCACCATTGTGTGTCCAGTGCCCAGCTCTGTGCCTGGCATGTAGTAGGCGCTCATCTAGATATGAATGAAGTTATGTACCTTTTCCTTAAAAAAACACACGTTGGGCCCTGGCCCGTGTGGCTCAGTTGGTTAGAGCATTTTCCCATGCACCGAAGGATCTCAGGTTTGATTCCCAGTCAGGGTGTACATACCCAGGTTGCGGGTTTGATCCCCCAGTCGGGGTATGTACAGAAGGCAACGGATCGATGTTTCTCTCTCCCTCTCCCTGCTCTCTCTCTAAACAAACAAACAAACAAACAAACAAACACAAATCAAGTGTTGAAAATGATACCTAGATCTCAAAGTGTAACTGTCTCTAGTTCTGTGCTCTCACTCAAACTGGGGAGCAGAAACTCAAACCCACAGAATGTATATTCTATCATGGGGACAAGTGTGTGGCATTTACTATGCAAAAGGGAATTTTATGAACACTTTTTAATTCTCTTAAACCTGCAAGGCACATGTCATTTCATTTGGAGAAAAAGGCTCCTAAAGGCTCCAGCTTGGCCCAGCTGTTGCTGGCTGAGCAGGCATTTGAGGCTGGATCTGACTTCCCAGGATGTCATCTCCCCTTTGGGACATGGCTAAACCAGGCACCCTCAAAGCTCAGGTAAACATTGCCTCCTTCCTTCAAAGTTCCAGGTGAGTTCTCTTTCCTCCAACCTCTTACAGCTTTAAATATATATATACATATATATATATATATATATATATATATATATATATATATATATATACTTTTTTTTTCTCCATGAAGAGGGAGAGAGAGAGATAGAAACATCAATGATGAGAGAGAATCATTGATTGGCTGCCTCCTGCACCCCCCCTACTGGGGATTGAGCCCGCAACCTGGGCATGTGCCCTGACTGAATAGAACTGTGAACTCCTGGTTCATAGGTCGATTGATGCTCAACCACTGAGCCACGCCAGGCCAGGCACCTCTCACCACTTTTTCTCTCTATGATGTCTGGTATTTTTCTATCGTGGGTCACCAGTTTCTTATTCACATCCCTTTACCAGGTGACTCTTCCAGCCTGGTCTGGTTCCAGCCAATCTCATCCTGTTGCTCACTCACCCCTTCCTGCTTTGGGGGCCAGCTGGGCCAGTTTCTTTCTGTCCTTGCAACAGGCCACATCCTTTCCTCTCTTGTGCCCTTGAACATGTAGTTCCCTCTGCCTGGTACACTCTTTCCCCCAGGGTTATATTTCACTTGCTTCTTTGTCTTCTTTAAGACCAACCTACAGTATTGCCTCCTTAGAGAAGTCTCCTTAATGCCATGACACGGAGAGACATAAGCTCTTGGGTCCTTGATTTAGTTTTCAGCATCATCCCAACTAGAATTATTTTTGCGAGCAGTTTTGCTTCTCTTTCTTTCCCACTTAGATATAAGCTCCATGAAGCAGGGACCATGTCTGTCATGTTCATTAGTCTGTCCTTAGCACCCAAGTGTATGGCTTCGCCCACACCACAGTAGGTACTCAACAAATATTCGTTGAAAAACACTGGATTGTGTCACTCTTCTCCTCAAAACCCTCTAACGCTTTACCATCTACCACTCAGAGTAAAAGCCTTACTGTGACTTAAAAGGCCTCTATCCCACCCCCTTGAATTGGCAGCTCTGAACTCGTCTACCTTCTTCCCCTCACTCACTCTACTCCAGCTACACAGGCCTTCTTGATGTTTCCCACACATGCCAAGCAAGTTACTGCCTCAGGACCTTGGCATTTACTATACCTCCTCTGGAACATTTTCTCCATTATCCCCTTCTTCCTTCAGATCTTTGCTCAGATCTTGTTCTCTAAGGGAGGCCTTCCCCTACCAATCTATTTGAAATGTGGAGCTTCCCCTTACACACACACACACACACACACACACACACACACACACACTCACTCACACTCACTCATGCGGACACTCACTCCTACCCTTTCTCTCGCCCCTTCCCTGCTTTATTTATTGTCTCTCTTCCCCTACTAAAATATAAACTCCACGAGGCAGGTGTCTTTATATATTTCCTCACATCCCAAAACAGCACTAGCACACAGTAGGTGTTCAGTAAATATGGCACGGGTGGCGATCTTTCCCCTGCTGGCTTGCCCCATCTTTCTTCATTGCCCTCGGAGCCAGCAAGCCTACACTGAATATCGCTTCAAAGAATGAAGGCATCTGTTACTAGGTGCTAAACATGGTCCCTGCAAAGAGTAAACCAGACACATTTGAAGAAACTGCAAATCTTCAGTAAACATCTGCAAGACCTTCAGAAAAATAATACTGGAATAACACTGCAAAGCCTTAGCTTTTTGCTTCCTGCTCTCATGAGTGTAGCTAATCATTAATGGAAGAAAATGATGTCTTTCCTTGCGTCTGTTTTTCCCTCTCACTGCTGACATCTCTCATAGTTTCCCCTCTGCAGCCCTGGCTGCTTTTCATGTAGACCCTCTCAGGGCGAGGAGTGGCTTCTAAAGGTGAGGCAGCTAAGCAATCCTGGGGGCATATAACCGTGGTTTAGCTCCACGATTAAGAGAGAGACAGAAGGAGTTGGAGAGGTTGGATGCATAAAGCATTTTCCACCTTATTCATCCACAGCTAAGCGCTGCTGTTCAAGGGTGACCTTAATGAGCTTGGCTTTTTAGTAACCGCGGTCACAGGTGTGGGGAGGTGCCCCCTTCCTGCCACCTGGGTGTGTGAGTCACCATATTGGAGCTGAGTTTTCTGTTTTTGTTTAAGAAGCAGCCCCTCCTTTTCGTGTAGAAACCTTTTCCCCTTGGCCTGGATAGCAGGACACCGTGGCCACCTGCTGAGTTCTCCGTCTGGGAGCCAGTCAGTCTCTCTCTCTGTTCTGCTGGTGCTTTGAGAGGTTCTTCCAGATGCAGCTGACAGCCTCCACTTCACCTGCCCGGCCCAGTCCCTCCTCTCGGCCACCTTATTCACAGGCTTCTTGAGCACAGGGAGAGGAGGCCTCCCCAGAAGTTCACCGAGCAAAGTAGGATGAATACAGGAAGCTCTCTTGGTTCCCTTGCGTTAGAGGTTTGGTCTGCTCACTTTTATTTGACCTCACTGCGCTTCACCCCTCACTGCTCTTCTGAGGTACTTGAGGAAGATAAAATGTCTTATTTCCACTTTTTAGATAATTTAGGCAAAAATATTTGCAGAATCTGTATTTCTCTAATCACCCTGATTTAAAAAAACACACAAAACCAACAATTACATGTCATTACAATTTAAAAGCGTCTGAGGGATGCCTAATTAGAGCCTTTCTTTAGCTTATTTTATAAAGTATGAAAAGCCACAACAATTTTTTAAGTACTAAAAAGCCATGAGTTTCTATAAAAACTCGCCTTTTGTTAGTCACAAATGCCCTTGAAGCCAAATAATTTGTAAACCCTGTCCCCGAATTTGCTTCTGTGCTGCAGTACTTACATGATCGATTTTGAGAAGTTGTAGGAGAGAAAATAAATTCTGTCTCCAAATGATGTTTATAATCTCAAATCTAAATTAAAACATGTCGATTCCACAGCAATAGTCACTATGGAAATAGAAACATATAGGCCTGGATTCTAAATCAAGAGAGTGTTTAGCTGGGTGGTATATATTTTCCATCATGTTTTTGAAAAATCTGTTACAGTGTATGCATTTTCAAAGGCTTGGATTCGATAAGCTTCTAAGAAGTAGTACATGTGTGGGTCAGATTAGAATTAAATGTACTTTGTATATTTTTCAAATGTAGCTAATAATTTTTGGCCCCTTTATTAATGAAAATACTGTTGAATTTTTAGTTATTTTATGAGATTAAAAAAATAAATAAAAAACGTATAGGAAATAAATCCATGGAAATGTCTGTAGCAGGCAGATATGCCTACACATTATCTCCATTCAAATTCTTCTAAAATTCAAACGTTTTATTAAAAACACTAACAAGTATAGAATAGATTTTAAAGAGTTTAAATAGAATTGCCACTCACATCTCCATTTACACCTAATTATCAAGCTTTATTTAGTTTTAGAAACTGTTTAAAAATATATTTGCTAGTTTAAAAAATGGTGAGCTTTAAAAAAACCCAAAGGTAATAGAAATAATTTATCCTAAAGATATATCATGCAAAAAAAAGTCTCTAAATTTACTTAGAACTTTTAGAAGTTAAAAAGGCTTTCCCCTCTGTTCAGATGAATGAACAATTTACCTTCATCCTTTTAACTTTTTTCTAGCAAGTAATCAACAAGTAAATATTCCTTCAGACAGTAATTGTATGCCTACTATGTGCTAGGCGCTATTCTAAAATCGAATGTCACTTTTCAAATAATATAAAGCAAACGTGTACTGTGATTTTTGTTTTAAATGTCATAAGCCAGGCATATAACTTCTTTACATAAAATACATAATTATTCTCATTTCAAGGACTCAGGATGTTTAGAATCAAAACAGTTACCTTCACATTACCCTCTGGAACTTAATGGAAACCAAGTCTACCTTCCTTTTCTTGCACCAGGCATACCTTTCTAAAAAGTTAAAAATGGACAGGAGTCATTATACTCTCCTGGGTGAAGACAGACAAAGTGATACATCCACTCTACCAGTTCCTTGCCCAGCAATCTCATCAGTTGCACAGGGAGGGTGCCTCGCCTCCACTTCCCCCACTAAAGCTCTCCTTTTTCCCCTCTTTCCCCAGGCCTGGAATTGGATCAGCATCTCTCCCTCTGCTGATACTTAACCTCAGGCACCTGTTTATATACATGTGCAGTACCATGAAAGGAAGCAGTTCAGCCTATCTTGTCTGTGTGCAGAACTTTAGCCATTTGCACATCCTTGTACATGTACAGCTTGTCTTCTAATTAGCTAGAATGCTAAGATCTTTCTCAGTGTCAGCTGCTACCTGGTAGTCATGCCTCCATGCACTGGGGATAACAACCTGTGAAATCGAGATGTGTGAGTGTCCCCACCCCCTTTTCTAACAGGGTTAGCCTAGGCAGCAATTCTCTTGTCTACCTTTTTGGTCTCGCTATTCAACTTCACCCTATTTGCTAGAGTGTACCCCTAAACTTCTCAGACTTGCACCGTTAGGGTTTTTCCTTGATCCCATACCAATTCATACACTTAGATTTTGTTTTTGAGCTGTTCTGGAGTCACACAGATCCACTCTTGGTGGAAGGTCACAAATTGTTTAACAAATAATGGATGTGAAGTTTTCCCTGAAATTCTGAAAAGCTATTCAGAATTTAGAGCTCCTAGTTGCTAGTAGCATGCACGTGGCTTAAATGATGAGGAAATGGTTCACTTTCCCCCTAATGAACCCACAGCGAGGAGCCAGCTCTGTGTCTGTGTGGCTTGGATGGGCTGTCCTCTGTGGGAAGTTTTCCTGAGGCTGGCAGAGAGGTGCTGCAGCCTCTCGTGCAGTTTTGACAGTGTCCAAAGGAACCATCTTCTGTCCTTGAGAGCAGGAGAAACTTTCCCAGAAACCCTCCCGGCTGACTTGCTCTCCTGTCTCATTGGCCAGAATTTTATCACATGTTCATCCTAAACCAATCAACAGCAAGGAGAAGGGGATTAGCAGGGCTGCTTTAGATCAAAGGAGCATATCCCTTGGTACCACCAGTTGGGGCGAGGCAACTTCCCGGAAGCAGGAAAGGCTTGGAGAAAGGTGAGATCTAAATAAAATCAAGATGCAGTTAAGAAGGGTGTGGAGGAAGCAGCGACATGGATGCTAAGACAATAGTGTCGGGTATATATGATTTTTGGGGAAAAGGCAAGAAAGATATTCACAAAGTCAGAGTGGCATTTTAGAACTAAAGGACACTTTCCCCCAGGTTAGCAAAAGGTAGAAAGTGATATTTCTCTTTTGGATCATAGGGTGTTTTTTGTTTTTTGTTTGTTTTTGTTTGTTTTTTAATCCACATCTCAGATCAAGAAAAACACTTCGTATAGATAAATTTATTTAATGTTGGAAATTCCCACTTAGTACAAAAAATAGAATTTGTTAAAAATTTAGCAGCTTAGTTAACTTGCTTTGTAAATTAGCAGTTATAAGAAACAACAGAAATAAAGCACTTAAACCTCTGTGTCCAAAGTTCAAAATATTATCACTGGAGAGAATTAATTAGCTGAAGTCGTCTGAATACTCTGTAATTTGTTTTCCTCTAAATGTGATTTGACATTTATATTAAACCCAGATTCTTAAAAAAATGTTTTTGATGCTACTTGGCATATCTTTGTACTACGTTATGTGTTGCTGTAGGATTTACAAGATCAGCATCGAGATGTCATCAGGGAGACATGCAGCCTTGCATGGTGATAGACTTTCTCAGGCATCCCAAAGAAGCAGCAGCTATTTACATTGAACTTGAACAGGCAACTATGGAAATGTCAAGAAGCATTACATTTTGGGAGTTTGGAAACATTGAGAAGAATTAGGCTTTTCATTATTAATTTGCATTCAAGTGACCGAAAAGTGTCTTTTGGGTTAGAATGATTCCATATGGGCAGAGCAAAGACCAAGGTAGCTAGCAGTCTCACACATCACAAGCGCATCTCAAAATCAACTTAGGGGGTCATTACCTATATCCTTTTTCCCTTCTATGATTTAGTTAAAATATATCAAAGAGCATTTTGTGTAGTAAGAGTAAGAGTAGATTCATTTTATTTGGACTTACTTTTCTATTATGAAAAATTTCAAGCATATACAAAGGTAGAAAGAATACTATACTGAACCCACATGTACCCATCACTCAGATTCAACAACTATCAAGATTTGTGCCATACCAGCTGCTGCTGCTTTTTCTTTTTTTGCTGATATATTTTAAAGCAGATCCCAGATATTACTTCATTTCACTGCCATATATTTCAAGATGTATTTTTTAAGTATAGATATTTTCTTACATAACCACAATATGATCATTATCATTCCTAATAAAATTAATAATTTTCTGATATCCTGTAATATCGAATCACCAAAACATCGAAATGTTCCAATTTCCCCCAATGAACTAATTTTAAAAATCTTAATACAGTTGCTTTATTTAAAACATAAAACTTTTGTTTATATATCTATATAATCTGTTTGTGGAAAATTACAATGTGAAATAGGTTTCTTAATGTGGGTTCTTGCCAAAAACATTCTGGAAAGCCATTGCTGAGGGCACTCAGAAGTTTTTGTGGAGGACTCAGGAGCAAATTTTTCTTCTTGTAGATGGGCAGTTTCTATAGATGCAAACAACAGCTCCAACAAGGGGTTAATATACAAAATACATAAAGAACTCATACAACTCAACACCAAAGCACAAATAATCCAGTTAAAAAGTGGGCTAGTTATAAAGTGTCATCAATGGATACATTTAAAAATAAATAAATACAGCTCTGAAATCAAAACAATATTCTAAACTTTCAATTACCTTCTGAAGTATTATGTTGGAAGTAAAGTATGGAAATGTCAATTAACTACTTAATATTGAGTTTCCCCCCAAATTCAGTAATTGTAGTCTTCATTGCTAAATATTAGAGTAGATTTTTTAAAATGTTTGTAAAGTTATTGATTCTGGGAATTACAAGGGCTCTTAGGATTGGTTTTCTAGTTTAATTGGTTTTCTAGGGTGTGCAATTAAATATAATGAAGATCCATATGTAATTTTGAATTTTTAATAGCTTCTTCAGAAAAATTAAACAGAAACAAGTTAAATTAATGTTAATATATTTAATATATTGAAAATATTTCAATATGTGAACAATGCAAAATTATTAATAAACTATTCTTTTGTCGTACTGTCTTTAAAATCCAATGTGTACTTTACACTTGTAGCATATTTCCATTTGAATGCTAAATTTTCATTGGATATCTATTTAGATTTCATAACAGTTAAAGTTGAAAGAGTTGTTTTAAACATACTTAAAACATTTTTTTAATCTTTCATCCTCCTGCTCTCCTTACATTTTTTTTATCCTCACCTGAGAATATGCTTTTTTGTTGTTGATTATTAGAGAGAGGGGAAGGGAAAGAAAGAGGGGGAAAAATAGATGCAGGAGAGATGTCAGTCAGCGACCTCCCACTACATGTCCCAACCAGAGATCAAACTCACAACCCAGGCATGTGCCCTGACTGGGAATCTGACCCTTGACCAGTGCACAGGATGACACTCCAATCAGCCGAGCCACACTGGCCAGGGCTAAACTTTTTTCAATAATTGAAATTAAATTAAAGTTAAGCTTCTTAGTTGTACTAGCTTCATTCAAGTGCTCAGTAGCCACATGTGGCTAGTGGCTGCCATATTGGACAGGGCAGATACAGAACATTTCTACCATTGCCAAAAGTGCTGTTGTTTAACACAGGTTTAATTCAACTCACTGAGGAAACTGAGTGGCAATCAGTAGCAGACCTGGGACTAGAACCTTGTTTGTAAGGAGTTTTGTAGATATTAAAAACAAAGAAAACACCCAGAATACCAACCTTTCAGAAGCTAGGTGGTCAAATGAATTTCAACACACTGAGTTTAATGCATTGTTTATTGATAGAGAAGTTTTCTAGGAATAAACCTGCTTATATACACACTTGGTTGTCACACAGAAGATTTAAATCAAATACACCATAGAAGTGTTCAGTTTATGTTCAGTGGGAATTTTTTGTATTATGGCAACATATACAGGACATAACATTTACCATTTTAACCTTTTCTCAGAGTACATTTCAGTGGCATTAAGCACATTCACACTGTTGTTGAATCATTGTCACCATCCGTCTCAGACCTTTTCCATATTCCCAAACTGAAACTCTGTGCCCGTTAAACATTAATTCCTCATCCCTCCCGCATCCCCAGCAACCATCATTCTACTTTATGTCTCTGAATTTGGTACCTCATATAAGTGGAATCATAGAGTATTTGTCCTTTTCTGTCTTGCTTATTTCACTTAGTGTAATGTCATCAAGGTTCATACATGTTGTAGCCTATGTTGGAATTTTCTTTTAAATGCTGAGTAATATTCCATTGGATGTATATGTCACATTCTAAAGATTGAGATAAAGTTGATATATAACATTGTATAAGTTTAAGGTGTATGACATGTTGATTTGATACATTTATATATTGCAATATGATTACCACCATAGCTTTAGCTACTACCTCTATACATCACATAATGATCATTTCTTTCTTGACATGAGAACATTTAAGATCTAGTCTCTTAGCAAGTTTGAAGCATATAATTGTTGAATATAATCACTATGCTGTGAATTTGATCTCCAGAATTTATTTTTTTCCAGTTGCAGGTTTGCACTCTTTAACAATATCTCCCCAACTTCCTCAGTCCTTCATGCCCTGGTAACCACCATACTACTGTTTCTATGAGTTTGACTTTTTTATATCTCACATATATAAGTGATACCATGCAATATTTGGCTTTCCCTGTCTGGCTTATCTCACTAAGCATAATACCCGCAAGGTCCATTCATATTATCACAAATGGCAAGATTTCCTTCTTCCTTATGGTTGAATAATATTTCATTGTATATATAGATATAGAGATATACCATTAGCTCTTTATCCATTTATCTGTTGGTAGACACTTGGGGTATTTCCATATCTTGTCTATTGTGAATAATGCTGCAGTGAACATGGGAGTACGAATATCTTTTCAATACCTGTTTTCAGTTATTTTGGGTATATATATTCCGAAGTGGGATTGCTGGAGCATATCGTAGTTGTAATTCTGGGAGGACCTCCATACTGTTTTCCATAGTGGCTGAACGCTTACATTCCCACAAACAATGTACAAGAGTTTCCTTTTCTCCACATCCTTCCCACCCAAAGCTTGTCTCTTGTCTTCTTGATAATAGCCATCTGGATTTGCATTTCCCTGTTGATTAGTGATGTTAAGCACTTTTTGATGTACCCATTGGCCATGTAGATGTCCTCTCTGGGAAAATGTCTATTCAATTCCTTTGCTTATTTTTTAATAGGATTGCTTGTGTGATTTTATTACTAAGCTGTCTGAGTTCTTTATATATTTTGGACATTAATCTATTATTTGATATATAGTTTACAAACATTTTTCCCATTGTGTGTGCTGCCCTTTTTTTTTTCTTTCTTTTTTTTTTTAAATATATTTTATTGATTTTTTACAGAGAGGAAGGAAGAGTGATAGATAGTCAGAAACATCGATGAGAGAGAAACATCGATCAGCTGCCTCCTGCACACCTCCCACTGGGGATGTGCCCGCAACCAAGTTACATGCCCCTGACCGGAATCGAACCTGGGACCTTTCAGTCCGCAGGCTGACGCTCTATCCACTGAGCCAAACTGGTTTTGGCACTTTCTTTTTTTTTTTTTTTTTTTTTTTTTTTTTTCACTTTTGCTATGCAGAAACTTTTCAGTTTGATATAGTACCACTTGGTAATTTTTGCTCTTTGTGCTTTTGGTGTTATATCTAAAATAGCATTGCCATGACCAAAGTCAAGGAGCTTTTCCACTATGTTTTCTTCTAGGAGTTTTGCCATGTCAGATCTTATGTTTCAGTCTTTAATCCCTGCTGAGTTAAGTTTTGAGAGTGTTGTAAGATTGGGGTCCAATTCCATTTTCCTACATGTGGTTTTCCAGTCTTTCCAACACCATTTGTTGAAGAGACTATCCTTTTCCTATGCTTCCTGGCTCCCTTGTCAAATATTAGTTGACTGTACATGCAAGGGTTTATTTCTGGGTTCTCAATTCTGTTCTTTTGGACTAAGTGTCTAGTTTTATGCCAGTACCATACTGTTTTAATGTAGCTTTGTAGTATACTTTGATGTCAGGAAATGAGATGCCTCTGGTTTTGTTCTTTCTCAGGATTGTTTTGGCTTTTGGGGGTCTTTTGTGGTTCCATATAAAGTTTAGGTTTGTTTTTTCTAATTTTGTGAAAAGTGCCATTTGAATTTTTATAGGGATTGCATTAAATCGATAGATAGCTTTGGGTATTATGGACATTTTAACAATATTAATTCTTGTTATCATGAACATGGGCTATCTTTCCATTTGTTCCGGTCTCTCCAATTTCTTTCAATAAAGACTTACAGTTTTCATTGTTCAGATCTTTTGTTTCCTTTGTTGAATTTATTTCTAAGTTATTTGATTGTTTTAGGTGATATCACAAATGGAATAATTTTTATTTCTTTCTCAGATACTTCATTGTTAGTATATAGAAATACAACTGATTTTCAAATATTAATTTTTATATACTGCAATTTTACTGAATTCATTGATTGGTTCCAACAGCTTTTTTTGTTTTCTTTAGGATTTTCTCTATATAAGATTGTATCATCTACGGATAATGGCAATTTTACTTCTTCCTTTGCAATTTAAATACCTTTTATTTATTTTTTTCCTACTTGCTTCAGCTAGGACTTCCAGTACTATGTTGAATAAGAGAAGTGAGAATGGGCATTCTTGTCTTGTTTCTGATCTTAGAGGTAAATCTTTCGGTCTTTCACTATTGAGTATGATGTTAGCTGTGGCTTTGTTATATGTGGCTTTATTATGTTGAGGTGTGTTCCTTCTATACTCAGTTTCTTGAGGGTTTTTATCATAAAAAGATGTTATATTTTGTAAATGTTTTTTATGAGTCATTGAGATAATATATGGTTTTTGTCTTTCATTCTATTAATGTAGTGTATTACATTTATTGATTTATGTATGTTGAATCAGCCTTGTATCCCACAGATAAATTCATTTGATTATGGTGCATGATTCTTTTAATGATGTATTAAATTCAGTTTGCTAATATTTTATTGACTTTTTGCATCTGTATTCATCAGAGTTAGTGGGCCATAGTTTTCATTTAGTGTCTTTATCTGGCTTTGGTATCATGGCAATGTTGGCCTCATACAATGACTTTGGGAATATTCTCTCCTTTTAGAATTTTGAAAAGCGTTTGGGAAGAATTGATGTTAATTAGTCTTTCAGTATGTGGTAGAATTCACCAGTGAAGCCATCTGGTCCTGGGATGTTTTTTGTGTGTTGGGAGGTTTTTGACTACAGATTCAATTTCCTTACTGATTACCGGTATGTTTGGATTTTCTATTTCTTTATGATTCAATTTTGGTAGGTTGCATATTTCTAGGAATTTATCCTTTTCCTCTAGATTATCCAATTTGTTGGTTATAATTGTTCATAGTAGTTTCTTATGATCCTATGGATTTTTGTGGTATCAGTTGTAATGTCTCCTTTCATTTCTGATTTCATTTATTTGAGATTCCTCTCTTTTTTTCTTAGTCTGGCTAATGGTTTGTCAATTTTCTTGGTCTTTTGATAAAATCAGTTCTTAATTTTGTTGATCTTTCCTATTGTTTTTCTGGTCTCCAATTCATTCATTCATTCATTCATTCATTTAATTAATTGATTTTTTTAGAGAGAGGAAAGGGGAGAGAGAAAGACAAACATCAATTTGTTATTCCACATAGTTATGCATTCATAGGTTGATTTCTTTTCAGCAACTGTTTTTTATTATTATTGTTGTTTTTAAATGTATCTTTATTGTTGAAAGTATTACAAATGTTCCCCCTTCCTTCCCCCACATTGACCGCATCCCCCCTGCCCACACCCTCCCCCCAGGCCTTCACTGCACTATTGTCTGTGTCCATGGGTTATGCATATAAGTTCTTCGGTTAATCTCTTCCCACCCCCCTCCCCGCTTCTCTCTCAGATTGATCTGTCTATTTCATGCTTCCTTGGTTGATTTTTTTTTTTTGTATGTGCCCTGACTGGGGATGGAACCCGCAACCTTGGTGAATGGGGACAACACTCCAACCAACTGAACTACCCTACCAGGGCTCTAATTCACTTATTTTTGTTCTAATCTTTGTTTATTTCATTCCTTCTGCTAACTTTTGGCTTGTTTTTTTCTTCTCTTACTAGTTCCTTGAGGTGTAAAGTTAGGTTATTTGAGACCTTTCTATTTTCTTAATATATGCATGTGTCACTATCTAGAAATCCCCCACTTTCTGAAAGTTTGCATTGCACCACTTCACTTCTATGAAAGACCTACATTAAAACAGTAATGGCTTATTTTGTGAAGGCAAAAATCCTCTTGAGATTTCTTTCAGTTAGCGAAAGCAAGTATTAAGGTAGTTCTTTTGTAAAAGCGAAGTGACATAATTCAAACTTTTGTAAAGCGGTGGAGGTATTCTTTGCTTTAAGCCATTTCAATTTACGAAAGGCTTCATAGGACACTGTGCTTTCAGATAGAGAGGGAAACCTGTAAATTTTCCTCTGAGAACTGCTTTTGCAACATCTCATCATTTGGGATATGTGTCTATTTTCATTTCTTTCAAGATATTTTTTATTTCTGTTTTGATTCCTTCTTTGACCCATGGGTTGTTCAGGAGTGTGTTGTTCAGTTCCCACGTTTATAAATTTTCTAGCTGTTCTCTTGTTGATTTCTAGTTTCATTCCATTGTGTTTAGAAAAGATACTTGGTATGATTTCTATCTTTAAATCTTTTAAGGTCTGTTTTGTGGCCTATCCTATGATCTCTCCTGGAGAAGGTTCTGTGTGCACTTGAGGAGAATGTGTATTCTGCTGCTGTTGGGTGGAGTGTTCTCTAAATATCTGTTGGGTTCATCTGGTTTAATATGTGACTCAAGTCCAATGTTTCTTTGTTAATTTTCTGCCTGAGTGATCTATCTATTGCTGAAAGTAGGCTATCGAAGTCCCCTACTATTATTGTATTGCTTTCTATTTCTCCTTCAGATATGTTAATATTTGCTTAATATATTTAGGTGCTCTGATGTTGGTTACATATATATTTGTGGTTGTTATATTTTTTTTTCTATTTTATTCATCAGTTTATTTTGTTCATTAGATTTCACATATAAGTGAGATCATGTGATATCTGTCTTTCTGTGAGTGGCTTATTTTGCTTAGCATAATACTCTCTAGGTCCCTCCATGCTGTCTCAAAGGGTAATGGATTCTTTTTTACAGCTGCATAATATCCCATTTTGTAAATATACCACATCTTTTTTATCCACTCATCTACTGATGGGTATATCTTCTTGATGAATCAACCATTATCTATAATAATAAAAGCATAATATGCTAATTAGACCGGACAACCTTCCAGACAAAGCCAGGGGTGCAAGGGAAGCCTGGGTCCTGGGTGCCAGAGGGAAGCCGGTGCCTGCAGCTGGGGGAAGGAAGGCCTACTCTTGCATGAATTTCATGCATCGGGCCTCTAGTCATGATATAAAGACCTTCTTTGTCTCTTGTTACTGTTTGTTGCTTAAAGTGTATTTTATCTGATAGAAGCATAGCTACCCTCACTTGCTTTGGTACACCACATCTCATTTACACATTCAGCCAGGTTCTTTCCACCATTGGCTGTTGTGATTAATGCTTATGTGAATGTTGATGTACAGATATCTGTTGAAGCAGGGAGGATTTCTTTCTTCATTCTTTATCATAAACCTACCTATTCATTAAGCTTACACAGTGTCCAAATCAGTAGTAGTGGAAACGCTGCTTCAATGGAAAACCCCCACTCAAGATCTTTGAATAGAGAAAGAAGTCTCTTTGTTCTAGTCATCTTTTCTGGGAAATTATGAAAACTGCTTTGTTTTCTTGCATTGAGAAGACATTTAGATCTTCATACTATATTAGACCTTGTCACCACTTACTATATCAAGAATTACCTTTTGTTTATCACTACCTTCAATCCCACCCACCGTCCAGAAAGTAAATTCCATGAGGACATGGATTTTGGGGGTGTTTTGTTTACTGCTGTATTTCTGGTGTTGAAACTGCACCTGCTCCACTGTAGGCAGTCACTAAGATCTGCTGAATGAATGAGTGGTGCTTGAATGATACCACCTCTGTGTTTACTGGATAGCATTTTAAAAGGCTTTCCATTTGGTTTCTTTTGCATATCTGAGTATTTGATTTTGGTAGAGCATGCTACTACAAGGATATGTTTATAAGTATTATAGATCTTATAAATAGTTGGAGACAGAGTATGGAAAATAATTATGTTGCATTGGGAGATGAAACAAGATAGAGATGGACTAGAGAAAATATAGAAATAGAATTTTATCTCCCTCTAATTTGACTGAATTGCCCCCAAAGTGGAATTGCCTAAAACATTAAAAAAAAAAAAAAACTTGTACATTAATAACCTAGGCTTAGGTCAAAGCATTCTTCATTATTCCTTCCTTACAGTGGAGGTTAAATGACCTAATTATCATCAATAAGATAAAAACACGCTAAATCACCACTTTCTAAAGAACACTGTTTCTTCTCAATGGCACTATTTATTGATTTGATTGTAGTCAATCTACATTACTTTAGCAGAGTTTCTGTCCTTGTCTTTGAGACACAATTTAGAGTTGTTATAATAGCAAGAACTTTAAAACATTACTATAGGCAAGGGACCTGGTCCTTTTTCTTGCAAGCAAGGAAACTTGACTCTGAGAGGTAAGATGATGTCCGGAAACATTTTTTAGCCTCTGTCTTTGTTGGAGTCATTTCCCTTGTCTTGGATTTTAGTCGGTATATAATCTCAGTTCCAGTTAGAAAGGGAGTCACAATGCCAGGTGTCAAATCCACAAACCAATTGTCTCCTAATTGCTGAAGTTTGACACATCCCCATGTTGGCCCCAGAAAACTCTACACGTTCTTTTATTAGCAATAGGGAATTAGATTTCCTATGTAGACAAATTAACTTCTAAATTATAAGAGAAACAAAAACACCACCAGCGAGAGAGCAAGACCCCTTGTTCCAACTCAAAAGCTTTCTAAAAGAAGTTTGTCTCCTCTTTCCCTTCTCCACATTTTCCACCATTTCTTTTCCGGTCTGAACTCACCACATGGCGATTGCCTTCTCTGAAGAGGAGACTTTGGTAGGCAACCTAATTAAAGTGGAGAGGTCAAAGTAGACTATTGAAATGAAGAGTGTTTCAACCATGTAGCTATTATATTTGGGCAATTATTGAAAAGGGGGAAGAAACTCTTTAGGGAGATTTAAAACTTTGCTTCAAATAAGACTTCAAAAAATAAAAGGATGCGAATTGGCTTCGAGTAAAAAGACTAATGAAGTAAGGAAGGAAAATAAAAGGATACATTTTGTAGATAAACTAAATTCATGGTCTTGTGCATCAAATTTTATACACTAAAACTCATCTGATGGTGGTTTAAAGCTTAATATCTTCCTCTTGTCTGAAACTAGTGATTGCAAACTCTGGTTTTTCACATCATAACCCATCCTCACCTCACCCTCGGCCTGTCTCCAATGATCTCAGAAGTGACAAAATGACCTCCAAATAAGTTTACTTTTGACTTGGTAACATATCCACCTTTTTTTTTGTTTGTTTGATGGAAAGGGAGAATGACAAAAGTGTAAAGAAAGTGAAAGATTAGTATCTTCATCTAAGTCTTAAGGTGACAAAAGTTAAAACACCTCATGCACAATGCAGAGAAAAACCGTTTGCCTTGTATTTCATTCACACTGCTCCCGATGCACGGGGAGACCAGAAGTCTGCTGTCCAGAGTACAGGGCTTTTTTTCCTTCGTGCTTAGTAAAATTTAAAGTCTGGAGAAAAACTGCAGCTTTTCCCGATCCTTAGCATTGCATAGCTTAATAATTTCATATACTCGAAGCATTTCAGCAGAAAATGAGCTTTGACTATTTATAGATTAGCAGCAATCCAAGAAAGGCTGTGGAAAATTCTGGAAACGGCCTTTATTTTGAAAACCCATTACTAAAATAATTAATAGTTTTCATGAAGAATAAATAGCAGGTACAATGTAGGGTATGGACAGGGGACTAAATTAGGGGGTGGAGGTGTGAATAGTTGACATTTCTTTTTTCTTGTCTGATTCCTACTAATTGTGCACAAAAATATACATTAGATGTGGCATTTCTCCCCTCCTTACGAAAACAATGCTTGGAAATCCCTGTGTAAAGCTAATTTGTCATGAGGAATATAAAGACCTTTAGTGGGGTATCCAGGTCCCTATGGAAATTTTTTTTATAAACACACCATGTGGTGCAATCTGTTACAGCCTACAAGAAGGGGAGGGTGGAGCACACTCTGTGGGGCCAGGAACAAAGTCATCTCTGGGGCTTTTGGAGTATTAACTAAAGTGGGAGAGATGACACAGCTTACACCTAGAAATACCTTCCCTTCTGCCCTAAATCCTAACCCATAATATATTAAATGTATGCCCTCTTTAAAAACTAGTTAGCAAGTTAGTTTAAGGGAGAAAAACCTGAATCATTTTTGAGATGGTTAAATTGCCATTCATTTTGTATTTTAATCTAACCTACTGGTGATTTAATTTACAAAACCCAAAGGAAGTGTACGCTCAAATATTTGAGGACGTTAACGTATCAACCACTGTTTAATTTTGGAATGTGCCTACTTGCTTGACACAATATTTTACCATCTCAACAAATGTTTAGCCTTTTTTTCACTTGACTAAAGAGAAATAAGTTTCACATTGCCTCATTCACCTTCTTCTGTGCATATGCCGGGGAAGACTGGATGTTAAAAAAAACTTCCTCATGTTCCTTTCTCCTACATCGAAGTCTGTTTACCAACTCAAAGCTGCTAGAAAGCGCTGCATTCTCCTGCTAAATCAACTGCATGGCTAGAAATCAAACTGTAATGCAACAAGGGAAAAATTATCAATTTATTTTCATGGCAGAACGTTCTTGAGGAGGTATAAAATTTTTCTGGTCGCTATGCCAAGTTTTCTTTTTTTTCCTTTGTCTTCCATTTTTAAAGGCTTTCAGCTTTGATGCTGATAACTCTTTATAGTTATCTAACAGTTCTAATATTTTGTGACATTTTGTATTGTGACACTATAGATGAAATTGTCATCGGACTGACACTCTGTGCTGTTTAGTCCTTAATTACAACTGTTAACACTGTAGAGAAGTATGCTAATCTGCCAGTGCATATTATGAAAACAACGTTATTGTTATCCACACCAACACCCACTCAACAGGATATTTCCAAGATGGTAGTGTAAAGGAACGTGTCGGCAAAATGGATGTTTCAATCTAGTTTGTCCTATTATCTTCCTTTAAAAACACAAACCAGTTTGAACTACACAATCTTTCATTGTACTGTAGCGTAGACTCCCTTCAGTAGCAGGAGCTGCTTCTATAGTTAGAAAAGTTATAGTTTTGTGTGCAAGCAGCAGTGCACTGAGGAACCTCAGAGCTGTTCAGGGTTGTGACCCAAAGCTTTCTGACAGTTGTTTCAGAAATAATAAAAGTAGAAGAGAAGGAAGGGCAAGTTTAAAGATGAAAAGACGAGGGAGGAGCTGTTTGCACTCACAGGGTTGGCAAGTCAAAACCCAATAGCCATCCCCGGCTCTAGGAGAGTGTCCTTTTCCCAAACCGAGTCCTAGCTGAGGTAACTGGCTACTGACCAAACGCTTTGTACTTGTTTCTGCAGAACTTGTAGAGCTTTGATTATTGCCGAGGAGCAAAATCCTCTGAATCTATTTTTTGACCAATATTACTATCCTAAAGCAGCTAAGTGCCACTGTCTTTTCATTTGTTAGAAGAAACTAAAATAGCCTTATCCCCATAATAAAATAACTGAAAAGTAAGGATTCTAGAAAATGTAAAGTCAGAACTAACAACTGGGACTCACTAAATGAGAATGACTAAATGATTTTTTTAAAAATAACATACACAGCACTAATTTAGCAATTTATTTAATAAACAGTCTACCTTCCAATATTAGTTTCTAATACTTGCATGGATTTGATCGAAAGCAAATTCATGACCTTGAGATAGTAGTGGGTCTCTAAGGGACATTCTGAGACTGGCCTGTAGATTCTCATGTCTTTACTATCATTGAGGAGGTGATGGGGCATAAGCATATACTCGGTTCCTACAACCTTCAAATTCTTTAATATTCAGCTTTACTAAACACGTTTTTTAAGCTAGTATGAGAAGAAGTCATCGCTGTGCCTTGTTCCGAATGGTATTTTCTGCTTCATTTTGATTTTCAACACCAATAGGATATGGTGCTCTTCCTAAAAGAAACTGTTCCCATTTGGGAATATATTCTTCCACTGATGCCCAGTAAAGAGTCTAGGAGAAAAAAACATGCAAAAGAAAAAAAAAAACATATCAAGCAATTGAACTTGGCTCTTCATAATAGTCTAAATGTTTATTCACTTAAATGTGTGTGTGCGTGTACACACATACATGTAGAATGCACTTCCTCTACAGAATATTTTATGTTAATTTTAGAAAAAAAATCTGGCTACTTACTAGTGTTAATTTTCAAATTTCTCAGTAAAACCAGAGCCTGGCAGAATTACAGATTTCAGAACTTTATTGTGATTTTGCACGCCCTCTTGTGGCCAACCTTGTGATTATTACCAGTATTATTTACGGCTACAGTTGTTAAATGTTGTTGTTTAATGTTACAAATCCCATACTAAGTGATTACCCACACTAAAATTATTACAATAAAATGATTAAATATGAATTGCTTTAAAATTAACATAAAAATATTTCATCTGGGATGAAGTCAGGAACTAAAATATAACTTGTATGTTACCATATAGGATTTGGGTGAATTGACCCCTTATTTGCATGGGGAAAACATTAAAAAAAATGCACTGTATCTTTGAACAAAGCACATGATATGACCGATTTTAATTTCTTTCTTTTTTTGTATAATAAAAAAAAGCAAGATTACCTAACAAGTTTTTAATTCAACTAACTTGGAAGTTGAGGTGCTGTATGATTGGCCTGCCTCTAGCAGTCTGCAAGTTCTGGAAGCTCCTGCAACATCACCATATTCTGTGTGAGAGCTTTAATGGTTTCTTGGCTGACTGTCCTAAGGAGGTCAAGAAAAGTAACTGCCCAAGCTCCTCGTCACGGGAGGGCATTTTGTATTAGGTCATCACTAGCAATGCCATTTTGGGAAGTTCAGCCAGTTGGACAGCATTAAGAACACATAATGATTCACTCTGAGCATGAGAAAGCTCCAGGGGTTCTGAGAGTTGAAATTGGCGAGAGATCTCCATAACCCTGCATGAGTGCATGTGGTTGGAGAAACAGCCTGACGACCTTAAATTAGAGGTCATCTTGCTGGGCGAGACCAGCTAAGAGAAATACCACGGAGGCCTGCGGTTGGGATCTTCTCCACCATTTGTGGCTAGATGAACCCCTATTGTGTGGGCCTGAGTGAGGAACTGGAGCCTTCAACAAAGAAAAAGACATGCCTAGGGCACATTCTGTACCAGAGTGTTTTCTCTCCTTGATCACTGGCTTTTCTCATTACTCTAGATCAGTGGTCGGCAAACTGCGGCTCGCGAGCCGCCGCGGTTTGCCGCTCTGTTGACTAATGAGTTTGCCAACCACTGCTCTAGATGAACACAGAACATTGAGGGGCAAATTCTCAGCCTTTAAATTTGAGTCCATTTCATCCCTGGTTAGGCAAGCAACATTATATTTGTAAAAGGTCATTAAAAATATCAAATCAAGCTATTCTATATGTGGTTAAATTCCCTTTCATCAAAAATACATTCATATGCCAAAGATGGTTTATTTTTGCCAACCATCTTCCCAATCTGTTCTTGAACTGAGCAAAATAAAACAGACAAAAGCCACACTATGCTGCATAAAATGCATTTAAATGGCATCGGTTGCATGTTTGGTGAAGGGCTGAACCGCTTGCGCCTTGTAACTTCAGCCAACAGGAAAAGCACTTTGGTTCGGCATGTTGTCACCTTAACCGTTAGTGCATATTGTCTGCCAGGGTTTAACAGGATAGTCGTTTCTAAGTGACTAGGTGAAAAGACACAGGACCTTTATAAAATTTTACCTTGTAAAAAAATTTTTTTAATTAAGATCTCATCAATTACCTACTATGTACAAAGTATGGCTCTGTGGACATATAATGATCAGTCATATGTTGTTTATTTTAACTGAATAAATACATCTTGGAAATACACACATATAACCACTAGTTAATTTACAATGATAAAGTCTCTACCTTTGTTTCTTAAGATTCTCACCTCAAGAGACACCACCTCAGGCGGTGGAAGTGGGTGACTCCGGGTCTGCAGAGACTTTTCTGCGGCTTCTATATCCTGTAACAGACATCAGCATTGAAAACATGCATTTACATAGCACGCACCTGCGGTAGCTACAGGGATGTCTCAAGCCTCTCACTTTGGCTCCCCTCGGATACGGTTCGAACTGATGGAGGCACTGAAGTAGGAGAGCTGCTCATTGCTTAATTGACCATTTCAGATACAAAATGCAGGGCTTTTTAAAAAATAAAAGGTGTGGGGTAGGGGGAACTTCTAAATTCTGCCTTATTTTAAATAGTGTCAGTAATTTTTGCAAAAAACAAACAAAACAAAAAAACACCCTCCTCTAATAAAACTGCTCAGAGCAACGACTTAGCTCTAAAATCATTAAAAACAGCCAGATGGATAAAATAGTCAAATATTCAGATACAAAAAGTCAGTTACCCAGCCCCACACTGTGCTAACCTTGAAAGTAAAGAGATCGATTCTGTCTGGATCATGTAAATGATATATTAATGACACATTTCATTTGTTCAGTATTCCACTCTTGTAAAATTTTATACATATGCAAATACTCCTCATATTTAAAAGAAGGTCAGTAAGGTACCTTTGCAACAAGAACCTGTTCACTTTATCTAGATTTTTAGAACTAGATTTCTAAGGTAACCTCGATGGCAGGTTTTACTGCTTGGCAGTGTATCATTCAGCCGACGGCATTCAAGCTCTGCTTTAATTTGGAGCTTAACTTGTAGATGTGTGTATTTTCTCTTATGATTGTAGCAACACCAGGGTAATTAAACTTAATCCATACCCTGGGAAAGACTTTACCTTGATGCATGTATGAATTTCATGCCCAGAAACATAGCACCTCCAAGTTGTTCCTGAAACATGTGAGTTCTGTTTAAATGAATGCTCCCATCAGCACCTGTGTGTCTGGTGCTTGCTTATGTTTGTCAGGTTCACAGAGGCCTTGGCTGAAGGCCATGTAAATTCTGTCTCTCCTTTGAGCTTAGAAAAAAAGGAAAGTTCCCTGATCCTGGTACAAGCATTGGAGCAATCTAAGTACAGGGCTGTTGGACAGACGGAGGGAGATGGAGAAGGGCGTGGGCGTGGGTGTGAAGAAGCCAGTGCTGAACAGGAGAAAAGAGATAGCAGATGGCAGCGGCGGGGAGCACGGGATGGGTGTGAAATGTAAAAGGGAAAAACAGGAAATTCCCTAAAGGGACTCCCCAAAGTTGCACAGCCATTGATGCACCTGCTGTCTAGAGGAAGGTGATTTGAAGGGGAAAAACATCAATTTAGGGATAAAAAGCCCATCTATTAGCATGGTGATCCCGTCCCAGAAGTTTACAGTTAAGACACATGCTGAGGAGATTTGATGCCAATGCTACAGCAGATAGAGAACACTAACTCTTCTGTGATTACATTGAGATTTTACGGGGTCCTGGGAAAATAATGTTTTACTTTTATAAGACAAATAGAATAAAATCACAACCCTAATTATGCCATTATTCTAAGAACAGTTATAAAGTTGTAATTTTTTGTTAATCCTCACCCGAGGATATTTTTTCCTTTTTTTTTTTAGGGAGAGTGGAAGTGGGGAGAGGGAGAAAAACATCTATGTGAGAGACACACATAGCTTGATTGCCTCCTGCACACACCCCAACCTGGACTGGGGATTGAACCTGCAACCCTGCAGTGTCCAACCACTGAGCAACACTGACCAGGGCATAGTTATTGTTAATGGTAGATCTAGGTGTCACGGATACCTGTAGACAGGATTATAAACACTTTTCTTAAAGATCAGAAAGTAAGGACACTGACTCTCTCACAGAAGAGCAGATCTGTACGGGGAAGCGTGGCCTGGAAGGCAGGCCGGGGCTAGGGGCTGGACGGTCACCTCTGCAGCACGTCCACAGGAGGTCATCACCTCCAGAGGGCTTCTTCCTGAAGGGAGGCTCACTTTGTGGATGTCCTGCTTACCTCTCTGACTCCTTGTCTTCTTAGCTGGCTCCTTTCTCTTTTATCCCAAGTGTGGGCTTTCTTAAGATTTGTGACATCTGTTGTCTTCTTTTTACTTTTTCGCCCTCCAAAATGGTCTCTTCTCTTCTGCTTCAACCATTCATGTACAAGGATGGATGATTTTTCTTCCTAGCCCTTACTTCTCAGTCTTATAAACCAAACTCATCTTCTTGCTACTGAAGTTACTGAATGTATAATAGTGGAAATTCTGTTCACCCAGCTGCCCTTTATCTTCAACTCTTTCACTCTCTGCCATTGAAAGTTCAGCGCTTCAGGATGTCTCTCTGCCTTTCCGCATCATTCCCAATGAGATGGTCTTATTACACTTACCATTCAACAGATCCTTACTGAATGCGTTCTTGGACTATGCCTAGACTACATCCCAGTTGCTTCAGTCCATACTGAAATGGATTAATTTTGCTAAAAGACTTTAAATATGTCCTTACCTAGATTAAAAGAGTAACTGATACCCACTACCCAGAGAATGAAGTATGAATTTCTTAGCCTGACTGGAAAATGTCTGACTACACGCTGCCAGAAGGAAAGGATCAGCAATTACACTTGAAATGATGCTTTATGTATGATGGAATTAATTTCAGTAGCATTTTACTTAATATATTTCATGTCATTTTATTGGAAGTGTTTACCAGAAAATCTAAAATTACATATGTGGCTCTCATTCTGCTGCATAGCACAACTTAGGTGTATCAGTTCCTAGGAATTCTGGGAGTCAAAGGGATACCCAGTGATACCTCAGCAATGTAGTTGGCAATACCTGGGCTCTGGAAACCTCTGTGGGACAAATGACCCGATTCCTTCAACAAAGAAATTAAAAGGGCAGGGAGGAGATTCAGGACTGCAATCAATCAATTAATAACTGGATTTTATTTGTGTTTTTAAAGGATTATACTTTTTTTAACTTAATTTTTCCCCTATACTCTCTTCCATTCACCCCTTCCCTCCCCCACAATTACCTCACTGTTGTGTTAATGGTGGGTTTTATTTGGATCCTGATTCAAACTAATGTAAAAATGTGTTTATAAGCAAATCAGGGAAATCTGAATCCTCACTGGATATTTAAGGAATTACTGTAAATTTCTTAGATTGATAATGATATTGTGACTTTGCTTAAAATAGTCCTTCTCTTTTACTGATTAACACTGAAATAATACAGAGGTAATAAATTGAGCAGATGAAACAATGTGTTGCTGACGATTAGCTTCAAAATAATTTGAGGGGCTGGGATTGGAGGTGAGGGGCATGGATGAAACATGATTGGCTGTGTTGGATAATTATTGAATCTGGTGACATGCACATGGAAGTACATTCTTCTCATGACAATTAAAACACAAGCTTCCAATGTGCATGACGGTGTGTTACACGGGGGCAGCCAGTAGAGATGAGCTGACATGATCTGGAAAGGTAAAACTCGAACACAGAAGCTCATGGACTGACATCTTCCCCTCCTCACAGACGCTCCTCCCTCCAACCCAGCAACAGACATCTCCCTACAAATGTATAGTGAACCCAGCTGGGGCTGGGCTGGGTTTAATCTTTTAAGCTGCTGGAGGTGCAATTTCTGGGATAGGAAAAATAAGACAATAAAGCAGGAGATACAGGGTGATTGTTATAAGGAATACTTAAGTATTCACTTATTCTTCATTGAATTGGAGAAAATGAGAAATGTCAGGAGGAAAGCGGACCAACGTGGACCTGTAAGCCACTGGCCATCCTGGGTGACAAGCAGTTTGTGCAAGGCTCTGTCAGCTGGCTAATTTATTTTTGCAAATGCATTTAGAGAAATTTCATTGAGTTTCATATTCATTTTGCTGAAATTTTATTACATTTAAAAATAGCCCTAGCTGGTTTGGCTCAGTGGAAAGAGCGGTGGCCTGTGGACTGAAAGGTCCTGGGTTTGATTCCAGTCAAGGGCATATGCCGGATTTGTGGGCCTGATCCCCAGTGTGGGGCATGCAAGGAGGCAGCCAAGCAGTGATTCTCTCTCATCATTGATGTTTCTATCTCTCCCTCTCACTTCCTCTCTTAAGTCAATAAAAATATATTTTAAAAAAATTTAAAAATAACTTTGTGACAACTGACCTTAGAAAAATAATACTGCCCAGTCAGGATTAAGGTAGGTATCCCCACTTAAGTTTTCTCTTTACTATCCCACTAAAACGTAATTGTTTTTATACAAATCATGCCCTTTGTTAAGAGCATTCCCAAGTATTTTATAGTTTTACTGCTAATGTGAAAGTTATCTCTTATATTTTCCAACTGATTTTATATGTTTATCTTTTATTTATTAATTTTGCTCAACTCATAATAGTTTAAAAACAATTTTGGCTTTTCTTAGTATATAACTATGCCATTTTAGAATGCTAGTGTTGTACCTTCCTTTCTAAAAGTTAAAGCTCATTCCCTTTTAGTATTTATTATATTGGCCAGAACATCTAAATAAGATCAAGTAACAGATGGTGAGCTAGGTCATCCTTATTTTGTTACTACTGTATTTATAGGAATGCTCCCAAGTTTTAATGGAACCACTTTTGAAGCACATTGCACTAAGTACATATCCTGATGTAACTCAACCTGTTCTTGACAAGAGGTATTAGGAGTAGTTATTATGGTTTTCTCATCTCTACATAAAGGAATTAGAGCAGATTAGTGGTTTTCAGAGTTCCTTAAAGCCACAGCAGGGCAGGCAAAAAAGGGCTAAGTGGGTGGGGCTTTGGACCAAAGCTGTCCATTTTTATCTATTTTACATCTTTGGAAAAGGTATATGGTGAAAAAATATTAAAAACCTTTAGATGACAATCTAATCTAATCTATATGCTGTTTAAAGCCTCTTCCAACTCAAAATTCTATATTCAAATCCTATTTTACTTTCACAATAATTTTTATAAGAGTCATTAAAATTATTTCCAAAGTTAAGAAAATATGAGAGACATATAAGCATAACCAATGGATACAGACACTGGGGGGTGAGGGCATGAGTGGGGGGATGGGGGGGACAAAGGGAGGATAAGGACACATTTGTAATACCTTAATAAAGGAAAAAAAATAAAAATCCAGAAAAAAAAGAAAATATGAGAGAAAGCAGAATAAAAAACTGCGTACACAGTTATTCAAAATATGTCAAACAAATACAGGGAAGAGACTATATCTGGGATATAATAGGTGCTCAATAAATGTTTATTAAAAGACTGTAAGGAAATGTACAAAAATAATTCCTAGATGGGCAGGATAAGGAAGTTATTTCATCATCTTTGCTCTTTCAAGATTTTTGCGTGAGAATATATTACTTTGATAATCAGGGGGTAAATACCATATCACACTGGTTTCTGATGGCTATAAAACAGTTCATTATTTTCCTTCTAGATATGACAGTTAATTTCATACCTATTAGATCCAATCTCTCCATTCTCGAAATCACGTTACATCTAAATAGCAAATGAATCCTCCTCAAAAACTCACTCGTACGTTTCTTACATAAGTCTCTATTTTTCTTTTACTCACACACTTTCACTATATTATCTGTACATATTAAGTCTCAATTTACTCATTTGGACTCACAGTACATATCCAACCTTTTCCTGTGACTTGCCAAGCTAGTTAGCTCATGGCCCCAAAACACTATTAGGGCCACTCATTCTTCTGCTGTTGGCTCTCCTGCAACCATCCAGTGGGATGCATCGCCGTCTGCCTGTTTACACACAGCTCCAGCAGAGCCTCCTCTGAGACCCTTAAAAGATTCAAGCTCTCCAAGATTTTTTACACTTACTCCTAGAATATGAGTGCTGAGTAGTCCACATAACTTACTGTTTGATCATACAAAGTCTCATATTTTATGTGTGACAACTTTACCTCATCAACTAAGCCTGTTAGCTTCTTGAGGTGAAGAACTCTGATTTATATTTATTTTGTTGTCCCCACTTCCTAACTAGAACTAGCTCAATTGTAAGGACCCTCTGGGTATTCATCAAATACTTGCTCATTAAAAGATGCTTGAAAACCAAATATTACTTGCACTTGCAGGAAGTACCAGGAAGTGGCAACCAAGCCTTCAAGCCTTCTAATTAGTTTTTCTGACTTTTCACAGCAAATTCCAGATTATCCTATATTTTTCCATTTAAAAATAAATATTGCAAAAACCATTGGGCAAGTAAGACATATGGCAATATAGAATGCTTTGGTAGCACTATGGCTGTGACTTAAATTACTGTGGCTCAAACTGCCAGAAGCTGAGAAGATAACTGAATTTTCCTCTTCCTTTATCCTCTAGTGAGGACAGAAGATAGCTAAATCATGCCTATCGATGAAAATATTTAACAATAAAAACTGAAAACACTGCTTTATAACTTAAATAATATAGCCTTACCACCAAATGTTTTAGTCATAGGATCTCTTGGAAGCTTGACTGGAAGCAAACTTTTAGGGTTTTAATTATGGATGAAGCCATACAATTCTGGAAGCAAAGTATAGCAAGCAGCCAAAAATGTTACACATATGATTTTACTCCAAGTGGGCACATTGGCCAAATGGTGAGGCCCTGCGCAATTACACACTTTGACCACCCCCTCCATCAACATCAAAAGGGATCTTGAAAATCTGTTATCTGAGATATGAATCTGTGTGTTGACTGTGGCCCCAGTAAGGCAAAATCAAATCGTTCTTGTTTTTATGATGTTAAAATAGTTTTGAGTTGGATCTAAATACATTATAGGTACTTTATGGTATTTCAAGATCTCCCTACAAAGAAAAGATGGAAAGCTTCATCTTGTATTTATTACTTATTGCACAAAAAACGACCGTAAAATTCCTTCTGTAGTCATTTATTTTCTGGTTGATTGAGAACATTTAGCTTAAGCAAACTTCACTTTTTTTCATTTAAAAAATAAGACTCCATATGTTATTTATCTAACTAACATGGGTCTAAAAAGTAGATGATGCTTCATTAATTCTATTTTTTACTCACAACAAAGACATTATATAAATCAAAATTATGAACTTCACTTGAAACATTTTTGCAAAGGTGGGCAAAATCACTATACTCAAGTCATGGAAACTTACCTTTAAAAGGCTAAGGTTCCTTTTAAAAGCAGCCTCAGCTGCTTGAATCTGAGATGCCTTTTCCTTGTTTTGATCTCCAAATTTACTCTTCATTTGTTGAAGTAACTTTAATCTTTGTGATACTCTAGAAAAAATGGAGATTATATAAAGTTCTTTTAGAAGGAGACATTTTATTGCTTGACCAATATAAAACATTCATTTCTTAATTGTACTTCACTTCGAATTCAACCTATTTTGAAAGCCCATTACTATGTAAATTAATAAGATAGTGAAAAACTTAGGTAGTTCATTAAGTCTTAAATCTGGATAAAATTATTTTTATTTTTATTAACATATACTGGTATACCATAAGTACATGCTTCTGTTTCTTTAGCCTCTCTGATCTTCTGAAATTATATTAAGATGTGAAAATATGTTTTCATTTTTGGTGAAAATGCAAACTGTAATACACATCCCTTTATATATACTTTGTATATGCTTATGTATACACCTCCACACACACATACATTGATATAACTTGCTATACAAAACCTTCTGCTTAACACTTCAATACCCCTGAAGCTCATGTTACACATTTAGAATTGTGCTAAACTTCCATATGTTTGAAGAAGCAATAAAAATATTTTTTTCCTCTTTTGCCAAGAGAAAGATGAGTGAGAGGCTGTACGTATGCATACCCACAAGGTAAATCAGCAATTGAAGAAAGATGTAAAAAGTTGTAAGTGAATTATCAAACTACTTTGTTATACATAATATACTTTAAAAGTTTCTCACTGGTCCGATGCTCAGTTGACACGTTTTTGGTCCTCTTAAATGATTCATAAATAAAGATGTCACATGATAAAAAATAAGTAAGTGGTATATATAATAGTTTAACTGTTTCCCAGATAAATGTGGTGATTGTCAAGAAACACTGCTTCATATGGCTGTCACTGAGGGTAGAGCTAGAATTTGGTATTTGAACAGTTACTTTCATAAATAACATTTCTTAACACATTGCGGACAGATCACGAGAATTCTCGCTTCATATTACACAGTGTTTTACAAAATATCATACTTTAAAAAGATATTAGCTTGTAAGAACATGTAATAACTTCAAAATGCAATGGGTATTTAATTTTAAAGCATGCCTTTAATATTTATGTAAAACGTTTTTTGTACTCGTTCAATAGAAACTTATCTGGCCCCTGGGTAAAACTAGCAATAAAACTACTGGTCCACAATGTGTTAAAAGGCCAAGGACGAGGGCCTGGTAATTAATTAGAGGGAAGGAAAACATGAGAACCTGCAGTCAGAGGGAGAGAAGGGTTAATACCAAATGTAAGTGCAAGATTGACTATATCATTGCAGGGCCCAGTGCAGAATTTAAACTTGTTAAAAAGTACTAGGAATTTCAGGAGTGCAACATTAGGGAATTAAACCAAGTGTGGGGGCTGTGGCTACACAGGGCACATACCCCAGGAAGCTGGCCCAGGGTAAGAGGCCTAGAGAAGTCCATTAATTATCGATGTGTAGCCCAGAAAGGGTGAGGGGGGGGGGGTGAAATGATCTAACTATTAGTAACAAAAATAAAAACATATAGAATATAATTATACCTTTTAATTTTTGTTATTCTTGAGACAATGACATTCCGTAAGACCAAAATCTCTCAAGTGTCTGAAAATTGAAATGACACACTTTCAGATCTTTAAGTCTTCCTGTGTACACAATGTTTCACTAGTCAGTGTAATTTATACATTTAGATTAATTAGCCTTTAAAAAAACTTACATTTCTTCATGTCTTTTAGAAAGGCGAAGTTCTTGAGCGAACAAGGAATTCATCTTTAGTTAAAGCTGCCTTATGAGCTTTCTGATAAATAATAAAAACATTTAGAGTTACTTCCACCACATGTCCTCAGCTTTGCAACATTTGATCATTTTAGTACCTCAACCCATTAGTCCTCTCAAAAGAAAAAAATTAAACTTGAGATGTAATAATGTATAAAATGAAAGTTTGGATCTAAAAACATTTTTACTTACAATGCATAGTTTTTCTTAACCAGATGCATCTAAAAATGCTGTGAATCAGGTAAATTCAACACATTTCACATTTTCCCTTCTCCCTCCCCCCCCAACACATTTTAACCTTAAATAGAATTCAAAACAAACAGGCAGCTGGTACTAAGACTAGTAAACATTTTATTGAATCAACAGAAAGAAAAATATCTACTCTGTAAAATTCATCACAGGAACACCATCCCTCATGCACGTGCGCGCGCACACACACACACACACACACACACACACACACACACAAACACAAAGAGAGAGAAAAAGGCAAACAAGTATTAGAACCACTGAAAACTCCCTTTATTGGAAGACTGCCCTGTCCCACCACTTCTTTTCCAAATAGGAAAGTGTTTATGTGTAACTGTGGGAAAAGCACCATTGGCCCCTCGACTTCACCCTGGCTGCTCA
This sequence comes from Plecotus auritus, assembly GCF_963455305.1. Taxonomy (NCBI): domain Eukaryota; kingdom Metazoa; phylum Chordata; class Mammalia; order Chiroptera; family Vespertilionidae; genus Plecotus; species Plecotus auritus. The sequence continues at coordinate 127,619,531 of NC_137773.1, forward strand.
GGACTCACACTTGAGAAGTCTGGGAAGGCCATTTTCATGGCACATGAGCAAGCTCACCTTGGCTGAAGAACCCAGGCCAGAACCGGTGGAGGTCCAGCTAAGTGCTCTGAAAGGCTTGGATCCTGAAGGCAAGTCATCTGATTGGGTGTAAAAGTTGAGGGGGCCAGCTCCTAAGGGAGAAAAGACAGGAATAAAATTCCTTCCTGCAATGAAGCATTGGCTCTCCTAAATTTTATGAAATGACACACTGATTGTTAATCGCCCAAGTGCCCCGTGCTATGGAAAGAGAGTGCAGGGCAGGGAGCCAGGCCACGGAATTGTAACACCGCCCTGCCTGCCCTGCCCTCAGCAGGTTTCCTCCTCCAGGGACCATTGCCTTGTCTTCAGCACCGAGGACAGCAATCGCCCCAGGATCCCCACCCCTACCCCCCAAGGATGGAGTTACAGATATTTCCCCCTAAAATCCCTGCAGCCCAGTCCTCGCTGCCTTCCAGTTTCCAGTGCCCTGTCAAGGAAACCCCGGAAAGTTGATCCAGGGTCACCTCTCTGTTACGCCTGCCATCAGCACTTCAAACCCCACACGAATTCGGCCTTTTGAACCGAAGACCCGCACGGTTTCACAGCCTCAGCCCTCCGACCACCCCACGTCCTGCCTACACACCCACAGGACTCGGGAACTTTCCTCAGCACCCAGCTCTTCCCCCTGAGAAACATGTCCTCTCCGGCCCTGCAGGCACTTGTGCCGCCTCGGGCCACTCGGGAAAGTCCAGCGACCCACCCGCTGTGATGCTGTGGGACTCCACGCCGACCTCTTCCGGAAAAGCACAGCGTCTGCGCAGAGGCCGGGTCTCAGGACGGGCCTGGGCGTGGCCACGCAGCCGTCTCCAAGTGACGTCATCACGGCGGTATAAATGGCGGCCTCTGAGCGCAAGGTCAGCGAGGTGGCGCTACTCTGAGGGGTGAGCTCTCAGAGCCGCTTGCTGAGAGTCCCGGGAAACTTTGGTGGTGGCTCAGTTTCAAGGTCGTTTAAAATGGGATCTGAATGTGTTCAACAGGCTCCAGAGAATGCAGCTGACCTTTTAGAAGCTCCAGTGTCACAATGGATGTGAGGACACAGTCCGAATAGTCCAGCACTTCCAATGGACTTGGCAGTCTCACCGTGGGTGTCCCATGCTGAGCAGCGGGCGGGGCGCAGCTCGCACACCCAGAGGGGCAGTGAGATGGCTTTTCACGTCTTGAGTTTGTGTGCCAGTCGCTGCATTTATGTGGATTATCCCATTCATCGAATCCCACTACAACGGATGAGATAGGTACCAGTATCCTCATTGGGCAGGAGAAGAAACAAGCTTGGTCGTTTATTTAGGTCATGGCTTGAAGCCAGCAGAGACTTTATTAAATTCCCCACTGCCCTCAGGACACACACCTGGGAATCGCACCCAAGTGCCATAACGAGCATTCTTAAACATCCCTTTCCCCTTGAAATCGCTTTGTGCGGTACATAATACTATCATCATCACAGAGGGAGAAACTGAGATTCAGGAGACATAAAGCAGGTTTCTCCTAAAGGTTTCTGAGTTGGTAAAAGGCAAAGAGCTAGGACTCCAACCCAGGGGTCTTTTGTTCTTCTTCCTAAATATTTACCTAACACTTAGCTCTCACTTGGGGACTATGGCACTTCCCAGGTTCCTCCTCTCTCAACGTTGTTTCCTTACAGAAGCACCCCCTGATGTAAGACTACAGCTCCACCTCTCTCTCTGTCCTCCTCCTCCTGCTTTGTTTTTCTCCACCACACAGCACCAGTCACATCTTTCTTTTCCTTTATTTTTATTGTTGACACTATTACAGATGTCTCCACTTCTCCCCCTTTGCTGGCCCCAACAAGCCCCTGCATATCTTATAGTCACTTGTTCATTCGTTTACCAATGTACCCCCTACTAGAATGTGAATGCCCTAAGAACAAATATTTTCTTAGGAGGAAATTTGGATCTTCATTTTCACTTCAGTTAAATCTAGTGGGGTGACATTGGTTAATATTATATAGGTTTCAAGTGTACAATTCTATGATGGGTCATCTATATATTAGATTATGAGCCCATCACCCTATATTTGACCCCCCTTTACCCTTCACTACTCTGAACTCCCTTCCTTCTGGTAACCACCAAACTATGGTCTGTGTCTTTGAGTCTTTAAAGAACAGGTATTTTTACCTTTTATTTGCTGTTCTGTTCTTAGCAACTAGAACTGCCTGACATGTAAGTGCTCAGTAAATATTTTTTGAATGAACAGATGAAATAATTCCCCAAATGAAATTCCATCATAAGGTCATAGTGGTCTGTCTTTAGGTAATAGAACCTTTGACTTAGCTCTTCCATAGTATTACTTAGTAAACATGAAAAATAGACCATTGATTGGCCCTGTGTTCTAAGACTGAAATAGAGGTTACAAGGCATTCTTGTTTATCTTTTACCTAATTTAAAGATTTTCCTTAAGTTGGTAATGGATTGCATGAAACAGAACTGAGAGTGTACGTTAAATATTTGTATGTTGCTTAAAACAAGCTTTGCTCACCTACCTGCCTTAGAAATTTTCATGCAGGTTTTAGGAGAATAGTAGGTGAAATATTCTTAGTGTCTCACATACCCTTAGAGGTTATCTACATAGGCAGGGATAATTTACTCTCTACTTAAAGGTCTGTGGTGATAGGAGGAAATTTGGATCGCTATCTTCACTTTATTTGTTTAAACCTATTGGGGTGACATTGGTTAATAATATTATATAGGTTGTCCCTCCTCAGGTCATAGGCCACAGCTAAGCCTTTCTGTGAGACACAGAGTTAAGGAAGACTCTGGCAATTGAAGGCTATCTATTACTGTACAGTTTCTGTATTTATTAGATAAATTTGGGTACTTCCTGGGTGAGATATTCATGGTCTATTCTGTGAATTATTGCAACCTCTGAGTAATACCCAGCCCATAATGGGGCATTCTGTAAATGTGTAGTATGGTTTATATTTCTACCCTTGGGCTAGTTCTGTTCATCAGCTTGATATCATTGTCCCCTTAGCCTCATTAGTGAGAAAGTACTGTCATCTTCTCTTCTATATATATAAAAGGCTAATATGCAAAGTGTCCCCTTAGGAGTTCAACCAGGAGACTGGGAGTTTGATCACTCGCTTGACGTGCACTGACCACCAGGGGGTGGCAGGAAACAAAGGGAGGCCCTGGGCAGCAGAAGGCCCTGATTGGCCCTGATTGCTTGCTAGGCCTAGGGACCCTACCCTTGCAAAAATTTCGTGCACTGGGCCTCTAATTTAGTCATAAATTCTATCCTATCTAATAAAAGGGTAATATGCAAATTGACCATCACTCCAACACACAAAGATGTCTGCCCCTATGTGGACACAAGATGGCTGCCACAAGATGGCCAGCAGGGGAGGGCAGTTGGGAGGGACCAGGCCTGCAAGGGAGGACAGTTGTGGGCAATCAGGCCAGCAGGGGAGGGCAGTTGGGAGAGACCAGGCCTGCAAGGGAGGGCAGTTGGGGGCGATCAAGCCTGCAGGGGAGGGCAGTTAGGGGTGACCAGGCCGGCAGAGGAGGGAAGTTGGGGGCAACTGGGTCTGCAGGGAAGGGCAGTTGGGGGGGACCCAGGCGTGCAGGGGAGGGCAGTTAGGGGTGACCAGGCCTGCAGGGGAGGGCAGTTAGGGGAAAACAGGCTAGCAGGGGAGCAGTTAGGCATCAATCAGGCTGGCAGGGGAGTGGTTAGGGGGTGATCAGGCTGGCAGGCAGAAGCGGGTAGGGGCAATCAGGAAGGCAGGCAGGCGAGCAGTTGGGAGCCAGCAGTCCTGGATTGTGAGAGGGATGTCCGACTGCCCATTTAGGCCCGATTCTATCGGGCAGTCGGACATCTCTCGAGGGTTCCCAGATTGGAGAGGGTGCAGGCTGGGCTGAGGGACACACATCCCCGTGCACGAATTTCGTGAACCGGGCCTCTATTAAGGATATATTTATTAAAAATCTGTAAGATGTAGTCTCTGCCCTCAAGAGCCTAGAACCTATCTAGGCTATTAAGGTATTAAAAAAAACAAAACCCTAGAGGGTGACTGCTGAAAACATAAAAATGACTAATATTTATTGCGTGTTCATTCTGTACTAGGCACTTTGCATGAACTACCTCACCTAATCCTCTAACAACCCTGTGAGCAAGGGTACTGAACTCTTACTATCTCTATTTTTATAACAGAACACTGAGACTTAGAGAAATGACTTAAGATCACACTGCTAGTAAATGAACCCCAGTTTGTCTGGTGTTAGTAGTCAAGTAATTATGTATGTTATATTGAGAAGGTGCAATTAAAAAGTATGCAGACAATAAGGATGCTAGAGAAGAAAGAGAGCACTATGAGTTGGAATTGTCTAGACAGCTTAAAAGACTGGAAGGTGGATTTTGAAAACTGGATGGACTTGGAGGTCTGGTTTTGTAATCCATTGTATCAGAGGGCAGGCGAAGGGAGGGTGAAGTCTTCTAAGTGAAGGAGGCAGTGTGTACAGAAGTGTGATGAGACCACATCTGGGGTGAGGGCCAGTGGAAAGGGAGCATTGAGAAGAATGTTTTCTCCTCATTTCCCTCAGTTTTGAAGATTTCATTTCTGGTGTCAGAGAACTTTAAAATAGAAGTTTGACAGTAATAAGGAGAAGGAGTTATTGGAGGTGAGACTGGTAAGTAGAGAATAGAATGAAGACAGAGAAAGAAGGCTTGAGGATGGAAAAGGAAAGACAAGTTTTATAGAGTAAGAGTAAGATATAAAAGAATTTCAGACTCTTTGACAATTTCAATGACTCCAAATTACTATCAGAAAACTCTGTTATAGTTTATAGTCTTTTTATACCTCCTTTGGGTTTACTCTGGACAGACAATTACTAAGAAAATAAAAAACTCATGCCTGAAATGGAGTTCGTTTATCTTCCTGTTGCAGGAAATCCCAGAAGAAATTTGGTAAAGTGGATCCAATTGCCTGCACTTCTGCTTTTCTTCACTTTGAAATAAAATCGTTAGAATTTTACCTTTTTCCATAATTGTAGACTGTCTATTTTGCTATGGAAAAATATTCTACACTGAAAATATATCTGAAATGCTTTAAATTGGCCCTTGATGGGTTTTGACCAGAGAGAATTTACAACCAGATGCCTCTTTAGGATCTTTTGTCAATGAATCAGCTATCAATCTAGGTCCAATCAGATAAAACTCTGCAATAGAGAAATCATTATAACAGCTGGTTCCTACATTGTAGATACTCTTGGGTGAGAGAACAAGGCCATACTGATAACCTGCCAATCTTAGACATTTCCAGTGAGAATTTGCATATGCCTTTCCTTCTTGAGAGAGCAACTTAAAAACCCCACTAGTTCTAAAAGTCATTGAGAGAACATTAGCATTTTAAAATTGAGATCACACATGATAATGCTTAGCAAATCATTTATATGTTGTATACACAGTAAATATGTATACTTTTTTACTTCCTAAATATCAGTAATTTAAAGCTCACAGATTCACAGATTCCCCCCCCCTTTTTTAACTGACATCCTTCTGTGTATCATTTATAAAGGCTTTTTTTTTTTTTTTTTTTTTTTTTTTGCAGCCCCATCTTCTCAATTTCTCAGCAGCTCTCATTACACTCATTGGTCTCTCTCTAACTCTTTAACTCAGGCTTTTCTTGAAGTAAGAATTTTCTCTTTCATAGCCTTCCTGCTGGTTCTTTATTTTCTTCATGATTTTTTCCCTTTTGCCCTTAGAGTCCTGTAATAACCTTATCCTTACTCTATTATTGAGTAAGCAATTAAAAACCTTAAATGCAGATAAATATCACATGATCTCACTCATTTGTGGAATATAATGAACAACATAAGCTGATGAACAAAAATAAATCCAGAGACACAGAAGCATTGAATAGACTGTCAAACCTCAGAGGGAAGACAGGGGATGGGGTGAGATCAACCAAAGGACTTGTATGCATGCATGTAAGCATAACCAATGGACACAGACAGTAGGGAGTGAGGGCATGTGCTAAGGGGTGGGAGTGACCGAGGAGAGGTCAATGGGGGAAAAAGGAGACATATGTAATACTTTAAACAATAAAGAATTTGAATTAAAATAAAAAATAAAGTAAAAACCTTAAATGCATACTTGACTACTGGTGAGCGTTGCATTCTGCTGTTCTCATCTCTTTGTAATGCTCTGCCACTGACTTTGCAGCAGCCATTTTTTATCATTATTGTTTGCTGTATCCATCCATTTGAAAACATATAATTTCCTTTGAAAGAACAAGAGTTGCAGTTTTACTGTATTGCAACTTCTTTGTTTCAGGATCTAATGATGTGTAAAATATTGTGTGATTTGATGCTTTTGGGACGGATAATTTTTAAAAAATCTATATCCTTCACTTACATGAGAATAGCATGAGAAAATGTTTTAACCTAACTTTCTTTTTAACATTTCATGTAAATACATTTCTTCTTTGGCTAGAGCAGTGGTCGGCAAACTCGTTAGTCAACAGAGCCAAATACCAACAGTACAACGACTGAAATTTCTTTTGAGAGCCGAAAACTGACTTCTGCGCCTGGGCCACGAAGTTTCAATCGCACTGTACGTGCGCGCCCACACGTGGTATTTTGTGGAAGAGCCACACTCAAGGGGCCAAAGAGCCGCATGTGGCTCGCGAGCTGCAGTTTGCCGACCACTGGGCTAGAGCATCAGGTCTTGTTTTCAAATCTGATTTTATTTTTCTCAAGCATCCCTTTGGTATTGCTTTTTAGTAATGACTTTCTTAAATCAAAATCTGAGCAATTGTACTGGTGGTTTATTTTTACAAGTCTCCTCTAATTTGGATAAAATGGCATTTTTAATGTAAGACTATTAAAACCTTTAGTTAAATATTTATTTGGGATTTGGCTAATTTCAATAATCATGTGTTGTAGAGGCAAAAAAAGAATTTTTTTAGTATCGTTATGTATGGGTCTGCTTTTCTTAAGCTATAAGAAAAATACAAATAGATGGCCATAGAAATAAATGGCAGATTAATTTTATTTAAACTTTAATGTATTTCCCCAAGTCCAAACGTGTATTGGTTTGTTCATTGGCTTGTTTATACATTCAAAAACAATGTTTTCATTAGATTAAATGTGAGCCTCATTTTTTAGTCAACTTTAAATGACCTCCAGCTGGTGGAAATGTTAATTGTACTTTGAAAAATTGGATAAATTATTCTTTTACAATTTCTTTGTCTGAAGAATATTTATTTGATATGAAATAGGAGTTAAACATGTTGGCTTATTTGTTTAAATTTTGAAGAAAGGTAGTGGAGGGGAAAAGAAATGGATTCATTTTAACTCTAGATGGCAGTTAAACACAGCTAACAAAGATCAACTTGTTTGAAATACAGAAACACAAAAATAGTAAAACACACACACACATTCTGTTCTACCATCCAGTTAATTATATTCTCAAAATGATGTCTTGGATTGATATTACTAAACAAACATATATAAAGTGTAATTACACACAAGTGGAATAAATAGTGTAGGCCTGTAATTGCAAGATTTTTTTCAGCTAGTAATATGGCATACACCTGTGCAATGGTTTATATTGCTCATATTTTATTTTGTCATTTTTACTAACATTTAATTCAGTATAGTTTCATTTTATGCACAATTATTTACCAATATCAATTCAAACCATATGCCATTGGGAAAACTATTACATGTTTAATGTCTTGAAAATTTTAAATACAAGCAAAGCCTATTACCGTGAAGAAATGTGTTCTATAAAAATCCACTCTGCCCAGCTGGCATGGGTCAGTAGTTGAGCATCGACCTATGAACCAGGAGGTCATGGTTCAATTCCTGATCAGGGCATATGCCTGGGTTGCAGGCTTGATTCCCAGTGTGGTGCATGCAGGAAGCAGCCAATCAATGATTCTCTTTCATCATTGATGTTTCTATTTCTCTTTCCCTAACGATACTAAAAAATTCTTTTTTTACCTCTACAACACATGATTATTGAAATTAGCCAAATCCCAAGTATATATTTAACTAAAGGTTTTAATAGCCTTACATTAAAAATGCCATTTTATCCAAATTTGAGGATATATATTTTAAATCCACTCCAAAGTCTGGGATAGATATTGATGCATGTACAGTTGAGATTGCTTTTATGTTAATTTGCTGTACATTAAAAAATATTTTTACATATAAGCATTTAATTCACAGTGTTAGCTTGTTGCTTTTTAGGGTACCAATTATATTTCTGATAATATTTACAAGGGAAAGGAAAAGCTTGTCAGATCGTACTGTGTTCTTATCTCATGGTCTCAGCTGCTTGAATAGTCTGTCTTTCTATAGACATGTAGAGGGCAACTCTCTCTGGTTTACAGTCTACATTGATATGATGTCTGGTAGGACAAGAAGAACTGAAACTATACCTAATTAGGCTCTTCTGATTTGTTAGGTGGCTTAGAAAAGGAAAGGATGCAATATTTTTAAATAATTGATTGCAGATTTTACATAAAATAAGGAAATCCTTTGGAGAGGACTTATTTGATAAACTTTTTTTTTTTTTAAATAAATCTTTATTCAGATTATTACAATTATTTCTCCTTTTTTACCCCATAGCTCCCCTCCACCCCTTTCCCACCCCACCTTCTGCCCTTACCTCCCCCCCACTGTCCTCATCCATAGGTGTATGATTTTTGTCCATTCTCTTCATGAACCCCCCATACCCCTTTCCCCCTGAGAATTATCAGCCCACTCCCTTTCTATGCCCCTGATTCTATTATATTCACCAGATTATTCCGCTCCTCAGGTTTTTAATTCACTTGATTTTTAGGTTGGCTTGTTGATAGATATGTATTTGTTGTTCATAATTTTTTCTCTTTACTTTTTTCTTCTTCCTCTTCTTTAAGAATACCTTTCAGCATTTCATATAGTACTGGTTTGGTGGTGATGAACTCCTTCAGCTTTTTCTTATCTGTGAAGCTCTTTATCTGCCCTTCAATTCTGAATGATAGCTTTGCTGGGTAGAGTAATCTTGGTTGTAGGTTCTTGCTATTCATCACATTGAAAATTTCTTGCCACTCCCTTCTGGCCTGCATAGTTTCTGTTGAGAAGTCAGCTGACAGTCGTATGGGTGCTCCCTTGTAGGTAATTAACTGTTTTTCTCTTGCTGCTTTTAATATTCTCTCTTTGTCTTTTGCTCTTGGCATTTTAATTATGATGTGTCTTGGTGTGGTCCTCTTTGGATTCCTTTTGTTTGGGGTTCTGTGGGCTTCCTGGACTTGTAAGTCTATTTCTTTCACCAGGTGGGGGAAGTTTTCGGTCATTATTTCTTCAAATAGGTTTTCAGTATCTTGCTCTCTCTCTTCTTCTGGCACCCCCATAATTCTGATGTTGGTACGCTTGAAGTTGTCCCAGAGTCTTCTTACATTATCTTCAACTTTTTGGATTTTTTTTTTTGCTTTTTGCTTTTTCGGTTGGGTGTTCTTTGCTTCTTTGTATTTCAATTCTTTGACTTGATTCTTGTGTTCCTCTATTCTGTTTCTGGGTCTCTGTATAATATTTTTTATTTCAGTCAGTGTATGTTTAATTTCTAGTTGGTCCTTTTTCATATCTTCGAGGGTCTCGTTATATTTATCGGCCTTTTCTAGGATATTCTTAAAAAGTCTTATAACGGTGGTTTTGAATTCTATATCCAGTCGTTTGTTTTCCTCCATTTCTTTCGTTTGTGATCTGATTCTTTGACCCCGCATTTTCACTGAATCCCTGAGTTGGTAAGGTAGATATTTGTGCTAGGTTTCCAATATGGCCCAGAGGGTCTGCTTCCCCAGTTAACCTGAGGTGGACACTCTTGGTGCACCCCTTTGTGGACTGTGTGTACAGCCTTGTTGTAATTAAGTCTTTATTGTTGTTGGTATCACTGGGAAGAATTGACCTCCGGGCCAGTTGGCTGTAAGGATCAGCTGTGTCTATGCTGGGAGAAGCCCGGTGCTGGAGACAGCCTTATAGGATTAGACTTGCCAAATTGCAATAGCCTCTGTGCTCAGCTTGGATGGGGTGGAGTCTCAGTCTTGGCTTCCTGTCAGCCCCGCCCCTGCGCGCATGTGCGCTTTCAGTCCTCCGCCTTCCCCAGCTCGAGTCTCCGCCTGAGAGTCCAGACTCCCCCCACAAGAGCGTGGGTCCCCAGGGGCTCGCCTGGAACTGGGGTTCACTGCAGTCAGAACTGGGGCTCGGTGCAGTCAGAATCCTCTGACTCCCCTCCACTAGGGAAAGCCTGTGGCAACCCCCGCAGCCTTTGTGCGCACCGGCGCGGCGCGTGTGCGCACTTTCAGTCCTCCGCCTTCCCCGGCTCCCGAGTCTCCGCCCGAGAGTCCAGACTCCCCCTACAAGAGCGTGGGTCCCGAGGGGCTCGCCTGGAACCGGGGTTCACTGCAGTCAGAACTGGGGCTCAGTCAGGATCCTCTGACTCCCTTTCACTAGGGAAAGCCTATGGCTACCTCCGCAGCCTTTGTGCGCACTGGCCCGTGTGCGCCTTCAGACTTCTGCCTTTCCCAGCTCGCGGTCCGAGGCTTCCTTCCCCCTTCCGCCAGAGGAAGTCAGCCAAGCTCTCAGCCGCCCTTCCTCTCTGCGCGCACAAAGCCCCTTTGCCGTACCTCCAATTCTCTGTGAGCTTTTCTCCTTCCTTCTAGTTGTAGAATTTTCACTCAGCCTGCTTTCCTGTGGTTCTGGATGGTGTCCGTTCTGTCTTTTAGTTGTAGTTTTGAAATTGTTGTGCGAGGCAGCAGTTTAGGTGTTTACCTATGCCGCCATCTTGGTTTCTCCTGATAAACTTTTTTTTCTTGTATTTAGCCATTTATGCACTGAGTCCATTTCCAAACAATGGATTTTTGCGTAGGCAGGCAGCTAATGCCCCGGGGAAAAGGCCCTGCACAGGAGCCCCCCCACGGTTTATAGGTTTATCTTGGTTCCTCAGTATCTGCAGGGAATTGGTTCCAGGACCCCCGCGGATACCGAAATCTGCGGGTGCTCAAGTTCCTCTATAAAATGGTGTAAAACAGTGCTTGGAGTTGGCCCTCTGCAACCTTGGATTCCTAAATGTGGATTGAAAATAATGTTTTGTATCTGGGGTTGGCTGAATACCAGGATGAGAAATCCATGGATACAGAGAGCTGCCTGTTGTTCCAAAACCTTGTAGGCCTTGCACGTGATGTTGTGCCTCTCAGCCACAGAGGTGGAGAGTCAGGGCAGCCTACAGAAAGGTGAACTTCGAACACTGCAGATCCTGGAAGAAGCATTTACCTTTGAGTTGGTGGAATAAATGTTCCAAGAGATGGAATCATGCTATGGAGTTACTGTGTCTTTGGAGTAATTCCCTAGACTTCAAACTCCTAATAGCAGGTGTTGGTTTATGATAGGTTCTTGATAAATGCTCATTGAATATAAGTTGGCAACAGGATAAATGCTTTGTTTTTTAAGCAACATAAAAGAAGTCTCATGTTACTAAAAAAAAAAAAAACTGAACTAAAAGAATTTATCCATTTATTTCAGAGAAGTTTCTGCTAGAATTTTATAATGATTAATGTACTTGCCACTCATCTCTAACAGATTGTTGCCTTGCATGAATACAAAGTTGCCAGAGCTTCTGATTTTTCAAGTGAAGACAGAAATTTGGATTTTCACATGAAATCTTCTGATTTTTCAGTGCTAGCAACTAATTCAAATAAAAAACAACAAAGCAAAATATATACATACTAGGGGCCCAGTGCACGAATTCATGCACGTTGAAAGGAACTGTGGGCCACGAAGCTGCTGTGGGCACAGGGGTGGGTCTCGGGCCATACTCTGCACCCCTGCCTGGCCCCTCCCGCCGTGGCCCCCGGTCCCCTGTCTGCCGGCAGCCCCTGCTCTTGCTGCTACCACTCCCTGCTTGCACCAGCTGACTGTGTGGAGCAATTGGGGCCGGCGCCAGCAGTGGGTGCTAGCGGTGGCTGCTGCCCCGATCGCCCCTCAGGAGCAGGGGGAGTTGGAAAGGCCCTCGGCCAATCGGGCCTGACAGCACCAAGCAATCGGGGGCGCCACCAGGTGCCAGCAGTGGGTGCGAGTGGGGCCGGTGCCAGCAGCAGGTGTGAGCGCCAGGCAGGACCACAGTGTGTGGGAACAAAGAATTTTCAGTAACCACCAGAGGCTCACCCCAAAGACAGCAACCGGTGCCCCACCTTGGTCTGGCGACCCCGCTCACCTGCTCCACCATCCCACTGTGGCCGACGCCTGCCATGTTCTGCATGCGCCCCCTGGTGGTCAGCACGTCATACCGACCGGTTCGGTCTATTTGCATATTAGGATTTTATATATATAGATACACCAGCAGATGAATGGCTTGCTGTCTTCAATTATACCACTCTCATTTTTAGCTCATTACATTTTACATGTTACAAATTTGATTAACATGTTAAGTGCCCAGTCAGTCACCGGTGACTGACACTATACTTTCTGTCCGGAAGACAAAACAGGCTGGGTGCTTAACATGTTACCTTGAATCTTTTATTTATGGTTGCAATTCAATCATACTTTTTTTGAGGTTATACTTTAGTTATCTTAAAATTAGATTTTGGGTTCTGTCTCAAAGTCTTTAATTTCATATGCATCATCAGTCTCTTGGGTGATATCTACAGATACCTGCTCCTATCTTTTGCATTTTGATCCTTCCTAATTTTATTCTTGAAGAATAACCTTAAATTTAGTTTTGGGAGTAAGTTGCTATAAGTACTTTGTGGCACTTACTTGAGGTCTAAAAATGCAAATAATAAAGAAATGTATGATAGCCTCTTCATTAATTTTTCTTCTGCTTTCTTCCTTTCTACAATCTTCTTTACAGTCAGAGCGATTTTTTTCAAAACATAAATCAGAACTTGTAACCCCCCCTCCTCAAACCCTGTGGTGGCTTCCCACTGCCATTAGAGCAGGATCCACACTCCTTCACATGGTCCTGCATGATCAGGCACTGCTTCCCTCTCCCATCTCATCCTTACCAGGTCCCCTCATCCAATCGGGTTTGCTCATGCACACCAAGCACAGTCCTGTCTCAGGAACTTTTGCGTTTGATGTTGCCCCTTCCTGAGCATCTTCCACAGAGCTTCACATATTCTTCACCTGTCATTCTCTGAGACAGTCCTTTCTTGCTCACCTTATCAAAAATAATCCCTTTCACCATCACTTTCTATTCTTTCACCTTATTTTTTTATAGTACTTACCTCTACCTAGTATATATTTGCATGTGTGTGTATATGCGTATATTCATATATGGTATATTTGCTTACTTGTTTATTATCTTTCTCTCCCACTAAAATATAAATTTCATGATGGCAGGAACCCTATCTATCTTGCTGATTGCTGTATCCTTAATAGCTAAAATAGCACCTAGCCCTATTCTGTATAACAGAACTGTAAAATAAATGAATAAATAAGACCTAGTAGCCACTGTGGTATTCAGTGGTAGAAGAGAGATCTCAAGTTTAGAAAGGGCAGCAGAGGCAAAGTAGGGAATTTATGTATCGGGTTCCTCAGTACTGTACATTTGATATATGTGCCCATCATTGTAGTCTATGACCCCAATCACTTTTTTTTTCAATTTTAGAAATTTGACTTTCTATATTGTATGGTAGAATTAAAAATGGTATGTTAAACATGTTTTGTAGAACTACATTCATATAAATGACTTACTAAACTCATGGTGTGATTTTTGCATATGGACTATCCTATATAATAAAAGGCTAATATGCAAATTGTGTCTATGGGCGGGAGTTTGACCAACGGGGAGTTAGACATGCGCTGACCACCAGGGGGTAGCATGGAACATGGCGGGTGTTGGCGATGTGGTGCTGGCAGTGGGCAGCAGTGGAGGCGCTGCCACCCTGATGGGCCCTGATGAGAGTGGGACTGTGGCAGGATGGTGGAGCAGGTGAGCGGGCAGTGCCAGGCCAAGGCAGGTGTGAAGGGAAGCCCCAGCCAGCAGCCGGGGGAAGGGAGGCCCCAACCGGCAGCCGGCAGCTGCTAGGGACCCTACCCATGCATGAATTTCGTGCCCTGGGCCTCTAATACTGTAATAATATAAAATCTATTAGAAAGTTGTTGTTTCTGAATCTACACTATAATGTTAAATCTGAAGTTTGCAAAATAATCCTGCAGATGTGCCTTATAATAATGCTTCAAATTGCTATCAAATGACTACAGATTCAAAGAAATAAAATTAAATAATGACTTATGTAGTATTTTCTTTGTTTTGTATATCCTTGGTGTATAGAAATTATTGGGAGAGAAGTAATTCACAGTAGAGACAACAGAAAATATGTTAACTTGTTAAAAGTATTCTAGCATTGTTGAGATCAAGGTTTTTTTGAGTAGTTTTTCTTAATTTTGTTTTGCATGTGAACTTTTTGTTTAATGTATTTTTATTGATTTCAGAGAAGAAAGGAGAGGGAGAGAAACATCAATGAAGAGAGAATCATTGATAGACTACCTCCTGCACGCCATCCACTGGGAATCGAGCCCGCAACCCAGGCATGTGCCCTTGACCGGAATCGAACCTGGGACCCTTCAGTCCGCAGGCCAACGCTCTATCCACTGAGCCACACCAGTCTGGGCTGCATGTGAACTTTTAATCTATTTGTGTAAGATAATTTTTCTAAATGACAATGAACATTATATTATTTCCCAAAGCTAGATGACTTTTTTGGTTCAAATGAATTATGGCTGTTGAATACTTTCAAATTCCCTTTAAGATCACTATTTTGTTTCCATTGATAGGGTAAATATAGTCTGTTGAGACTTAATGTGAGTTTATGGAAAGTTCTGTGAAAAAAAAGCACCTTATTTTATATGAATTCATTTCTCTGCCAATATATATATATATATATATATATATATATATATATATATATATATATCCATATAAAATGTCCACCTTGATTAAAAGTAGACCACTCTTAGCATACGTAGAAAAAGAAATACAGAGTAGTAAGTTCATCTTCCTATCCCAGACCTAATTAGATATTTTAACTCAGTTTATGCTGGGAATAATGGTAAGCCCTCTGACCTTTACAACTGAAGGCACTGGAGGCACTGGAGCTTGCGCTGATTGACTGGAGGGACAGTGTGGTGAAGTGGTGCTGTTGCCCTGATTGGCTGGAGGGGCAGTGTGGTGAAGTGGTGCTGTTGCCCTGATTGGCTGGAGGGGCAGTGTGGTGAAGTGGTGCTGTTGCCCCGATTGGCTGGAGGGGTAGTGTGGTGAAGTGGTGCTGTTGCACTGATTGGCTGGAGGGGTAGTGTGGTGAAGTAGTGCTATTGCCAAATTACATCGCATGGATTCTAGCTCCAAATTTCCTACCTGAGAATGCAGTTTCATATTGACAAGAAAGGGAAAATATTGCCTTCTTTATTTCACAGGATACTTGTGAGGGTCAAATAAAATAATGCATATGACGTGGTTTCAGAGTTGATATACACAATGAAAAGTATGATTTTCACTTCTGAGCAGCATTAATGATAAAGTAGACCTATTTTATTAGACTATATTACATAGTCTTAAGTGAGTTAATATCCTTATTATAAACTAGAGGCCCGGTGCATGGAAATTCATGCACTGGAGCAGGGGGTCCCTCAGCCCGGCCTGCCCCCTCTCACAGTCCGGGAGCCCTCACAGGTGGGAGGCGACCCGGCGATCAGGGGAAGGCGACGCCCCCATCACACCTCTGCTGCTGCCTCAGCCAGCCCTGGTTACCTGAGCCTCAGGCGGCCCAGCAGCTGCCATCAGAGGCTTGCCTGTGCCTCAGACTGATGCTGGGCAGCTAGGGAGCTGAGGGAACTGGGGGACTCTGGATGTAGGCGCACAGAGCAGCTGGACCTGCCTGAGGGCGGGCACGGCCGTGCCGCACACCTGCTGCCCCAGCGGGGCTGAGGGGACTAGGTGCCGCCATCTTGTGGCTGTGGGCACCGCCATCTTTGAGGGCATGGCAGTCAATTAGCTTATTCCCTCCTTATTGGCTGTGGGCACCGCCATCTGTGAGGGTGTGATGGTCAATTACAATATTCCCTCTTTATTAGATAGGCTTGTTTAACTTAGGACATGGTTCTATCTCGTGGACTCAGTTTCCTTGATAACACAGCTTTGGTGTACAGGCAGTCCTTGGGTTAGGTCGGACTCAATGTACGTCGTTTTGTGGTTACGTTGCTGTGGAAACCCCTTTCACGTCCCGCGTAATTCAAGGTTCCGATTCAGGGTTCGGGTTCTGGAGAAGGCCACACACAAATGAAAAAGAGACTAGAAAAGTATTAATTTGGGAAATGGGGGCCAGGCCAACTCTAGTGGGAGGACGACTACTCACTCTGGCTTTACCATCCCTTTTATTAAGATTAAAATTATAGAATACACCAATATCCCCTAGGCAGGAAACTCCCAATAAAAGCCAATCAGTGAATTTAGGACTAACAGGTGGGGGCTGCTTCAACTACCAATATCTAGTAATTAGTTTTGACCCTTTAGAGCAATTAAGGTTGACCAGCCCTCCGAATTCCCTGTCCACAGCTCTCTATTATTAAAACAATGATTGGCTTCTGGCACAATGCCATCTCCCATTTATTTATAACAAAAAAAGTTTTGTCATTTTGACATATGTACATATGTGCTTTATGTTTTTTATTATTTACTTACCACAAGTAAAGGTCAGGGATTATTATTTTTCTTTTTAATTTTTTTTTTTTACTGTTTCAATTCATTACTGCTGTGTATGTGCTCCACGTGAGTGACGTAGGTGCTTATGTAGGTGGGTTCCGACTTACGGCGAAAATCACGTTATGTGGCGCCGTAGGAATGGATCCCCGATGTAATCTGAGAACCTACTGTATTTTAGTTCTAGTTTATTCTATAAATTTCCAGTTCATATCTTTTTTTTTTTTTAATCCTCACCCGAGGCTATTTTTTCCCATTGATGCTCAGAGAGTAGAAGGGAGTGGAATAGAAGGGAGGGAGGGAAGGAGGGAGGAAAGGAGAGAGGGAGAGAGAGAGAGAGAGAGAGGAGAGAGAAAGAGGGAGGGAGAGGGAGGGAGAGGGAGGAGGGAAAGAGAAACTTCGATGTATTTCTCTCACATCAATTGGTTGCCTCCCGCATGAGCATTGACAGAGGCCAGGGATGAACCTGCAACCAAGGTACCTGCCCTTAACAGGGAATCGAACCCACAACCCATTCATTACGCAGGCCTATGCTGTACTACTAACACTGGCCAGGGCTCCAGTTCATATCTTTTCAAAGATAGTATTTTTTCTCATCTCTGAAATAACATGAGCTGAATAGACCGATAATTGCTAAATTTACTAGTATTTAGCATGTGAATAAAGGTATTTATGCATGTATTTAACATGAAAATAAAGGTTGATTTTTTTACAGTAAATCTTGCAAGCTTATCCTTAGTTCTACATTTTTTTTTTTAATTAGGCATTGTGAACTAATGTCCTCAGGCTTTTTAGACTCAAAAGAACTGAGTCTTTAATTTTCATTCTGAAACTTACAAAAATTAATTCTCAAAAGTCACTGATAAGTAAATAAAGTTAATTTAAAAATGTTTTTAAACCCACAGAGTAAAGGTTCTCAGGAAAGTAGAATTAACAAATCTACTGAAATTTGAAGTATTTCTTGGAAGCACAAAATTATAATCCTATTGAATCCCCAGATATGTGAAAAAGATTTGGTTATTTCTAAGTGATTATTTAAAAGAGAGTTGTAGGGAGAACCAAGATGGTGGCATAGGTAAAAACCTAAACTGCTGCCTCGCACAACAATTTCAAAACTACAACTAAAAGACAAAACGTCCATCACCCAGAACCACGGGAAAGCTGGCTGAGTGGAAGTTCTACAACTAGAAGGAAAGAGAAAAGAGCATTGAGACGTGCACAAGCGCTGAAAAGCTGAGGTACGCAGGCGCGCGGGCGACTGGGAGCACTGCTTTTTTCAACCCGAAGGGAGACAAGCTCACGATTACTCTGAACTCCAGTTTCTGGGGAGACGCTGGGGACCCAAACTCCTACGGGGAGAAGCTGGACTGTCTGCCATCAGGTCAGAAAGTGAGGGTGGCTTTCTTGCAGAGGTGCGCACAACAATCATTGTTTACTGCGCTGGGGTGCGGGACACGGGGACTTGGAAACGCGGAGACGCAGAGACGGCTGACTGGCAGCCATTGCTCTTTGACATGCCCTAGCCTAGTGACTCCCTGAGACCCTGCCCCGCACAATCTACAAACCCACCCAAGCTCCACGCAGCGGCTTTTGCATATAAATGGTCTGCCCTATCGCAGCTTAACCTAACAAATTGCAGCTCTGGTCAGATAGCTCCAAAACCTCCAAACCCCAAGCAAAGAGGAGAAAACTGTAGTTCTCGCTGTAGCTCTTGCTGGGTGGCCTCAGACAGTAGCTGACCTGCACCCCATTGGAGATCCAGAAGCTAGTGTATCTAGTGGTCAGTGTGAAATGACACCAGATTTCAACTCCTCACATCCAGAAGTGACACATTCAAGAGGCAGACTCAGTGAGCACCAAAGCCCCACTGAAGCAAGTCCTGCCCCATAAGCGTGTCTTCAGCACAGCAGTTCTTCCATTATAGACACAGCAGGTCCTCACAGCCAATTAGCCTGGAGGTCAATTCCTCCCAGTGTACCAACAGCAGTCAAGGCTTAACTACACCTAGACTTTGCACTCAGCCCACAAAGGGGTGCACCAAGAGTGTCCACCTTATGATAGGCTGAACCACTGGTCACCTACCACAGAAAACCACTCCATCAACACAGGGAAGCAGCAAAATGCGGAGACAAAGAAACATGTCACGAATGAAAAAAATGGAGGAAAGCAAACTACTGGACATAGAGTTCAAAACCACATTTATAAGGTTACTCAAGAATCTTCTAAAAACCACCGAGAAACTTGATGAGACCTCTGAGGAGCTTGGTGAGACCTTCAAGGACCTTAATGAGAATGCCAAAAAAATGGAAAAGGACCAGTCAGAAATTAAGCATACACTGTCTGAAATAAAGAATATACAGAAACTCAACTGTAGATCAACGTACCCCAAGAATCAAACCAAAGATCTGAAATATGAGGAAACAAAAAACACCCAACCTGAAAAACAAAAAGAAAAAAGAATCCAAAAATATGAAGATAGTGTAAGGAGCCTCTGGGACAACTTCAAGCGTACCAACATCCGAATTATTGGGGTGCCAGAAGAAGAGAGAGAGCAAAATATTGAAAACCTATTAGAAGAAATAATGACAGAAAACTTTCCCTACCTGGTGAAAGAAATAGACTTACAAGTCCAGGAAGCACAGAGAACCCCAAACAAGAGGAATCCAAAGAGGACCACACCAAGACACATCATAATTAAAATGCCAAGGGCAAAAGACAAAGAGAGAATCTTGAAAGCAGCAAGAGAAAAAGTTAGTTACCTACAAGGGAGTACCCATACGACTGTCAGCTGATTTCTCAACAGAAACTATGCAGGCCAGAAGGGAGTGGCAAGAAATATACAAAGTGATGAATAGCAAGAACCTACAACCAAGATTACTCTACCCAGCAAAGCTATCATTCAGAATTGAAGGTCAGATAAAGAGCTTCACAGACAAGAAAAAGGTAAGGAGTTCACCACCACCAAACCAGTATTATATGAAATGCTGAAAGGTATTCTTTAGGAAGAGGAGGAATAAGAAGAAAAAGGTAAAGATAAAAATTATGAACAACAAAATAACAACAAATACATACCTACCAACAAGTGAATCTAAAAATCAAGTGAATAAAAAATCTGATGAACAGAATGGACTGGTGAATATAATAGAATCAGGGACATAGAAAGGGAGTGGACTGACAATTCTCAGGGGGAAGGCGATGTGAGGGGTGTGGGAAGAGATTGGGCAAAAATCTTACACCTATGGATGAAGACAGTGGCGGGGGGTAAGGGCATGGGGTGGGGTGGGGAATCAGGTGGAGGGGAGCTATGGGGGGGAAAAAGAGGAACACCTGTAATAATCTGAACAATAAAGATTTATTTTTTTAAAAAAGAAAGAATTGTACTATTTGTATTTAAATTTTGTAATCATTCTTAGGGACACTTAAAGTAAGAGTGAGCCTTAGCTAAAGCTGTGCAAGAAGATCTTACCTGTCCTGGAGAAGAGATATATGTTTTCAGGAAAATTGAAAAAAAAAAAAAAAAACCTGGATTCAGATAAGTAGCCTGTTTTGTAATCTTTCTTTGGCAGTAACATTATTAATATAACTATACCTGCAGTGGCAAAGTAAAAACCAAACTCTTTAGCTTGATGTTTAAGGTATTCCATGTTATAGCTCTCATCTTTTCATCTAATTTTCTAAGATGAAAATTTTGTTTATGCAGGACTTTCTACAACATTGACATAAACAGCATTGCCTTTATTACCTACTTTGTCACTCGAAATCTATCCATCTCTCAAGGTTCAACTAAATTATCATTTCCTTCTTGAACTTCTGAACTCCTGTGGACTTATTTATGGTAATAATGCTAATCTTTGTGGGACCTAATGGTATACTGTCATGTATTGTTATATTTTTGGTACATTAGTATGTATGTGTATGTATATAGAGAGACTACATATATTTTACATTATTTCTTCTGTAGGGCTTAGAATACAGAGATAGTCATAGAAATATGTTCAGTAAATGCTAAAATGCTTATGCTGGTTGCTTTCCCTAGTATTATAGTTCTTGGTTTGAAGTCTGACTTAACACTTAAAGATGGACTGACCCCCTATCCACTCCTAGAAACTGGGGCATAGACTCTTGGAGTCTGAGTACTCTCTATGCAGAATAATACTCTCATTTTCAAAAAACTCTGACTAAAAAAATAAGTGTTTAACAGACTCTGTAGGAAACAATATTTAGTCATTATGTATTCTTCTTTTACAGCTCTCAGTTACTGAAAGCCCCCACCTCACAGAGTTAATTATGAGAGGTTATCTACCAGCCAACTTAATTATATTAAAGGAACACCACTGCATCTGAGGCTATTGGGGGGCGGGGGGAGTGTTGGCCATTTTCTCTTCTAGTGCTGGTTTCTCCTTACCGGGAACACGGATCTCATGTCTTCCATCAACTTTATCTTTATCCACTGCCTTTATTTTCTCAGGAAGAACTCCAGCTTAATCAGATAAAGAGCAGATTTTTGATAAGTTGTCATAACAAGAGTATAAAAACAAAGTGGTTCATTTTACTATTAAAAGTTATAGGTTAGCTAGCCAGAAACAGTTTCTAGGAGAAAGTCACCATCTGAGCTTTGCATAAAAGTAAAGGAGAGGGCATTCAGGTGAGGGGAGTGGCAGAGTCTAAGTGAGTGAATAGATTGGGTTGCCTGGAGCAAAGGTGTGAGTTGAAGAGAAGTATAAGGTTAGATAAATGGTAGTAGACAAGGGAGGGATGAAGATATCTTTCCAGGGGTCCTCAAACTTTTTAAACAGGGGACCAGTTCACTGTCCTTCAGACCGTTGGAGAGCCGGACTATAGTTTAAAAAAAAAACTATGAACAAATTCCTATGCGCACTGCGGGCCCGGGACGAGTCGGCTGCTAAGCAGGACAGGCCGCGGCACCTGGTGGGCCGGATAAATGTCCTCGGCGGGCTGCATGTGGCCTGCGGGCCGTAGTTTGAGGACCCCTGCGACATTTTGTGATTCAGAAAGAGAACCATTAAGTGTTCTAAGGAAGATTTGGTTGATTTTTAAGATAGCTTAATTAACAGAGCTTTGCACTTGCATTCTTTAAAAATGTTTTTGAATATAGTCGTTAAACATATTCTCTTTTACCCCTTTTGCTCCATATTGCATGTGGTTTGTACATAGTCTGCGTGATGCAAACTCAACAATGTACAGTAGTTTGATTTCTTTGGACACTCTAAAGTGAGTTTTTGTTGACACACTGGTTATTCTCCAGTAATAGATTTAATTTTTCCTTTTTGATTTCTGTTTCTGTTGTTGCCTAATGTAGATGTGAATCTGAATGTAGTGTTCTGTGGTTTATTGCAGTCTTTAACAAAGCAACATAATCTTATCTAAGAGATAAATATGATAATATAATTATCATACTTGATAATTTTAACTCAGTTTTTTTTTTTTTTTAAATCCTCACCAAAGACATGCTTAGAGAGAGGACAGGGCCAGAGGGGAGGTGGAGAAAGAGAAAGAGAGAGAGAGGGAGAGAGAGAGAAAAACATCAATGAGAAACATTGATTTGTTGCCTTCCGTACATGCCCCAACTGGGTTGACCAGGAATCGAACCAGCAACCTTTCTGGTGCATAAGATGACACTTAACCAACTGAGCCACTCTGGCTAGGCTGACTCAGTTTTTGTTCAGTAATTTTACATAGAGATTGTACTAATCTCCTAAGCTTTTCCCTAAACAAAATTCATTAACAACTCTTAACTAGGTTATCATTAACTCATATTTGTGGAATGTCACCAGGAAAACATACTTATATACAGCAAGTGTTGATTTTGAAAAATTTTGGAAAATAAAAAAATATGTGTAAGGGTATGATTCTAAATAGAAATGTATTCTACCCATTTACATAAATCATTTGGGAAGAATAACCTGTTTACTGGATATTGAATTCTAGGTTGACAGTTTTTTTTTCTTTCATCACATTATATATGTCACTCTATTACATGGTTTCTGACCAGAAGGTAGCTGTAATTCCTATCTCCCTCCCTCTTAGGTAATGTGTGTGTTGGGTTTCTTCTTTAACTTTGGTTTTCAGCACTTTGAATAGGATATGCCTGGGTGTGATTGGTTTGATTTTTTAAATTTTTTTTTAAATTCATCCTGCTTGGTGTTCTCTATGCCATTAGGATCTGTAGTTCAGTGTTACCAATATAGGAAAATCTTGGCATTTATTTCCTGAAATATTTTTTCAACTTCTTTTTTTCTTTCTTCTCCTTCTGTAATTCCAAGAATATACATGTTACAGTATTTGATATTGCCCACAGCACTTGGATTATTTTTGTAGCATTTTTGTTCATTCTTTTTCTCTGTTGTGGTCACATCTATTAACCTGTCTTCAAGTTCACTGATTCTAATAAGTATATTGCATTGTGGTTTTAGTTGCATATACTTGATGACTAATGATACCAAACATCTTTGATGAAGAACCTGTTCAGCATTTTACCTGTGTTTAAAGTTGGATTGTTCCTATTATTAAATTGCAGGAAATAAACAGAAATCAAGATATCTAGCTAGGTTTTTAGCTTGACTGACTGAGTAGATGCTATTGCTGTTTATTTATATCAGAGGTTGGGAATGTCTGGCCCGCAGAAATCATTTTGTCTGGCCCTGCCAAAGCACTAGAGGTGAGTTAATTAAATGTTTGACCAAACATAGCAGACTAATTTTTAAGTTGATAATTTTGTATGTCCTGCGAACGATGATATATCCAAATGGCCCTTGGTAGAAAAAAGGTTCCCCACCCCTGAGATGGCAGAAGACTGAGGAAGGAGTAGGTTGGGGGGAAAAAAATCAGAGTTGTGCTTTTTTCATGTTAAGTTTGGGATCCTTATTAGGCATACAAAGTGAGATGTTAAATATTCAATTGGGTATTAATATCTAGTTCAGTTATAGGTTGGGACTAGAGATATACAATGAGGAAGTAAATACAACAATGGAGGCTTGAGAAATAGAAGATGTTGAGGTAGGAGAAAAATCCTGCCTTCACACCCTGAGTAATTTTTACTTTCCAGAAGTACCTAAGGGGGCCACAGTTCCATGACCCCAAGTGGTTCTCAGAACCTTTTTACAAGTGAGGTAAGGGAAATATCACAAGAAAAATCACAGAAACGAAGAGATGTTTCAACTTCTAAATTTTGTGGTTTTTTTGCTCAGTAGTTAGGCCTGACCACTTTATCTGCCATACCCCATTACTCTCTGTCCCCCTCTCTGATTTTAGCTTTTCTTCTTTGCCTTTATACTTGACATTAGATTAAATATTATTTATCTATTCGTTGTCTATCAACTGTAAGTTTCATGAGGTCAAAGACTTTGTTTTGTGAACTACTTTATTTATCCCTAGCACCTAGAACTCCTTCTTGTACCTAGTGGTTGGTGTGTAAATACTTGTTTTGTGCTGAAAGGAGGAGGTGCTGGATAAGCCCTAGCTGGTTTGGCTCAGTGGATGGAGCGTTGGCCTTCGGACTGAAAGGTCCCGGGTTCGATTCTGGTCAGGGGCACATGCCTGGGTTGCGGGCTTAGTCCTCAGTGGGGGGTGTGCAGGAGGCAGCCGATTGATGGTTCTCTCTCATCATTGATGTTTCTAATTCTCCCTCTCCCTTTCTCTCTGAAATCAATAAAAACATATTTAAAAAAAAGAACTGTGGATAATGATGATGAAACCCCAATCTAAACAGATTGAGAGAATGGAAGAAAGGAATGTATCTTGTGATTATAGACTACTCTATCAAGAAGATTTATGGTCAGAGTGAAACGCCAAAATGAGATGGGAGTCAAAGGCGTCTTGGTATCGAGATTTTTCTAAGTTGGTGATAATAGAGCATATTTATATACCAAAATGAATGATTCAGTAGAGAAAGATAAGTTTTTCATTCAAGTGAAAGGAGGGCTAGTTACACAAATGAAGTTCTCAGGAGGACAAGAAGGCATGGGCCATCTATAAGTAATGGGAGATAGAATGGTTGGCCTTACATAGGAGCAAGGACACTTCTGCTGTAACAAGGGGGAGGTAAAGAGTGTGACTTTCAGATGTTAAAGATTATTGACTTTTTCCTGAATTATTAGAATAGGGCAACCCCAAATCCTTGAAGTTTTCTTATGTAATCACCTTACTCAGTTGTCAGAGAAGGTGTCATAGTAAATCATAAAGTTCTAGAGGCTATCTGTATTCCTATTTGGAATGTTTTACAATGTACAAAACCATGCCTTCCACTGGGGGTTATCTATAATAATAAAAGCATAATATGCTAATTAGACCAGACGACCTTCTGGATGCAGCCAGGGCTGCGAAGGAAGCCCGGGTCCTGGAAGCCAGAGGGAAGCCAGTGCCAGCAGCCTAGGGAAGGAAGGCCTGCCTACTCTTGCATGAATTTTGTGCATTGGACCTCTAGTGTTTAATAAATAGAAAATATGATAGGGATGCTAAAAGTAGACTACAGCCACTGCCAGCAGAGTAATCATAATCCACTTGTTTTGGTGCACACTCTTAAGACTTGGGTAACTTATGAATCTAACACAGAAAAATTTTATAACACTGAGCAAAAGGGGAGCTCTTGAGGGAGATGAGGGTGAGGTTAGCTACTACAGTGTTTTATGTTTTCCCCAGTGTTCAGAATTTTAATTTTATCATTTTTATTTTAGAGAGAGGGAGGGAGAGAGGGAGAGAGAGACAGACAGACAGACAGACAGACAGACATTGATTGGTTGCCTCCTCCTGCATGCACACCCCGACTGGGGATTGAACCTGCAACCTGGGTATGTGCCCTGACTGGGAACTGAACCCACCAACCTTTGGTGTAGGGGACGATGCTCCAGCCAACCGAGCCATACCAGCCAGGGTGTCAGTGTTCTGAATTTGAGGAGATATTTAGGCCTAAATCCTTTTCTTCTTCTGTTTTTTCAATCTTTATTGTTCAGATTATTACAGATGTTCCTCTTTTTCCCCCCATAGCTCCCCTACACCTGGTTTCCACCCCACTCTAGGCCTTCCCCCACCTCCCAACTGACCTCATCCATAGGTGTAAGCTCTTTGTCCAATCTCTTCCCGCACCCCCCACAATCCCTCCCCCCACCCTTGAATTGTCATTCTACTCCCTTTCCATGCCCCTGATTCTATTACATTCACCAGTCTGTTCTGTTCATCACGTTTTTTATTCATTTGATTTTTAGGTTCACTTGTTGATAGTTATGTATTTGTTGTCACTTTGTTGCTCAAAATTTTTTATCTTTACCTTTTTCTTCTTCTTCCTCTTCTTAGAGAATACCCTTCAGCATTTCATATAATACTGGTTTGGTGGTGATGAACTCCTTTAGCTTTTTCTTGTCTGTGAAGCTCTTTTTATCTGACCCTCAATTCTAAATGATAGCTTTGCTAGGTAGAGTAATCTTGGTTATAGGTTCTTGCTATTCATCACTTTGTATATTTCTTGCCACTCCCTTCTGGCCTGCATAGTTTCTGTTGAGAAATCAGCTGACAGTCGTATGGGTACTCCCTTGTAGGTAACTAACTGTTTTTCTCTTGCTGCTTTTAAGATTTTCTCTTTGTCTTTTGCTCTTGGCATTTTAATTATGATGTGTCTTGGTGTGGTCCTCTTTGGATTCCTCTTGTTTGGAGTTCTCTGTGCTTCCTGGACTTGTAAGTCTCTTTCTTTCACCAGGTAGAGGAAGTTTTCTGTCATTATTTCTTCAAATAGGTTTTCAATATCTTGCTCTCTCTCTTCTTCTGGCACCCCTATAATTTGGATTTTGGTACACTTGAAGTTGTCCCAGAGGCTCCTTACACTATCTTCATAGTTTTGGATTCTTTTTGCTTTTCCAGTTGGGTGTTTTTTGCTTCTTTGTATTTCAAATCTTTGACTTGATTCTTGGGATCCTCTAGTCTGCTGTTGAATCTTTGTATATTATTCTTTATTTCAGTTAGTGTATGCTCAATTTCTGATTGGTCCTTTTTCATATCCTTGAGGGTCTCACTAAATTTCTCGGAGGTTTCTAGAAGATTTTTGAGTAACCTTATAACCGTGGTTTTGAACTCTATATATCCAGTATTTTGCTTTCATCTATTTATTTCATTTGTGACTTGTTTCTTTGTTTCCACATTTTGGCTGCTTCCCTGTGTTTGTTTCTATGTACTGGGTAGATGCTAAGTCTCCTTGAGTTGATAGAGTGGCCTTGTGTGGTAGGTGTCCTATAGGGCCCAGTGGCTCAGCCTCCCCAGCACCCCTTTGTGGGCTGTTTGTACAGTCTTGTTGTAGTTAACCCTTGATTGCTGTTGGTATCACTGGGAGGAATTGACCTCCAGGCCAATTGGCTGTGATGACCAGCTGTGTCTACACTGGAAGATCTGTTGCACAGGAGACACCCTTATGGGGCAGGACTTGCTTCATTGGGGCTTTGGTGCTCACTGAGTCTGCCTCTTGAGTGTGTCTCTTATGGATATGAAGAGTTGTCATCCGGTATGTTCTCACTCTGACCACTGGGTACACTGGCTCTTGGATCTCCAAGGAGGTGCAAGGTCAGCCACTGTCTGGGGCCACCCAGCAGGAGCTACAGAGACATCTGCAGATTCCTCCTCTTTGTATGGGGTTTGGAAGTGCCCAGACGAGGCCCATCTGTGAAGCAACTGCTGCCACTAGGCCTTGGGCCTTTTTTTGGAAGCTCTGGGGCTCTCTGACCCAGCTGCAGTTTGACAGGTTTTAGGTGGAGAAAGGACAGGCCATTCATATGCAAAAGCCACTGTGCACAGCTTGGGTGGGGTTGTAAATTAGGTGGGGCAGGGTCTCTGGGAATCACCAGGGCAGAGCAAACAGCAATGGCTGCCAGTCAACCCTGCACTGGAGAGGTCCCTGGGTCTCCCTGTCTCGCACCTCCATGCAGGAACAATGATCACTGCGTGTACCTCTGAGAGAAAGCCGCCCTCGCATTCCTGTCCTGATGCCAGACAATCCAGTTTCTCCCCGTATGTGCCTAGGTCCCCCAGAGTCTTGCCTAGAACCGGAGTTCAGAGCAAGCGGGAGCTTGTATCTTCCTCCCGATTAAAAGAGCAGCACATCCAGATGCCAGCACTTTCTGCGCCTTCGCACCTCTTACCAGTCTCAATGCGCTTTCTTCACCTCTCTAGTTGTGGAACTTCCACTCAGCCAGCCTTCCCACAGTTCTGGGTGGTAGTTGTTCTGCCTTTTAGTTGTAATTTTGATGTGGTTGTGAGAGGCAGCGAGTATAGGTATTTACCTATGCCACCATCTTCAAATCCTCAGGCCTAAATCCTTTTAAGAATAGCAAGGACTCCTTATCACTTTTTTAAAGACTGGGAGAATTTTTAAAAGCCAAGGGATGATTTTGGAACTGTGTAATCTGGGTGCTCACATGCATGCATCCACATGAGGCATTTAAGAAGTGAAACGAAGGGAAGAAACAGGAAATGCTTTCTCTATCTAATGGAAGACATCTGATTATTAGTATGGTGAAAGTTTAAAAGTAAAGAATATTATGCCACCTGCTGGGATGTTCTGACACAGAATCCAGTTTACATATTTTTAGGCAATGTGCGAATTTTATATCAATAAGAGGTGTCTTAATAAGCCATATTAATAAGTTCAGTTTTATTGTCCATCTTTCCATATAAAAATATTTTTAAAATCTAGTATTCTAATAGCCCATCCCATATTATTTTTAAATGATCAATTTTAAAACATTTATAGGATTCATGAGTCATAAACATGTTAAATATTGGAATATATATTTTAATTTATTATTAAAGTACCAAGAGTTCTAAGATAAGTAACCTTAATTTATTTATTCTAATTCTTTCTTTCTTCAATCAATAAAGCTTTGGCAGAGGGAACAGATGATCTTACTTATGTAGTGAGATACTCTGAAATAACGTACTTTATGGGCTTTACCAACAGGAAATATTTCGAATTATGGCACTCCCTTCTTCGCAATAGTTAAAGAGGCTAACTCTAGGGGGAGGAACAGTGATGGTTGATAATAACAGCAATATATTTCATGCAGTGAGAGATGATGCAGGATATAAAAATTGTCTGGAGCCCTACCCGGTTTTGCTCAGTGGATAAAGCGTCAGCCTGTGGACTTAAAGGTCCCAGGTTTGGTTCTGGTCAAGGGCATGTACCTTGATTGCGGGCACATCCCCAGTAGGAGGTGCAGGAGGCAGCTGATTGATGTTTCTCTCTCATCGATGTTTCTAACTCTCCCTCTCCCTTCCTTTCTGTAAAACAAACAAACAAACAAACAAACAACAAACTAGCAATAGAAACAAAGTTCATCTCTTTCATAGTACTATACAATATTCTGTGCTTGGTGTTTGACAGTAGCAAATATAATTGTTTCACTTTTCTGAAATTATGAAGCTTTTTTTTTAAATACACTGAGATATTTAAATCATTAGAAGAGAAATACTAAAGCTTAGGGCACTGTGTATGGTTGTCCATTTGTGCTTCTGCCACACTTGTTTCTGGACAGAATATAAGGATTCATCCCCATTCACCTGCCTTGCATCTAATTTGATGCAGTGAGTTTTCTCATCAGTGAAGGGAATATCTCAATATTACTATTTAATTGGGCAAGTTAGGTAGTTGACTTTTTGTTTCATGATTGACAAGAGGTCTGCTAAGCAATTAAAAAATAAAGATTATAGGATAATTATAATGGCTAATATTGACTCTCCCAAGAGCTTTGCATGCATCTTCTCATTCACTGCTCACAGCAATCCAATGCGGTAAACATTCATTTCTCTATTTTCAAGCTGATGCAAATCACACATAAAGCAGTGAAGTAACTTATCCCGAATCACCCAGTAAATTACTGGGCAATTCTGCCCAGAAAGTGGCAGAACTGACTGGAACCCTTGGCTGTTTGATCCCGTAGTCCTCATTCTTCAACATTTTTTTTTCCCTATAAGGAAATGAATTCCAGGTGTAACAAATTTAATGCAGAATTTGGGGAGCACAGTCTATAAGTTAGGTAACATCCATGGTTATAGGCTTTACTTGTTTGCTCATCTCTACTATTGTACGAAATAAATATCTTTGCATAAATTGAAGAATTAATTTTTAAGATTCAATTGTAATCTTTGCCTCATCTGACTTTTGAAGTGCCTTTGCCAACAAGTTCACATTCTGTACAGAGTATAGCTAACATGTGGCCTGTGGTAGACATTTAGCAAATGCTTATGGAATGAATTCTAATGAAATGCTCAAGATATCTACTATTTAGAACATTCTCCTGAGCTCTGCAAGGTTGTTGCCTCCAATCCTAACTTTACACCATGCAGAAATAGTATGGGGAAGGGAAGAAAAGATACCAATTACATTATTTCAAATTACCACAAGTCAGTCAATTTCCTATATTTCAATTTTTAAGCAACATGATTATTAAATTCAGATAAACTGCTGGTCTATCTTTCTGGCAAACTTCATAATCACAAAAGCCAATTTTACCAGGCTGGTACCCGACTCCTAGTTCCTACCTTCTGGTGACTTATGCTTCATTTCTGCCTGTGTTGGTGAAATAGCATGTCTCTGAATCCAGACATGTTGAATAATGACTTGTTCTTAAATCTTAAAGTTCTCAACAGTCTAAAGTCACTGTCAGAAAATGGAGTTTTGGGTTAGTGGCTCTTTGCACTCTTGTTTCTTTGCCCCGTTCTTGGTAGCAGAGATGAAGCTTCCTAGTCTAGGGTTATATTCTGGACAGCAAAGCCATGGAGTAGGGCAGTGGTCGGCAAACTCATTAGTCAACAGAGCCAAATATCAACAGTACAACGATTTAAATTTCTTTTGAGAGCCAAATTTTTTAAACTTAAACTTCTTCTAATGCCACTTCTTTAAAATAGACTCACCCAGGCTGTGGTATTTTGTGGAAGAGCCACATTCAAGGGGCCAAAGAGCCACATGTTTGCCGACCACTGGAGTAGAAAATTGATTTGTCAGTTATTTTGAACAGTCAGAGCTGCTGTTTCATGGAACCATCTTGGGTGGACTTTGAAGTAATTAGGGCCCAGTTGGCATGGCTCAGTGGTTGAGCATTGATCTGTGAACCAGGTCATGATTTGATTCCTGGTTGGGGCACATGCCCAGGTTGCAGGCTAGATCTCCAGTGTGGGGCATGTAGGAGGCAGCCAATGATTCTCTCATTATTGATGTTTCCATCTCTCTCCCTCTCCTTTCTCTCTGAAATCTATATATATATCCTATATAATGAAGATGTAATATGCAAATTGACCATCACTCCAACACACAAGATGGCCGCCACCATGTGGACACAAGATGGCCAGCAGGGGAGGGCAGTTGGGGGCGATCAGGCCTGCAGGGGAGGACAGTTGGTGGGGGGACCAGGCCTGTAGGGGAGAGCAGTTGGGGGTGACCGGGACAGCAGGGGAGGGCAGTTGGGGGTGACCAGGCCGGCAGGGGAGTATAGTTAGGCGTTGATCAGGCTGGCAGGGGAGCAGTTAGGGGGTGATCAGGCTGGCAGGCCGAAGTGGTTAGGGGCAATCAGGTAGGCAGGCAGGCGAGTGGTTGGGAGCCAGCAGTCCTGGATTGTGAGAGGGATGTCCGACTACCTGTTTAGGCCCAGACCGGGATCGGGCCTAAACGGGCAGTTGGACATCCCTCAAGGGGTCCCAGATTGAAGAGGATGCACGCTGGGCTGAGGAGAGCACCCCCCTCCCCCCGTGTACGAATTCCGTGCACTAGGCCTCATATATATATATATATATATATATATATATATATATATATATATATATATATAATATTATATTTTAAAGAAGTAATTAGGAATGTGGGAACCCCGTTCGCCCATGCTGCTTCCTAGGATTGTGATGCAAGACCAATATAAATTCTTCTGCTGCTCTTGGTTGTTGGTGGTGGAAAATGGTCTCAAAATTCTTATGCAACTGCTCATAGGATCCAAGCAGGTTTAAATGACTGATGATGGGCAGACACAGGTGATGGAAGAGATGAAGACTCTGGTGAACTGGAGAGTACATGCCTCACCTGAAAAAGGCAACTAACTGCTACTCCTCTCCATCTGTTACCCAGTTTCAGCACATGTGGAGTCCCAATGAGTGTAGTTTGAGGAAGACTAGGGTTATATCATCAGAGATTCATTTTTTTTGTGTGTGCTGAAATTGGTCTTTCTTCCAGACAGCACTGGAAACTATTAAAACATTATTTCTTAAGTTCCATTACTTAGGGCAGTGGTCAGCAAACCGTGGCTTGCGAGCCACATGCGGCTCTTTGGCTCCTTGATTGTGGCTCTTCCACAAAATACCACAGCCTGGGTGAGTCTATTTTGAAGAAGTGGCGTTAGAAGAAGTTTAAGTTTAAAAAATTTGGCTCTCAAAAGAAATTTCAATTGTTGTACTGTTGATATTTGGCTTTGTTGACTAATGAGTTTGCTAACCACTGACTTAGGGGGAATGAAATATCAGCTCTTTAATCTCTATGGAAAGAAAAATTGGAACCGTGGTATTAAGAGTTGAATTCCTGAATGTGGGGCCACCTAAGGTTAAAAAAGAATGATGGTTTAAAGCTGCCAGTTTCGGGTCCCCCTATTTGGAAATGTCAAAATTCCTTGTAAGTAGAAGCGATTGTACTGATCATATATATTTCAGATTCTCCAAGTCTTTCCAGTCTTCATCCTCACAGTAAATATTAAGAGGGAGAAGTTGTTACAACTGTAGTCAATACACTGGGGAAAATAGTACTTCTTAGCAGACTCATAAAGTGAAAACAGTTTAATTCAATATGCAGCTAAAACTTTGTCATTTTTAGTCTTTAAAGGAGGAAAAACTCAGAAAAGACATTTCTTTTTGGCTTTCTGGCTGTGTAAAGACTCCTAATATTCATTGTATTAACATGGAAACTAAGATGAAGGGTCAGTGGGTGTAAATGTGATTTGTTAAGGGAGACTAGTAACCTGATTTTTTTTTATTTGATATAGATATTTTCATAGAAATGCTCATCACTAATGAATACATCAAAAACCATACTTTATTTTATGTATAGCAATACAATTTACATATTAAATAACACTATAATAGAATGATTTGATATAGTTTTAAACAGAAGTAAAAGGGAAAAATTTCAGGTTACAAAACCCCTCCCCCTGGAACAAATGAAAAAACCCCAAAACACTTTTTCCAAATGGGTCAATGCAGCAAATGTCTTCAGTGACTATGTCTAATTCCTTTGCACAAATGGTCAATGGAATAAAAAAAAAAATTAACCCAACTGTCACAATCACTGCCTCAAAGAAATAACACATGTTAGATTCTTTTGGAATGCAAAGATGATTCTTTCTACTTCAATACACAGAAAATTGAATTCACATATCCACCACACACAAACCACCCCCCCCCAAAAAAAAATCAAAAACAAAACTGTGACGGAGTTGAAACTAGAAAAAAATTAGCTTTATATGAAAATATAAAATTCTATGATTATATACCATAGATACAAAGTTCCCAGAAGATGCTTATCCAAGCAACAAAATATTTACAGTCTTAATGTGTTTAGCTATTTCAAAGTGAAGTGAAAGAAACACGAATCAACATGAAGGCTAAGTGATTTTTTTTTGTTTGTTTTTAGTTTTTAGAAACAATGGCTGCTTGCTAGTTTCAAATGTCTTAACAAAAGAGTCACTACCCCAAATGTTGGAGAGTTGCGACATTTTATAAAATCGGCTGTCTCCTTTTCTGGAGATGTTTATTTCTTAAAACTCAAGATATTTTTCTTGAAATTAATTATCCTCTGTAGAAAATTCTTCCCTTTGCAAATATTTAACAAAAATACTAAAAACAGTTTAACAGCTAAGACAAAGTAGAGGCCAAATATCATTATTACAATTCCTTCCTATTTGTAGCATGCCTTCTTTCTAGAGATAAGTAAAGCCAATATTGGATGTTAAGTGGCAAGATGTTCAGGGAAAGTGCAAAGGGGTAAGTGAAATTACAGCTGTTAAAAAAAAAAGGCATTTCCCTTCATATAAAAATTCACTGACACCATTGGAACATAAACTTTGGAACATAAGGAGTTGAAATGCATTTTCCAGTATAACTGCTAAATTCTTAAGACAAACTACATTTTTATTATTATTTCTTAAATTATGATGAGTTTGGGTTTCTTTTATTTATTTTTTTGCTTTGAATTAGTACTATGTATCTTTGGTAAATTGGTACTATATTTTAATTTTTAAATACAGTAAGCATTCAAGAAAAAATTCATAACAAGGCAATTGTGCTGTGTCATTAAGAAATAATTAAGGTTAGTTGATTTAAATATGTCACTCTGGGCTAAAAACTCCCAACAGCCAGACCTTGAATACCATTACCTTCTCTGACCTTGCTGGACTCTCCAACTTGAAATAGACTAAAAGCTCCAATGAATAAAAATTCAGATAACCAATTCAATTGATCTTATTCTTCCTGAAATTCAGACGTTAACTTTTTGTATATAAAAAAGATATTGTGGCTTTTGGATGCAAGAGAGTTCTCCTGATGGAAATAAGGTGTCTTTCCTCTGATGTCCAGCACAGGCACTTGGCCTGGTCATTGCAATTCAATTTTGTATGATGTGCACATTCTGTTTACCTAGAGCTAAAGTCATATACCCAATATGCTTATTTTACAAAATAGCACACATTAATTTGCAAAAGCTATTTCCTTTCCCCGAGTGCAGTGGTGATAACCTTGTTAAGCAATGTGCTTATGTTTCAAAGAAAATGCCATCTTTGAAGCTCTGCCCCGGAAAAGCTGCAAGCATGCTTCTACCAAAAACAAATGAAGAATAGGCAGGTACACTCTGTGGTGCAAGTGAGGAACTGCTGCATATCACTGTCCTCAGTGAAGTATGCTTGGATCGCTTTGGCAAGATGGGCAAATAGCAATTGCTCCTAGTTCAGCGGGTCAGGATTTGTAGACTTTGGTTCAAGCCCGCTGTAAATCAACAACTGGCTCACAGAGAACTTCTAAACCATCCTTGTAATGTCTCTATTCTATTTACTAGCTATCTCTTTTATCATGATTCTGATGGCCATATAAGAGAGGGTCACAGAATTGTGTTGGAGGGTGTGCAGTTCCATGAATTGAGACCTCTGTAAATAGCACAGAAGGGAATACTTGCTGTGTGTCTCCTAACCAATGTTGACTTTTATATTAAGAAAAAATTACTGAGGGATCATGAACCCCAACTTGAACATTACTTCTGAAAGTCAAGTCCACTGTGCCAACTACTGTAGTTAACTCATGTCAATACTCTATACAGCCAAAGTGACCTACTTAATTGACTACAATGATCTAGCTCATGATATGAAATCTTTCCCTTCCCAATTCCCTGTGGCCTTCCGGCAGTTGTAGTGCTTCAGTGTTCAAGCTTTATTCTTGAGTGTTAGGTAGAGCTTCCTTGTGTCACCTCTGATGGGAGCAGGGGGACTGTAAAGGTGTCTTAATCATCTAGCACAAAGTTAGCAAACTTGGCTCATTTTCACATCTTTTCTCAAGGACTATTCTATGTTGCTGAATCTATGTGATAGATGAGATTAACCTAGCCCTGAAAATTACATAGTTCATGAGAACTCCATTGACTGGGCCTATGCATTAGAACTCCTGGGCTTGGCCTGTGACCTCTCTCTGCTTAGGGGCTTTGGCCCTTCAGCACTGTTCTGACAAACTTCATGGAAAGCCAGTGCAAGAGAAATAGGACCTCAGTGCTGATGATCATTAATGGGGACTTTTTGTTGAAGTTTATTGACATAAAAAATAATCAAAACCCACTTTTTTTCTTAACAGGTCCAGTTCTGGCCATGATTTCACTCCTGACAGAAGTTGTCCCTCGAAAGCAAACAAGCACTAGGAGAAACAGATCTCAGTAGCTAGGTTATTTTTTTCTAACGGAACTGAAAATTCCTCATAATGTTCCCAATTTTCCCATTATGTACAGTGGGGTGAATGTGGCTCCAGAGGCTAGGCCCTGGGTTCTGTTTGATGATCATCAGCCTCTTTTACTGACGTTATGTCTGTTCTTGAGGCTAAACTACACAAAAACATACAAAACCGTATCTCTCTTTTAAAAGCTATTTGAAAATGTAGGTATCACGTTTTATCCAAGATTCTATTTTCCTCTCTCCAAATCTGATTTGTCCACATGTGGGAGTCTAGATGGTCCTAAGACTTTTGCTAATTCAGTATTTTCATTCTAATCCTAAGTAGAAGAATGTATGTAATTATGAGATTTATCATTAAACGTTTGGCAAAAAAAAAAGGAAAGAAAAGAATGTTAACTAGATAGGTAGTTTTTATTAGATTGCTATATGAGTAATAGGAATTTTAAGGACTAGTTTCAAAATTACACACCTGCAAAAATGTTCATATTCCACCTGCCGTGAGGTATGGTATTATAAACCAAGAAACATTAATGGAGAGTCACTAAAGGGTTTCTTAATGAAGTTGTGTAAAATATTGCCATCTCTCTACTGTAAAAGATAGCCCTGCTTTTAGGGTGGAGCTATTTCAGAGTCAAATGGAAATAACACACACTGTCCACATAGCTATTGTGAAAACTGTAATACAGAGATATCCTTTATTTTGACACAGTTGGGCATTTTTAAGCTATGAATATACGTTTGTAACTAATAGGTGATGTTCACATGAAGCAACTTTGAAACCTTCTAATTTCTTAATGGATGTCTTCCCCATCATCCATGGAACTGTTTCAAGGCCATGAGGTTGACCAACCTTCTTAGTAGCTCCCAACAACCTACTATTCTTTAAAAGAAAACAATGCTCATCCACTAAAATATAGAAGGCATACAGTATTGAACAATGTCTAAAAAAAAATAGCAGAGGAGGGCTGAGGAAAAATACAGCATTGCCTGCTAGTAGAATGTAACTGCTTTAGCAATAATAATAGAACCAAGATTCACTGTCATAACAAAGACCTTCACTGTACTGAACTAAAAAAGTAGCATGTATGTTGTTACGGAATGTCACACCAGGGTTTGCTTTAGTATTAGATTATAGGCAGTAACACTGATCATATAGTGCAAACTAGGTCAAATTGCGTTTCACGGGGGTAGGTGGGGGGGTGGGGAATGAACAGAGGTGCAAATGCTCAGTAGGATACCATTAAGACATAAAATGGCAAAAAATAAATATCAAAACTTTTATCAGTGTAAAAAAGTAACTGGGTTATTGTATAACCTAGAGTCTGGCAAAAAAGGCCTCAAAAAAGTTCTCAGTCTTCAGAAGTTTTACAAATTAGGTGCCCTGGCAGGGTCGCAGTCACACCAGAGATTCCATGCTCTCGGCAGGGTCCGATTCATCTGCAATGAGAACAGCACCATTTTTGTCCACTGCCATGGGACCGTTTCCATTTTCTTTAGTGCTGACCAGGCTGAGCATTGCTTTATAGACAAACTGGTATTGTTCCTGAAAAACAAGAGGAAGACGGCGTGAGCCAGAGGGCAGCTTAGGCATTTCATCTACGGCAGGAATACTAATTAGAAATGTAAAAACATACTAGAGAAACAGGAATGGACATTTATGCTGTCTAAAAAATCACATGAATTCTTTATAACCAAGACATGTGCTTTCTTCACATCCTTTAGATTTCTGCTGAGAGCTAATTAAGATAACAGGATATCCGCCTATTGTAACTAGAGAACCCTATACCCTAGAAAGCAGAGTTTCTCCACCCCAGCACCACTGACAGTTTGGGCCAGATGATTCTTTGTCTTGGAGGTCTGCTTATTCACTGCAGGATGCTCAGCAGCATCCCTGGACTGACTGGACGCCAGAGCACTTCTCTCCAACTCTAGTCGTGACAACCAAAAAAGTCTCTTGACATTGCCAAATGTCCCCTGGGGATGGGGAGGGAGCCCAAATCACCCCCAGTTGAGAACCACTGCTCCACAGCCTGAGTTTTGACTGATGTGGTATAGTCTTCATAAATAAGCAGAGTACTTACAATGTCTGTGAAAACTCCAGGCCTCATAAGATTGATCATTTTTGCAACCTGGAAAACATCCACGGCGTTTTCATTCTCTAGCTGCTGGGACAAGGTGGTGAGGGCACACAGCATTCCTGCTGAAACCGCTCCATACCTCGGGAAGAAAGAAAATGCTAGTTCAGATCTACTAAGGGGCTGGAATGACCCTCACATATTTTCATAGAAGCTAAGTAGACTGTATTGACACTTACTCTAGAACACAAAAATGAATGAAATACTGGACAGGGGAAGAGATTTAGAGGCTAAACCTTAAAGATGACATTTGTTTATGAGTGTGAAACCTTCCAAACTGATTTTATCAGATACTTAGCTTGATGTTTAAGATGAAAGGAGAAGTTCAAAATTAGACTTTGGAGAAAGAAGATCTGATGTCGGGATGGGTTAGATAATATGGTAGGAACAATAATATCAGAACTTTAACTGTAAGCCATTGAACAAGTAGAAAGGTGAAAGGCTCTACAAGTGTTTTTTTGAACAATCCCAAACAGCTAAATTGAACTTACAAAATATGAATAAAAATGGAAATACAATGCTCAAATGCAATCAGAGAATTCTCAAAACAAGTTCCATATTAAGTAATTATTTTGGGCACTAAACTTCCTAAATGAGGGCATCTTCTATAAAATTCGTTGAAAAATATGGTTCTCTTTGCTTAAAAAAGTCTTGGAAGAAGACGACTTTTCACCAGGCTGGCAGCTTCATTTTTCTATGAACTGTGACACACAGTTTCCACACTAATGATGAGCAAACAGAGGATTAAATACAGTTGTTCAAGGTGGTGTTTCTGGTACAAATGAGACTAGAACATAGACGCCATGTGTTCGCTGTTCTGTTAAAAACGATTAAATATGCAGTTCCTGCATTCTTACATGAAATTAAAACATGACAGACTTTTACATCTTTAATACAAATAAGACCAATGTCCTCTTAACCATCACTCCAACTGTAGAGGTAAAGTATCCACAGATAAAAACGGTTGCAATTTTGGATGCAGCCTTCCAGATGTCAGTATGTCAGTGCACTTCAACCAGCTCATTCTTTCCTCTGCTATAGGCGTACCAGACTCACTCATCGCCCAAGGACGAACATTTAGGGTTACGTGTGTATCTTGTGTGCATCGGAAGAGGAGCCATGTGGAGAAGAGCTGGGTCACAGGTATGCCTGTTTCCGTTTTCAAGATATTGCCAATTTCTCTCCCAAGTGGTTATTACATGTTTACACTTATCCCGGCATGAGAATATTTGTTTTTCCTCATCATTTAATTAATTTTTTGGTTAATCCTCACCTGATTAGTGAGCATGGAAGGGGGAGGTGGGGAGAAAGAGAAAAACATCGATGTGAGAGAGACACATCGATTGGTTGCTTCCCATACCCACCCCACCAGGGCACTTGCATCCCAGGCACATGCCCTTGACCAGGAATCGGACCCTTTGATGCGTGGGCCTATGCTGTAACCACCGAGCAACACTAGCTAGGGCTTTCCTCATCAATTTAAAGTTTAATTCTTTTGCCAATCCGGTGGGTGAAAAACTGTATCTTACTATTGTTTTCATTTGTATTTCTTGATTATCAGGGAAGTTGAATATCTTTTTGCTTATTGACCATCTATATTTCCTCTTTGGAAACTGACTATTAATATACTTTGGACATTTCTCTAATAGGTTTGTCTCTTTTAAATAGATTCACAGAAGTTATTATACATTACCTATGGCACATGTTGCAAGTATTTTTTTCCAATTTCTTGTTTCTGTTCACATTGTTTATGGTTGTTTATGTTGTACTGAAGTTTAGATGTAATCAAGTTGATCATATTCTCACTTTTGGCTTTTTTGGAATCTTGTTTGAGAATGCTTTGTCTAGTCCAGTATTTTACATTGTTTTCACATTTAATGAATTCATCTGAATTTTATTCTGGTTTTGGTGTAAGGTAAGGTGTGAATTGTTATTTTTCCCATGGGTAACTAATTGCTACAGCATATTTTTTAATGCTCTCAATTAGAGTTTATAGTTTTCGTCATAGACCTGGCTAGTTTCATTCTGGGTTAACTGTTAGGTGTTTTAGATTTAGAGTTTGTTACTGAGAATGGACTCATGGCATTTTCTGTTTGGTTTCAGTTGATTTTCACATGGTGAACTTGTATCCGGCCACACGGCAGAACTCTTTAAGGTCTAATAATCGGTGAACCATTTCTCTAGGTTGGCTACATCTTTATCTGCTGGTAATGCCAGTTTTGCCTCTTTTCAACCCTTATGTATTTTGCTTTACTGTGTTGGTCAGGACCTCCATAGTTTTGTACTCTAGCACTACAGGGATTCATCATGCTGTATTCTTTAATGGTAAAGCTTCTAAGTTTTTAATATTAAATAGAAATGGTATAGGTTTCTGATAACATTGATCAAGTTAAAGAGGATGCTTTATACTTTTAGTTTGCTGAGTTTTTCTTTGGGGAGTGGGGATTATGAATAGGTGCTATTTTGCTTTGCAACATTTTTGATTTTTTAAGCAATACCTTTAATAATAATGTTCTGAATTCACTGAGTTTTTTTGGTAATATTTAACCAGCTCTTCATTCCCAGAATCAATCTAATTTCTTCATGATGTATAATTCTTTGAATATAACACACTGGTTTATTTGACAGTATTTAGACATTTTTATTCATATTCTAATGTCTGTTCTATGTGTGTTGTTTAAATGCAGCCTGTCAGAACTTAGTGGCCTTAACAGTTTTGAGAACTCATCCTTTATTCAGTTCTTAGTCATCACTAATGTGTGGTGTGCTCTTACTATGTTGCTAGGCTCTTTTTTAGATATTTTACATGCATCAACTTAACCTTCACAATAACCTATTTTTAGGTACTATTATCCACATTTTGATGTTGAAGAAACAAGGCACATTCAGGTGAATTAACTGGCCAAAGCCTCATAGCTGGTGACTAGAGCCTAGCTTTGAGCTGATACATGTAAATGGCTAGGAACAGAGACTAGCACATCTTCCGTATGTTCAAAAAGTATTATTTATTATGCTTATGATTGAAGGGAGAGGGGCAGGAAGAGATTAACCAAAGAACTTATATGCACATACATAACCCATGGATGCCGACAACAGTGCAGTGAAAGCCTGGTGGTAGGAAGCAGGGGGAGGAGGTCAACGGGGAAAACAGGGTAGTGCATTGGTCATACTTTCAAGTTATAAAGGAGTTTACAGTATGGAATTATAAATAGTTTTAAATATTTATGTCCTTTAAAATACTTCTATTATTTTAGCCTTTTATTATAGAAAATACCAAACCTACATAAAAGTACAGTACTACTGTAGCCACTGATAAATCATAACAGTCACCAGCTCAAGGGAAATCTTATCTCTACTTCCTCCCCCATGTACGTTGAAAAAAATCCCAAGTATTTTTTTGTTATAAAACTCTAAAAGTAAACATTATCATCACACCCAAGGATATTAACAATTCTCAAATGTTTTCATGTAATTACAGATATATGGCATATTTTTCTCACCATTTTTCTAAGTTCTATCTTTTCATTACTGTTGAGTTTTACCTTTTAATTCCTTGAACTTTTTAAATCTATTTTTTTCCTGTTTTCTTGAGGTGAAACATTAGCCTTATTTTTAATCTTTTCTGCAATAAATACAGCTTACGCTAGAATTTTTTTTTCTCAGTGTAGTTTGGCTACATTTAAGTATTTTGTAATTTCTATTTTCAATAACCCATCAATTATCTACAATTCTAGATATAAGGACTTCAGTGTCTTAGTATAAGGATTTGGGGCCTCATTTCATTATTGGTTTTTAATATTAATGCATTATAATCAATGAATGTGCCCTTGTGTGACATTCTTTTTAATGTGCTCAAATTCCATTTATGGTCAATTTATCTAAATAAAATATTTGCATGTGAAGAGACTATACGGTCTCTCAATACAGTCTCTTAGGTAAACTCTTTTATATATCACTATTAGATTAGTCTTGTTAACTGTGGTATTCAGATTTCTTATTGTTCCAATGTATCCTGATCATTCTGTGTAAGAATTTATCTCTTTATTCAGTTCTCAGAAAACCTCAGCCATTTAGACATATGTTGAAACTTCTGTATCCAGCTTACGAGTTTGATTGCAGCTTTGCCCATTTTACTACCAGCACGTCTTTCCATTTCCTAGGCTCTAATTTGTTCCTGACACACAACACAGGTTTTTAATTCATTTCACAGAGTCTTCCTTCAGATCTCTGAGCATATTTTAAAATCCTGCTATGATTGCTCTTTCCTCAGATGCTAAGTTGTACTGAGTTTACTACTTTCTCATTTTAGCATGGTACTGATGTTTTCCAGGGCGAGAATTGAACCTTTGCTAGTCTGTTCTAGAGAAACTTGGGGACCCTTTTCCTCTTCTTTCTTAAAGTTATCCAAACCATGTGAGGTTGCTCTGGCCTTTCCTATATTTAGCCACTCTTAAGTCAGTATCTAAATTAAAATGAAGTATCTACACAAGATGACATTAAACATGACTAAAAACTAAGTCAAATCAATTGCACAGATATTTTTAAGTACCTTCTATAAACCAAGCATGGGTCTGAAAGAATAAAGACTGAAAGGCCTTTTTTTTTTTTTTTTTTTTTTGCAGTTTGGGAGTTGAGTAGGATTAAAGGATGTTTGTCAAGTTTCATGGATCTGCATTTAAAATTATAGGGCCATGGTAAAAAATGAGGCAGGTCATTTATAAGCTAGATCTGTTAGAATAGTATACAAAGTCCTGCCTCTGGCAGCTTGTCTGCAC
The DNA here is from genome assembly GCF_963455305.1 of Plecotus auritus. Classification (NCBI taxonomy): domain Eukaryota; kingdom Metazoa; phylum Chordata; class Mammalia; order Chiroptera; family Vespertilionidae; genus Plecotus; species Plecotus auritus. The sequence goes on from NC_137773.1 coordinate 127,662,161, forward strand.
TCCCTCAAAGCAGTGCTTGTTTAATTAGTGCTGTTAAACATTTTCATCTTTCCCTTCCTATGCCACAAAGTCATCAAAAGAAATGCAACCAACCAATTAAGTTACCAACCAATGCAATGTTTGTAGGTGCTCTGCTGATACACATTTTATTTTTTTTCCATTGGGTTTTTTTTTAAAATTTCTTTATTGGTTAAGGTATCACATATTTGTCCTCATCTCCCCATTCCCATCCCCACGCATGCCCCCACCCCCTTGTTGTCTGTGACCACTGGTTAGGCTTATATGCATTTATAACACACCAGAGTTCCTTGCATAGTCAGTGTATATCATAACATCTATATGCCCATTTAATTACTTTCTACTATTTCATATCACTACTCACAATTGTTACAGCTTTGCTCTTAAGAGGTTGTTTTTAACATGATAGCCAAGAATGCAACCTTGGGGGGAAATAGCAATGCAAACACTTTCCGCAGTACTATAAGAAATTAAAACTTTGTAAGTGAATGAGAAAGTAGGAAAACACTCAGTCTGACAGATGTGAGTGCAGGATGCTTACTGTGAAAGTAGCTGGATTCGAATGTGGCAGGGCTGGCTTCTAGCCTTGCCACCTGGGCAGCTGCGAGGAGAAGCGGGGGTGTGGTTTGCTGGATCCCCTACTCAGAAGGGCCCTGCACTTAAGTTTAGTGCTCTGTTGTAGCCATGTAGAAATTCTTAATTTTTGGACAATTGTTCCTGCATTTTCATTTTACACTGGTCCCCACTGATTGTAGCTCTGACACTATCTGTGTACACAGGCTGTTACTGAGCATCACTATACTTGTTTTCTCATATGTGAAGCAGGGATCCTAAAGCTCCCCTCCCAGAGGGTAAATTTGAGGATTAAATGAATTGGTGATGGAGTGTCTTTGCAGCAGCTGGTATAGAAGGCACTCCATACATTTCTGCATCTCCTATAGACTGTCTCAGGACCAAATTAAAATAAGTTATTGAAAACCCCCAAAGAGCTTTTGCTTATTTTGGCTATATCTGTCAATATCAGAAATCAGAACTGAGGAAAACCATGCAAGCACAACATTCCATTAAGCATCAGAGCGAGGATGCCCTCCCAGGTCACACAGCTCGGGAACGCTGTACTGGATGCTCGCGACAGAAGGGCCTTGAAGACTGTCCCTTTCCCCTCCAATCCCTCAATCAAATGTCCTTAGAACACACTTCGAGAACTATTCAGTGAAATTAGGCTACTGTGATATCCAACAGGGTGACAGATACGCCCCCAGAGTGAATGTGCTGTGAGTGAGGGCCTCATCTTCTGTCTCACAAGACTGTAAGAACCATGCCTATCTTCCAACTTCTGTAGAAACAGACTTCCTTGTAAAAACTTGACAGTAATGATATGGCTCAGCTCTGAAGAGAACTGACTTAAACAGATGAATACAGGATGCTTAAGTTTAGTGCTCTGTTGTAGCTATATAGAAATTCTTAACTAATCAGCCTGCCCTCAAAGAGCATCATTTTACTTTTTGGTGAGGAATTCTGTCATTTATCTAGAAATGTCATCTACCTGGCTCAGAGCTGAGGACCCTGAAAGCAGGTGTTAAAAAGATCGCTGTGAAGACCGGAGATATCGTGGAGTCTGTGCACTGAGAGCTGAACTCTGACTTACAGTAGAAGCGCTCAGGTCTGCTCTCCAAGTCTGCTCACTTCTAATTTTGAGCTTAAAACACTTTGTAAATTGGTTTTACTGCTCACAGAATTGACAAACGCAACAAAAAACAAGGTGCAAGGCTCTCTGGGGAAAATTCATATCGGGGTACATAACCTTGAATTTTTGTAGGTCATCACAGTCTGAAGCATAGTACCCACTAATGCCAATACTTGCCCAGCACCCACTATGTGCCAGGCACTGGGCTTCACTCGTGGAGACTGAGCTGAGAAAGTTACCACTGCTGGTCTCAACAGTCATGTGGACAAATAGTTACAATCATATATAATAAAAGCCTAATATGCTGTCTGGTCAGCTGTTCAGCCAATCAAAGCATGGTATGCTAATGATATGCTAAGGCCACTCAAACTCTCACTATGACATGGACTGACCACCAGCAGGCAGACAGTTGACTGGTCGCTATGGGCAGGCACTCCGACTGGTAGGTTAGCTTGCTGCTGGGGTCTAGCCGATTACAACTGAGCGAGATAAGCCGGGCATGCCCTGGAGCCCTCCCGGGCCCCGATAGTGCACCGGTGGGGTCCCTTGGCCTGGCCTGCATCCTCTTGCAATCCGGGACCCCTCGGGGATGTCAGCCAATTTCAGCCTGATCCTGCAAGCCAGGCCGAGGGACCCCACTGGTGCACGAATTCATGCACCAGGCCTCTAGTATATGATAAATAGGAATGGCTCTGGTAAGGATGTGATGTTTATAAATGATTTTGAAACCTCTGAAATGAGTTACAGACATTTTGAACAGTGTGTTGAATGAAGGGGCACTCAGAGGAAAGAGACTTTGCAGGGAAAGTGGCCTGTAGGAGGATGGGCTGGCAGCTGGAAAAGGAAGCAGGCCAAACTGTGAAGAATTTGGAAAGTGTGCTGGAAGGGTGGGGAGCAGAAACAAGAGGTGGTAGATGGGGCCAGCTGGAAGAGGACAAGTTTGGTTTTAGATAAGCTACATATAAGGGGTTTGTAGGCCATCATGAAGGAATATTTATAGGTACTGAAAGGTCACTGGCATTCAGAGTATTGCACTAGAGCTAGCAGCTGTTTAAAAGTTTAAAGTTGTTCCTGAGTAATGTGGAAAAGGAATTTCTATGGAATCGCTTATCACCTAATGACGGTGGATGGAGAAATGAATGAACACACTGCTTTAGGTGGTTTTCATCCCGCTCACTTATATATGATATTTGTAGACCCACTGGTTTAGGGTTAACTTTTTCTTATTTAGGCCTAAGAACAGCTACCTTTGATAATTTCAGAGGTGGAATAAAATAAAAATCATTGAATAATACACCCAAAAGCTGAATATGAATAAGTGAATAAAACAGTGCTGCTAATACTGTTTAACTAGGTGGTGGTGTTTTTTTCTTTTCTCCTTCCCTTACCATAAAACTATAAGATTAAGTGTTTTACTGATTTTAGGACAAAATTCCTTGGAGTATTACCATACCATCCAAGTGAGTCTTAGAACTTGGGCAGCAACATTAGGATTTGACCTGAATTAATAGAAGATGGTAACACCAAGAAGTAATTTAAAAAGGATTCACTTTAGTGGGCGGGGGGCGGGGGGGGACCCTCTAGAATCAGCCCTAAATTTATGTATAACTGCCTACCCTAAAGTTTCATACCCAGTAATTTTGAGGCTGTCTGTGTGCTATTTTTATACACTGTTGGTGGTTTTCACATTAACTGAAGTTTGGACTATAATGCTCTACTAATCTTAATTCTTAATCTAAGGCCAACATTCTGCAATAGTCACTATTTCCTAAGGAAGCAGCCAGTAAAATGGCTTCCTTCAAATAGAAAAGAACTCTGGATTTGAGGTAAAGGTGCTGACCTAGGCCAAAAATCTTTGTGCACTTTCAATTATATCATAAGTTCAAGGGGGTGGTGTGGGGGAAGACAACATAAGCTTTACTTTCAAATGGACTAATACCTATGCTATTGAAGTAGTTGGTAATTTAATGAGCATGACGGATGCACTGGCCAAGAAAGCTAGATCCCTGGGAACTAAACTAGAGATGAGGATGTGTAACTAGTGCCATGTTGGCTAAAGGTTGGTGAGGTTCGATACAGCTGACTCGCAGGTTTGTCCAGATACCCATACACCATGAGGCCTGTCTGTGGCCCTTTTCCTCTTAGGAAAGTGGATGGAGCTGGGTTTGAACACTGTTTGTACCTTAAAATCTCTGAGCCAGGAGCAACTTTACCTTTAAAACCCCAAAGACAGAACTCTAAACTTCAAAGCACACTGTAAACTCTAGTAGTTCAACTTTACTGCTAATCAACTAATCCATATTTTAAAAGGTTTCTTCCCTAATAGGTGTTTTTGAAAATTCAATGTAGGAGTGTTAAAATAAAGGTAACTATCCAGTCAACATAGATAATTAGTAATTTAACTGATTATTTGTGTTACTGAAACATAAAACCTCGGCAAGCATGCAAATCTATTTTTCTGGGCTCAGATACAGGACTTTCCCCTTTCTAGAGCACACATTCTAGAACCTGAAGCCTTGAAGGGTTCGACACGTTAAAATGCAGACCGGACCACAACACCCTGCACAGGTACAAGTTAGAAATGATACAGAATTGTCCCTGAGAGGGAACAAGTTTCTAAAATGTCTTCCCTTTCCGCTACTGGAGCAATGCAACAGGCAACTATGTGAACTTGAAACTTAAGAAGCAGATACATACTCATCGTGGACAATGGTGGGGCCATCCCTTGTCAAGGCCTCTTCCTTGATGACGTTGACAAGTTCAAAGGTACTGCTGATGGGGGCGTCTGGGTTAGGCCACTTGGGACACTGAAAGTGCCGGACTTCCAGGACATAATCATCCTACAATGAGACAACAGAGTTCATCTCACTCTACCATCCAGTGGCTGGAACCTGCTCCTGAGAAAGCACTTCTTGCAGACAGACAGCTAAAGAATCCAGAGCGAGCAGCTCATGACAGTGAAACAGAAGAATCCTATTTTGTTCAGGCAAAAATTTCATGTGACAATTTTTCTAATCTTTAAAATTAAAGAAGAGGAAGAGGTTAGGAGATCATTTCAGTTACTAATATAAGCCAGCTCCCCTCTTACCTGCCCCTTAAGAAGGCAGTTACTACACATCAAAATACTGTGTAACCAAAAGTCTTATCATTATCATCCCTGCAACACACCACAAGCTTTCCATTTCTGATGGCAAAAAAAACACTGAGCTCTAGAATATTGTTTGTTCCAATTATGTCAACAGACCCATTTGTATGTGCTCACTCAGAGAAGCTGGTTACGTTTCATCCACCCAGCTGGGAAAGCAAATGCTGGAAGGTGGAAAAAGGGGAAGTATACATATTTAACATGAAGTCATACTCACATGCCTGGAGGGTGGTCAGTTACTCAGGCCAATCTGCCTAGATATAGCTATTCCTCAGCACTGAGGGTTAGGTTACCTGTGTAGCTTCCAGAATAAAGTCGTGGATGATAATCTGTTCTTCATTAGAGAGGCACAGTCTGTCTTTGCTGATAAGGGTGACGGTAAAGGCCTCACAGTTCATGGATTCTTCTCGACTTGGCCAGTACACAAACTCATCTTCTGCCTATGGGAACCAAAATACATACATAGATAAAATCCTCTGCAGTGCTGTCAAACATTTGTTTATGAATTTTCTTGCAAAATGATTTCTTACATTTGCCGTACCTCTCAAGTCATCTTTTAAATTAGGTTCATAGAATTATATCCTTACCTAATCATGCTGAGTTCACTGGATATTTATTGCATTCTATTGTAAAACATACGTGATCATAACCATTTCTACCAGTTCTCACCTATGTCACTGTAACAACCAAAATGCATCTACGGAGGATGCACTGGCCGCGGCTGAGAAGTGCTCTGTAATATAATTGTCGTGGAAAAGGAGACAAGATTTAGGTCAATTAATTCTAAGCTATTATTCATAATTGCTTAAGCAACTAAGACAGGCTAATTGTCATTTCCTATGGATTATGTTAATAATAGTTCACAGTTGGTTAACATTTTGCAAAGGACTTTCATAACATTATCTATCTTATTTAATGATTACAGTATACTAGACTAGTGAGGTAAGGGATTTTTCTCATCGGCATTTACAGGACATCGGGACTCAAGAGAGGTCCATGAGTTGTCTAAAATCTCTGATAAAATGTTAAAATGTTAAGGGAAAGAGGCTGTACATAAATAAGCATTTGGCTGTAGTTACAAGATGTTCTTTTAAAAGGAAAGTTAGTACGTGATGTTAGGTTTCAAAGGGGATAAAGTAGAAAGCCTTTTAGCCTTGAATCAGGCAAGCTTTAAAATGTTCATCTATTTTAAAATTAAAAGTAAACATTCAGGCTTCGTACTTGAATTCTATCCTTGAAAACTGTGGCGACCTTAAAAAAGTTAATTGTTGCAGAGGTTGGGAACTGAGAAATACAATGATTTTGACAATAAGCCCTCCTCCCTTCCCTAATCAGTTCCTAAGGCAAACTAAACTTTCTTTGGGCATTTTCCTGAAAATGCTAAGATACTGCTAGTGAAGTCAGAAATAATTCTGAATAGTGTTCAAAACAAAGAGGGTTTTGTTTAATATTACAATGTTGCATTAGAAATGAGCCAACAGTCCAATAAGACTTATCACCCTTTCAAGTTTCAATACAGCTATTGCCAAGTACATTTTTATTTTTAAAGCTCAGCATAAGGGGAAGCAGATTAGCGATTGGGTTCAGTCTATACAAAAGAAGTCTGTAACTGTCAGTGTTTCAATAAATTTCATCCAAAGGAGATGGAAGTAGGGCCCTTTTAACAGATATTAAAAACAAGGTCATTGATGATGGACAAGGCCACTAAATTTAACTAATATGCACAGACTAAGCATAGGATTTAGGGTGGATGTGATCCTGAATCAATCAATGTAGCCGAGCCTTACACTCCATGGCTGCAAAGTGGAAGAGTAACACTACCTATCTCAGAGAACTTGTATGAGGACAACATGAAGAGTAAATTATGGAGTGGTCTAAAGGCTTCCAGAGTGATGTAGTTATGGTGACATAAAGGCAGAGAGAAACATTTGAATACAGGTAGTAAACGGGAATAATGGGTCATCTTGAAAGACTGAGAAAAACAAATGCTACTCGTTAATTCAGTAGGCACCCTACTCTCATGCTTATTTTGTGACAAATATATTTACAGAGGTCAGCGATATCTAGGCACCTCTAACGGTGCTTTCTGCATCAGGAGCCAGTGACTTCCGGGCTAGTCAAGAATTGAGGTCTTGTAAAGTTAATACTAGTAACAAACAATAAAGTAAACAGAGGAGTCCAGAAACATTTTTAAATTTTTTGTTGTTAATCCTCACCCAAGGATATTCTCCCCACTAATTTTTAGAGAGAGTGGAAGGGGGGGAGAGAGAGAGAGACATCAATGTGAGAAAGATACATAGATTGGTTGCCTCCTGCACACACCTTGACCAGGGCTGGGGATTGAACCCAAGACCCTTTGGTATATCAGTTGATGCCCTAACCACTGAGAAGCACTGGCCAGAGACACTGTTTTTAGGAAAAACTACAATATATGAATCTGACTTTGGTACTGGAGCTGAGAGTACAGACCAGTGTGATGCTACTGCAGCCCCCCTATGCCTCAGCGACACTGAGATGACGTGGTCCAGGGCAGTTCCTATATCCCAGTGGTTGGCAAACTGCAGCTCGTGAGCCACATGCAGCTCTTTGGCCCCTTGAGTGTGGCTCTTGCACAAAATACCACGTGTGGGCGCGCACGTACAGTGTGATTGAAACTTCGTGGCCCATGCACAGAAGTCGGTTTTCAGCTCTCAAAAGAAATTTTAATCGTTGTACTGTTGATATTTGGCTCTGTTGACTAATGAGTTTGCCGACCACTGCTATATCCTGTCTGCAGACCATGTGTCCACTCATTTGGTCCAGCCTCCCCATACCAATGAGCTTGGGGGTACATGCTTTTGGTGCTGTCCTCTGTTAAGTGAAAATAAAATACTAATTCATCCAACAAATGAATGTCTTAACAGCCCTAAATGCCTCCAAATTCCTCATGCCAACAGAACAGACCCCTACTGCCAGCTAATTTGAAAATTTACACTCGGTTTTCAGCTTCAGCTTCTCAACTTGGTTGCCACTCTATGGTGCAGAAGCAGTCTTGGTATTCTGAAGCTGGAGCAGAATGCGACAGCGAAGAAGCTCCTACTGACTGGGCACACAGTCAAATGCATGTCACCCAGACTAGGGTTCAATCACACTGTTCTTTCCTGACTGAAAACCTCACCAATCTGACACTCATGAGGCAGATCCTCATCATGTTTTTGTTTTGACTTCATGTTCTCACATGTCCTTACAGTAACTTTTGAACCCAAGTAATTTTGAAACGTAGAGATCTAAGCACAGAAATTTAAGTTTATCTATGCATACTTGCTGACCCTTCTCTTACATAGTTTAGAGAGCTCAACAGGGAAGGACTAAAGAGAGGAGAAAGAGGTAGTTGCTTAGTGAAGTTCTTAAACACCTTTAAGTGGGAATGGGAGAGCCTTTCCTTACCTCCTTCCCTGTAATGGCTCTGCCTTACCGATGGCAGGGAAAAGCAGTGTTATTACTTTTTATACAATTTTTTGGGGGGTGGCTGGGAGATACTTCTATGATGTGGGTGGGACACACACTACAGCAAAAATGATTGAAAGTATGAGCTCAGGCGACTCAGGTTTAAATCTTGACTCTGATTGATCATTCATGTATGCCCTTGAGCAACTTACTTCCCTCAGTTTCCCCAGCTATGAAATGAGATAATAGTACCTATGTTATGCAATTGTAGAGGAGAATGAATGAGTTAATAACCCGTGCCACCTCAATAAGTTAAAAAAATACATGTAGAGTGATAAATACAGCTACATTCTCAAATGTTAGCTGCTATTATTTATAGAGGTCGTTGAAGGTTATGCATTAATGAAGTTAATAAAAAGAACTTTTTCAAAACCTGCTGCTGCACTGCTATGCACAGTGCAACTGAGGGGCGGTACCACCAGCATTAGAAATCAAGTAATGACCTGGCAGGGAGGGTAACTGAGTCTGCAAAAGGAATCTGAGCAGACTTAAAGATGAGAGGTCTGGGTTCCCTCCCTAGCATCTACAGACACTATACAGCCCTGTGGCAAGGTACCAAAGTAATTCATGCTTCTGGCTGCACCGGCTCGTTAACATATAGCAGATGTGCTTCACTTACCAAGCTCTGGTTGTCTGGCAGCATGACAATGATCTGTGCATTGTGATCCCAAATCATTCGCCAGAAATCTTTCGTGGTATGTGGCAGAGGATGCTGGGTTATAATAAATTCATTACTCCTGTAATAGCCCTTCAGTTAGGAAGACAAACAGTTATTGATTTATGAGTATTTTATTCTAACTTTGCAGAAGTAAAACATATTCATGAAATAAGGTAGCACTGCTTGAACTGTACTGAAATAATTGAAAAAAGGCATTCAGTGCATTTGGCTAATTTTTAGATGCACTTCTGCTAACACGTGTAGACAATTTTCTCTCCATGTACAATTCACTTCTAGTTGCCCCTGCTGTTTTTACTTAACAGTAATTTCAACATTTATTTAAAGACGAGATGGGTGGAATTAACAATAAAATTAATTCCTTAACAAGTGCTTTTCTTAGTTTAAGCATTTTTGTACTCCCAACAATTAGGGGTCTTTTGTTAGAGGTTCCAAGACACGGAAATCTCTATAATTTTGATATTACACATTGATAAGTTCTTTGAAAAATGAAATCAGTTACATAGGTGGTATCTGCTCTTTAGCACCTTTCAGTTTAATTGACTTTATTTATAATTAATGGTTGACTCTCACCATGATATAAGAAGCATTAATGTAATCTGTTCCTTTCATTCCAGGCAATGGTGCAAGGCCCACTCGAGCGCGCTCAGCTGTCACGAGAAAACAAAACGCCACATTTGTCTATTACACACATGGAAACAACAGCACGTCCTAAATTTACCTGGTAACATCCTCCTGGCTCCCCTTTCTTTTTATCCAAGCTAAAGTGTTACAGCTTAGCAGCATGTAAAATGAAACGGGCTCCACGTTCCCAGGACATAGGCAGTGTGGGAATAGTTTTACTGTAGGAGACATTTTCACAGCACACCACTGATACTCTGGCAGAGATGACAGGTTTCAGATCAAGTTTTTTCTGGTTTCATAGTCCTACAATTGCACCACTATATCTTACTTCGCTCTTTTGCCATCGGCTTATCCATATCGCTCTCCCCATGAAGGGCTTAAAACACAGTGGCTTTTCCCAGTGGAGATCATCACAGGTCTGTGCCTGTGTCCTGAGTTATTTATACAAAGGTCACCACCGAGCAACAGCGCTTTGATCTCAATAGGCAGAATACTTCAGTGGTACAGTCACCACTGTGCAGGTTCATCTTGGGAATCCAAGTTTTAAAGGAGTGTTAATGCCACAGTGATAACGGATAACGACTTTACTTTTTTATAGTTTCCATATGGTAGAAGTAACCCAGTTCTTGCATTTTGAGGTGAACTGAAACTAGGTTTCATGTCATGCAGCTGCAGTAACTTGCTGGCACTGAGAGCCACCCCTCCCCAATTTGACCCAATTGCCTCTGTTGTCCTGCGCATAACCTTCCCCGGGTAGTATCCGATTACATATTAGTGCTATGTAATATCCAATGGAAAAGATATAACACACCCAACCAAGTCAAACTGATTGTAAGATCTTACATGGCACTACCGAAGAGTTTCTGTTCTTTTCTTTGTTGCACTCTTTCTGAGCACTGAAGCATTCCACGTATTTTGCATTACACTGTGTGACCAGCTGAAAGAAAAACAACATTTCAGTCTTCATTCAAGGGCAGAGTTGTGGACATGCAAACTATCCTTGTTGTTGTGATAATCATTTCACAATACATATGTTCATCCAAATACCTTGAACTACAATGTTAAATTTTATCAATAAAGGTAAAAAAAATAAAACAAACAACAAAGTATAATTGATAGCATTTGCCTGATGATTTGGGAGAAATATACCAATAATCAGATTACTACCTAGCAGATAATTTAGAAACTAGGAGAGTATTTTTTGTTTCACTAGTGGTATTTCTCTGTATTATCTTGGTTGTCTGTATGCTTATTTCTTCTACCAGGGGTTTGGCTCCTTTGTGATAGGTACTAGGTAATAGATATTTACTGAATGAATGTGGATTTTTTTCCTGTTGATGTCATTGGTTTTGTGAAATTTTTCCTTGGAATTCTTCAGGTACAAGAGCTATGCTAAAAAGCGCTAATCAATTTCTCAAAGAATTGACTAAGTTCTCAGTAAATTTTTGTTGAACTGAACTGACATTTTTGTAAGATTGTTATAATTAGCCTAGTAGTTTGGTTATTCTTCCTGTTTATATAAATTGGTTGAACCACTTTGTCAATCATATATATATATACATATATATATATATATATATATATATATATACACACACACACACACACACACAAACACACACTCTGGCTCATGTTAAAAGAATACATGGGAATGGCCTCCTCCAAACACTAATGTCAAAGGCCCTGGATGCCATTAAGTTTCTGATTCTTATTTTTTCCCCTTCAAGTTCTAAAGTGGTTAGTGCCTGTAAAAGGTCCGATTACCTGGTTCCCAATGGAATGAACGAATTTCTTTGATGAATTTTTAAAAAAGTACATGTACTGCACCAACACTGTAATAGGTATGAAATGGTTTCCTGTGGTTTTTATTTCCATTTCCCTAAAGATGAATGATGTAGAGCATCTTTTCATGTGCTTATTGGTCATTTGTATATTTTCTTTGATAAAATGTGTATTCAAAACTTTTGCCCATTTTTGATTGAGTTGTCTTATTGTTGAGTTGTGAGAGCTCTTTGTACATTCTGGACACAAGTCCTTTGCCAGAAATATGGTTTGCAAAAAAAAAAAAAAAAAGTACATGTAAAATATTACAGAAATAGAAAAGGCAGCATTTAAGAAATGTTGGTATTTAATTATTTTTCAGGAATTCATTTTAAACATTTAAAGTGAGACAGTAATTACCTCAAATCGCTTTTAGAGTACTTTGGATGTTATGGAAGGAGAGCTAGAAATTTGAAATTGTCATGACTGAACTCTGAAATTAATCTTCCTCACTTCCCATCACTTGCTATAATTTGCTTGGCTGTCTCATTTCTTCAGGGGAGAGTCAAATGAAGGTTTCAGAGTCTATGAAAGTTTTACCATGAAAACCAAAACTGTACTGATTCATCTCATTCTTTCCACCTTGATACAAAATGGGAAATTACACATGGGACAGTGTGCAAAAAAAGAGAATTTAAAAGACTGAGAGACTAGGAAATAGAAAAGCACTTAGAGATTAGAGAGACAGACAACATTGGAAAGATAATAAATCCTTTGAGATAACAGCTTTTCTGGTCCTAATTATGTTAACAGCCCTTACAGTCTCTTTTTCTACCTTTATTCCAAGTCAATTCCATATAAACCATAACTGCCTTTAAATTTCATGCCCCTTTCAAAGAAAAAAGAACAACCATTTAGGAAAAGTTAATTTTAGTATTCTTTAGCAGCTCTTTCCTAGTTTCTAAATTATCTGCTAAGATAGTCTTCAATAAGTGTTCTTAATAAGGATAAGATAGGGTAGGGTATTTTTTAGACAGTGAGCACCGATTCTAAAGCATTATGTCATTGTGGTCAGGGGCTGGTGCCCATGTTCAGATAAAGTTGTAAATTGTTCCGAAGAAAATACAGCACCGCACTATCTACTTGGGCCCCAACAATGCATACAGAGGTCAAATTTGGTATTTCTTTGCATTACACCTGAGGAGAACAAAACAGTAATCCACTTTAAATTTTTTTTTAAATATATTTTATTGATTTTTTACAGAGAGGAAGGAAGAGGGATAGATAGTCAGAAACATCGATGAGAGAGAAACATCGATCAGCTGCCTCCTGCACACCCCCCACTGGGGATGTGCCTGCAACCAAGTCACATGCCCTTGACCGGAATCGAACCCGGGACCTCCCAGTCCGCAGGCCGACGCTCTATCCACTGAGCCAAACCGGTTTTGGCAACAGTAATCCACTTTAGTGTGTATGTTCATGCAAAAAAAGACATGACCCCAAACTTGTGGCATTTCTTAATTCCTTGCTTTTTTACCAAAGAAATGTATGAAAACGCTACCTTGAACTGTTTTTCCAGTCGTGTCTTTCCTCCTACTCCTGGTATGAGGATGCTGTTTACATAGCTATGCAGTTGATTTGAAGATACTTCAGTCTCTTTTCCAAGAATGGCTTCCAACAAGGCATCATGGATGAAAATGTACTGCTCCTAACAGGCACAATATATGGCAGTCACTGAGCAAGGCCACTGAGGGGTGACCACTAAAATCTACCTTGGATGAGCTCTTCCCCTAGCAGGGACCTCCCCCTGGATTTCTTCAAGCATTTACCCCTATCTGGTTTGCCCCCATACTTACTTGCTTATCCACTGTAACTTAGTTTAGGGTAAGACTGTGCTGAGTGTAGTTCTATCCTCCCTACCATGCCCCAAACGACAAGTTCAATGTAGCACACGATGGAGAAATGGGAGTTCAATGAAGGACTTTAGAACCGTTCTTTCACATGCTATACATATATTTTTCACTCTCCACAGCCCTAGATCCAACTGTATTGGCTACATAAGTGCTTGTGTAGTTGCTGAGAATTCCACATTTCAGATCCACACAGAAACGGAAAACTGGGAGCCAAAGAATGGTATCACGGCCAGGATACCTTCTAATACAAACCAGTGAATTTTTTCAGGCCCTGAGAGAATGAATCTGTCTCCTCAATACCATTCCACTTGCGGAGCCCGGCAGCCAGCTTACCTCCGTCTGGACGAGGTAGTTGCGCTGCGTCCTGATATGCTTCAGGAAGCCCAGGACGTTCACTGTGCTTTTGTCTTTGATCTGCTGCAGCATGCTGTCGATCACTATGTAGGTGCCTGTTCTGCCCACGCCAGCGCTGGAAGAGAGGAGGACACTCGGTAGGACCTCTTGCTTTCTCATGTAATGAACTGCGACTGGAAAAATTACCACCTCAAGTGCCAGTGAGCATAGAATCACCCTGTTGTTTAGACACGTAATTCATCCTGCATGGCATCCAAACAGGTTCTGAGGACAGGTCCCACTTCCCGAATCTCGATGGGGAGCACAGCCTGCCTTCCTACCACAGGAGCCCCAGGAAGTGGCGCACTGGCTTTCTCGGCCTCCTCGGCAGTCAGCTCCACAGCTGCTGCAGCAGGATGGGGGAATTTCCTTTGCTGGTTCGGCCTGTGCCTGGTTCCCCAATGCTCCCCGTTATTCTGGGGGTGCCCACTGTCCTTTCAGTAAATCCCCTTTCTGCCCAATGCTCCCTGCCAGTATTAGAAAGCTCCTATTTAAAGGGGTGCTTTCCTTTAATAAGCCAGGTATAGAATAAGAATGTCACATCTGGAAAATCTGGCCTCCTCTTCACATTTTTTTTGTTAATCAAAAACGGGAAGATCTAAGCCCTGTGTACTGAGCAGCAAGCTTCTTTAGGCAGTACCCCCACAGCACGTCCCCATCTCACACTGGTGTGTGACCCCCAAGCCCTCGATAGCCATTCATCTCTATTTTAGTGATTCCTAATTTGGTTAGCAAACATGCAGAGTTCTCATGGGATTTTAAACAGAAGATGGGTTCCAACTTCTGCAAAGGACCTTGCAGAGCATGAGAACAGCCCAAACAAGTACTTAGAAAATGCTGTGCAGCTAGAAACATAAATCACAGAGTAAGCAACATCCACCTGAATACCAAAGTGAAAAAAAGGCCAAGAATACAATTACAAACAAAACTCAGCAAGAGCACTTTCTAAACAACCAACTAAGGCCGTTTAAGGTAGTGCAGGAGAGAAGTTTTGAAAATATAATCCTCTCATACACTGTAATTATTTCATGGAACCCACAAGAAAAGCCATAGACAGAAACAAAATCTCTAGGGTGGGAAGCTGTAAAATTGTGTTTAAGGTCAGATTTTTACATATGAGCAGCCTGCAGCTTCCCTATACATAATGGAGATTTTATTAATACAATCATGTTATACAAATCAGAGTATATAAGAGTAGATTTTGTTTTAACCTTAAAAGCAGCAGATGCTTTCTTAATATTGTGGGAATATGGTTGTTTTATGTAACAGTTTTTACTGGTCCCCGTCTTCAACGAAGACTCAGTTTCTAAATCAAACAGCAGCAAGACCACAGCGGTTCAGATTCCCAAGTCCACAGCCCCGCTCTGCCCACTTCGCAGGGCATCCAGGCGGGTGAAAGGAAGCCCAGCCTACCTGCAGTGCACCAGCACCGGGCCCATCTCTGGCGTGCGGGCGGCTGAGGACCTCCGCACAAAGGTCAGGACGGGGAGGGCGTATTCGGGGACGCCCATGTCAGGCCACTGCGTGTAGTGGTACTGGATCACCACCCTCTCGTTCTGGCGGCCCTTGGGATTTCCCTTCTGACCCTAGAGGAAGGTGAACACAGACATCTTTACACTGAGTGTGAGCATTCTGGGTAACAGGACCCCTGGCCTCGTTCTCCCCAGCTGCTGCTCCTGGCCAGGTTATTTCCTCTCTGTGGCATCTCCTGCCATAAATGGAGACATTTTCCCAGCTGGACGAGAAGTATCAGACATCGCTTAGGAGAAAAATGGTTTAGGACGGTACCAAGAATGAATGCTTAAAATCTGTTTTTTGGACTTGGAACCATACAAAGCACTTTGTAATTTGCCCACTGGCCTCATTCCTGACTTCCTGCCCTGCCTCCAGAGGCCTCCTCATGCCTTGCTTTCCGCTGACAGTGGCCAGGACCTCCACTTTCGCTCCACACCCAGAGGGACCTTCAGGAGCCCAAGTGCAGGTGGACCCTGAGTGACAACTGAGTCTCAATCTCTTTAAATTTATCATTTTATAAATTAACTAGAGGCCCGGTGCACGAAAATTCATGCCCTTGGGTGGGTCCCTCAGCCCGGCCTGCACCCTCTCGCAGTCTGGGAACCCTCAGGGGATGTCCGACTAACAGCTTAGGCCTGCTCACCAGCCAGAGCTATCCCCTGGGGAGTGGGCCTAAGCCACAGTCTGGCTTCCCTCTGTGGGAGGCGACTGGCCAGCGCTGGCCAGCGAGTGGCTGGCTCTGCCCCGATTCATCCTGCTGCCATCACAGGTGGCCTCCCTCTGTGGAAGGCAACCCCGGCAGGCCAATCGGGGGACGGTGCCGGCCCTGCCATCCCCGATCACCATCCCCTCCGCCTGCTGGCACCTGCCTTGGCTGGCCTGGCACCACCCGCTCGCTGGCCCCACCCTTCCGCTGTTTGGTCAATTTGCATATTACCCTTTTATTATATAAGATTTTTCGTAGTACTTTTCCTTTAAGTGGCTGAACTTTTTACATTTTAACTACTTTAGATAAAAAATTTCTCCAAACAGATTACTTACTATGATACTGCTTTTCTTATATACCTCTAAAAACTAAAAAACAAATGAACAAAACAAAACAAAAAGGTTTGCTGGCTCAGGGTCATTACTAAATCAGCACTGTGGCCTGCGGGGTGCTTGGCCCTGCGCTACAAGGCCCCCAATGGCTCTGATTTCTTAATTCTTCTGTGAACTCTCATTTTCAATTACTACTTTATCCTATTATCAGTGTGCAAAACATCTAAAGTTCTTATGTACGTCCTCCTCTGACTTAAGCTGTTTCTAAAATTAAGAGTAAGTGGCCCATGTTTAAATACCGGAAGGGTTTCCCTGAGTAATGGGCTTTGCAAGTAGAAATTGATTGCTTACTTGCACCAGCTCAGTTCTATTAGAGAGAACACAGATAATGCAGTGCTGCTGACTTTTATATACTCTGCCATTCTTGGGGGAAAAACTAAACGAAGAAAGGACTCAATAACCTTGGACCCCAGGTGGTCTTCAGAGCAACAAATTGTATATAATAATTTGAATAAGTGAATTCTTCTGGAGTAAGGGGCTACAGCTCTATCACATTCTCAACGATGCCCAAGACTCAAAAACAAAACAAAACAAAAATCGGTCAAGACCCACTGCTACAAACAGCCAATACTCAAAGTCTCCACAGAGTAACTAGTCCACATTCTCAACGGGCATCGGTCCAGAGGACCCAGTGCTGCTGTCCTGATCGGAGTCTCGTTGGGACCATGGAGTTTGAACATCCCGAGACTCACACCCCGTGGAAAGGCTGCCTTCAGGTTATCTGTTCCTCTTGCCCAAACTCCGCGGGGCAAAACAAAGTGAAGTGGGTTTCTTCACTCCAGCCCTCTGACCACTCGTGCCACTGCACCTTTCCAAGGGGGGATATGGATTATGTAGCATTAGTTTTCCACACTTATTAGTAGCATCCTGTAGCCTTCGTGTTCCTTGAAAGCTGTCAGAAAATTGGAATTAAAAAGCTAATGCAAGCTCTGGCCGGATTGGCTCAGTGGCTGGAGTGTCAGCCGTGGACTGAAGGATCCTGGGTTTGATTCCGGTCCAGGGCATGTGCCGGTTGCAGGCTCAGTCCCCAGCCCTGGTGGGGGCAGGTGCGGGAGGCAACCGATAGATGTGTCTCTCTCACATCAATGTTTCTTTCTATCTCCCCCCCTCCCTTCCACTCTTTCTGGTGAGGATTAGCAACAAAAGCAAAGCAAAACAAAAGCTAACACAGACACTGACGTATCTGCCGGGTACCAAAACCTAAGATTCTAAAACGAAGCCTTCTTCAGGAAGAGGTTAAAGAACTCAGGCCAGTTAAATCCTATTCTGTGCTTTGCCAATATCCTTCACACCAAACAGTGGTGACAATCAAAAGAGTTGTGAAAAACATGCTTTAAAATATTTTCAAAAACCCAAGCTGGTTATGAGAACTGGCCTTGGTTGTGCGGTCATTTCTGTGCAAGTTTAAAAAGAGCCGCCTGGCAGCCCCCATCCCCCGCAACTGCCTTGATACCTTCTTCACTTTTGCATTTCTGACTGAGAAACGACGGACAGTGTAGCAGGCATGGACTTTTGTGCTCTTCAGTGTGACAATAATGTTTCCATACTCCTCACTGTTCTCTGTCGGCCAATACTGATCACATTTTCGCTGCAAAAAAAAAAAAAGTTGTAAATGGCATATGCAATTCTTGCCACAATTGTACTGTTGATAATGTAACTTCAAGAGACAGTGTTAAAGCGCAGGTAGTATCGCATGTAGCCGACAGAAAAGGAACTCATGGGCTACAAGTCACGGGCTGGCAGGACCTCTGAAGAGGTTCCTCTCGGACAAGATCATTACAGAAATGATCATCTTTCAACACATGATATACTACCAAGCAGGCTAAAGAAGAGATCTGCATGTTGGACCCGTGAGAAATGTGGGTGGGATCTGTTATAAAGGGAGCTGGAGGAAGGCGGGCTGCATGCACAGCTGGGGCTGCCGAAGGATAAATGGGGACTCCAGCAGCCAAAGTGAAGCTGCAGTGATTCGAGCACCAAGCCTGCATCTTAGCCCTCATTCCAGCCCAAACCAGCATCATCGGTTGTGAGTTGATCATCTAACGCGCTAAAACACGGACCATCATCTTGCAAAAGGTTCCTTTAATGCCGACCCCGGTGCTAAGGCGGTCTCTTCACCTCCCTGTCTGAACTGTTCCTAGTTCTCTGGCTACACTGTTTCTTCCGACTCCCCTGCTTTTGTTCTCTCCACCCCGACACGTGGCCGCCCCTCCTGTCCTTTTCAGCCTGTGCAACTCTCCTCTTCACTCACTGTTCAAATCTCATTTCAAATACTGGTTTCTTTACAAACTGTCTGTGCGAGAAGACACAGCCATCCATTTCCAACATCGCCCCGATACCTGCTCCTCTCGTATCCCAGGTGACCCATGCCTACCAGAGCATGGCCAGGTGAGGGCAGGGGCGCTCCTCATTCCTGTAACTCCACGCTTGGTCAAGGCTCCCCGCCCCCTCCCTCCCCCGCAACACACACACAGCAGGTGCTCCATAAATATGTTTTTTGAACAAGGATATATGATTAAGAGGCTCTTACTCTTCCTTTTTCCACAAGGTTTGTAATCATGATGATGATTCCAGTGTTTTGTTCCCATATCATCCTCCAGAAATCTTCAAATGTAGACTTTAAAGGGCCCTGGGTGGCGATGTAGGCTTTTGCTTTGTTGTAACCCTTCGAAGATGACACAGCACAAAGTCAGATGGAAGCAGTATCACAGAGCAGTTAATAATTCAAGTGCCAGCCAAGCAGGACAGGCTGTGCTTCTAGTGAAAGTTCTGTGTAGCACTACAACACACCAGAACCTCTCCCCGGCACTCTCCAATGGTCAGAAACAGGCGTATAAAAACAGCTTGACTTACATCGACATAGTTTGCATTAATGTAGTCGCTGTGCTTAGAGTCCTTTCCTGGTAGAGGTCTTAACTTCACCCTACTGTGATCATCTGTGGAGGATAAGAAAACAAAAGAGCAAACCAACATGTACAATTCCGAAAGTAGCAGCATTCTGAAGCACGAAACAGGCCGAAAGGTTATGTGACACCTCCCAGAAGACCCCTGAAATCTTTCGTCAGAAGAACAAAAATTAAAAGACCCAGCATCTGAACCTCACGTAAAAAACACAGCCTCATGCTCTGACCTGTGAGTGCCCCACAATGCAGACTGAGGTCCTTGTTAGTTTATAACCACTGCAAGTTGCGACCCTCCAAAATTTCCTTGTCCTACACTTTAAATCCAGTTTCCAAGGCCTCTGATTAACCTATGCCCCCCTCCCCTCCCCATTACTACAAATATTAAAAAGTGATTGTTAGGAAACACAACGAAGTTTTTGGGTAACGGACATTCTTAAATGCATGGCTTAGACCACAGGCACCCTTTAGAAATGATCTGTTTTAAAAGAATGTACTTAGGAATGCTTTTGATTTTGATGAATCCACTATTACATTTTTTTATTGTTCTAATTTTTAAAGTTCTCAGGTACTGTTGA
Organism: Plecotus auritus; assembly: GCF_963455305.1. NCBI lineage: Eukaryota > Metazoa > Chordata > Mammalia > Chiroptera > Vespertilionidae > Plecotus > Plecotus auritus. The sequence goes on from NC_137773.1 coordinate 127,681,955, forward strand.
ATTATTTAATTGTTAAGTGTGGTATCAAAATGCAGTTATTTTAAAACGGGGAAAAATCTCTTATTGTACAGAATATTGTCTTTGCAATATTTTTGTATACAGTAATTGTTTGTTCTATCAAGTCCACAGCATCTATTTTCAGCAGTTTTCACGGCTAAATTAAATCCGAGTCTCTGCCGCCCCAACAGAGTTTACGGCATTGAGGGAGCTACAGCTGCCTGTAAGGGTACTGTCCTTGCACGGCTCTGAAGTCAATGACCAGATTTTAGGATCCACTTAACCTGAGCTGTGACCAAAAGTGGGTGATGCTATGTGCCTCTAGTTGCCCGACAAAGTGAGCTTGTGTTTTTAGGATAACAAACTAAATAAAATAAAGCTGAGGTCATAATTTTATTTTCCCTAGCTAGAAATGGGCAAAAGCCAATTTACATTTCTGTTTATAGTCATGGCCATCCAAGGCTAGTTCAAAAAGAAGCCCAATGAATGGATTAGCCCAGACACGACTGACTGATTGTATCAAGCACCTTTTTAAAGCCGTCTACCTTCTGGGAACCATGAATGGCTTGTTCTGACAAACTCAGACTATAGTTGACATGAACAGGACTGCCTGATTGAAATAGGCCCCGAAAAATTTCAGTAAGGCATGTGGATACAAACTGTTCTGTGTTCTTAGCTTTATATTGTCAATTATTTCTCAGAGGGACCAATAAAAATAATCCTTCAAGTTGCAATTTCACATTTAGTTAATAAGGTAATACAATGGTTAAGTAGATCAATGCAGGCAGGAGTCGGCGTGCTGGCGTCCACATTTACCTTAAAAGCTGTGATGCTTTGTGAGAAAGTTGTTTTTCCAGCACATTCAAGGACAAATTTTACTTGTTCCATGGCATTTCCATGCTACTCTCTGCTCTGCAGAGGTATCAACATAGGGGTAGACCAAGGTGATAAGTGATATGCCCAAAACCTGGCCAAATGGCCAGGAGGACACCAAAACCCAGCTCTCTGAACTCAAGACCAATACAATCATAATGGACCTGTGAAAGTGTAACCACAGCTAATTGGAGACACTGGTTTTCCAGCAAAACTATGACCCTTGCTCACGTTACACAGAAGCTGCTTTGATTTCCTCCCTTTGCTTTGCCACATATGTTTAGCCAAGAGAGTGAGGTCACTAGAAGTAAAGATTGTTGTGGTGGAGAGAAAGGTATGAATGGACATATGCAAGACACATGCATGTATAGATCACTGCTTTAGTCATATGAGCTACAAATTCTCACAATCTCAGCACGAGCCTTGACTGGATTGGCCAACAAATACCTCCAGAGTCAATTCACTCAAAGATGGAGAGAAAAGAAAAGTTTGACTCTTCTTCCTTGTTCTCTTGTTTACCTGCTCCTTCTCTCAGATAACTGAAACAGATACTCTTTATCAAAAAATGACTTGTGGTTCTTTTAAAACTTTATCTAGAGGAAGAAGTAAAACTACATTCATAGATGACACAATCTTGTATTTAGAAATTCTAAGGAATCCACACAAGAATAACTATTAGAACTAATAAATTAGTTCAGCCACGGTTGTAAGATACCATATAAACATACAAAAACCAACTATTTCTATACATTCAGTGAACAATCTGAACATAAAATTAAGTAGACAATTCCATTTAAAATAGCATTAAAAACAATAAAATACCCAGCAATATACTGCATAAAAATGTAGCACCTTTAAAATGCAGACTATAAAACATTGTTGAAAGAAATAAAAGATGACCTAAGTAAATGGAAAGACATCCCATCTTAATGAATTGAAAGACTATTGTTAAGATGGCAGTGCTTCCCAAATTAATCTACAGATTTGATGCAATCCGTATCAAAATCCCAGCTATGCTTTTTCTTACAGTAATAAACAAGCTGATCCTTTAGCCAATTCATGTGGAAACACAAGGGGCCCAGATTAGCCGGGGAAAAAATCTTGAAGAAGAACAAAGTTGGAAGACTCACAGTTCCCCAACTTCAAAAGCTTATTACAAAGCTATAATCAGTAATCAAGACAGTGTAGTACTGACATAAGGATAGACGTTAATGGAATAGAATTGAGAGTCCAGAAATAAACCCTTACACCTATGGTCAGTTAATTTGCATTAAAGGTCCTAAGACAATTCAATGGGGAAAAGAAGAGTCTTTTCAACAAATAGTACTGGGACAACTGGATATCAATATACAAAGAATGAAGTTGATCCCTACGTCACACCATATACAAATATTAATTTAAAATTGGTCAAAGACTAAATGTAAAAGCTAAAACCATATTCATGACTGTGGATTAGGCAATGATTTCTTAGGTATTACACCAAAAGCATAGGCAACAAAATAAAAAACAGATACATAGGATTTCACCATAATTTAAAAAAAATAGGGTGACCCATAAATGTATGCACACACTTTAAATAATTATAAAGGCAGTGTTTATTAAAGTACATTTCATTTTCAAAATTGAGCTATCAGCTGTTACAGTGTGTATACATTTTTTAGGGACTCTCTTATATGTGCATCAAAGAAGGACACCATTAAGAAAGTGAGAGGGCAATGCACAGAATGAGAGAAAATGTTTGCAAATCTGTCCGATCAGAATGTCTAAAGAACTCAAACTGGAAAAAAAGGATAAGTAATCCATTTTAAACATGGACAAAGAATGTGAAGAGATATTTCTCTAAAGAAAACATACAAATGGCCAATAAGTACATGAAAAGATGGTCAACATCACTAACCACTAGGGAAATGGAAATCAAAATCACGGTGAGATACTACTTCACATGCATTAGGATGGCTCTTATAAAAAAAAAAAAAAAAAAAAAAAAGCGCCGAAACCGGTTTGGCTCAGTGGATAGAGCGTCAGCCTGCGGACTGAAGGGTCTCGGGTTCGATTCCGGTCAAGGGCATGTACCTTGGTTGCGGGCACATCTCCAGTGGGAGGTGTGCAGGAAGCAGCTGATCGATGTTTCTCTCTCATCGATGTTTCTAACTCTCTATCCCTCTCCCTTCCTCTCTGTAAAAATCAATAAAATATATTTTAAAAAAAATGTAACAAGTGTTGATGAGAATGTGGAGACACTGAAACCCTAATATATTGCTGGCTGGAATGTCAAGTGGTGCAGCCACTTTGGAAAACAGTTTGGGAGTTCTTAAACATTTTAAACATAAACTTACCACATGACCTAGCTATTGCATTCCTAAGTATAATCCCAAGAGAATTAAAGATATATGTCTACGCAAAACCATATATACAAATGTTCGTAGCAGCATTATTCATAATAAAAAAATTAGGATAATACAAATGTCCATTAAATGAGTAAGCAAAACGTGGTATATCTATAGCACAGGGTATTATTTATAAGAAGGACTTAAATACTGATACAGCTATAACATGGATAAATCTTGAAAACATCATGCTATGTAGAAGAAGCCAGACACAGAGGGCTCCATGTTGTCTGATTGCCTTTATATAAAATGACAACATAGGCAAACCCATAGAGACAGAAAGTAGGTAAGTGGTTTCTAGGGAGTTTAGGGGAAAAGGGATGGGTGTGGCTGGGTAATGGGTTTCCTGTTGGGTGCTAAGAATGTTCTATAGCTAGATAGTGGTGATGGTCCTACAACTCTGACTCCACTAAAAAGCACTGGAATGTAAACTAGCTCTAAATGGGTGAATTTAATGGTATGTGAATTATATCTCACTGAAGTATTACAGACTCCAGCACTGTTCAAATTCAAGTGGTCCAATTTAAATGCACTATTAAATAAAACTCTATAATGTGTTCCTTACCATCATGTATGTTAACCATAAACATCTGTGCCCTGCCCTTAATAGGACAGATATATTATCTGCCAGTGACCCAAGCACCGATGTCTACGAAAGTGGCAATCTGGCCACAGAAGTGGCCTGTGCTCCTATGGTATTCCTGGGCTCCATAAGAATAACACTTATTTGTCCTAGCCGGTTTGGCTCAGTGGATAGAGTGTCGGCCTGCAAATTGAAGAGTCTCAGGTTTGATTCCAGTCAAGGGCACATGCCAGATTGCAGGCTCGATCTCCAGTGGGGGACATGCAGGAGGCAGCCGATCAATGATTCTCTCTCAGCATTGATGTTTCTATCTCCCTCTCCCTTCCTTTCTGAAATCAATAAAAATATATTAAAAAAAAAAATAACACTTGAGCCCGGGATCTTCAGGATACTCTTGACCCTGGAAATACGTTGGATATGATTAAACACGTGGACCACAGGACTGGAGGCTCACCACTTAGGGCAGAGACCAATTACCTAGTCTTAGAAAGATGGCTTTGAAAGTCAACTTACTTGATTCAATTTCAGAATTTCTATTTGTATTAAAAGATTTGGCTCTCACTGGTTAAAACAATGTCAAGATAGCCACATGACATTAAAATTTTTTGGTTTCACATATGGAGTCACATGTGAAAACAGTGAAGCTCAGAACATTTTCTTTTAATCATCTTATTATTAAGATTAATGAAAGAGATCCTACAGCTTAATGAAAGACTAAGGGGGCAGAAAATGTCCCCATTTCTTCCTGGGTCCTGTTGAAGACGGGTGAATGACAGATAACTTGCAAGGGTAGTTCTTCGTTGGCACCCTGATTCTGATGCTTGGCTTTCAGCTTATACCCGGCATGAAGATTTAATCTCCTCGCAGTTGAAGAGAGCTTGAAGTTGATTACTCACATGCTAAAATGTTGATGTATCTGTTTTTGTGCTTGTTATCTGGATGATTGGAATGTTCTGCGGTGATGTTCATGTCAGCCGTACAGCGTTGGACTTCCTAGTGAAGAAAGCGCAAGATTTCAGAGGTTTTAGACACACTTGAGACGTTGAACAAGAAGCACAAAGTATTCACTCAATCCCTAGTCACTGTCACTGTTACCTCCCCAAACAACTTCAGAAATAATTAGTACTGACATATTCCTAACAAAGTTAGGAGGGATGTGAATAAGATAAAAGGATTTCATTCTTTACTAATTCATCAATCATCTACTTTAATACAGATTTGTCCCTAGACATGGGGATTACAAAAGAGTATCTCTTTTTAAGTCTGTCACAGTCTCATGGGGGAGAAAACCATGCAAAAAGATGATAGTCAAGCATGATTAACAGAAAAGAGGCCTGTAGAAATTAGGGTTGGAACATAGAGGAATGTCAGGCGGGAGATCATTCACGGGTCCTAAAGAATGAGCCAGCATTTTTCAGGCAGACGTATAAAGCCCCACCATGAGTTGCAATATGCTTATCAATTATATAGTCTCAATTAAAAAATTATTTGAGAGCGGGGGGAGGAAAGGGTAGAAGGAGGGAGGGAGAGGAATAGGGAGAGAGAGAGGGAGAGAGAGAAACTGATGAGAGAGAGAGAGAGAGAGAGAGAGAGAGAGAGAGAGAGAGAGAGAAACATTGATTTGTTGTTTCACTTATTTATACATTCATTGGTAGCTTCTTGGATGTGCCCTGACCAGGGATCAAACCTACAACCTGGGCGTATTGGGATGACGGTCTAACTAACTGAGCTACCTGGTCAGGGCTACATAGCCCCATTTTATAACTGTCAGATTGCAAATTGACTATAATAAGTCAGCCCTGAAATGACGCTGATATATAGCCCAATCGTCATATCTGGCTCAAATATATGTCTCTGATAATTATTTGTGAACTCTAATTTTATTTAAATCACCCTTCTTTAGAAAAACAGAAGCAGCAATTCTCATTGGCTACCTGTGCCATGGGTCTAAACACCATCCATTAGCCTAAACCAGGTTGCTGTAAAGTCAATCTTTTCTACACTGTTATGCTTCAAACCCAAGGAAGTGCTGGCGCTAACTAGTAAGGGAAGTCCTTGGCAGCGCGCAGCTGCTCCAGAGCAGGAGCACAGTGGCCGGATAACCAGGAGGCAGTTTTCCATGCGGCAGCTGCAGCAGCGTTTAGGAGCTCGCAGACTTTCTGTCACAGAGGAGTCGCAGAGCAATTGTGGATGTTTTCCACAGTGTTTACGTCGGGCATCACGAACACACAACTTGCACATTCACAGAGGACTTCCGGTGACGAGGCCTCTCCTCTCCGAGGAGGAACCCGCTTTAGTCAAAGCAGCCCAGGTGTACAAGGGGTGCCCTCTACTGAAAGAAACCACATTCATGGCTCCTGGTTCTGGGACATTGTATATGGAATTTTTCATAATTGTGGGCCCTCCCAGTTGTCCATTAAAAAGAGAAGAAAAGCCCACAGGCATGAATTCAACACACTCTTCTGTGTGTTTCATGACAATGCTTACCCTTTTCTTACTCTTAAGTGTGATAAACTCTGATAATTTCTATTCTCGTGGTTTATAGCCTATGGCTTGGCAAATGCTGGTTTAAAGAGGCCTAAGGCTGCCTTCGGCTCTTTTCCCTAAAACTAGATAAAGTGTTGGGCACAGAGCGATGGGTCTGAGATCTCAACATGGACAAGAGCACAGCGATGCTCACCATACTCTGCGCATCTGGGGAGCTGGGCCTTCAGAATGGCCTAGAAAGCACGGGGAATGCTCTTTTGAACAGTATCAGGGCAGAGAGCCTTTGAAAATGGATCTGTCTTCTGGAAAACATGAATCAATCTATGCACAGATCCCTGAAAAACGTGACACCCTTTGCTTCTGGGTTTTGAAGGTCATGGGCTGGCATGTACCTCTGCAGGGCTGAGCTGCTGAAAGTGTGCCGAGAGACCCCAGCTTCTAGTGCTGTAGTCTGGGATGCGCTTTGTTTGCTGGTATTTCCCCCCACTGTGTAAGTCTGACCACCCCAGCCATGGACTGAGGTTGAGCCTCTATTATAATGTAATGCAATTGACCGAGCCTGCTTGGGAGCAGCTGTCTGCACTGCTTACAGCAGTCATCCGATATGGCCAATCAGACTGTGGTTGTCTAAAACCCTCCATTGGATCCGTTGCCTCTATTTCACTTTTCCAATTATGTGAATGACAGAAAACACAGAATAGTCATAAACCATGTTAGATCTGATTTTATTAGAAACCAGGGCGTTTGCCTAAGGCCTTGCGATTTTGTCTTGTTGATAGTGATGTCATCTGTAATTCCTTGCAGTGCTGCCTGGCTCATTCAGATGATAACATCATCTGATCTCGGAGAGCGGCTTTCCCCATCAGAACTGGCATTTCAAAGTCAATGTGATTTTAATAGGTGCTGAAACCTTCTAAGTGACAGTGGCGGATGGAGTGTGTATAGGAAAGTTACCTACTTAGCCCTCTGACAAAAAGTTTAGGATTTGAGCTTGTAAGTATTTTACTGTCCATATAACAAAGCTGGAATTCTCAAAACGATATCCTTAGTATTAAGAGGTACACAGCCACAGAAGACAAGAGATTTAAAATGTGGTGAAACTTCAAAAATGAACAAACAAACACACTAAGAGCTGATAGATACTCAGGATTCCTGGGCGGTGAAGCAGCATAATCCCCCTCTGCATGGAGACCTGCTGTCCTGCCATCAGAGGCATAATTGGAACAAATTAACTGGACGAAAATACACCTGGACATCTCTCGGCTGCCTCAGCGTCACAGCAGGCCAAGGAGACGCTGAGGCACCCATGTGAGACCGTGCGTGTACCATTCTCGGGGCTGGGTTCAGCCAGCTGCTGGTCACACTGCATCATCCCGCCTGGACTCCGCTCAGGCCACAAACTGCTGCCCACGATTTCCTTTCAACGCTGCCCTGACGCTGCATCCTCTCCCTCAGAACGCCCGGGCGGGTGGGGAGGGTGGTTCCACATTCCTAGCCAGCCTCTCCAGTGCCCATCCCACCCCTCACCAACCCCCTCCCCGTTCCCAGATGGTGTTAGCTCTGTGCCCTCTGACTCCTGTGCTCAGCTTCCTGCCACTTACCTCGCTCCTAGCTCCCCATGCCGGTCCTCTGCCCCCGCCACCCAGATGTCTAAGGAAAAGCGCCGCCTCACGGCTCCAGAAAGCCAGCCAGTCTTTGAGGGTCATCGTAAGATAAAATGATCTTTTCTACGCAATTTGTGGAACTGGGCTCACTCACTTTTTTCTCACCCTTCGTATGAACCTCAACTTAGTCAACCATGATTTTCTTCATAATAAGGGTTTAAAAATGCTTTTCTTCAAGGCATTTAAGATCCAAACTGGCATTTTGTCCCTGAGGCTCAGGAAACTCTACAGGGTCTTTCCCTGCAGGTGGCGGTCTGCACGCAAAATCACCCCTCTGTTCCACTGATGGCCTGGGCCACACACACTCTGCATCTCACATAAAGTGACTGTGGCCGCCGGTCCCTCAGTGCAGGGGCTCAGGTGGACACGGCTTTGTTCTCTGGATTCAAGATGAGCAACGGGCCCAAATTTAGCTCAGCTGGAGTTAATTGTAACCGAGGCAATGCCCTCAAGGATCTGGTCAAGGGTCCTGAACCTCTGGCCTCATCCTGCACTCTCCTGCCCTGGCCTATTAATCCTGTCGACCCCAGGGGCCCGAGCTCCCCTTTATGAAGGGTCATGCGAGCACTGCGCCTGAGGGAGTCCCTGGATGATGGCGGTGGAGCCTGGGAGATGAGGTTGAAGTCGGCTCAGGCAGCCAAGGGAACAGTCACTGACCGCCTCCCGAGACAATGATTGATATTATGTCCAGTGACTGCAAAAGCCGCTAAAGGTATAACGTGGCTAGCTTTTCACTGGCTCCAAAATTTACCCAAGACAAAAAGCTTGCTTTCAGCATCACCAGAAATACCAGTGAACCGTTTTTCTCATTCTCCTCCAAGCAGCAAAATTCTGAGAATGTAACAGCTATTCACAATTTTTTTCCCCCACTGCCATCCATGATTTTTTGACAAGATGGGGCAAATAGAACTTTCGGTGAAATACCCAATCATTCCACAGGGATCTGCTCTTCCGCGCTCCCCCGGACGCTGTGTCTGTGTGAGCACTTAGGTTGCTTGGCCCTCTGCCGTCGCTGGAATACACACCGGCCTGCACCCAGCACACTGAACTTGAGGGCAGGGTCGCTCTTTAACTCCCCCTTGTACTTTATATTGTGGCAGAGATTACCAGGCACTCGTCCCTGTTACATGAGCTGTTCTATTCTTAATGGCCAAATATCCACTGGCAAGTGGTATTACTCTATAATCTTAAGATAGTTCTTTAACTAATTTTAGGGCTTTATTCAGATGTTACATAAAATTTTTATAAGTCAGCTTCCCAGAAATCTGGGAAGACTCTAGACCAGGGGTGGGCAAACTTTTTGACTCGAGGGCCACAATAGGTTCTTAAACTGGACCGGAGGGCCGGAACAAAAGCATGGATGGAGTGTTTGTGTGAACTAATATAAATTCAAAGTAAAGGAGTGGAGGGGAGAGCAAGAGAACCGGATAGAACAGCTGGATCCGGCCCGCGGGCCGTAGTTTGCCCATGGCTGCTCTAGACCAAAAAGACCATGTCACGGGATGCTGGTATCCTCGGTGGGGGCCCCTGAATTTTGGCTCCTCCCCCTGCCCCATTTTCAATCGCCAAGGTGATGGTTGGCCCCTCAGCGGCATGATGGGTCTCAGACAATCGCTGGTAATTCTGCTTTTTCTCCGCTGACGTCAGCTCATTACAGACACTGAGGGAAGTCTGGAGGGTGTTGAGGTTCAGCCTGCGGGCTCGCTTCAGAAAGCCCGGGACTTAACACCTATGGCTGTCATTTCAAAACGAAGCCTCCCAAAGCCTTCGTTTTCTCCTGGGTCAAGTTTCCTCATCTGTAAAATGGGGACAATAAAGCAGCCCCCTCCTGGGTGGTCCTGACGAGCGAGGTACAGGCTGGCCGTCGTCATTCCACGTGAGAAGACCTGGCAATCTGGGGTGAGGTTACTGCTCCCTTACCATGATGAGGGTTTTGTGTTGTGTTTTTAAAATCACACACGATCTCCTCTCCTGACCTTCCTTTTATACCCATTACGATCTCCTGTTTCTAAACCAGCCTCAGTACCTCCTTCCACAGCCTGTTACCAGTTTTCCTTTTCAGCAGAGCCAGGCAAAAGCAATGCTATTAGTGTTTTTAAATACAGCCCATTGCCCCTACGTTAGAAGCCGACAGTGTATCCGTGAGCTCTCATGCTCTGTCTCATTCCCCTTCGCGTCGCTCCCTTACTGTTCTCTTGAGAAGAAGGAGATTCCTCCTGTTCTGAGCACCTCTGGTTTTCAACCTTTCAAACCAGACAGACTGTGAAATGACGCCAGCAGAACAACGCCTGCCCCCTCCCTCCCTAACTACCTGCTCATAAGATTTAAGCCCTAAAGTTCAATACAGGCTCCAAAAGCTGCTGGCCTCCATCTTTTTTTAGGTTAGAAATAGGGTACAGATGCCCAGGATTTGATAACAGGCATGGTTCTGGTGCTGCAGCAAAGCCATTTTAAGTCCCATCAAGTTTACAGAGGTGTAGCTGATTATTTTGAATAATTAAATGGTGTCGAAACCAGCTGTGATGAATAGCACTGGGGTCTCAAATCATAAATAATTGAGAAACTGGAGTTGCATTTGATCATCCTGATCAAATTCTGTTCTCTGGAGGATAAATGTTTGTCCTGAATACCATCAACATTGTTAAATGCCTCAATATTCTCGCTCAGTCATCCAGCCAACAGTCAATTGAACTAAATCACTATAACACCACACACAGTTGCTGTCCTCATGAATACAAAACGTTTGACTTTAAACCATGTTCTCTGCAGTTGAATAGGCTCCTTTTTGGGTAAGCGTCAGGCACATTACATACTTGACATGTTTTTATTTGTTCCATGAAACACAGGGCCGGGCAGGGTAAAATCGCTCTCCCACCTCTGCTTTGATACTGCTCAAAAAACAAAGCAAAACAGACACTAAGAGAAAGGCTTTCTTTAACATGAGTTGTCGCTGTCACTGCCTGGGGATGGCCTTCGGACTCAGAATCTGCTCAGAGACGGGCTCTGGCCCTATTGCTATTGCTCATCCTCCATGCGGAATCACCGCACCTCCCAGCTGTGCGGCTCGAGAGAATGTCACAGGGCTTGTCTTCCATCACTTCATCTGATCCTCATGCCCATTTGTGACAAGAGGTGGGCAGGTTAGCATCCTCATTGTCGTTTCCATTTTCAAGTAGAAATGAGACAGAGGGAGGAACCGACTTGCCCAGAACGCTAGGAGACAGCTGAGCTGCCATGAACACTTGGCCTCCACGGCACGGCTCCTGCTGCCAGGGATGTGCCTAGCGCGGCGCCTCGGTGGGGAAAAGGGCAGTCTAGTCTGTTTAATCGCTCCCATTGCCACCCTGTCACTGTGAACTGGCAGGGACCCCAGAGCTGGCAGGCTGCTGCGAGCTGCACGCTACCTTCTTTCCTGTACCCAGTGCTGGGAGCCAGGCGGCTGTTAGCCCGTCTCGTCTCCCAGGATTCCCAGTCTAGGCAGCATCAACCTGCGCAGGCCTCCCTTGCCATGACCCCAGCACTTTCAAAGATGAAGTTCATCATTCATTTTCCCCAACTTGAGGATGTAGGTGACACTGGGGCCATTTTAGAAATGAGGATGCTGGGCTCAGAGACGCAGTGACTGGCCCAAGGGTGGCCCAGCTCATTACAGGCGGAGCCAGCATCGCCATCTTCAGATTCCAAATCTGCAGACCCCGCCACAGCTGCGCACCTTGGACGTGCAGCCCCTGGGCAGGGTGGCGGGGGCGGGGGGGGGGGCACAGGGAGCCCTGTCCTTGTGGTGGCTGCAGCCCACTTAGGATTAAAGTGAAGACAGAGCCCGAGTTCGCCTTTCCACCTCTCAGCCTGTTCTTTCACAGAAGTGCATGTTGGGGACATGACACCTAATTTTTATTCAGACAAGAATGCCTGTTAAAATGATAAGTATAAGGAAAAAAGGAGAACAATACACAATCTCCGCTTTCCGCATGGTTATGCTTGACGTCAATTCATTTCAAGTTTACAAAAACCCCTGTGAAATGAGAACTAGGTCTCTGGACATTTCACTCTGAAACATACCTCAAAATCCTCGGAGAAGCCATGCTGGTTATTGGAATAGAGCTCCCCGATGTGTTTCACAAACTGTTTGACCGGGATGGCCTCCATGTCATCTGGGAATAGAATGACATTCAGAGTCACACAGTCTATCTCCACAGAACAAGCAGCACCGGTAAGGGGGACAAAAGACAAATGCGTGGTTTTCTGAAGGAGTGACACCACCGTGTCACCTGAAATAGACATCCTCGAGACAAGCATCGGGATTCACTTTATGTTAGGGTCTCATTACGATTTTGAATGTTTATGGTTAAATATCATTTTTAAAAAAGGTACATCATAAAAATTACCTCTATTTTTATATTCAAGGCAATATACCCAGTCAAATTGCCACATACGCTTAACTAAAAGTCTGATCTTATCAAGGGTACCTATTTGTCAAGACATTTTATCACAAACTGGTTGGCATTTTTAAATTGCTATTCAATGGGGCCCAGCTTGAAGTTGGAGCGATTAAGTTCTAGTTGCAATCTCTGCAGGCTAAGCAATCTATATACACCATTACAGATAGATGCCATGTACAAGCCGCCTTAGGGTTCAATGCCATCTATGTAAAGTATTCAAGATTTTAGTTCAAGACAGCTGTGTCCGTATGATGCCAAGTAATCAGTTTGGCTGAAGTAACGGGAGTTTTTTTGGTGCCGACAGCCTAGGTATGGATTCAGGAAGACGCCACGTTCCAATTTGTTATGTTGTCACTCCACGAGGGTGCTTTCAGTTCCTGACCCATGTGTGCCTCAAGCTGCTCTACCCAGATCCGAGCCGATGCTTGAGGGCCCCTGAGAAACGACCACGCCCTGCTAACTGGAGCTCCCCAACCTCTCCCCTCCCCCACCAATATTTCCTTTAAAAAAGACTCCGCTGAATTTGAGATAAACAACAGACATGACATTTACTTTATTCGGAGTGAAAGATCTTTGGCAAACGCACAAACATCTAAACTGCCACAGATGCTTTTCTTAGCAAAGGGTATGAAGATCTGTATGTGTAAATGAGGTCCTACTTTGGCAAGAATGTTAGAGATCCAGGCCTGACAATCTGATTCCCCTTCATCTGGTGACAGCTAACATTGACTATGTCATTCCTCCTCTACTTACTTTCGAGAGAGCAAAGCTCCAGGGTGGCTTTTTGCATCTATTGACATTTTCAAACTTGAATCATTCTTAAGCGGAAAATAGCATCTCCTATATTTTGTTTAAGGAAGGTGATTTATGTGTTCATAATCCAAACTGCTTAGCACAAGAAATGGTCCTTGTCAAACAGGTGCTACTCTGTAAGCGCACATCTTTCTGTGTGAACAATTAAAGACCTAATCATTTTAATAGGCCATCTTACGAAAAAATTGCCAAGTTATTTACCAATATTTCAGGGTTGAAGCTGTTCATGAATATGCAATCACGTTGCACACCCAAGAAATCTATAGCTCCGTGATGATGTAACCGGCATTAATTAAGTAAGCAGAGCCAAAATGTTTCCCCAGAATATTTAGCAGAATGCAGTTTAAAAAAAAATGTTCCCCACATTATCTGATCAGTTCACTTAAAATGTTCAGATGTAAGCATATTTTAAAATAATGATCAAATGGCAAATACATTAGCTTGGGTTGAAAAAGGGGTTAATTATGTACAAAATTGGAGAGTGTCTAAAAGAGTAACCCAAGAATAAGCTCATCTTCAGACAAGAGGCAAAATAAGAGAGATGGCATGAAGCTAGCCCCTCAGACACTCTCGGATACAGACTCCAGCCTTTCTCTCCTGTTCATTGTCAAATGAGACATTCCTGTTTGCAAGGGCAGAGTGTCATCGTTAACAGTGTCAGAGGGGAGGACAATGACAGGTGAGAACTGTAGATTCCTAATAAAGTTATGGTGAGCACATGGACTCTAGTTCAAAATAAGAAAAAGACATGTTCGCTTTAAAGCTATTTTTCTCTGCAAGGGACAAGCCACAGCATTTTAGAGGTCACAGCCTACCTCAAGTCATTAAAACCATGCTTTAATGTTAACAGTCCTCTTTTTCCCCCTGAAAAGTGCTCATCTGTAACACCCAGGCTAATGCCATGCGTGCCCAGGAACCGGACTGCCCGCTGCCCCAGGGCTAGATGCAGCAGAAACCCAGCAGGGCACAGCAGGCTCATCCTGGCAAGAGATGAGTCACTAGCCTCTCCAATTCGCTCCTTTATCCAAGGAAGTCTAACCACTCCCCTCGGGTTACCAGGCATCACCGGAAACGCCATGAAACTGGCAGCCAGCCAGACACACAGACACACACAGACACACACAGACACACACACGCCCCACATGCACGCTGTACTGGCCACCGTCAGCTACCCAGATAACACATTACTTGTCTTTTAATCAAGATAAATGAAACTGAGGGGCCATAAATCTTTTTTCTCGATATTAAGATGAATATAAGGCTATGACTAATTAGAAGTCCTAATAGTTTTCCTCTTATACAGTTTTTCTATTAAATGTCTGTCAGCATGAGCCAGATAATTATAAAATTGCTGTATCCAGCAGAAGGCCAGGCAATTAGGGCACCATCCCAGACCTGAGCTGCTCGATTTTCATCTGGACGGACCCTCTGTTACAAGAGCACATCCATCTGAAAGATGTTATTTCCACGAAACATCGGAGTCTCATTAACGAGTGCAGAGAATATTAGGCAAAACCATGGACCAGGTGCTTTCTGTGCCCTTTTATGTAGCACATGCATTAACCTGTATGATTTTCATGCTCATCTTAGAGTGGAGAGACAAGCTCAGAAAGATTAACTGAAGGCTGCAGTATGGCTGCAAAAGCTGGCCACCGACCGAAGGCCCAGATGCTCCGGCTCAGAGACCGGGTATGTCGGGGCAGAGTGAATGGGAACCTCTGGATGAGGCACTGACTGAGCACCCAGGACTCAGCCAGAGGGAAGTGAGGTGGCCTCTGCCCAAGGGAACCTTTGTGTGGGAGAGTGAATGCATTTAAGCATATGGTGGAGACGAGAAGTGCCATCAAAGGGATGGAGCTGGTGACTAAGGTGAGGGCACCTGTCCCTGATGCAGTGGTGGCTCAGTCAGGTGAGGGTAGCTGTCTCGGATGCAGTGGTGACTCAGGTGAGGGTACCTGTCCATGATGCAGTGGTGACTCAGTCAGGTGAGGGTACCTGTCCCTGATGCAGTGGTGACTCAGTCAGGTGAGGGTACCTGTCCCTGATGCAGTGGTAACTCAGTCAGGTGAGGGTACCTGTCCCTGATGCAGTGGTGACTCAGTCAGGTGAGGGTACCTGTCCCTGATGCAGTGGTGACTCAGTCAGGTGAGGGTACCTGTCCATGATGCAGTGGTGATGGGGAGAAACAGAGACCAAGAGCTGAGTGGAATCCCAGTGAGGATGCTGCTCTAACCACCTGCCACACAGTAGATTGTTAGGGTCTGAGGGCAGTTGGTATAAAGAGAAGGCAGCCACCATTTATTAAGCTCTCACTGGCTGCCAGGGACTGTGCCACATGCTTTTTCATAGATTTATCTTTGTAAGAACTAGGCAAAGGGGACCTTGGTATCCTCCCATCACACACAAGGAAACCGTGGGGACTTATTTCTAGTGACACCATTCCTCAGTGATAGAGCTGAGATTCGAATCAGGTGCACTGAGCCCAAACCTGCGCTCCTATAGGCCGAGATTCACTCTCCAAGCCCCACGGCATCGAGGGAAAGTGAGGCATGAGAACAGCTCAGCAACCTGATGAAAGGGTACTTTCTAATTTTGTGCCAAAATTTTTACTTGCTGGGTTTTCACACCACAAAGGTATATTCCATTAGGCAAAAACAGGGTTGCTACTGTCATCACGCAAGCACCCCATTATAAAATGTTTGAGAGTCTGTTGCAAATCAGCACCTGCAACGTGGGCTTGCTGTTTAAGTGATACTATTTATACTTTTCCCCAGACTTTAGCCCTTTGTGGTTGGAACTAAACTCTGTAGGAAGAGGCCTTTTATTTTGGTCAGTCGGCAACAAACCGCCCCGTGGACCACTTCTGAGGAAGTTGAAATTAACCTCTGGTTTGCAGGCACCGAAGGCAGGCGTGAGCACTCCCTCAGAGAAGGTGCCGAAGCCAAGGATTCTCAGGAGGAAAAAGAGCAGAGTAGCGTGACCACAAAGGCAGCATTGGGGGAAATACGGAAAAGTGGATTTGAACACACAAAGAAAGCTGGTTCCAAAGCCTGCGGCCATGTCTCTGCTGTGCTCACATGTTCAAGGCCATGGGCGGAAGCGCCCGGACTCCGTCTACGCTTCTAACCCGCTCGCGTGTGCTGAGTTTGCTGGTCATCAAACACAAGTGGAAAAGCTTAGCTTTCTTGTCAGCAATTTTTGGTGTGATATTCGAAAGGAAAAATCAGCCACCCAGGGGGGCACTGCCACGGCCCAGCCCGGGAAACCTCCGGGAAGGCGCTCCAGCCTGTGAGTCCGTGACATTGTGCAGCTGCCCTGCTGCCAGCCAGGGTGACGGACACGCCCGAGTGCCGGGCACCAGAGGATGGTGTGCCCACCTCTGTGCGACTCCCCTTCTGCATCTCTAAAATGGGGATAATGACAGGACCTAACAGAGTGTTATGAAAAGTAAACTAGATAACACAAGTACTTGTAAGAGCACTTGGACTTTAGCAAATACGTAGTGATTGTGGTTTACTGTTTGGTGCTAATTGCTTTATGCGTATGATCCCCCTGAGATCTAGGGGCTGTCATCACCTTCATTTTATAAATGGGAAAATGGGCTCAGAGACCAAGGTGCCCAGCCAAGGTCCACCGTCGTTATCAAGGATGGGGTCAAAGCTGACCCCAAGGCTGGCTTCTTCTACCTGATAGGACCTCTCTAGACCTTCAAATGAAAATACATGGTTAGAGAGGCCAGAGAACCCATCAGTTAGCTGCCTGGGCTGCCTGCTGCAGGGCCGTTGAACACATACTCCTGCTTGCTTACTCGGGCAGTGTGTGGGTCTATCATTATCATTAAGAGTCCAAGGGGCTAAGTCACTCACTCTGTGATCAATCTCTGTCAAGTTCATTTAGCCCGTAGTGGTTCCCTCAGCCCTGTTCCAAATTCCAGCCAAACCTGTCCGTGGGCAAGGGGAACCTACGAAGTCCCAGCACAATGCGTGGCTGAGGTCACTCCTGCTCAGACCCTCCCCAACGCCACGTCCCAGGACTGGGCTGTGAGCAGACAGTGTTACCCACTCCTCTAGTGGACAGACCTCGAACTTAGGAACACAGTGTCCTTCTTGCCTGCCCCTGGGCCCCAAGGCCATGTTCAGGCCTCTCTGTGCCCGGTAATACCTCTGTATCCACTTAGGAAGATACATTTAGGCAACTATGAAACACTAGGACATTACCGAGATTTCAGTCCCTGAGTCAGGACACAACAGCGGATTTTTGTCCGGACTCTGAGGAGGCAAGGAGTGTTGAGGAGATTGGAACATTTTATTTCCTGCCATAAAAAGAAATCTCTTTTCATTTGTGACACAGTGAAGTCAATAAAGAAAGGGCTTCATTATAGTCAAAAGACCAATGAATCTTCTTTGAAGATAATCTCTGCATAAATAAAATATGCCAACAAGGTTGCTTTACACTGCGCTTTTAAAACCCTTTTATATGCTGGCACCCGCTGAAGCCAGGACCTTCCATGAAGGTCTGTTTTAACTACCAGAGAGGCATGAACCATTTCTGGATTTCTAAGCTACTGGTTAGCAACAACATTTTGTATTGTAATGCTCTTATTAGAAAGTGAGATTTTTCTAACTTCCAGAGAAAAGCATAAGCTAAGTTCTGACTTTAAAAAGCTATATATAACAAAAGTGTAAAAGAATAAGTAATACAGTATAGTGAATAGCCCCACCGGTGTGGCTCAGTGGTTGAGTGTCAACCCATGAACCAGGAGGTCACGGTACGATTCCTGGTCAGGGCACATGCCCAGGTTGTGGGCTCGATCACTAGTAGGGGGTGTGCAGGAGGCAGCTGATCGATGATTCTCATCATTGATGTTTTTATCTCTCTATCCTTCTCCCTTCCTCTGAAGTCAATAAAAACATAATATTTTTTAAAAATACAGTGAATATAATTTGTAGATGACATATGTACACAAGGCTTCATTAATAATTGCAGCAAAAATATTATTCCATTTTGTTGTTTCAAAACAATATTCCCATGTACAATTTAACTTATCTGGGGGAGGGGGAGGCCCACTTTCCCCAAACTTCATATAGGGAGGGAGCAGACACTGCAATTCACAATTTTCGTGATAAAGAATTGATGTCATTTCTACAGTGATTGGAACGTGACCTCAAAAGCACTTCTTTCATGTTGGATAAATCCTGTTGCATTAGCCACCACATTTTACATAAGTGTAGGTGAGACCAGGAAAAACTATCTATACTCTTATAAGACTGTGTACACTGCAGAGTGTAAATTCCTAAATATGTTAAACTTTGTATAATTGATCAACTTAAAATTCTCAAAAATACCTATAGCCCTAGCCAGTTTGGCTCAGTGGATAGAGCGTCAGCCTGGGGACTGAAGGGTCCCGGGTTTGATTCTGGTCAAGGGCACATGCCCGGGTTATGGGCTTAATCCCCAGTGGCGGGGGGAGGGGGTGGGGGGCGTGCAGGAGGCAGCCAATCAATAATTCTCTCTCATCATTGATGTTTCTCTCTCTATCTCTCTCTCCCTCTCCCTTCCTCTCTGAAATCAATAAAAATATATTTAAAAAAACAACCCATAAACTGCTGTCTGCAAGGGCTGACTCTAGAAAGGTTAGCAAAGCTTTCCTTAACCATTTGTCTATTTTATATTACTTCTCTGAAGTCAGCATGGATTCTCCTTATGCTTTGGAATAGAAAGATCAGAGCTATTTATTTATGAATTTTAACCACAGCAGAATCATCCCAAAATTGCTGATTTAATGTATAAATTTAGTCAACATTCAACATGTTTATGAATCCTCCTGGAGTCATTTAAATCACACAGGGAATAAAAGTACTAGTGGGTTGAGTCGCTTCCTTAGGAAGGAAGAGACTAAAAATGACCAGAGAACAAAAGTAAGGGGAGAGGGTCTTTGATATGGAGGAAACTTTAACCAGTTAACTGCCACGATATTTTGAATTTAATTAAAAAAGGTCTGCCCCTTGTGTCTATAGACACTTATGGTGTACAAATGGTTAACAGAAGGATGATGAATTCCAAGACGATGAACGAGAGTTTAGTGCAGAAGCTAATAGTTAGTGTTAGTGAAAGTAATGACAAAGAACAACTCAGAAAAAAAACAAACGCAGAGAATATTCACATTTTGAATTTGAAGAGGCCTTGATTGAATGAAGCAATATCCAAATGAGGAGCCCCAAGACCTGAGATCTGAGAACTGCCAAAACAGCACCCCAAGAGGTGGCAGGGCCATTTCTAAGCATCTGTGTCCTGAAGTCTCACAGAATTTTAACGCTCTCTCCACCATTTATCTATGTCACCTTGGGCAAATTAAACAACTCTGAGCCTCAGTTTCTTCACCTGTAAAATGGGGATATCAACTGCACCAGTCTCTACAGGAATACAGTGAAAATAAACACAAAGCATGAAGTTGGTAAATGCTCAAATATTAGATGGTGATGATGATGTTTTCTAAAAAAAGGTTAAATGTAAAATAAGTTCTAGGAACAGAGTCCTGTGTGTGGAATGTGGAATGTGTATATTCCACATTTCACACTGCTGGCTCAGGAGCTCTATTTTGTAACAGTTTTGGCACCTGAATTTTCCATCTTACCCTGTTGCACACATTTTTAGCCAGCACGGTGATTCAGTGTCCAAGTAGTTGTCTAGAAATATACTTTTAAACGTCAATTATAAATATGAGGCATTCCAGTGATACAGCAAGTTGATAAATCTGGGCCTGTAGACCCATTATTAGGTTTTGGATAAAAATGAGACGTAACTGAGATCCAATGGGCAAAATTAGTATTCTATATGATCTCTATAAATATCCTATTGTTTTTAGAAATAAGAACAATTAGAAAATTCCCAAGGTAAATGACTTAAAATCATCCCAAGGAGGTCTCCAGTAGAAAAAAGTTGGACAGAGAGTTTAAACAGAATGAAAATAACTCATAAATTTAAATTGTGTTTTTCTCATAATTAATTTCCTCATGTAAGAGAGAGTTTGTACTGTAATAACTAGAAGAAACCACAAGAATAAAGAGAATAACGATGGTTAAAGTGCTTCATAAATTACATTTTACAAATTTAATTGTTATTATTATTTAATATAATATATTGATTTCAGAGAGGAAGGGAGAGGGAGTCAGAGATAGGATCATCAATGATGAGAGAGGATCACTGATCGGCTGCCTCCTGCATGCCCCCTACTGGGGTTTGAGCCCACAACCCGGGCTTGTGCCCTGACGGGGAATGCAACCTGTGACCTCCTGGTTCATAGGTCAACGCTCACCCTCTGTACCACACCAGCTGGCCTACAAATTTAATCATTAAATAGGATGGTGGGGTTTTATTTAAGAAAAATAAGAAATTGGGATCACGTTGAAAACTCTTTAAAGAAAGGTCATAGGGGGTAACTCCTTCCCAGTAGAGGGTGAAATGAGTTTACCCAGGCATCTCTTCATAGTTAGGAAGGCTATTCTACCTGGGAAAACCTGGGAAAACAGAGAGGGGAATCTCTCTTAGTTTCACTAGGTAAGTCCTTGAACACCACACGCATTAAAGCTAAGGTCATTCAGTTTCACAAATAGGCAACAACTTGTCAAGGATGCATCTACGATGCCAACTGAGGTACAGCCAGGCACATGGATTCCTCAGCCAGTGGAGAATTTGAAGACATTGTATTCCCATGTGCTACCATGAGTAAGAACTGGCAGAAAGTCGTGTTTAAGGAAGGCCTTTGGGTTGAATTTTACTTGGTCATGAATAGGGAGCTGGGACATGAATCAGGAAAGATTCAAATGTGTCTCTGGTCTAAGACTCCTCCGAGGTGTGGGTGGCAAGGCAGGCATGACTGATGGCATGTCCTAGGATCCTGGGGGTTCGGAAGTCTAAAGCCCAAGCCAAAGAGGGTGGCACAGTGGGCACACCCAGTGGGGGTGGCCAGTGTGAGGGGGATCCCAACCTGAGAACCCGTGAGAGCTGGCTTTCCAGGGCTGCGGGACCAACAGCACAGGGTCCAGCGGACACGGCTCACTCTGCACCCAAGTGCTTTCGCCATCACCCAGGTGAGCTTTAACGCTGCCGCCAGTGCGTTGGGCAGGTAGCCTGCTCACTTCACAGATCCTGAGACCGAAGCTCAGAGAGGTTAGGTCACTGACCGAAGGCCTCAAGGTGGACACAGGGCGAGATCCTCAGTTTTCTAATTCCTAACCCCGTGGGAGCAGAAAATAAAAACGAAGACAGCACAGAAGTATCTCACCATTTAACCTTTGAAAATTGATTTCAACTGCACAGCTACCCAACAGCTGCTTGTCACATGAATCAGTTTAGGGGAGAGAGGCTCCCGGGCAATTTCCCAAGGTCAACAGATATTCTAGGTGATGCAGGAGGAAAAGGCTTATCCACACATGACTGCACAGACTCGCAGACCCGACAGAACGACTTCCTCCTGGCGGGTGGGAGCCTGGCGCCTCCTGCCTGCTCCCTCTCCTCTCAATGCCAGAGTGCAGTTCCCTCCACCACGAAGGAGGGGCAGGGCGAGCAGAGAAGTCCCGGGCTAACACAAGACAGATCCCGAGGCCACAAAATGGTCCATGGAGAAGTTAATCAGAGACTTTCTGCTCCCCACTCGTTTCTGGGGGACAGGCTTTAGTGAGAGAAGCTGACTAGATGAGGAGCACAAGGCCAATTCCAACAACATCTAATGAGTAAACACACGCAGACACACATACAGGGCAGGGAAGGCCCCGGCCGTAGCTGCACCTGGTGAGGGTTTGCAGACAATAGCAGCCTCCTCCCTGGCGCTCAGAGAACGGCTGACTGCCTCGGAGCTTCGCAGCTGTGGCCTTTCAGGAAGGTTTTCTGACATTCATTCATTCTCTCTCTCTCTCTCTCTCTCTCTCTCTCTCTCTCTCTCTCTCTCTCTCTCTCTCTCTCTCTCTCCTCTCGCCTCTTTCTCCTCTCTGTCCCAGAGATAAAGAATGCCTACTATGTGCCAGGTATTCTTCTACACTAGGGAGACCCCACATGCCTTTATGAAGATCTCCTAGAGTGGGGACACCTTCAAACCCCAGAGGCTGACCATCCTGGCTCAGCCACTGTTGAACTCCTGAAGGGCCATGCATTTCCCACAGGGCTCGCCACTACCCCCACCCCTCGCCCTGATGGAGTGTACGATCTTTCTACCGGAGGACAAACGAAACACATTCCAGACCAAGCACATAGCCCTCGACCTCCACGCGAACGCCTTAAGAACCCAAACTTCCAACTCCAACACAAATGACTTTCAGAGTAAGGAATCAGGGGAGGAAACTCAATCTTAAAAATGTATTGCACATTATGATTTTAAAAAAAATCTAAACACAACCACCTATGAAAATGAGATGCAGTCCAAGTAGACTGCAAAAGTACGCGTTTCTCCCTTTTTCTACCGTTGCCTCCCTCCCTACTACGCATCTGGTCAGAGTCACTTGTTCCTCGGAAGGAGGATTTCATTACTTAGCAGATATGTAAAGGAGCGCAGATTTCATTAACTTGCCCCGAGTTAAGATCTCTGAAACTGGGCAAGCTTCACAAGGCTGTGCAAATAATAACTTGCCATGGCTGTCACACACGCGGAGAACAAAAGAGAGGAACAATTAGCCCCTGGAAAGAAGCGCAGGGCCTCACTCACCCGGGATGGGGATAATAGGGATGCTCTCATTGGGGACCACCCGAGGGGAGC
The DNA here is from genome assembly GCF_963455305.1 of Plecotus auritus. Lineage (NCBI taxonomy): Eukaryota > Metazoa > Chordata > Mammalia > Chiroptera > Vespertilionidae > Plecotus > Plecotus auritus. Next base: position 127,704,946 of record NC_137773.1, read on the forward strand.
TGCTGTCTTCCACGTAGAAGTGAGCCGTCTGGAAGCATTTTCTGTGCAGGAAAGAGAAACACATGCCCACAGTGAGACCAAAGAAATGCACTTTGTCCGAGTTCGTCATTGTTCAGTGCTCCCCTCGCAGACCTTCCAGCTTTCAATGCCACACAGCTCCAAGCAACAAAGTAACGGGCTACACAGAATGACAACATTCACCCATTGGAAGAACCCCGAACAGCTGATGAATATTTACTTTGTAGGATGCCTACCTATCCTGATTGTCAAAAGGGAGAGGCTTAGTAAGGAACCCCTCAGATGCAGGAAAACTTGGCTTGGATGGAGTCAACTTGCTCCACAAACTGCTAGGATTTATACCCCACCATATGTCTTAATCTGACATGTTACAGAGGAATAATTTGCTGTTCGAAACCTCCAGCACCAAGTTCAAAACCACACTTTGAACACAGTCATCACACAGCCGAGGACACAATAGCACCACATTGTCGGGGCTCTGCAAAGACTCCCAAAGCTGCAGACAGTTCCCTAAGGGGGTCAGAGGGCTTGGGGGGGGGGGGGGGCGCAAACGCTCAAAATCCGAGGCCCCTGAGACCGATCGGAGATGAGGACCCAGCCCCCAAATGTCATCTGCTTGGAAGGGTCTGCTCTGTTTTTACCTGTACTTCAGGCACAGCAGGGAGCACACACCGGTCATCATGGGACAGGCTGCGCACGGAGAAGCCACCGCCGCTCACTCAGCCTCTTCTCTGAAGCCGCGGCCTGGGCTTCCCAGCACCCACGTCACTGCTCACTGCGGCCCTAATGAGCTGCCGGAAGCACAGGCTGAATATTTAATGAGGCTGCTCAGCGTGAATGGCTATTGTGACCAGGGAAGGGTCCCTGTTCATCTGGCGGAGGGGCTGCACAATAGCGGGCCTACTGCCGGGCCTTTCAGCCCAGCAGGCGGCCTCCGTCTGGTGCCCTGTCACTGGGATGCGTCCACCCCAGCATCGCACACCCAGCCCAAGCACACAGCACCACCGCTTCGCTTCCCGTACTCCAGCCATGGGACTGAGTCAACTTGTCTCCGGAGTTGTCTCTGCTCATCTAACCAAAGGTGGCCTGGGATGCTTCTGTTGGGCACATTGTGTTTCTATGACGCCAGGGAGGGTGGGGTTCAGGGAGCTGGAAAATCCAACATCTCTGTGCTGCAAAGGTGGGAGGGGAGCCTCCAGGCCACACAGGTGTCACACCTTAGCTGTCATTCCACGCACAGTCAGAAAGAATCATATCTCATTGTGCAGTGGTTTTCTGTGAGCGGTGCCTTGTCTCAGATGGAAGAAAGCTCTGAGCGACTGTACATCAGGCCCTGCTCTGGAAGCACCTGGATGCTGGTCCACTCCCCTCGGGCCCTGCTCTAGAAGCATCTGCACCCTGGTCCACACCCCTCAGGTCCTGCTCTAGAAGCATCTGCACCCTGATCCACTCTCCTCGGGCCCTGCTCTAGAAGCATCTGCACCCTGATCCACTCTCCTCGGGCCCTGCTCTGGAAGCATCTGCACCCTGATCCACTCTCCTCGGGCCCTGCTCTGGAAGCACCTGGATGCTGGTCCACTCCCCTCGGGCCCTGCTCTGGAAGCACCTGGATGCTGGGCCCTGCTCTGGAAGCACCTGGATGCTGGTCCACTCCCCTCGGGCCCTGCTCTGGAAGCACCTGGATGCTGGTCCACTCTCCTCGGGCCCTGCTCTGGAAGCATCTGCACCCTGGTCCACCCTCCTCGGGCCCTGCTCTGGAAGCACCTGGACCCTGGTCCACTCCCTTTGGGCCCTGCTCTGGAAGCATCTGCACCCTGGTCCACCCTCCTCGGGCCCTGCTCTGGAAGCATCTGCACCCTGATCCACTCTCCTCGGGCCCTGCTCTGGAAGCACCTAGACTAGTGGTCAGCAAACTCGTTAGTCAACAGAGCCAAATATCAACAGTACAACGATTGAAATTTCTTTTGAGAGCCAAATTCTTTAAACTTAAACTTCTTCTAACGCCACTTCTTCAAAATAGACTCGCCCAGGCCGTGGTATTTTGTGGAAGAGCCACACTCAAGGGGCCAAAGAGCCGCATGTGGCTCACAAGCCGCAGTTTGCCGACCACTGACCTAGACTGCTGCTGCACTCCCCTTGGGCCCTGCTCTGGAGGCACTTGGACCCTGGTCCACTCCCCTCGGGCCCTGCTCTGGAAGTACCTGGATGCTGGTCCATGCCACATGGGCTCAAACATACATTCTCCCACTCTTGGCACATGTCTCAGAGGACTGCTCTTGCATAGCACTGAACAATAATATATTTCTATGAATTACCTGGAATTGGTAATATCAATAACAAGTGTTCATCACTTGTCTAGCTGCCTTTACCTAAATTTGGAAAATCTGTCAGGCTAACTTAAGCTCCAGGATATGAAATGCACAAAATACGCTAACTTTCCAGTGGTAATCTGCTGAATGTGAAAGTATAGAAAACCATGAGAAAAAAAAAATCCCATCATTTTGATGTTTGAGGTATATCTTCTGTTTCTAAATTAGTAATGAAATTTTCTATTATTGAGTACTCCCCCGCAACCCAATTTGCACCAGTTTCCAGAATGCAACATTAGAGTTAAAACACAGCTTATAGACTTCATAAATGAACTAGAACTTTAATGACTCAGAGTCAGAGCTAAGAAAAACCTGCTCTTGTTGAGCTATTGGACCACTCAAAAGTATTTATTAACCCAAAGAAATGTTCTACGCACCTGAAATGAACACCTCTCGGTTTACCAGGTCACACTTCAACTAACTGGGGGAAAAAATCCCACAAAAAAATAAGTCTTTCATTTCAGGACCTAAATTTCTAAAACATAAAGCGAGAAGTCAAAAGGACCGTTACTGGCCAGGGAACTGTGGGCGTCGAGTGGCTTAGGAAGGCTACCGTGCCCCGTCCATCTCTCTCTGGAAGAGGATGGCAGGCAGTCCTCAGTCGCTCTCACTCGTGGAACCACAGGCTCCACCTTCTCTTTGGAAAAAGCCTGTGTGTACAAAAGCCAGTTGCACTCCTGTGCCCCAGGTGCTGCTAGTCCTGGATTTTCCTGGAGCAGCAGGACTGTGCTTGCAGAGAGGAGCACGGCCTGGGGATGAGGGTAGAGGCAGCTGGCTCTCCACAGCTGCACCTCATGCCTGGCAAACGCCCACCTCCCGGGACCAGCAGGGCTGGTGTGGGCACCTAACTCCACAGCCTCGGGGAAGCGTCCTCCCTTAAAAAAAGGTGTCCACAGACTCGGGAAACATTCATTCAGTGCCCACTGTACAGCAGCTGCCCAGGAGCCTTAAAGCTACTTCCTAAAACAAGCAATTTAGAACGAGTTCTCTACATCATACATGATCTGTGCAGAGAAACTAGGAAATACAGATGAACACAAAGAAAAAGGTCTATTGAAATTATCCTAAATCATCCTCACTGTGATCACGATATTAACATTTTGGGATATATTGCTCCACCCTTTTCCTTATTTATTGACTATTGCTTGATCACTGACGATGAGGTGCAAAAGGTCCCTGCCCACATGGTGCATATATGCCTTCCTTCTCTCTCTCTCTCTCTCTCTCTCTCTCTCTCTCTCTCTCTCTCTCTCTCACACACACACACACACACACACACACACACACACACACACAAATTTTCAGTTAAGTTGTGCTTATTGACCAGCAATGCTTAACTCTGGTTTGGGGAGCTTTAAAAATACAAATGTGAAGGGACCAAGCAGTACCATTGGTAGTTACAGAATAATCACTGAGATGTAGATTGCAGCACATAATATGGTAACTTGTATGGGGCCAAATGCTTCTGGTGCTTGACCACATTTGGTCAACATATTAAATCTATATGCATCCCACAGAATGTTCTAAGCAGCAAGACGGAAACCAGCTTTCCGTGTTACTCTCCATGCATTCATCCCTTCTAAGAAAACCTCATGGGCTCCGTATTTTATGATTTCTAAGACAGCTTGCTGGGAGTCAGGAGGGTCATATGTGATATCCTCTCCAGTAGCTGATCAAGGCAACATGCACTGTGCTTGCAGCTCCCTGGTCGCCAGTCTACACCCCAGGACCGAAGGCCCAGACCACAGCGTGCCTGAGGGCCTTGAGGGCGGGGTGTGGTCCATGGACCAGTCTGGCTTCTACAAAGCCCACGGACGCTTTATGCTTACAGTCGTGAGTATTTGGTCTTCGACTGAAATTTCTAAAAGTAATTTTTTCATCCTTTCATTAGGGAGGTATTCTGAAGAGAGATCCTTTCTCAAAAATAAGAAATTCTGCACTTGAGAAAGCACAGCACACGCCAGAGTGCATCCTCTAGTCGGGATGCAGTCAACAGCAGCCCAAACCAGTAAAGACATCAGCGTCAATTCCCCGGTCTCCGCACTGGGACACGCACTCTGCCAGCACGTGACAGGCCCTGATGAGTAATCACACACACCCCCCGCAGCTGCTGACAGTGCTTTCTAAGCATCATAAATACTCTAGATACAGAGGCTTCCGAGTTGCACGAAATACAGAAAACTGCAAAGACAAGCGGGGAACCTCCAGACCTGCAGCCTCCTCCCGTCCCCAGAAACCCGGCACACCCTCAGGAATGAGCAAGCTTCTGCAGACTTTCCTGCTGCTGCTCCTGTTTTCCAGGTAACTGCTCAGATGCCCCCTGGAATGTCCTAAAGATTTTCCTCCTTCTATCCCTTCCTGCCCCTCCAACAAGAATCTGGGAACAATTCAGGTGGCTGATACTTTTCAAAATCAAAAGGTGCTGATCTTGAGTCCAGAAAACCAGTATTAGAAATGCCTGGACTGCCACTCGGCTCCTCCAGCGAGGGCATCCCATCCTATGTACAGGAGGGGGGTCCGAGGTCTACAGACGTGCAGGTCAACACGCACATCCCTCTGGCGAGCCTGAGAGGCCAGTGTCCTCCGCCAGGGTCCATGGCTTAACAGCACTGCCCTCGACGTCACCGTGACTGCTGGGCGTGACGAGAGCAGGATCCCAACACAATCCCCAGGCTCCTACGGAAGCCCATGATGACAAAAGACCCAAGTGTGGGCATAAGGATTAGAAACGAAGTCACTGTCTTCACATTAAGCTCAGTGGGTTTGGAGTCACATCAGGGTGACAAGGTGTTTGTCAGGGTTGTGCAGCTCAAAATGCTAATTGCAGACTAGGACGGGCAGTTGGCTGAGCGGCTGCTGAATCTTAATTAAGCAATCTTAACTGATTTATAGACTGCCCTCATTTAAATGTGCCCTGGCACACCCGCTAATACTCCCATTTATTCCCAGGCTGTCGAGCACAGGAATCACATTAATATCTACTTTTGTAAATGGATCTGCTGTAGTAAACCATGTATGAACGAGAGCCACTTGCAAACAGACACTGAAACCGCCCTCATGCCTTCAAGGAAGACGACTGTGACTGTGCTGAGTTAGGAAGATGCGGATTACTTATTAGGGCAAAAGGTTTCCAGAAACTGAAGCGCCAAAGACAACAATAGGAGGAAAACGCTGTGGGTGTTCGGCTTTTTTAGAGCGAGGAATGGAGAGAGAAACATCGATAGGTTGCCTCCCGGCTGGGGAATGAACCTACCTCCTGGGAATGTGCCCTGACTGGGAATTGAACCCGCCACCTTGTGGCGCACAGGACCAATCCGCCAACCAACTGAGCCACCTGCCCAGGGCTTGTTGGGCTTTTCCTCAAAGAGGAGTAACTGCTCGAAATAACTCGGGTCCTGCTTGGAAAGTGAGTTCCGAGTTGAGATTTTTCACGTGCAGCCCCATGCGTGTGCTGTTCAGTCTCCTTCCTGTTGGTTAAAGGACTCTGTAGGCTCAGTGTGCACTTGCAGTGTCTTTTTCTGGAAGGAATCGTCCACAAAGAGAAACCAGAGCTGCTCTTCCTCATCTGCATACTGCCCAAGCCATTCAAGGGACATGTGAGCTGACAACTATGATCAATGACATATTTCATGGGAGGGCTGAGCTGGAGGCCCTGGGACATCTGGTTGTCATACTTTGGACACACGGGGCTCGTTAGATGTGAGGAGATGAGGGGGAAGGGAAGGGGAAGTGAACAAAATGAGATGCATGGGGTGTGAGAGGACACAGATACCAGATGAGGATAAACACTTCAAAATGCTGGATCTCACATGGGGAGGAGAGATGCCCCAGTCAATTGTGTTACCCCTGGAAGTGACAACAATCCGATTCCTGAAGTGACAGTCTCATAAGAGGATATAAACTGTCTGCAACGAACATCTCAGGAAAGTGGGAGAAAATGAACAAATCATATACGCATAAGAGGTCTTGGGCAACATTCTTGCTAAGCATTAAGCTTGCCAAGAAGTCTTTGCAGGCACCTGGGAGAGACTGAAGTACTGGTTATACTTTCCAGGGATTCAAAGACCAAGTGCCAGAGCAGGAAGTTCTGATGTGACAGCTGACTTTGAGCAGTGAGCTCTGGACAGCTGTCCCAGTGCTCCAAGCTGTGAGCAGAAAAGAGGGTTTGCAGGTGGGGCTTCAGGGGATGGGGGGACCTTCGGGAGTCTCCCACACTCAGTCAGGACCCTGGAGTGCTCTGACTTTCTGACTAAAGCTTGAAGGCTCCTCCAGTTCATCCTGCCACTATTTGAGGGCACGGACACAATCCCCCACTAATTGGGGAGGTAAATGGGGGCCTGATGGTCCCACTTCTTTTAGGCAGGCGGTGGGAAATGAAAATGCACGTTTTCTGTACTGCACAGATGATTCCATATCTATAGCTGAGAATGGCCTGGTAAAAAACCGTTGGCAACTACGTATTTCATTAGCATACTGACTGAGATAAGTCAGTCAGACGTGCGCGCTGAGTGCTATTTTGAGGAGGATTTACGGGCCTCCTCCCTCGACAGCCCCAGATTGTAGTACTTTTTAAATACTTGGGACCATCTGGGGGAAAAAGTTGATTCAGACATCACACCATCAACCAGGTTATATTCCAAATGATTTAAGAAGTTAATATTAAAATTTGAAACCATAAAAGTACCTAAAACAAAAAGTAACCTCTAACTTTCAAATGATGACTCAGAAACCAGAAAAGAAATTTATGGAGACATCTGACTCCATAAAAGCAGCAACATAAACACAGTTAAAGGGAAAGCACAGATTAGGAACGAACTTTTGCAACCATATTGCTGACGATGGATATCTCTCGCGATTAGAAAAAGACCAACAATGCAAAAGAAGAATGAGCAAAAGACAAACAGTTTACAGCAAAAGACAAATGACCCACACGCGAGAGCTGCTCGACCTCACTCATCACTAAGAGCAAACACACTGAAACTACACTGAGACATTTTTCACCACCGAGGTGAGCAAGAACACCAAAGCTTGACAATGCACGGCGCTGGGGAAGCTGCATGGAAACAGGCAGGCTCCTGCGTCTCTAGAAGAGGCCAGCTCGGTAACCCACCCCGGGGGCAGTGTGGCACCATCCATCCAAAGTAAAACGGCCCTAGCTGGTTTGACTCAGTGGACAGAGCGTCGGCCTGCAGGCTGAAGGGTCTCAGGTTTGATTCCGGTCAAGGGCACATGTCCGGGTTTCGGGGGGTCAATCCCCAGTAGGGGGTGTGCAGGAGGCAGCCAATCAATTATTCTCTCTCATCATTGATGTTTCTATCTTTCTCTCCCGCTCCCTTCCTCTCTGAAATAAATTTTAAAAAGTATTAAAAATGCTTACGTTAAGAATAAAAAGAAGTAAAATGCGTGTGGCTTGTGACACCGCCAATGTCTTGAATTTATCCGACAGTTGGACTTACCTATTTGAAAATGACACGTAAAGTTATTCACCAGGGTATTGTCTGCAATAACAAATGACTGCCAACAACCACAGTGACAGCCACAGGGGACGGGTTAAATCACCACACCTCTGTGCAGAGGGACAGCACGCTTCTGTAGAAATTAATGCAAAACTACCCGCGCCCAGAGAAGAACTCCATGTGAACGGGAAAGGTCTGTGGCAGTGAGTGTTGTGCCGTGTAGAGAAGGGGATACGGGTTCATACAGGGCGGGGCACAGTAGGTTTACAGTTGTTCGGTGGAAAGTAATACAATAATTAATAAATAATAATACAAAAGCCCTAGCTGGTTTGGCTCAGTGGATAGAGCGTCAGCCTGCAGACTGAGGCATCCCAGGTTTGATTCTGGTCAAGGGCACGTGCCCGGGTTGCGGGCTCGATCCCCAGTGGGGGACATGCAGGGAGCGGCCAATCCATGATTCTCTCTCATCATTGATGTTTCTATCTCTCTTTCTCTCTCCCTTCCTCTCTGAAATAAAAATATATTTAAAAATAATAATAATAATATTAAGAATATACTGTTTCGAGCACTCACAACTGTAAGCCAACTTCTGCCCCTCCCCGATTGGGCACACACACAGTGGCTGGAAGGACAGAGAGCAAACTAGTAGGAGAGGTCACCTGTCTGCGAGGAGGTGGGGTCAGGGCGGTGGGTGACGGGTGGAGATCTAGGGACATATATGTAATTTTAAACTTCTTCCTTTTTGAGCCGTGTCTAGGACTAACTATTCAAAATGTAACAACTTTTTGAAAAATTAAATACTTGGGTCTGCTTTCTTCTTCCTCCTGGGGGATCACCGGCTACTACTTCTTGCAGCCCCGTCCTCCCGCCTGGGAGAGGATTAGGAACGTGAGGTTCGACAAAGGGGCAAGTGGTACTGCCCTTGGGGGCATGGGCATGGGCATGGGCTTGGCAACAGCTATTTTAAATGTTTGCAGGGTTGTCATTTAGGCAGCTTTTGAGGCTCTTCTCCTGGTTCCCTGCCACATTGTGGAGGGAGACACAGGCCTGGAGAGGAAGGGGGAGTGGACACAGGAATGCCTCCCTCCTGCACCCCAGCCTCCTGCTCCGCCTGATGGAAGAGGAAACGGCCCGTCTGAAAGCATTTCCCAGAGCAGGGGAGGATGGAACTTGTCAGGAGGCTGCCACGGAAGCTCCTGGGCATGGAGGGCGCAGCCAGGGGGAGGTGGGTGGGTGGTGCTCAGTGCACAGAGCGCTCAGGAGGAACGCGGGCTGTGGCTCTGGAGGAAGACAGCATGGCTGGGTAGCCGCATAAGGAAGAGTGGAGACTGAGGGCAGGATCCGGAGTGGTCACAGGGCGTGGCGCTGTGAGGAGGGGCACGGCTCAGGACAGGCCACCTAAGCAGGGAGGCCCAGCCCAGGACTTCTCAGAGCCTCAGCTTCCTTGTCTTCTCAGTGGGTCATCTATTCCATACACAAAGCATTTTATGTTCATGACCTCACTCAGAGAAGGAACTATCATTAGACCCATTTTCGAGATGAGAAAATTGAGGCCCGGAGGGCTTTGGTAAGCTGCTCAAGGTCACAGAGCCAGGAAGAACTGCAGTGAGACCCCATGTCTCTGGAGCTAAAGCCTGTGCTTCTGAGCTACTACATTAAAGAAGGAAGTTACATGATTCACAGCCGGGTGGGTTCTAGAGACACACTGGTTCTCGAGAGGGTTCTCAATTGCTAGACCTACAAGAAAGGTGCTTCCTCCAAGCCTCTGAGGAACAATGCCAGAGGGACTGAGCAGCTGTAACAAAATACAGCCCCTCAGGATCGCAAGCACAGCTACTATAACAGGCGCGCTCCTGCTCCTGGGCCAGCACGTACATGGGAGTGAATACAGTCCCCGGCCATGGCATCATTTCCGGAGAGGACGTAGAAATCAGGCATGCGTTCATCCTTGTGCCGTGCGGGAGGTGACGCGGGCCTTTTTGAGTTACAGTAAAAAACTCATTATATTCGTACGGACTAAGCAGGAAAGTTAGGCATCGACGAGATGTCCAAGGTTCTCTCTGCTAAGATTACATCTCTGACTCTAAAGCTATACCGAGGGGTTTCTATTTCTGTTTTCACCCTTAGAGCTTTGAAAATGGATTAGACATTGAAGACTTCAATAAGTAAAAAGAGGTCATAGAAAGAGAGTGGTGTCACAGTGTTAGCGGCTGCTGCCTCTCCCTGCAAGGCCGGCACGGCCCCGTGCAGCTTAACAGAGGCAGAGCAGAGTTTCCTGTCCACCTTCCATAGTTCTGTACGGTGCCCCTCAGATCCCAGAGGCAGACCCGATTATAGCGATGGACAGTAAACATTCCACCAATAATCTGATTTACCTACAGATTTTACATGGAGACAAATCATTCCATGTAAGAATTCTAATATAAATTCTACCAATTGGTTCATTGACAGTAATAAGGGATTACTCACAATATTGATTAATATTAAATTGCCAATTAAGATAACGAAAGTATTAATTGCAGTATTAATAGTAAGTGATAAGCCCTACAGAAATCCCCTCAAGAGGCTCATGTGTGGTGACTAAGATTGCATAATCACGACTTCTAAAGGTTTTCCTATAAATTTTCCAGGACACGCATTTCCTCAGTTATTTAAGCCTTTATTTCATTTTTACATTTCAGCCATATGGAAAAACACATGATATGTCCCCATTTGCTCACTTTACTCTCCCCTTCCTACTCTTCTTCCCTAACTTATCTATACATTTAGGTTTCTGAAAGGTATTTTTCACTTGTACAGCTAAATGCATGCATTGGGTTATTTTTTAACTTGCAAACATGCAAACATCTGAAACTTTGGAAAGAAAATGGATGCAATAGACACACAGACACACAAACAAAGAACACCCCCATTATGTACCATCTTACAAACAAAAAACGCCCCATAAAACAGCACAATAAAGCAAAGCAAGCCCGCACAGCACACACTTGAATTGGTACCAGCTGCCCGCAAAGCTGCAATGGTGTTTGCAAGTTTTACTTTTGGGGCTGGGTGGGTTAGAAACAGGTGAGTTTGAGCATGTGCTGTCAAGAGGACTTTAATCGCCATGGCAACAAAACAAAAATCCAGCAAGCCAGTCCCAGCAGAGAGCCCCCAGAAGCTTGACCGCCCCTCACCTGCTCCCCTTTTCTCCTCTCTCCCCAGAAGAAGGCACTTCACGGAAGCGTCTGGGAAAGCCCTTCGACTTTATTTTGTTACACCCTCTAAATGGATGAAAAAAAAAAAAAGAACAGGTGTAGAAGACAGCATTTTCAATTGACCACCAAGAGTTCCACACAAATGCCCTCCTGCCTTCTAACAGGGGCACCCCCCTCATCAGGCCTCCTGTCTAAAGAAAGTGTACACAAAGGGGGCTGGTTTTATTTTAGTTTTTTTATGCTGAGGTTAAGAAACACGAAATGGGAGCTTTGCTCTTAAAAAGCCATCTTCACATGTTAGAAACCTGCATCCCCCTGTGTTAACAGAAGGTTAGAACACAAACCCAATAATGCCCTTTCTAACTCGTATACCTGTCTTTCCACCTTAGACATGCTGTCCTGGCAAACGGGATGGTGTAAAATACCCCGGGAATGAACAGGACTTAGCAGGCATCCAGTGGGCACCATCTGACCTCCCTGCTGGCACAGATTTCCCTGGATTTGATGTCTTTTCCCCAGACAGCCCTCTCCCTGCTGGACAAAGTCGTTCCTCACTCACAACACCGACTGGAAGGCCTGGAGGCACTCAGGGAAGGGGGTAAGCAGCTGCTACCTTATCAGGATGATGCACTAACCACAGCCCCTGAGACTTGGCTCTAGCGTTGGAGAGATGCTCCTTTGTCGCAAGAACACTGGAAAGCACTTCTTTCATTTCATTTGAACCCCTAACCATCTGGGCTCTAGTATGTCACACTGGTATCATTCCTATGACTTCTAATCTCAGTCACGAGAGCAGCAAAGACAAACTGGGGTCTCTGCAGGTTCTCTTTTTGGGCCGTTCTGATGAATTCCCTGCACAACTCTGAGTTCAGGTGTGAATTCAAAAGAACACGGCTAACTTTGATGGACTTGGTGGCTTTTTACTTCCGGAATGAGGGTCCTCTAATTCTCAAGTGTTGGGAGTTTATTCTCCCTTAACAAAAGCGTTCCTTTATTTTGATAATTATTAGGCTCCATGTTGGATAAAAGTGCTTGGCAAAGGAACCCAAGTTGGGGAAAATAAAAACTTGGGAATCTGATGAATGGGGTGGGGTGGGGTGGGGGCAGAGGGGGTGTAATTCAGAACTCTTGTCTCCCTCTACTGAGCACATTCTGGAACTACAGCTGTCCCCAAACACCAGGACCATACTCCACACTCCTTGCGGCTACAAACACTAATCTGAAGGAATCACGAGTGTGTTGTTGGAGTGTTTTTGCAAATTTTCATAAAAACTTGAAATTTGCAGCTTCCTAAAATATTTAGACTTCTTCGCAACCCTTAGCCTCCTCCGAATCCTGCCAGACTCGCTGTTGAGGGAGTTTGGAGCGGCGCCGGCATCTCCGCAGTTTCCCTCACACACAATCACAGGCTCAAAACTCCCACCGGCAACTGACAACACTTTGCTGCGAAGCAAATGCCAGCAAACCGATAACTAATACCTCGAACAATCGCGGGGGCTACCTGAGCAAACGGACCGCAGACACAGTCAGTCCTGGGAGAGAGGAAGTTGCACTCTGAGAAATCCCAGGAAAGGTGTTGGTTATGTGCATCCAACGAGCATGCACGGGGTTTGCCTCTCTGGGAGAGCGAGCTGGGGTTAAAAACATGCCTGTCCACTTCTCCTGCCCAGGATCAGTCCGTCTTTCAAACATCACGAGTAGGTTTAAGTGGAAACCTTCGCGGTGACTCTCTCCCTGCTTTTGTCTAATGACCACGTGTTAGCCGCTCCAAGAGCTGTGACTGTATCTCAGGGCCAAGGCGGCAGCAGGGGGCCGGTTACTATAACAACGGGCAGGTCTCTTGAAATCTGAAAGGCCCCGAGTAGCCATTTGCGAGACAGTTATTGAACAAAAAGTTGCTGGGATCGGCAGCATCAGCTGCCACGTGGCCTGGATTGCCCAGCGCAGCTGCAGGAGAAAGAAGAGAGAGGTGCCCACCTCCAGGAGCAGCTGGGGAAACCCAGGCTCCGCCCCCAAGCCTCCAGGTCTCAGAGGAAGTCAGGGTAACAGTGCTGAACTCAAACCCCAGGCAAGCCAGGCTCTGACATCATGAAAGGCACCTTAGCTCTCCACACGGGCTTCACACGCTGTCAGGTTTGGAAGAGCTGGATTATAAAAATTACTCCTAATGATGAATAAATTACTGAAATGTGGCCACAGGAAGAGGGGTTCCCTAAAGAGAGGAGTGTCAGGTCCCTCACCAGCTTTAACAGAAAAAATGGTGCCGGAATACCTGTGGTTCTGTGAATAGTCTGTTTGCAGAAAAGATAAAGGTGATCACACAAAACCACAAAAAGTATGATTGAAAGCTCGGACTTTTCTAGACTTGAGAAAAGTTGCATATGAGCCTGCCTTCCGTTTCCTATTCCCGCCCTCGCAGGAGCGGCTGGGACTGAGCCAGCGCAGGCGGAATCCCTGGAGAGGGTCTGGTTCTACCCAGGACAGGACTTTATTTCGCACAGAGAAGGGCAGTTTGAGGGCATTTTCTCTCTGACCATCCTGAACACCACGACTGTGTGCCTCTTGGTCAGTTCCGGCACAGTGCCCTCTGCCCAGAGCATTTGTCCTTTGTTCTGTGAAAACCACAGCCAAACCTTCCCTCCCCCAAGCCTTTCCTGGCTCGGTCTCCTCCCACCCCATCCCGGTGGTGGCCAGAGTCCCTCCCAGAGCAGTGTCTCTGGTTGTCACCACCCACCACTGCGACTCGAGAACTTAACTACCCACAGAGGGAGGCTGGGCCGGGGTCTGTGTGTGTGTGTGTGTGGGGGGGGGGGGCGGGGGTTGGAGGTGGGGCGGAGGAGGCAGACTATCCACAGAGGGGGTGCCCGGAAAAGGGCCACCATGGGCACTCGGCCAGCCCCCCAGTGCCACAGGATGGGAGAACAATGCTGCCAGCTCTCCCACTTTATCACACCCAGACAGCTGAGGTTCTATGTAAAATCCTCCCATTTTTAAATCAATCCAGATTTTTAAAGACAATGCCAGCTAAAGAAAACAGGTCTGGAGGCCACCAGGTCTCACCCCCATTTGGGATAACCTTTGTTACCTGCTCGTCTCCTCCAGGAGCTACAAGCTGCCTGAAGACAGGAAGTCTGTCTCCTCACTGAACCCCCAGGGCCTGCCACAAACTGATGGCCAAGAAATGTCTCTGAATGACTGAGCAAAGGAGGAATACATGGGGCAGCCAGAAAGGGTCTTAGGTCAACAAACACAACAAAACTCTAGGTGTGAGCACCTCCAAAGCACACCAGCCGTGTGACCCTGGGCACGCCACTTCCCCGCTGGGATCTTCCTCTGTGGGGACGAAGGTGACGCGGTTCCCCCGCCTTGGCTCTCACACCTGGCTGTTAAAATGATGTGATGTGTGTGTGTGTGGCGGGGGTTGTGTTATTCTGTGTGTGTGTGACCGTGCTTTGTATTAATTCTACCCTGTGTGTTGCTGTGATTAGCGACGATTCCCCTGGGCCGACTGTTCACAGTCACCTGCATGGAGAACCCATTCCTGCTGCACTTGTTTCCTCTGTGGCTTCGCTGGGGGAAGAGGAGCGAGTGTCTGCACAAACCCAGTCCCCATCGAGTGAACTGAGTGTCGGCGGCTGGAGCAGATGGCAGAGAGGTGCCCCGGCCGGCCGCAGCAGCCGCAGCAGCTCCGGGTCACGGCTGCCACCCTGGGAATACAGGCGGGGCCCGCACTCCACAGGGGCACGCGTGGTCAGTCATTCCGTGAGCAAGAGGGGTGTGAGCATGTGTCCACACTCACACACATCCGTCTGTTTGCTGGAGCCTCCACTATGACACAAGCCCCGCCCACATTCGCAGTCTGCACCCTTCATATTTATGCTACCGTCTCCCACTGAACATCCAGGAGAGAAAAAAATGGCAACGTCAACAGAACCCACTTGTTTCCATGAACAGCATCCTTAATGAGGCAACACCAACACATGGCAGCATTTCTGAGAGTCTAAAGATGGGAGTAAAGAGACACCTTTTTCTATCTGCCTCTGAAGCTAAATTGGTATCGACCAACTTACTACGGAATTTACAGGGGGCTTGGTCATGCGCTGAGCGGGGACATGACTTTCTCAGTTCGAGCTTCCTCTAGCTCCAACCTTCAACAAACCTAGGTCAGATGTTACAATTCCCATGTAGGAGCTTCTAGTTTCCTGTTTCTGAGTCTGTGTAGTTCAATCAGCCCTATCGAGTCTCTACCCTTCCGGAAAGTTCTTTCCTAGGCTAGCATTATGGTCCATGAGACGCTCAATCTGTCATCCAGGGAACCAGCACGGAACAGCTGGGACTAAGATAAAACAAACAGGTTATATTATTCGACGTAAAAATCTACTCAGCTTCTAGAACACCTAAACATATAGTTGGTCCTCTGACATTTTCTTCCAGAAATTCCAAACCATAGGAGCTTGAGACACACAAACACACGCACTATAAACACAGGCTGTGGGAGGAGGTACGTGCCTTCAGGCAGGCCACTCCTCATCCAGGCAGAGCAATGTCAAGATGAAGCCGGGGGTGGGGTGGGGAGGGAGGGGGCTATGCTGTCGAACTGGCTGGCTTCGAATCTGGGACCCACCAAAGAGCAGTCTTCTGACGTGGGCACGTCACCAAGCCTGTTTTCTGATCTGCCCAGTGGAGACCAGAATTCCTAGAATCTGAATGTGGATCAGGTAGGAATGCAGTCAGCTTAGCACGTGTCTCATATGACAAATATCCAATAAAAGATTCCTGGCTGGTAGGCCTTCAGGTACGCAAAACCTCTTCAGGGGTGAGACTGCTGACCAGAGAGAGAGCTACCCTCAAAGCATGTTCCTCAAGACGACAGAGAAGCCCACCTGCTTACAAATGCCTTGCAGCACTCCCAACTTTAAGTGGACGCCACTGTCCCTCGCTTCGCTATTCTCCGGGACAGGTTACTAAGTAAACGAGCTGCGTGTCCTACCATGCGTTGGACACCCTGAACATGGCGCTTCTCCCAGCATCCACCGCACATTGCACAGGGGGGATAGCCACCGACCCTACCACACAGGCCTGTGGGAAGGACCACACGAGATGGTGCCACCAGAGGCGTGGCTTGGCGCTTGGCACTAACCGAGAGCCCGGTGGACACTCGCAAGCACTAGCACCACCGTGCTGTGGAGGCCCAGTGGAGGCCCAGAACTCGGCGACATCGGTTTCGTTTTCCTCGTTCCTGACCCCGTGAAACTGCAGTGTTGACACCTCTACGTGAACGCACTCAGGAACCAGGACAGGAGCTGCACAGGATCAGGCCTTGGTTGCAGAGACTGGCACCACAGAGACCTGGTTTCAACCCCCAGGTGCCAGGCCTGCCCACCGAGGACACGCCAGGAGGCTTTGACCCGCCTCAGTGCCCTGCTCTGGCAAGTCCGTTCGTCAGTCACCCGCTCTCACTGGGCCTCCAACGGAAGAGATGCGCTGTCGCCGTCGCTTCGAAGCTGCACTGCCAAGGGGGAAGCGCCCGGCTCTTCCGCGTCTACCGATTTTCTGTGTGAGCCCCCAACGCTCCCTTCTTTCACATCAATGAAAAAAAAGGGACAGAAACAGGTCCCTGTCCCCCAAGGCTGTTCTCAGGCTGAGCCCCTCATCCGGCCCAATGCCAGTTCAGCTTTGCTTCCCATCCTCTGAGAATGTTCTCCTTCACACTCACTTGTGCACCAGCCTGAGGAATTCGGGAAAAGCTCAGAGGCCGCATCTATTGGATGATATTTAAAGCTCTGGTTCCTTGAAACCAAGCTCTGAATATACAAACAGATTGACACGTGTGTGTGTGTGTGTGTGTGTGTGTGTGTATAAAACAAAATACAAACAGTTGTCACTTTCTAATGAGAAAAGCACATCTTGAATGGACGGCTCTAAAACCTCTCTGTAGTCCATTTCACAGCCCTTCCCACGAGCAGCCTGCAGTCAGCATGCATGCTGGGGCAGCCTGGTTTCATCTGCTTGGCCACGGAGATCTGTTCTGGGGTGGGCAGAGGACCAGGGTGGGCCAATCAGAAATAACCCTGAGGTTTTGGCTAAAATTGCTTGGACCATAAGTTTTTCATACTGTGGTAGCTGTGGCCTCTCCGTCCTGCGTGGGAGTCCGAGACGAAACCACGCGGCGTGGCACAGAGCAGAGCTGCTCCTGCAGACCTGCCACCACTGCACGTGCTCAGTCACACCCATGCCAGCAGCCTCCCGTTCACCAACGGGCTCCCCATGCTGGTCTGCAAACCGCTTTGTTCTAGAGGAGGGTGACCCAGAGGAGAACCGAGTGTTCCCAGGCTCACCCCGATACACAGTGTCACGCCTAACCTGGCTGGTCTGTAGCATGAACCGTGCTGTGGCTACTGCTGGACGCTGCGAAGCCCGAGATGCCCCCTTCCTGTTCCCTTGTTCTACCCAACTGAGAGCAGACCGAGGATCCACGATCAGTCTGCCAGCAGCTTCTGTTGACCTTTCATCAGTTCCCATCACCTGCACTGTGACTCTCATCTAAGCCGCCATCACTTCCTTCTTGGACTAGTGTAGTGGTCTCCTCGCTGGCCTCTCCACTTCTGCCCTTGATTCAACTCAGTCTCTTCTCAACACAGCAACCAAGGAATGCTGAAGCCAGATTGCAACATTCTTGGGTACCAAACCCTACTTATCTTAGAGCGAAAGGCAATGCGTTTACAATGGCCCACAAGGCTACACTCAACCTGACTCCTCTCTACTCTTTCTTCCTGACACCCTCTCCTACCACAGGGAGTACGGGGAGAGTGGCAGGAGGTCCCTTGCTCTTCCTAGAACATGCCAGGCACGCTCCTGCCTCAGGGCCTTTGCACATGCCGTTTCCCTGCTTGGAACTTGTCCCAGATGGAGCACATTTCCCTCCTCCTTTAGGTCTCTGTTCAAATACCACTCGCCAGTTACACCTGCCTTATCTCCTCTGAACACTGGTCCCTAAGGTCCACATGCCCCTCCCTTTCCAGTTTCATTTTCTCCATCACATGCCACACCATCTTGGATGTTACATACTTTACTCACTAGTGTTTAGCCTGTCTCCCTCACTGGAATGTAAGCTCCATGAGAGCAGGGATTTTTGTCTAGTTTGGCTCATTTGGTATCACCAGGGCTCAGAAGAGCACCTGGCACACAGCGAGGGCTCACAATGGATGGATGTAGGGGAGGGAGGGGGGGAGGGATACGACACCTGCTCCTCACTGAGGAAGCTGTTAGATAAAGGGCAGGAGCCTCCACGCTTGTCTGAGAGGTGAAAGCAGCCAGGCAACCACGTGGGCCGCCTCCTCCTGCAGCTGCACCTGGCTGAGGGGTAGCTGAGAAACACCCACCTTCCAAATGGAAGCTGCCAGCAGGCTCCCCCGGGGAAGCAGTGAGAACTGGTCCAGGACAATGGTGTACAAGGTTGGCTCACCATCAGCCATTTTTATCTTACACGTCGTAAGTGCCACAGAATATGAGCAACATGTTCCTATCACTCAATTTTCAGCAACAAGCTATCGGAAAATCAAGGTGCAGAGGTCTTATGCGGACGTGACAGTGAGTCATGGCCTCAGAGGAACCAGAACGCCATGGAGCTTATTAGCTCGTGTGGCAGGGTTAGACACAAAAGCTCCACGTGGCGACGGGACGGCACCAGCAAGTAGCAGGGCTGGGATCCGGGCCTGCATCCCCCTAGTTCCCAAGCACAGCCCCTTGGGCACTAAATCCCAGAAGCTCCTCCTAAGTGCGCTGACCTCAGAGCGGCTCTACCCCTGGCTTCCTCCGGCTACAAGCCGCTCTCCCAGGTGTTGATGGGAGCAGCTCTCCAGCTGCCTCTCCTTTCAGAGTGAAGGGGCCATGGGCTTCTGCTCCTCCCCCACCCCCAGGGCAGCGAAGGGGCCATGGGCTTCTGCTCCTCCCCGCCCCCCCCACCCCACCCCACACACAGGTGCTGCCCGGCTCACTCACCTCCAGTAAACCAGCACAGCGATGAGCAGGATGAGGCACACAAAGGTCAAGGCTGACACCACAATCAGGGGGATGATCCACTCCATCCTCCCCGGGGAAGGGCGGCTTATCATCCCAGAGGTGTTCTTTTCTGCTGCAAAGAGAGACCATGCCAGTTAGAGGACAGGCCAGCAGAGAGGGGCCACCAGTGTGGCCGAGTTCTGCTCCGGGGTGGGTGCCCACACAGACCTGGGCTCCCGCGCGGACGGCCCGGTGACAGGAGGGGCATCTGCAGCCCATACCATGTCCTACCGAGTCCAACCAAACCCGGCCTTTCCTGCAGGCGGCACCTGCACCACCAGTGGGATGGGTTTGCAGGTAGAGTTCAAGGTGGTTGTAAAGAGAGCTGTGGAGACAGGCACTCCACCGCGCTGCAAGGACGTGGCTGAGCCAGAACGGCCTGGACAATGAGGAGACGTGGCGCCGGAAAGGCAGCACCACCCTCACCTCTGGAGGGGCTGGCGCCTCGGGGCTCGCTGGCGCAGGGCAGGAGAAATGGCACGCTGGCTTTGCTACGTGAACCAGCTCTGAAGACAATGGTTATGAATATTCTCTAGGAGCTCAGCAGCCATCACCCTTCCCCTAATAAGAGCACCCCAATTCTGCGTTGGGGAGCAGATTCTCCCTAGCAGGCAGTCATGGAGAGGCCCCCAGTGTCCCAGCCGA
Source organism: Plecotus auritus (assembly GCF_963455305.1). Classification (NCBI taxonomy): domain Eukaryota; kingdom Metazoa; phylum Chordata; class Mammalia; order Chiroptera; family Vespertilionidae; genus Plecotus; species Plecotus auritus. The sequence continues at coordinate 127,724,692 of NC_137773.1, forward strand.
GGCGAGCGTGGCTGCAGGGAGGACAAGGGTGCTCCCTCCATGGAACCTCAACCGCTGGGTCTGCACAGCACCCAGCCCAGCAGGAGCCCCCCACCCCAGGTGGCCCTCAGTCCTCAGCACCCAGAGCCCTGGAGCTCCCATCTCTCCTCAAACCAGATTCTCCAGCGTTGCCTTTGATTGCATCACCCCTCCCCCAGCCTCCCGAAAGCTCTAACCTGGAGGACGCCCTGCCCATGCTGCCCAGCAAGCCTGCCTCTGAGCAGCAGCCCAGCGAGGGGTTCACAGGGGAGCTGAGCCTGCTCTTACCCGGGCAGCGCCTTCCTGTCTCAGGCCCGGGAGCCTCGGGGGAGAGCCTGTTCTCCCGTGGCGTGGGCAGGTGCCTGGAAGCCTCCAGGTGGCCCGAATGGAGCGCAGGTGTGGTGCGGGGCTGGGAGAGCACAGGGAGCAGAGGCGACGGTGAGAGGCGGGTGGCAAGAAAGCAAAGGTTAACTGTGACCGCGGAGAAGCCGCCGGACAGATCCAAAGCCAGCTCAGGCTGCGTGCGCTCGGCCAGGACTCCTGCGCTGGGAAAACGAGGCCAGCCTCCGCCAGTGGAGTCCTTCTCAGGACGGACTGGAGGGAGGGCTCATTAGGCCGGGTTTCCGAGCGAGAGAAGGTGGGCCGAGCAGAGAGGGGCACAGTTTTAAAGAGGTCAGGCTCCCGAGTACGGGAGTGTGTCACAGCCTCCTCCGGTTCCCTGGAGCGCTGCTGGCGGGTCCTCTCCTTCGTCTCCTGCAGGGCCCTGTGCGCAGGCAGCGCCCCATTTCTGCCCAGCTCACGGGGAGGAGGCCAGGCAGGTGGGCACACCCGATTAAACCACAGAGAGCCCTCCACGTTCCTACTTGCCTTCCTAGAGGGGCAGCCACTCCTCCGGACCCACAGCCGCACACGTTTTGTTAGGCAGCTACAGGCACACCTCGGAGGCACTACGGGTTCGGTCCAGACCCCCAAACTAAGGGAGTATCACAAAAAAGCGAGTCGCAATCTTCCTGCTGGTGGAGAGTCTTGCCTTCAATTTGTAAAAAACACAGTAACCTTGGAGAGCAATGAAGCGAATCGCACAAAATGAGGCTGGCCTGTATTTGCCAAGCCCTACTGTGTGCAGGGCCTGGTGCTGGGGGCTGCAGAAGCACCAGAAAGACCCAGGGGGGCGGGGCGAGGAGTGAAAATCATTTAAAGGGGGAGAAGCAGACACAGGAGCGAGCAATTAGAATAAAGGGAAGGGGGAACAGCTGTTCCAGCCCAGGGACTCTGGAGGGGGCTCCCTGACGTGAGGGTGAGACCTGGGCGTGAGCCAGGCCCAGGGCAGGAAGGACGGGGTCCGGACAGAGAACTAAAGGGGTGGGAGTATGAGAATGAGGAAAGTCGGATGCCACGTCAGCCAGGACTTTGCTGGCTGAATTAAGAACAGGGTTTAGTCCCAGGGCAATGGAAGCGTCCACTCACCCTCCAGGTAACCCCTTATAGCAAAGCTCTGGGGATGGGCCAGAGAATCAGCTGCAAATGAGAAGAATTTGCGGGGCTCCAGCAGGGGGAGCCAGACAGACAGGCAAGTCTCTCAAAGACTGGAGCTCCTGTGCAAGGAAATAGGGCAGGAGGCTGACACTATAGGCCATGCATCCAATGATCTCAGATTCCACGCAGGGAGGGCCTTGCGTCCCGGAGGGACCCCCAGTGTCACATCTCCTCCCCACCTCCTTACACTACAGGTTTGACGGTGGGCAGGGGGCCGAATGCAAACCCCACGTCCTACTCATCTTACCACTGAAAAGGGCTCTTGGCCCAAACAGTCCCTTCACAGGGACATCTCTCTCTGTGGTGTGCACATCTCTGTGGGGTGCACATGAAGGGCTGCTGGTGGGCCAGTGGGGCCGGGGCTCAGAGAGAGCCTGCATCTGAAACACCTTCCCAGTAATACCCCGAGGAAGGGGCAGGCTAACCTCCGAGAGCACCTGCAGGGGGCGAGGTAAGTGGCCACCCCGTCGCAGACAGCTCTCCTTCCTCCAGGTTCCATTTCAGAACCCAGTCAAGTGCCTCCACTCTGCCTCTTAAAAAAATTTAAAAAAAAGAAAAGAAAAACAGTTTTCAGTGGCATATGTCATCGCTGAATTAATGCTGCTTGCCTTTTCCTGGCTTGGCTCTCGGCCCAGTAGCAGCACATAAAAGCGGAGTGCACTGCACTGTGGGTGCTGCGGGCGGGAGGCGTCAGATGGACCCTCTGACACGCTGCCCGCGCCGCAGGGAGGGCGGGCTTCCGCGGCAGGACAACAACCCCGCTGTCGGCAAGACTAAGGGAGCTTGGCGCCCCCGGGCCACTGACCCGGTGGAGGACGCAGGGTTCCTTCCCTTTCCAGAAAGATCCAGAGACGGACAAGCTGCCCACGCGTAACTCTCTAGCCTGGTTCGATCGCGGGCAACTTGACTGTATTTGTTCTGAGTGAAAACCACCCTCATCCATGAATTAAGGCAGCTGCTTTTACAACAACTGTGGTAAAAACACTTAACAGTTCCCATCTGAACCCTTTCTAAGAGTCCAGCTTAGTGCTTAGTGGTGTGGAGTATATCCACACTGTTGTGCAACCAGTCTCCAGAATCTGTTTTAATAAAAAAACTGAAAGTCTGTCCCCATCATCTGCGCGCCCCTTCTCCGCCCCCCCCCCCCTCCCCGCAGCCACCACTCTACTTCCTGTCGCTGAGACTGACTGCTTTGGGCACCTCAGGTAAATGGAATCACATGTACTTGTCTTTTTGTGACTGGCTCATGTCACTTAGCGTGATTTCCTCACGGCTCACCCACACTGTAGCATGTGCTTTTTTAAGGCTGAGTAATATTCATTAGATGTACGTCCCACACTGTGTCTCTCCATTCATCCGTCGGTGGGCATCTGGGTTGCTTCTACCCCTTGGTTACTGTAAATACTGCTGCTAGGAACACGAGCACCAATGTCTCTTTGAGACCCCGCCTGCCGTTCTTTTGGGTGGATACCCTGAAGTTGGATCACAGGGTAGTTCTAGTTTTGATTTTTTGAGGAAACACCTGCTGTTTTCCATAGTGACTGCACCACCCTACATCCCCGCTGACAGCGCACAGGGCTCCGATTTCTCCACATCCTCACCAGCACCTGTTACTTTGTTTTGCGTTTTGATAGTAGCCCCCTAACAGGTGTGAGGTGAAAAGGTGGCTGCTTCTTTAAGGGGCCATGGCATTTGTCTTGATTACTCTCAAGCCCTGACATCTCTAAACCACTGTTGCAGAGACATGACTATCAGTGACAAATACACACACTCTCCTGCGACGGGACCCTGGTTCCGGGTTCCCATCACCTGAGCAGGATCAGACCCCCACGTTTCCATCTCCACCATCCCTGGAGTTCTCGTGAACCCCACTCCTGACATCCCATGGAGCCACCTCATCACACTCAGACAATCAACGCAGTCTGTCATGTCTACTTCAATGAGGTGCTGGAAAACGAGGGTATCCGGTAGATTCCAGGCTGGTCCCGACCCACCTGGCACCGCAGACACAGGTGCTCTGCCAGCAGTCTGACGGAAGCTGCGAGCCGAACGCCGCAGGTCAAACACCCCTTCACCCTGAGCTCCTGACTGTGCGCTCCAAGACCCCGCGCGCCCGCACGCGCCTGGGTTCCCACACAGTGAGATATACAATCTGCCCCCAGCAGGGGTGGGAACTGGGAGGAAACTGAGACACACTGGCCCCAAGTGGCCCCCAAAACACTCCAAGCTGGCTTCTTCTCGCTCTCCCAGGAAGAATCTTCCACAACGGGAGCTGGCCAACAGCACTAGCCCGGCTGAAACTGCTTCATGCAGTGATCATGCAAGGGTTTGCAGGGGTTTAAGTAAAGGAGGCTGATGATTTCTCCCCTATCTCCAGGGACCTGGACCACTACTTGTTTTTGTCCTTGCATGAACTACTCTTGTTTCCCTCACATCAACTTCTTGGCAAGGGAAACTTTCTGTTAATCCTGTGAGTCAGGCTCTCAACCACGGCCCTGCCGACATTCTGGACGAGGAAGTCTGTGCTGTGCAGACTGCCCTGCGCACTGTAGGGTGCAGCAGCCCCTCCTGTCAGGACCCCCCAAGACATTCCCAGATGTTGCCACATGTCCTGAGGGGGCGGGCGGGGGATCATAGATGGTTGAGAACCTCTGCCATAAATGCGAAACTGTGATCTTTTTGTAAAGAACACATTCAGATATTCACTAAATAACGAGCATTTCATCTGCAGTCATCCCGTGTTGCCCACTTGGGAAATAAGCCTAAAGCACCGGAAGGCGTACCACGTGGCCTTCCCTGACCCGTGGACTCGGCCTGTTTGAGCCCCGTCTGCCACGGGCTGTGTCTTCCAGGGCACCTTCCTTAGCCTCTGGGCCTGTTTCCTCACTGGCCCAACAACAGCAATGCCAGCACAGCCCTTGCGGGGGCGCTTTAGGGTAACTGGCACAGCCCAAAACAAACGCTACCTGGGGTGTCATTTTTTCCATAATCAGAGATTCCCAGCTGGGTTCCTCAGAACTGGAGAGTGCCAGAGGTCCTCCTGGCTTTGCCTAGCAGAGCGGAGGGGTGGCTGGGGCTCAGCGCCCCAACTCGGGCAGGGGCTCTGACCATCTCTGTCAGGTCTTAGCTCTGAGCCAGACAACATCTCCCACGGGCCGGATGTGGCCTGGAGACTGTGCTGACCCCTGAACCGGACCGCTCCGTCAGCACTGGCTCAGGGCTCACCTGGAGGAGCTTTCAGGGAGGGGGTGTTTAAACTGGAGTTCTGAGCAGGATTCAGTCTGGAAAAAGGTTTCCTTGATTTGTGGAGACCAGAAAGGAAACCCTGGCACTAAGAGATAGGTGCGCAGCATCCACAGGCGCCCACCCTGACATGCTTCTGCAGGGCATTCTGCAGGGCACCCCACCCCAAGAACGTTTTCCCATGTCTAGTGAATTTTGGGGATGTCTCTACCAAGGGGCCATGTTGGATTTCCATGCAGCACACATCCCACTGAAGGCGTTGCACTAAATAGATGCTGACAAAATGCTTGGTGAGAGGCAGAGTGACTGCATGAAGGCCTCCAATCCGTCTGATCAGCTTCTAGGGCAGGTGCAACTATAGCAATCAACGCTACAGCAGAGGCCAAGCACCACGGTTCCTATCTGTTGGCATGGTACGAAGGGGAAAAAAATAAAGACAAAAATGAAATTGTTTTAAAAATTTGAACTCACTGAAAAACTGGGAGATGCTGCACAAAGACCTGGGTTTCTGGCTCACTAGGCATTCCCACTGACCACAACCGGCTGGAACTGAGTGAGGTGGCCCTCTTTAGGAAGGGCATGTGCTGTCTAGTTTGCCGTAGTCCTCACCACCCCCTAATGTCTAGCACCTGGCCCTCTTCCCTCATGGATATTACCTGTCTGATTTCTGTAGGTGCCTAAGTTTGTGCCATTTCATCAACAGAAAAATTCCTCCTCCTCGCTTTCCTTGTGAATTAATATACTAAAGCTACTACTCAGAGGCCTTGAAAAGATGTTACCAGACATCAAGTGAATTTAAACAAGTCTCTTGGAGACTCTGGTAAAAACATAGTTTGTAACTTTAAATGTTAACACTTTTTTTTTCACATAGTAAATATTGATCGCAATAGTTGTTTTTACTTAATGTGAAGAAAAAAATGTTAAAGAGATTTTTAAAAATGGACATGCAAAGGTCTTTGAAATAAGTCACAACTAAGATAAGAATGACAGTGTTTCATTTCAAAAATAAATACCAAGCTGGAGGAGGCAGACAGGGGAAAGGGTGGGATGGATGGAAGAGAACTGAGGGGGATTTGTGGGTTTTACCCTCAACTTACATCCTTTCCTGACAAACAGGCACAGACACTGCTGCTTAAACGAGGGGTCGGTCAGCAACGGACGGCTCGCAGATCAAACCTGGCCCGCCGTCTGTTTTTGTAAACAGTTTGGGTGGAACTGACCGCCCCTGCTCAGTGCTGTTTGGTTACTTCTGGGCCCCACGGTGGCGTGGAGTAGGCAACACAGACCCACGGCCCACAAACCTGGAAATGTTACTGTCTGGCCCTTTGCAGGAAAAGTTGGCCGGCCTCTGGCTTACGCAATCACCACCCCACTCTGAAATTTGAATTGCCTGGAATTCTAAGGCAAGATCGCTTTCCGCTCGAAGCAGCGAACCTTCCCACTGAAACGAGGGTGTCCAGGGAGGCGCTCTGAGCTGCAGTGCTGGGGACGGAGTAGAGTTCTTGGATGTCGTTTTCAATGCCGGTTCATTGGCGACCAGTCTTCTCATGCTCCCTAAGGTCCAGGATGCCTGTGAAACGCAGACCAGCTGGGGCCTCCTCATAGCCACCATCTCGACTGGGCTCCTCCCTCCTGTCACAGACAGGTGACTCCATTTATCTACACCTCCTTCTGCACTAACAGCTATTAGGACCCCCCTCTGCAGAGGTCACTGAACAAAGATTGGCCCGAGGATCCTGAGTGGACAAGGGACAGAGCCTTCTGGGTAATCTGACTCCAAAAGTGAATCTGTCAAGATTGCAGATGCTCAGACTCCTGATGGTTGAAGCTGGGGACCCAGACGCCCGCACCTGGAGCTGGGACTCCCCCGGGCATACATCTGTTCCTTCGCCACTCTCCCTGGGAGCTGGGATTGGAGTCCAGCTGCAATGACTCTTTCCCTCACCTGGGACACGCCCCAGGCCCCGCCCCGCCGCAGCCTCTCACAGTGTGAGCACTCCCACCCACGCCCTCAGCAGTCACCTGTCTCAGGATGCGGGAGAGCAGTGCTTACCAGGAGCTGCCCAGAGTCCAGTGGTCGGCAAACTCATTAGTCAACAGAGTCAAATATCAACAGTACAACGATTGAAATTTCTTTTGAGAGCCAAATTTTTTAAACTTAAACTTCTTCTAACGCCGCTTCTTCAAAATAGACTCGCCCAGGCCGTGGTATTTTGTGGAAGAGCCACACTCAAGGGGCCAAAGAGCCGCATGTGGCTCGCGAGCCGCAGTTTGCCGACCACTGGCCCAGACCATGCTCTGCCAGCCCTCGGTGCAGAGCCTGAACCACTCAAACTCGAGCATCCATTCCAGGGCCACCACTTGTCTTCGGAGAACCATGCTGGCCAGCCACCATCACCATCACCATCACTTCCGAACTGGGATTCCTGTGTCCACTCTTGTGCTCCCCCTTCCCCCATATAATCTCCACTCCGAGGCCTGAGTCATCTCCCCCAAAAGCTCATAGATGACTGTCTTCTACTGAAATCCACCGCTAGTTTGCCATCCCTTAGAGTCCCGTCCTCAACCTGGCTGATGAGCCCCTTCCCGCTCTGAGATATCCTATATCCCCCTCCTGACTGGTAGCCAGACTGGCCTTCTGACGGCTCCCCGACTGCTCCAAGTAGCCCCACTTTGGGGTCTCTGGAAGGTTCCTACATGGATCTCTGCATGGCCAGCTCCTTCTCATCACTTGGGTCTCTGCTCAAACGTCACTCCTTCACCACTCGAGGCTCCACGGCCGCTGTGCCCACTCTGGCACTTAACCACTCTGTGAAGTTATGCATTTGTTTACTGGAATATTCAAGCTCCCACACTAGGACCTAAACCCAAGAAGAGCAGAGGCCCGTTTTGATCTGTGTTCTATTCCCAACGCCTAGTTCAGTGCCTGGTACACACTGGGTACTCCATAAATATTTCCTTAATATCTTCCAGTCTAAGAAATTCGGCTTCTTCGCAGCGATTCCTAGAGGGAATGTCACCGTTCATGTAGGAACAGCTTCAAACAGCCTCACGCGTGGCCTGGTCTTTCCTGCTCGCTTCCGCAGAACTGCTCGGCACCGTCCCCTACACCAGGACCCACTGCGTGGCCTCCACAGGAAGCCCGCTTCCAGAAAGGAGGCCAGCCCAGCTTTCGGGAGCACGCAATTCAAAACATGAAAATTTATTCTAAGTTGTATCTTAACATACGAGATCTCAGCTTTAGATGAATTTTAATGTTTACAAGTGCAAAAGCAAATAAATATTTACCAGTTGCTTTTTTTTTTGCACTCTTATAACTCCCAAACAGCTTAGATGCAAAAAATTGTTGTTAAACATCTTGTAGTCTGGCAAAAGGAAGGATTTCTTATTAAGAAAACACCTCACAACAATAACAACCCCTGATGCTCAAGGCTTCCTCGGAGACACCCGCGGAGGGTTCATTAACATTTGAACATATGACAAAGCAAAACTGCCACCGGTCAGGGTGACAGATCACATCCTCACCACGGAGGCCTGACCAGCCACATCCTGGCCTCACCCCCTAGAACCTGGGGCTCTGGGTGGAGAGCCCTGTTTCTTGTGGTGGGACCATGGGCTATACCAGCTCTCCCCACGTGAGCCTCTCATCTGTTAGGTTCCATGTGAATGTCACTTCCCCACAGTCCCTGCCCTGCTCACTATCCTCTCCCACAGCACCTTCTTCCCTCTGTTCCCACTTCACAACCTCCACCCTCAGTGAGCTCGTTTTCTGGCTGCCAGCCACCCTTCTTGCTCTCTACCATCCTGCTTCCTGGCGTGCACCCCAGCTACCTGCTGCACCTCCGTCTCCCCTTCTGCACCGTGAACTTCACGGGGCAGGGCTAGGCTCACCTGGGTTAGCACCCAGCCATTGTCTGCCACCAAGCAGGCGGTCTGTCATCACAGGTTGAATAAGTGAATAAGGAATTAAATCTTAATGGATAAATTTAATATTGATGTCATCTTTAGTCGTTTACTTCACTGTGCAGTTGAAATCCTTGGAGTTACTTTGAGGAAAGTAGATTTTACCAGAAACAAAGATCAAGGCAAGGCTTATTCCAGCAACAGTGAAGAAGCAGGTTACTCTTACTGGAATAAAACAAAGACACACACACACACACACACCTTCCGTCCACAGCACAGGCATTCGGGAGCGCTGGCACGTTCTGGATCTGCACTCCTAACCCAATTATTTTTAAAGGGCAAGACTCTTCACAGAGCCTGGAGCCTGCATGAGGATGCCACCTACCTGGGTTAACAGTGATAAACTTGCTATCCTCAGAAAAGCGGTCCCCTGGGGACATGGGCTTTTTAGATGGCAGTTCAGGACTCTTGCGATCACTCCCTTCGTATGGTTCCTCTGTGGCTGTGGGGGGCACTTGGGTGGAGGTGACTGACTCAGAGTCCAGGCGGGCACCCTTCGTGTCATCGGGCTTGTCAGTGGGGACGGCAGTGTGGTCTTGCTGGGGCCCAGGTATAGTCTGATGCCCCCCGTTTTGGGCAGTTCTACCGGGAGATGAGGGCACGGGGGTGGGCTCGGCCTGGCTCCGGCCCTGGGCGGCGTGGGTCACCCCGCTCTTCTCCTTCTTCTCGGAGTCCTTCTCCCCCTCCTCCTCGTGCTCCCGCTCCCCGTCCTCACTCTCACTTTTCTCATCCTTTGCCCCTTCCTCGGCGCCCTCGCCATCCTTGCTCGGTGCAGAGTCGCCATCCGGGGCTGGAGAAGCCACGGCCTCGGTGGTGGCCAGGACCGGTCTGCTGGCCTGCTTGCTGGCTGCTGCAGCCGTGGGGAGGCGCGTGGGCCACACGGTGCTGGGGAAGGAGGAGATGCCGCCGCCGCCGAAGCCCAGGCCGGCCAGGAGCGTGCTGGTGACCACCGAGGCCACCGTCGCCTGGCTGCCGCTGGAGGATGGGCCCATCCCAGTCGCCATGGAAACGAATGAGAAGGGGATGCCCGAGGATGTCCAGGTCGAAGACCCCGAGCTGATGGGGGCCATGTCGGCCGAAGAGGCAGGAGATGCTGTGGGCTTGAAAGGGCCACCAGGGGGCGGGGGGAGGAACAAAGAAGAGAAAGCAGAGAAGCGTCAGTCATTAGGTTGGGAGGGAGGTCCTGGTTATGACCTGCAGAGGGTTTTACGGGTTTTTATTTTACTCGTGGGCTTTCCCAAAGCTCGGCGCCAAAGCTGACTCAGGTGACCATGGATGGCCACCTCTGCTTTAATGGTTTTTAGTCCCTTCTCACACAGAGCAAGCCCAGCTTTCACTGCTATTGCTCAGGAGGAGCTAAGTGGCCCAAAAGTGAGGAGCATTAAATTAGACTGAAAGACAAATATCAAATGAGTGGTCAGTTGGCAACACCAGCTGGTCAGCTGCTCTTGGGTGGCCCTGGATGCGGCGGGAGGCCTCGCTTTCTTATATCTCTGGCACCTGTGGACAAGACCCCGCTCTTGGGTCCAGAAGGCCCTCCTGGATCTGGTCCCGCCATCTGACAGGGAGGAAGTAGAGGAACAGGGGAGTGTTCCGTCCACGCCTGTGGGGCAGGGCCACCTGCAGGCTCTGGGACCTCTTCACAGCCCGCACTCCGCCTCCTGCACCTTTCAGAGTCTCTGGGCCTATCCGGGGCAAAACGTTTGCCCACGGACATGACAACAATCACTGCTCCGCTTAACAGCTGCCAGCAATGTGCCAGGGCTTCCCACACTATCTGGGATGGTCATCACCCAGTTTTACAGAGGAGGAAACTGAGGCACAGAGATGTCAAGGGCAGCTTGTGTCCAAACCGCAGCTCACGCTCCCCACTGTGCTAACCTGGTGCTCAACGGTGGGGCTGCACTATGGGCGGGCGCTCAGGAAACAGCCAGGGCCGCTGAGCTCTGAGCTTACTGTCAGTTCTGACAGCCAGAAATCCGTTCAAAACAATATGGCCAGGACACCTTAGATTTTATCGTTTTATCGCGAGGTTTTAATTCGAAAACTTTGTAATTTAAAGAGGATCAAGTTAGCAAATATTGAGTTCTTAAGTTGGTTAATGAAATGCCCAATGCCACACAGGATGGGGCACTCAATCAATGAAGTCAGGAAGCCCGGGCTGAGCGAAGACCCCTCGCGCGCGCTGAGCCTCGGTTTCCTGAACCATAAAAGGGGAATAATGGTAACACCAATCTTGTGGGAGGCTGTGAGGAGTAAATAAAATAATAAAATAACCTGTGCTTGAAACCCAGGAAATGCTTAGTCAATGTTAGGCTATTGTTATCATCAACAATGTGATCACTATTATGATTATTAGTTGTACTAGAAATGGGAAAACTTCGATATTGATCGAGGTTCCGGAAATTTGAAAATCCACATAACTTTGGGCAAATGACAACCTCTGAGAATTTCAGCATATGTCCAACCAAGGGCTTGGAGCAGACCTGTGCAACCCTACATCCTATGACCCTACAGGTAATAAAGAATTAAAAACCGGAGAATTTTTCACCTTGACAAAAATTATACTGTATAATACTACTGCTCTAACTCTGCTGCACAGCTTGTTTTCCTAATGGATTGCATTATAAACAGTGAATAATGTAAACTTTTCTGTATCTTAACTTTTTCCCATTAAGCAGTTTCACAACATCATACTGCCACCTCGTGGTGACAGTTTCAACTGCATGCAAATTAACAACCAGGACAAAACAATTAACTACTTACAAAACATTCTCTACTTACCACTCCTGTTTTCACAATTCTGGTTCCTTGGAATATTCGAGTGGTATTAGCTGAGAAACAAAGAAATTACATTGTAAACCATGAATTTTTTGTTCCAAAAAAACCTTACTTACAGACATAAATGTGAATTACATATAATTTGCATGGAATGAAATATCATTCCTTTTTAGATTTTTCTCCCAACCACTTAAGAACGACAAACCCTTTCTGACTGTGAGTCACTGAAAAACACGCAGAGGGCTGCATTTGGCCTGTGGGCCATAATTTTCTGAATCTTGTCTTAAGCTATTAGTTTAAAAATTTTTTAAATTGTTACTGATTTCTGACTTATTAAGGTAAAGCTTACATAGAGAAAAATGTGCAAGTCTTAAGTGTATAGTCCAATTAACGTTTACCCCTGTAAACACCTGTGTGCCTACACCCACACTGAGTACAGGCATGCCCCCGCACCCCAGCCAGTCTGCCTGTGCCCCACCCACTCAACACCCACCCCCTTTCCCAAAGGCACCCACACTCTGACCTAGGTCAGAATTCTAGTTTTGAACGTCATAGAAGTGGAATCATATTATTTCATTGTTCCTCTCTATTTGTTTTTTTGTTTATAATTTCTTACACAATCCTTTCAGTGATTACAATATACATCCTAAATTTATTATAGTTTACCTTAAATTAGCACTTTTAATACCTCCTAAGAATGGAAGAAATATACAATTTTTAAACTCCACTGGCCTACCTCACATTTTGTGCATGGTCACGTATTTTATTTCCACGTAAGTTTTAAAACCCGTCGTTGTTTTAAGTGGTCAAATTCTTTTATACTAACTATGCATTACTCTCCCTGGTGTTCGTTTCTTCCTGAAGTTCTGTTCGCCCATGTGTGGCTATTATTGAACAATATAACACTATAACTTTAACATAACACAAAGCTTACCACTTTAACCCCCTTTGGGTGCCCAGTTCAGTAGCATTAAGTAGGTCCACACTGCTGTGCAGACTTCTCATCTTGTAAACCTGAAACTCTGCCCCCATGAAACATCCCTGTCCCCCCCACCCCAGAGCCCGGAAACACCCATTCTACTCTGTTTTTTCCGGAAGTCTGACTGCTCTAGCGCGCCTCCCAGAACTGGAGTCATACATGGTTGCCTTTTGGTGGCTGGCTTATTGCACTTAGCACAGTGTCCTCACGGTGCCTCCAAGTGTCAGAACCTCATCCCTTTTTAAGGCTAAACAACACTGCACAGTACATGTACCACATTTTATTTACTCATTCTTTACTGGTGGGTGTTGGGGCTATTTCCACTTTTTCGCTATCGTGAATAATGCTAAACAATGTAACTTTTTTTTTTTTAAAGGACATATCAAACTGTGTCTTTGTCTTTATCTCAAAAACCAATAGGGCTATATATACTAAAAGTCTGCTTCCTATACCATACATGGCCCTGAGAAATTAGCAAAAAAATACGCTAAATACCACAACAAAAAACATTTGAACCTGCTGTTATTTTTATCTAAACCAGAAGTGGCAGGTGACCAACACAACTTCTGTTTGCCCTGCAAGCTATTTTAAAAAACTAACTTTGTTGCCACTGTATACAGTAAGTTGGTAAGCACTGGACTGCTGCTTTCATCTAAAAAAAAAAAAAATCCTAAATTCTGGCTTATCCTGTAAAAATCACAAAATTTGTCAAAACTGAGCTCACCTTCCGGCGAAGCAACATTCAACCGGAGCTAAGTGTCCATCACCCTGCTCAGTGGGCACAGGACCTCCCCTTTCCCACCCACAGACCGCCCTCCTCTGTCCATGTGCCCTGCCTGGCCCCGGGCACCCGAGTTTGCAACCCCCGACCTAACCATCCATTCATTTTGCATAGCTGAATGTGAAAGTTGCAAAGGGACTGGAGATGTCATCACCACCAGGTCACATGAGGCAGCCCAGGAAGCAATGGGCTCTGGCCAGGACTAAGCAGACCTCCTACCTTCCTTTATGCTGCCCCATCATGGTGCTGCACAGAGGCCTCAGACACGTCTGCACATGCACCTCCCTTTAAGACGGAACGAAGTTCCCAGGAGACCTGCTTCGCCTGCCCTTCCCAAAGGCTCTGATTAAGGCCGACCAACTCCACAGCCACTCCACCAGCAGCCCGCTTCTCATTAATCCTGAACGATTTCCAGCGGGGACAGCTCTGGCCGTGGTGACCAGGACATTCCTACAGTCCCTTTCCCTTCACGTGGTCCACAGGCCCCAGGGAACTCAGGCCGGGGACACTGACACGGCACTGTCCCTAAGCTCTCCTTAGACGCAGCCCTTCCTTCCCTGTGAACAGAGCAGCGGATCTCAGCTGCATGGCAGGACCTGGGACTCTGTCTTCGACTGAAAGTGGAGATTTTTGTGCTGCCGTGTATTTTACTTTTTAATTTAAAACTAGAGGCCCAGTGCATGAAATTCATGCACTCGGCGGCGGGGGGTCCCTCTGCCCAGCCTGTGTCCTCTCGCTGTCCAGGAGCTCTCAGGGGATGTCTGATTGACGGCTTAGTCCTGCTTCCACTTCTGCCACCGCCGCTGCCCTGGCCAGCCATGAGCCCGGCTTCTGGCTGAGCAGCACTCCCCCTGTGGGAGCACACTGACCACCAAGGGGCAGCTCCTGCATTGAGTATCTTCCCCCTGGTGGTCAGTGTGTGTCATAGCAACAGGTCATTCCACCATTGGGCCAAAACCAGCTCTCCGACATCCCCTGAGGGGTCCCAGATTGCAAGAGGGTCCAGGCCAGGCTGAGGGACCCTACTAGTGCACGATAGGTGCTGGGGAGGGATGTGGGAGGTTGGCCAGCTGGGGAGGGACCGCGGGAGGGCTCCAGGGTGTGTCCGGCCCCTCTTGCTCAGTCCTGATTGGCCAGACCCCAGCAGCAAGCTACTGGTTGGAGCGACTGCCCCCTAGGTGGTCAGTGCATGTCATAGCGAGCAGTTGAGTGGTCTTAGCATTTCATTAGCATATTATGCTTTGATTGGTTGAACAGCCAACTGGACGACCGGACACTTAGCATACTAGGTTTTTATTATATAGGATCATCTTAAGAGAGAATCCATCATCGTCGCAGCAGGCTGCCTATAGGCCTGTGGTTCACACAGAATCTCAGGAACCCCTATTTTCCATGACTGTGGAGAGTTACAGAGAGGCTTTGAACAATAAATCAGGATGTTATGTGTTTGTTGGAGACTGGGGCATGTAGATGATGCTTACTCTTTGGGGATGGTCCATTGCTGTGCAGAAATGATCGGCTTTGGAAAAAGAAATCCAGACCTAGCGTAGCAGCCAAGTGGTTTTTCACAGGTTACTCACCTGCCCCAACACCATTCCCCCTCTGAACAATACCACCTGCGTTACACCTGCCATGAGGTCAGATGACATAACTTATGGGCAAATGCTCTAACTGTGACTCATTCTGTGGCTGCTGCTTGCTGTTGTTACTATTATATTGACCACAGTAAGGTAAATGTAACATATTTAGAACATTAGTATTGGTATATTTACTATGATAAGGAAAATATTCCATGTGGCTTCCTCATGTAAAAAAACATATTCTTACCAACCCACAGGTAAAGTTTACCAAAGAAGGCATCCATAAATCCTCTAAGCTTTTTCCTTTCCCTGTTAAAGCTTACGTCCTGCAAGTTAGTTTTGTACATTGGCCTCTACTGCTCACAGTGCCTCCCCGGCCCACCACCAAAGGTGAGCCGGCTGGTTCTCCTAAGACTTCGTTTTCATGAACTTTCCCCGGGATGCTGCGGGGCACATGCCGGAACCGCTGTGGGAGGAGTGAGGGTCTGTGGCCCTCGTCCCCCTGCGGCGACAAACACAGCACAGAGAGGGGCGAGCTCCCGTCCACTGCTGAACAGAGGAGTCCACGGACACTCGAGACAGCAGCCATTTCAACAAGCCCACAATCAGGCATTTTAAATACTCCATGCTTAGAGCTTATAGCTGACGAGGCCTTTTGGAATTATATTACACTAGAGGCCCGTTGCACAAAGATTCGTGCAAGAATAGGCCTTCCTTCCCCTGGCCTCGCTCCTGGCCACCTGGGAGCCTTTGCAAGTCTTTGCTCCCAGCCGCCGCCAGGGAGCCTTTGCAAGTCTTCGCTCCCAGCCGCTGCCTGGGAGCCTGCAAGTCTTTGCTCCTGGCCACCGCCTGGGAGCCTGCAAGTCTTTGCTCACAGCTGGAGCGCCACTCCTGTAGCTCTCTCCGCACCCCGCCCTCCCCCATAGCAGGCATCCTGCCCCGCCCAGCCACTCCACGTCTGCACATGCAGATTAACCTTCCATCTTTGTTAGGTTAATTTGCATGCTCACCCCTGATTGGCTGATGGGTGTTGCGGAGGTACAGTCAATTTGCATATTTCTCTTTTATTAGTGTAGATTACAAACACTTGATTTTTCAAAGTCCACACAGAAGCCAGCAAGCTCAGGGGGCCTATTAGTCAGGAAAGGCAGCTCTGCGGATCCCAGTGCCCAGCCGGAGCCCGCAGAGACCACATCCAGATGCATGCAACCCGATCATGATGTGTGTGTCCAAGGTTCCCGCCCCACCCGCAGCAGGCGCCCACTCCAGCCTGCTCTCTCTCCCCAGGGCCGGCACAGGCCTGGCCGTGGCCTGAGCTCCCTCCTCAGCATAGGCAAGGGGCCAATGTGTTCAGAGCCCAGGTGGACACATGAGCATGAGTTATTTGTGAAAAAATACAGCATGCTAACTTCAATTAGTTTAAACGGAAGGATGAAATAATGCGAACATTAGCAAAGAACATTTAAATACTAAATGCAAGATTGTAGGGCTGGAAGGGATCCATGGAGGGCATCTAGGCTGGAGGGCTGCTTTCTGGGGCTTATCATTTAGCACTTTTTAAATCAAACCTAACAGTAAGGGGATATTTATAATTGGTACCAGAGACACTATGCAAACTACTTAACAGGCATCAGCCCATGGCATTCTGTAAGGATGCTGTGAGGTCGGTACTATTAATACAACCACATGTTGAGCTGTGAAACTGAAGCTTAGAAAAGCTAATAAACATGCTCAGGATTGCAGAAATACAAAGTGCAGCCAGAACTCAAACTTGGGGCCCCCCTCCAGGGCTCCAGTTCTCAACCAGGACTTCTGTCTTCAGTGTGCCTGCCAGTCACCCAGACGTCTGGTTAGGACTCAGACCACCCCCATCCCCCCCAGAAATGCTGAGGGGACTGATCTGGGAGAGTCCCGAATGGGCATTTCTCACAGGCTTCAGCCAACGCTGCTGCCGGTCCTACAGGCTTTCCAGGGCCCCTGAAAATGCTGTTTCAGCATTTTCCAGGGAAAAGCCTTCACCAGATACAGGACTCAAAACGGTGAAGGACCACTGGCCTGGTAGGAGGTTTCCCTGAAACTGAGAGGAGGGCCTCATGGGGAGGACCTTGGTCTGGCTGAGCGAAGCCCAAGCCCTGGTCCCTCCACGCTGGCCTAAGCCCACATCGCGAACCAAGTCCACAACCATGGCCCACAGGCTGGCAGCCGGTTTTGTAAATAAAGTTTTATTGGAACTAGGACTAGAATGGGGTTAGGGCAGTGATTTTTCACCTTTTTCATCTCCTGGCACACACAAACTAATTGCTAAAATTCTACATCCCACCAAAAAATATATTTTTACCAATCTGACAAAAAAATAGGTATAATTTTGATTCATTCACACAGGACGGCCATAGTTGTGTTGGCTGTTTTCATCTTTTTATTTGGCAATCTAAGGGAAAGGAGGTCAGTGTCCCTGACTAATTTGTCAGGTATTGCACTGTTTTAAAAATTCTCCTAGTACACAGGTTGAAAATAACTGGGTTAGAGCGAGTAAGTTAGAGTGGATCCTGTCTTTATTTAAAATTCTGATATGTTGCTCATGAATTTTTTATTTATTTATTTTTTTAAAAATATATTTTATTGATTTTTTACAGAGAGGAAGGGAAAGGGATAGAGAGTTAGAAACATCAATGAGAGAGAAACATCGATCAGCTGCCTCCTGCACACCTCCTACTGGGGATGTGCCCGCAACCAAGGTACATGCCCTTGACCGGAATCGAACCTGGGACCTTTCAGTCCACAGGTTGACACTCTATTCACTGAGCCAAACCGGTTAGGGTTGCTCATGAATTTTTTAAATTGACTTTGCTTTTAAAAAATACTCCATTAAAATATCGTGTGTCTTAATTACCACGTTTTTTGCAGCCCTTTAAATTTTGCACCTAGATGAATGCCTCCCTTGCCTCACCCTAGGCCTGGCCCTAGAACTTTCTGCCAGTCCCCCAAATCCACAGGAACAAATACCTATTTCTCAAGATGCTCAAAGGTCCCACAAGCAGGGCCCAAGTGTGGCTTGCCAGCTGGAAGGTGAGCGGTGTGTGTCTGGGCTCTGGTTCTAGGGTCACGCTAGATCCAAGAGGGATTCTGTGATCTGACACAGCCAGATACACAAGGATAGTAAAAATCACCACTTTGCTCTTCTTCCCTCTTCGGGCCTATGAAGCTCTAAAAGGTGGGACTTAAAGCCCCACAGATTCCTAGGCCAGGCTTGTGTTCTTCCAGCCCAAGCACCTGAGCAGGAAAAGCCAAGCACCAGGGGCGGGGCTCAGGGAAGCCGGCCTTACCTTGAAAGAGCATCGTCTGGCTGAAGTCGCTGCGCATGTCGTTCCGGCACACGGCCTGGACGCGGAACAGGTAAAGGCTATCAGGTGAGACATGGCTAATGGTGGCTTTCTGTAGGTGAAGAAAGAAAAGCAGTGAGCAGGTGTAGAGGCCAGCACACGCCCACCTTCTAAGCCTTCTAAACCTAAAGTAATGTTAAGAACCACGTTCAGGTTTGTGCTGCCACGGCAACAGCTGCTGGACACAATGCTCCCATAGACCAAAGGCTTCCTCTGGAAGGAAAGAGTGGTCAGAGATAACCTGGCCTGGGAATCTGCTTTCAACACTGAAATCTGCAGGATAAGACGGAACCAAATCAGTCTGGACTCTGATGCTTAACTGAGGTTTGGATTGTGTCTTAGGCCCCCTTTATACTCATGAGTCTTGGACTCCTTTCATCACTAATATCCTTTATAGACTGCAATTATTTACCTGAACCAGCCTCTCGAATTACCAAGTGGACTGCTTTCCAGAGCCAGAGAGTTTAAACATCCGCAACAAGATATGTCTGTCTTTGCAGAGTTAAGGTCTTGTCGTACATTCTCCATGGGTAATACGGGGCAAGATGCTAGGAAGGACACCTGGCTAAAGGTCAGGAAAGGTGAGATGCGGCCTTTTCACCCACTCACAGGCTGATCCTGGGCCAGGTGTTCAGTCTTTGGCCTCTGCTGCCCTCCCGTGTAAAATGGGGAGAGAAACAGCTACCTCACAGGGTCCTTGTGAAAGCAAGGTGACACAGGCCAGGGAAACCTGTTCATAGGTAGCCCACACCACACCACAGAAAGAATGGCCCTGGTCTAACACAGGGCCAGCCAGCTCCAGCTCACGGGCCAAATCCGGCCCCCTGTCTGTTTTTGTCAATAAAGTTTTATTGGCACGCAGCCACACCCATTCCTTTACATGTACCTATGGTATCTACCATGGCAGGGTTGAGTTGTTGCCACAGCAACCTGAGGTCCCATGTCCCATAAACCCTAAAATCTTTACTACCTGGCCCTTTCTAGAAAAAGTTTGCCAATCCCTAGTCATTAGACACCTGCCAAATCCAGGTCCCCATTCCTCAGAGCTTTATTCCAAGGGCCTTTAAAAATGAGAAAAGAGAAAGTACCTGAAAAGAAGAGAGCGCTTGCTTTGTGAAGAAACAAACAAAAAAAGCAACTGATTTCAAAGACGTCCCTACTGGATGAACGAAACGTAGATTCTGGGCCAAGTATCCAAAGCAGCCTTGGGAGCTGAACTGCCAGGCGGGTTTCCCATGGCAGCCACCGAATCCTCCGACCAGGCGTTAAGTGGCACTGTGGCCACACCTGCTGCTGCGGCCTAGAAACCGGCTCCTGGTTAGGGCAGCAGGTGACATCACGTTAGTGAACTGTAAGCCTTATTTATCACTTTTGGAGAAGGTAATGGTAACATCCGCCCCCAGGAGGATGGGGAAGAGGCACGTGACCTGGAAAAGGCTGCACTGACCTTAAATATTCCTCTGAGGTTTTCAGGCCACAGCAACCATCCGTTGGAGAATAGTTTTGTTGCTGCCAAGTCAGCACACTTGACTTCCCGGGGAATTAAGAAAATTAATCTTGTGTGTCCGAAAAGAAATTAGCCACCCCTAGAAATTCTCAGAAAAAAAAGACCTTGCTATCAGAGCCTGTTTTTGTCTGCATCGCTCTCGTTCTCTGAACCCAATTCACGCCTCTTTCTCCAAACCTCTGACCCCGTCTCCTGTTCAGGGCAAAGTCTCCGCTCCACCGACACAGGGATTTATTGGATTCACTCCAAGCCAGTATCTATTCATCTTTTCGTGTTTAATTATTTTTCACTTAGAACAAGACCCGCCTAAGCGCCTACACAGCTTCTGCTGATTAATGCAGCCATCTTTACTTCAGAGAGAAAACCCCTTGTGGGCTCCCAGCAGCGACAAGAGAAAGGTCAAAACACATCACAACCTCGGGGAATTTTCGGTAGGTTCCTCTCTGATTTCATGAAGCTCCTCGTTCCCTAATGGGACCCAGATAACTATGTCTAGTAGGGAAATTGAAAATATAAATGAGAATGAAGAAAAAGAATCTTCATCTAAAGGAATACACGAAGTTTTATTCTATCACTGATTGAATGGGCCCCGGGAACTCTGCTGGGAGAGAAAGGGGGTAACGATCATTAAGAATCCCACTCTGTGCGACTGCATTTGCCACGTGCACATACAATTACGGACTTCCATTATTCCAAAGCCTTCCTTTGATTAACAGTGAAAGCAGAGGCGCTCCAATCCGACTGTGTCATGTTGAGTTTCTCTGCAGAGATGTGAAGACTAGTGCTCCCTGGAGGGTTTGCTTTCACAGGGGAGGAAGAGCTGCTACAAACATCTGTTTGGAAGGGATTTTTTGGGTGTTGGCCACGAAACATTTATGCCATTTTAAGGAGAGCTGTGGAATTGTGCCTGGAGCTCACGGTGAGGTCAGATGCCATAGTGTCTGAGAGACTGAGAACAGTGGCTAAAAATTACATGGTCCCAGGGATCCTCCAGGAAGGAATGTGAGGGGATCCGACGTGAAAGGAAGTGTGGGCAGTGGACGGCTGCATGGTGGCGGGACAGTAGGAAAGAGGAAGAGGAGGAATAACTGCAGTAGTAACAGCGGGTCCTTACACACTGCTTCCCAGTGCCAGAGTCTGCTGCCCATGCACACAGCATCTCGTCTCTACAATAACCCGGTCAGATGAAAAGGCCTTAACAGCAGCTTTCTGTTTCTATACTAACGAAGACAGAGGAGTCAGTTTAAAGGGCCCAATTATACAAAAAGGAACTAGCTTTTCCGGGTGGCGTTGGGGGGTAAGTGTGAGGGGGGATGGGGCCCAGGCAGGCTCGGCCACAGTCCACACTGGGGAGCTACTGCCTGGTGGCAGCGTGAGGTGGGGGCCTGCCTGCAGTGCCTGGCAGAGATGCGGAGGGAGTCCCTCTCCTAACTGCAAGGGCAGCAGGCGCCCCGACTTTTACCAAGTCTTTGTCGCTGTCCTTCGTGAAGGTCTTCTCCTTCTCATCTTCGTTCTTGGTCCAGCTGTAGGAGATCATGTAGTTCATGATGGGCGGGTGGTAGATGGTCTCGGGCTGGCTCCAGGACACCTGCAGCGCCGTCTGGTTCAGTGGCTGCACCTTCATGTGGACGGGCGGGGAGCTGCATACTGAAGACAGAGGGTAAACTCAGTGGGCTCCGGCGACACCACACCCCCCAGGGCCCAGCCCCGAAAACCTGACAGAGCAGCACACACAGCACCCCATCCCGTCACCTGAACCTGCCCTCAACATTTTACCACATCTCTCCTCCCTCTTTCTTTCTTTCTTCTTTCTTTCTTTTTAAAAAAATTATTGTTATTATTTTTAAATCCTCACCCGAGGATATTTTGTCATTGATTTTTTTTTTTTTTTTGAGAGAGTGGAAGAGAGAGGGAAAGACAGAAATATTGATGTGAGAGAAACACATTAATTGTTGCCTCCTGCATGAGCCCTGCCCACGGCCTGGACTGGGAAGGAGCCTGCAACCAAGACATGTGCCCTTGACTGGAATCGAACCCAGGACCCTTCGGTCTGCAGGCCGACGCTCTAGCCACTAAGCCAAACCGGCCAGGGCTCCCTCCCTCTTTCTACACACACAATCACACACACACAATCACACACACACACAATCACACACACACACACACATAATCACCCACACACAATCACACATACAACTGTTTTCCTGCGAAGGCATCATAAGCAAGTTGCAGATTCCCTGACACTTCACTCCTTCATAGCCCACCCTGCCTCTCCTAAGACTAAGGACATTCTCCCATCTGATTGCAAGAGACCGAATGTTTTGTGCCCCCAAATTCATGTTGAAACCTAATCTCAAATGTGATGGCATTTGGAGGTGGGGCTTTGGAAAGCGATTAGGTCATGAGGGTGGAGCCCTCATGAGTGGGATTAGTGTCCTTATAAAAGAGGTCCCAGAGAGCTCCCTGCCCTGCTCGGGGAGGACACAGCACTGTGCAGCAGGAGGTGGGCTCTCACCAGACAGGGCACCTGCGGGGCCTGACCTTGGACTTCCCAGCTTCCAGGACCCTGAGAAACAAATTTCTGTTGTTTGTAAGCCATCCAGCCTATAGGAGTTTGTTACAGAACCCAGTGGAGACAAAAACCCTAAAACTGTGATCATGCCTAAGAAAATAAACATTAATTCAATAGTACTAGCTGATGCACAGTCCATATTCAAATTTCCCCTTGTCTCCAAAAGATTGTCTGAAGATTGTTTATAGCCATGCCCCCCTTACCAGAGTTGCATTTCATTATATAAGGCTTTGTCTCTTTTTAAAAATTGTATTTATTTATTTATTGTTTTATCCTCACCTGAGGAAATTTTTATTGACTGTTTAAAGAGAGCAGAAGGGAGAGAAACCAAGATGGCGGCATAGGTAAACACCTAAACTGCTGCCTCGCACAACAATTTCAAAACTACAACTAAAAGACAGAACGGACACCATCCAGAACCACAGGAAAGCTGGCTGAGTGAAAATTCTACAACTAGAAGGAAAGAGAAAAGCTCACAGAGAATTGGAGGTACGGCAAAGGGGCTTTGTGCGCGCAGAGAGGAAGGGCGGCTGAGAGCCTGGCTGACTTTCTCTGGCAGAAGGGGGAAGGAAGCCTCCGACCGCACTGAACCCCAGTTCTGACTGCACTGAACCCCAGTTCCGGGCGAACCCCTGGGGACCCACGCTCTTACGGGGGGAGTCTGGACTCTCGGGCGGAGACTCGAGCTGGGAAAGGCAGAAGTCTGAAGGCGCACGCGGGCCAGTGCGCACAAAGGCTGCGGAGGTTGCCACAGGCTTTCCCTAGTGGAAGGGAGTCAGAGGATCCTGACTGCACTGAGCCCCAGTTCTGACTGCAGTGAACCCCAGTTCCAGGCGAGCCCCTGGGGACCCACGCTCTTACGGGGGGAGTCTGGACTCTCGGGCGGAGACTCGGGAGCCGGGGAAGGCGGAGGACTGAAAGTGCGCACGCGCGCGCGTGCCAGTGCGCACAAAGGCTGCAGAGGTTGCCACAGGCTTTCCCTAGTGGAAGGGAGTCAGAGGCTCCTGACGGCACTGAGCCCCAGTTCTGACTGCAGTGAACCCCAGTTCCAGGCGAGCCCCTGAGGACCCACGCTCTTGTGGGGGCAGTCTGGACTCTCAGGCGGAGACTCAAGCTGGGGAAGGCGGAGGACTGAAAGCGCACATGCGCACAAGGGCAAGGCTGACAGGAAGCCAAGACTGAGACTCCACCCCATCCAAGCTGAGCACAGAGGCTATTGCAATTTGGCAAGTCTAATCCTATAAGGCTGTCTCCAGCACCGAACTTCTCCCAGCATAGACACAGCTGATCCTTACAGCCAACTGGCCCGGAGGTCAATTCTTCCCAGTGATACCAACAACAATAAAGACTTAATTACAACAAGGCTGTACACACAGTCCACAAAGGGGTGCACCAAGAGTGTCCACCTCAGGTTAACTGGGGAAGCAGACCCACTGGGCCATATTGGAAACCTAGCACACAAATCTACCTTACCAACTCAGGGAAGCAATGAAAATGCGGGGTCAAAGAATCAGATCACAAACGAAAGAAATGGAGGAAAACAAACGACTGGATATAGAATTCAAAACCACGGTTATAAGACTTTTTAAGAATATCCTAGAAAAGGCCGATAAATATAACGAGACCCTCGAAAATATGAATAAGGACCAACTAGAAATTAAACATACACTGACTGAAATAAAAAATATTATACAGAGACCCAGAAACAGAATAGAGGAACACAAGAATCAAGTCAAAGAATTGAAATACAAAGAAGCAAAAAACACTCAACTGAAAAAGCAAAAAAAAAAAAAAAAAAATCCAAAAAGTTGAAGATAATGTAAGAAGACTCTGGGACAACTTCAAGCGTACCAACATCAGAATTATGGGGGTGCCAGAAGAAGAGAGAGAGCAAGATACTGAAAACCTATTTGAAGAAATAATGACCGAAAACTTCCCCCACCTGGTGAAAGAAATAGACTTACAAGTCCAGGAAGCCCACAGAACCCCAAACAAAAGGAATCCAAAGAGGACCACACCAAGACACATCATAATTAAAATGCCAAGAGCAAAAGACAAAGAAAGAATATTAAAAGCAGCAAGAGAAAAACAGTTAATTACCTACAAGGGAGCACCCATACGTCTGTCAGCTGACTTCTCAACAGAAACTATGCAGGCCAGACGGGAGTGGCAAGAAATTTTCAATGTGATGAATAGCAAGAACCTACAACCAAGATTACTCTACCCAGCAAAGCTATCATTCAGAATTGAAGGGCAGATAAAGAGCTTCACAGATAAGAAAAAGCTGAAGGAGTTCATCACCACCAAATCAGTATTATATGAAATGCTGAAAGGTATTCTTAAAGAAGAGGAAGAAGAAAAAAGTAAAGATAAAAATTATGAACAACAAATACATATCTATCAACAAGCGAACCTAAAAATCAAGTGAATTAAAAACCTGAGGAACAGAATAATCTGGTGAATATAATAGAATCAGGGGCATAGAAAGGGAGTGGACTGATAATTCTCAGGGGGAAAGGGGTATGGGGGGTTCATGAAGAGAATGGACAAAAATCATACACCTATGGATGAGGACAGTGGCGGGGAGGTAAGGGCAGAAGGTGGGGTGGGAAATGGGTGGAGGGGAGCTATGGGGGAAAAAAGGAGAAACAATTGTAATAATCTGAATAAAGATTTATTTAAAAAAAATAAAAATAAAGAGAGCAGAAGGGAGAGAGAGAGAGAGAAACATCCATGTGAGAGAGAAACATTGATAGGTTGCCTGGACTGAACCTACAACCTAGGTTTATGCTCTGACCAGGAGTCAAACCCACGACCTTCTGGTGTACGGGACGATGCTCCAACCCCCTGAGCCACCGGCCAGGGCAGCTTTAGCCTCTTTTAATCTAGCATAGTCATCTGACCTTTTTCCCTTGATGACTTTTTTGTAGAAATCACGCTATTGGACCTGTGGGGTACCCCAACAAACTAAAATTGTAGCTCAAACACCATTGTAAACAGATCAGAGGAAATAAATTTAAAATGAGACGTTAAGTACGTTTAAAGCAAAGGTGTGTGTGCGCGCGTGCGCGCGCACACACACACACACACACACACACACACACACACACACTAAAGGGCTGGCCCAGCAGGACCTCATGGAATAATTCCCCGACATGGGCATATGGAAAGGCAGGCCCACCCTCCTTCCCCTTTTTTGTGGCGGCAGGTTTGAAGGGACATGGGTTCTACATCCACCTGCGAAAGGGCTGAGCTATCAAGTTAGCCTTTAATAGCAACATTTTAGTTCCAAGTGTGCGCTTTCCCAGTGGCTGGGGTTCCTGCCGCCACTGGGCTTGGAGACTGGGCTGGGTTTCTCAACCTTGGTACTATTGATATTTTGGGCCAGACTACTGTTTGCTCTTGGGGGGGCTGACATTGTAGGGTGTTTAGCAGCATCCTTGGCATCCACTCATTAGATGCCATTAGCAATCTCCCCCCCCCCCCCAATTATAACAATCAATAATGCCACCAGTAATGCCAAATGTCCCCGAGGGGGTGGGGGGAGGCAATTACCCCCAGCTGAGAACCAGGGGTCTAAATTGGGAGATGGGGGCTCACCAAAGGATGCCACACGTGGAGCTGATGTTACGCCTGGATGGAAGGACGGGGGGAAGAGAGGCACTCAGTACTATCCAAGCACAGCATAGAAGGCATGGACCCAGCTATGGGCCTGGGAAGACCGCAGAAGGTACCTGGGGAGCAGAGGCAGGGGGAGAGAGGAGGGCAGGCCCAGGGACTGTGGGAGGGAGGGGCCTGAGGGAAGCCAGGCCTGGGCCAAGGCTCAGAGAAAGAGGCGGGAGGAACCGTGCAGCCAAGTGGGAGCTGTGGAGGCCCAGCTGAAATGTCTGGCCTTCATCCTAAGAGCACTCAGAAGACACGGGAAAGACCTGAGCAGAGAAGGACACAGGCGGGTTTGCACTCTGCAGAGATCCCTCGAGCTTCAGCTGAGCCAGAACCTGGGGGGACTGGAGTGAGGAGGGGGCCGGGGAGCAGGTGCTGCCGGCTGCTCACTGCTGGAGACCAGGGAGGGGGGACGAAGAACTGCGGTTCTAGAGTGAACGGTTAGAGCAAGGACGGCATTGGGGGCAGGGGAGGGGTGGTTGAGGGGAGGAGGTAAGCCAGGGGATTGTGGCGTGGCTGTGGTGTCTCCCAGGAGCCCACCATAGCCAGCTTTCCCAAGAACTCGGAGCCCCAGGCCACCCTGGGGAGCAGGAGGCACGGGCCCTGCTGTAAGGAGCTGGCCGCCCGAGAAAAGAGGACATCGGTTCTGACAGGGCGGCATCCGCTAGCTCTTCAACTGCCAAATCGCGCTGCAGCCGAGGGCTCTGCTTTGTGGCTGGGACAGGAGGAAGGATAAATTAATGAGGCATCCCCACTGCCCCAGAGAACCCTGGGGCATCGCGCCGCCTGCCACACAAATGCCACCAGAGTAGGGACATCAAAGAGTGTGAATGAAGGCTCCACAGAGATGAGGCTGAGTGACAGCGTGGACACTAGGTGGCACTGACACACCGTTAAAACACCCCGACCTTAAGTTTCTCAGGAAGGCAGAGCAGGGGAAAGTCAGGAGACCTGCACCCTGTCCTTCCACATGCCAATAAGGAACCCAGATTTCTATGCTGGAAGCTCCGGTTCCATGCAGTGACGACCATGTCAGACTCCCTGACTTCTGCATCTTCTCTCACCTCCTGCCGGGTTCCCATTCACCCCTTATTCCTGATCAGCAGTGGCTGCATGGGATGTGCGTCTCTCTAATGGTTACATCACCACCACATAAATAATTTTATCACCCACACAAAGCAGATGCAACCACTGTTATTTATTCTTTAAAATTAAAATAGCTGGGTTCTCTTTGCTGATTAAGATGACTCATGTTAATGTTTTTAAAAAGAAACCCAAGTAGTACAAAAAAAGTTAAGAAGAAAGTTGTTTTTTTAAAACCACCCCAAATTCCAGCGCCCAGAGGTTAAGTATTGTTAGCTAGCTGGGAAGTCGGAATGCAGGTATATCTTCCGACCTGTGGCCTGTGGAAAAGCAGACGCACAATCTGATGTAAAGGGGGATGCTGCATTACAGCATCGCAGCTGGATTTTCACTGCTGCTGTGTGCTCTACTCAGTAAGTCATGCATATACTTCCTGGTCAGCGAATGGAGCCTGGTATCCCTGCTTTGAATGAAGAGACAGAACTCCACCATCTCAATGTACCAGAAAGCACTGTGCTGAACCCACGAAGGAGACAGGTCTGTTCTCCCTCTGACAGGACCACCTACCAGGGCAGGAATTTAGTTCCCCACTGGCTGCACAGACCACTTCTGAGCTGTGGGCAGGGGGTCTGCAGGTAGGGGAGTGGCATCCAGATCTCTGGGGCTGGCAGATGGAACAGAAATTTCCCTCCTGCTGTCTGTCTCCCCCCACCACCTCGCTGAGGGGGAGGAGCCATGTGGCCAGACTTGGAGAAGGCATTTGCAGAGCACCAGGAGGACTCAGAGCAGGCCTGGCCGGTAGTAAATATTTTCGTTTTGCGGGCCATACAGTCTCCGTCACAGATACGCAACTGTGCCTTCGAAGCACAAAGCAGCCCAGGCAACATGCATAGGGACGAGTGTGGCTGTGCACCAATCAAACTTCTCTCATGGACGCTGCATGTCAATTTCACATCCTGGTCACGTGTTATTAAGTCTTCCACAGCCTGTGATCTTTCAACCGTTTAAAACATAAAAACCATTCCCAGCTTACAGCCGTACAAACGGTGGTGGTGGGTGAGCCTGCGTTTGCTGATCCCAGGCTTCAAAGGTACAGGGAGGCCACACCTTTGCCTGAAATGTGTGTCCTCAGCACTGACCTCTGTCCCCAGCACATCTGGCAGCCTCTCTAAATACCACCCCCAGCCCTGCCCCCTCGAGGTGCTCCCTGCACCAGCCTCCCCTCCCTGTGCTGCTTCCATTCCCACTGGTGTCTGCCTGCTTCCCACAGCCCCCGGACAATGCCCACGCCAGCTCTGAGAAGGTCTGCCTTCATTCTGAACAACCTTTGACTGTGATCCTAGACTTTCCTAAATGGTGAAGAGGCTTCTAGCAGAGCCAATGGTTCTCTGGCTCTAAAGCAACGTCAAGGGTATTTTCTCAGTGGCTCCGCAAGTGCATGAAGGTACCCCCCCACTCCTCTTCATTTGGGGTGTTAGATACACCACTGTGATTCATGGTGTGAAGTCGGTGTAATTTCCAAGTGCCTTAAACTATTGAGTTGAAGGTCCTCCCAGGCACCCTGCCTCCTCCTTTTCTCCCCTGAGGCAACAGGCCAATTATTAGTCAGAGTCCGAGAGAGCTAGCACAGCTCAAACACAGCCACTTGGTGCCGCTATTCCACCAAGCTTGTCAGCAGAATGGAACTGGGGGTGGGGTGGGGTGCGAGATCATATGCCCCGAGGGTGTTGTCCGGCCAGCCTGGCCTGAGCCAGGGGAGGGGACTGGGCAGGGAGAGAGTGGGCACTGTCCCTTCTCAGGCAGAGGGACCATTCCAATGGAACAGCGCTCAGCCCCTCCCCCAGCTCAAATGCCTCTGTTTCCTTTCTGGCCCCAGCTCAGCTCGAACCCTTGAATATGGAGCCGGTTAGAAGAAACTTCTAAAGAAATGGCCTCAGGGAAGGACTTCCCTTTTGAAGGGCTGTATAAAGAGGGCTCCATGAACATGAAATCCCCCCAGCTGACCACACAGAACTGCAAGCCTGGAATCTGGTCCCCTCCCTACCCTCCTGCCCAAGGTCTCCTGAGAGGGAGTGTGCAGGGCCAGGTGCCAGATCCAGAGGGAGGGGATCGCAGCAGGACCCACTCCAGCATCCGGGGAGTTTCAGCTCCCAAAAGGATCTGGCTGGAGCTGCCAGCTGCCCAGGACACCCGTGGACCGGGCCGGGGTTCCTCTCAGGTGATCCAAGAGGCGCCTTCAATTACTCTCCCCACTCAAGATGAGTGAGAACACTGGGGTCCCAGGCTGGCCAAGGACACAGTGGGGAGGAGGGTTCAGAGCGGGGACCCCATCTGTCACATCCCACACCGGAGGGTCATGTGCATTCCAGCCTCAGACACCTCCCACATCTGCCTTCCTATCTGCAGGTGGGAATAAAGATGTCAGGAGAGTTAGTCAAAGTGCTTAAAGGACAAAAACGGCCTCATGAAGGGCTATGCACCTATTGTAGCCCCAGGTCCATGGCTTCTTCTGCGGGTTAACAACCCTTTGCAAAAAAAGCTTCCTTCCCACTCCTCCTCTCAGTCTTCCCAGCTTCTCTGTTATCAGTGACAGAGGAAGAGTGCAGGGTCTGCAATTTCCAGCCCTCACCTCCTCCAAGGCCCTCCTCGAACACCTAACACTGGTTGCTGCCCAATCACCATCCTCCCCCATCAGAAATGCAAACTAAGTTCCAGGTCCCTCAAGCTCTCACAGGGAGCTGGAAATATACGCAGCCTACAGGCTGACCACGCCCAAGGCCTTCCCTCTGTGCCAGTCTGTGCTGACACAGCAATAGTACCAAGTTCAAGCCTGGCTCCGGGCTGAGTTAGCGCATTTCACCAATTATGTCATCAAGTCCTCACTGTAATTCAGTGGGGCTGCTGGCTCCATCATCACGTCTGCTCACATCTGTTTTAGAGACCGAGATTCAAGGGGGTCACTCATCCTCGTAATCACTCGGGAGTCAGACTACTTCAGTTCTGGAAGTGCCAGCTACATGGTCTTGGATAAATGCGTGACATGCCCAAGCAACTGCTGGCCGACGTGTAGGAAGTGTAAGGAGTAGCTATTGTTAATCAGTTACTGAGCACCTACTATACACCAGGACCTTGCCCAGGAACTAGCCACAAAGGTGAACACAAGTTGACATGGCTCTTGACCTTCTGGAGATTACAGCCCGTGGGGGAAACGCACCCACCACTTAGCCCCCGCCAATCAGTTCTGTATCTATAAACATGTTTGTTGTTAGATCCCACATATAAGAGAACTCTTATACTATGGATCTTTCTCTAACTTATTTCACTTAGCACAATACCCTCTGGTCCATCCATGTTGTCGCACGATTTCATTCTTTTTTCATGGCTGAATAATAGGCTACTGTACATATGCCACAATTTCTTTATCCTTCCATCCATCCATGGGCACTTAGGTTGTTTCCATGTCTTGCTAATTTTGACTAATTCTGCAGTGAACATTGGAGTGCAGATATCTTTCATTGTCAGGATTTTCATTTCCTTCTAGTAAGTACCCAGAAGTGGGAGTGCTGGATCACATGGTAGCTCTACTTTTACTTTTTTGAGGAACCTCCATACTGTTTTCCACAGAGGCTGCATCCATTTGCATTGCCACCTGCATCCTTGCCAGTACTTGCTATTTCTTGTGTCTTTTTTTAATTTTTATTGATTTCAGAGAGGAAGGGAGAGGGAGAGGGAGAGACATTAATGATGAGAGAGAATCATTGATCGGCTGCCTCTGGCACACCCCATCTTGGGGATTGGGCCAGCAACCCAGGAACGTGCCCTTGACCCGAATTGAACTGGAGGACCTTTTAGTCCAAAGAAAACCACTCTATCCACCAAGCCAAACCAGCTAGGGCTATTTCTTGACTTTCTGATGATGGCCATTCAAACAGGCCTGAGGTGATAGCTCATTGTCGTTTTGATTTGCATTTCCTGATGATTAATGATGCTGCCTATCTTCTTTTCATGTACCTGTCAGCTATTTGCATGCCTTCTCTTATTCTAATATTTGGTCTTTCTCCCCAGTCCCTGACACAGGGCTCCTAAACGCCTTGTAAATTCCTAGTGATCAGAGCACTAGGAGCATCTTTTGTTCCATGGAGGTGACTGCGTGGGCTTGGATACCTTCTGGATTAAGGCTGGTTACTGGACAAACCAAGCCATGATTAGAAACTGGAAATTTTCAGCCCCTCCCTCCTTTTCCAGAGAGGGCAGGGGCTCTGGAAATAGTTAATAATTGATATGCCTATGTGACAAAGCCTCCATAATAATCCCAAAAGTATGAGGTTCAGGAAGCTTCCAATCTGGCTGTTCATCTGTTACCTTTATCATATCCTTTAATGAACTGGTGACTGCATTCCCCTGAGTTCTGTGAGCCACTCTAACAAATTAATGGAACCCAAATAAGGACTTGTGGGAACCTCTGATATGGACTGTGGACGGAAGGGGCCACATGCTGACCTGACAAGCTCAGGGAAGGCCTGCATGGCAGTCTTGCAAACTCAGAGACCTAAAGTAAGCACAAAGGATGGTCTGAAATTAAACTTTAACTAAACGCAGTTATGGTGGGCAGTTACATCCTAGGCCAGTATCTTCACTGACAAGGTCAACCTTTACCTTAACTGAGCCTATCTGTCTTTTTGCATCTATGATAACATACCCTTGAAGTGTCTGGGTAACCTGTAACTTCCCTTTTTCTGGAGCCCCTGGGGCACAACCAAATGTGGGCGCCACGACAGATACCACAAATTCCTTCATTATCATGTTAATTGTTCCTGCACGCACGTAAGTATGTGTACATCATTTTACTTTTTTTTATCCAATCCCAGGGTTTTCCCACTGCTTTGCTTTATCCCACCTCCTTAATCTATCACCAATGAATTTCATGTAACCCACCTATGTCCCTCTTTGATTGCAATGTATAAATACAAATGTAACCCACCATTCTCTGGAGCATTATCTCAATTCGTTGAGGTTCTGCTTCCCGGCATATGTCGACAGTTTGGCTCAAATAAACTCACAAAAATTCTTCATAGGTTTCAATGGGTTTTTTTACGTTAACATTACCCAAGTGAGACAGAAGTTGTGGGTAACCTGGGGATCTGTTACTTGTGATTGGCATCTGATGTGGGTG
Source organism: Plecotus auritus (assembly GCF_963455305.1). NCBI lineage: Eukaryota > Metazoa > Chordata > Mammalia > Chiroptera > Vespertilionidae > Plecotus > Plecotus auritus. Next base: position 127,756,951 of record NC_137773.1, read on the forward strand.
GGAGGAGTCTTGTGGGACTGAGGCCTCAACCGTACACAGATCCTTGTGGGATCTGACACTAGCTCCAGGTAGATGGTATCAGAACTTAGATGAACTGTAGGACCCCCAGCTGGTGTTGCAGAGAATTTCTGGTCACATGTGGTGACCAGAAGTGTCAGAAGTGCAGTGTTCTGTGTGAAAGTGAAGAAGACACAGGAGATGGACAGCTGAGATTTCCCTTCTCAGGAGGAAGAACATTTTCTACTTCACTTGCGGAGTTTCCTCTACACCACCAACGGCACCAGCTCCATTCCAGGAACAAGTCCTGGTGTGCATTTCTGCTTCCCAGCCAACGACTGGGTATTGGATCTCTGTGTAGCAACTGCCATGGAAGACAGGAAGTCTGAAAACTTCCTTATCCCGTCAGGGCACTGTGCACTGTGTCTGCTGTGCATGTAACAGAGCCACATGCTCAATCCCACAGCAGCAGCCTGTGTGGGGAGGCAGAGGTGGACACGTGGCTCTGACTCTCCCACATGATACTATTCCTGACCTCTCCCACCTCCTTAAAGTCTTCTTTCTTACGCCATCTCCCTCTTCCTCTGTGAGCCAATGGCCAGGGGAGGTGTCCATGTCCTGTGCAGGAAAACGCATTGTTCAGCTTGGCGCTAAGGGAGGTGGCAAAGTTCAGAATGATGCGTCTTCCCGGCTCCACTTGACGACAGCTGCTTCTGGAACCCTGGGTGGAGGGCTGGGTCCCAGGTACCCGAGGGCCCTTACCTCCTTCAATTTGAAGGTGCTGTGATTTCCTGCCGAAAGGGCCAAGTAGAAGTCTCTCTCTCTCACTGAACACATCATCCTTGCAACGTGATACCTTTTAACTTCCAAGGCTTCCCACTGCCTTGAGGTAGTCTGAGCTAACCGAGAGTCTGTACCAGAGACCGGTGCAGGCCGGGTGGGCACATGCCAGCACCCTGCACTGGAGTTGGGTTTCCTCTAGCTGAGTCTCCCATTTCCCACCACTGAGATGATGTTATGCCCGTTTATCCTGAAGAAACACCTGGGACACGTAGGGCCCCATAGCTGCCCTCGGAAACTCGAGACTGTCACCTACACCCCACCCCAGATCGATGGCCCCAGGAGCTGTCTGTCCGCAATCCCAATGGCCATGGTGAGTGATCATCAGTGACCCATACAGACAGGTTGGCCAGGCTTCATTAAACCACTGACTCTAAGTGATTATGAGACAGAGGCCAGGGTGCCCTCATCTGTTTCTTATTTGGCTCTAAAATAATTTTTCTCTTAGAATTAGGTATCACTGAGGCCTGCTACCTAATAAATTTAAAACGAGTGTCCTGGGTCTTGCCTGACATTCGACTAATAAGCTTTGGCAGCTGCCTTGGTTATCAGTTCTGGCTCAGGGAGGCCACAGGATGAGCCTGATTGTTGGGATTCCAGCCGGGGTCTGACCCCTAGATGTGGCACCTGCCCCAAATGGCCATGTGGTAAGGATGTCCTCAATGGTATATATAGCTCCAGGGTCTCCCTCACCTGGGAACTGGCGTCAAGCGGCTCCGCTTGGGCTTGGTGAAGAGGACCCAGAGGAAAACGGGAGCGTGGGGTGGGGGAGGCTGCCACTAGCATGGACAGACCAGGCTATGCGCAGGCAGCACCCCTTGTGTGGACTCACATGTGCAGCACCTGGGTGGGACCGGCCACTGACCCTCCGGAATCAGGGTCCTTATGCTCTGAGGAGCCTGGGCTCTGGCTGGCTGGTGAGAGCCCAGTTCTCAGTGGCTACTACTCTCTTCTCTGAGAAGGGTCTCTCTTCCTCTCTCTCCCGTGAAGCCTTTGCAGGTGCCAGCTCAGGGGGAAGGATATTGCAGGCACCGTGCACTTGATAAAGAACCCCTGTTAGTATTTAGTGTCAGACATACAGACAGCGCTTTCAGAACACAGGCATAGATTTTAAACAAAACAGCCAAGACACTCATTTTGGTCCACGCCTGTGCTTCGGAATCACACGACCAGTCCAGAGAGGGCCCAAGAGTGATGTTGCAACCATGACAACCACTAGCTGTGCTGAGAAGAAAGGATGACTTGGGAGGACTCGATGTGTGCTTCCAATTTACAGATGGTCTTTGAATCTCAGGCCTCAGGGCTGATGAGGTGAGACAGTTTCTTCTTCTTTTTTTTTTTTTATCCTCACCCGAGGATATGTTTATTGATTTTCAGAGGGAGAGGAAGAGAGAGAGAAACATTGATGTGAGAGAGAAACATGGATGAGCTGCCTCCCGTATGTGCCCTGACAGGGATCGAATCCTCAACCTTCCAGTGCATGGGACGATGCTCAAACCAGCCACTGGCCAGGGTAAGACTTTCTTATGACAGGAGAAGGCCAGGGTTCTGTCCAAGTTACTGTCCCTGAAGGAAAACAACCTTGACCAGCGAGTGTCTGTGGAGTGAGCAGGAGAGGGCGGAAGACAGACTTGTCTCCCGCGGGGCTCCTCCTGTGATTCCCAGGAGACGCACACACACCTCGGGCCTCATGCTCCCTAGTTAGTGAGACAGGGGAAGTGAGTCACCCTGGGAAAAAGAATGCTGGTGGCCTTGGTTAATTTCCAGACTGCTGCCCGTGAGCACCACAGCGCCCACACAAAGCCAATGCTAAGGAAGATTTTTCTGGAGCAAAGAAAAGCTGAAGCCGTAGGAGGGTGGCTAAGTCCGCCTTGAAGATCAAACTGCCACACCTGCCTGGAGACAGAGGCTTAAGTAATTAGGTAATATTTATAGTGTGAAGACGACAGACGCCCTGGGCGCCTGTTACAGATATCAGCTCAACAGCTCCCCAGCCACGAGCAGGGCTGCCGGGAGCGGCCTGCCTCAGCGCCTGCAGCTCTAAATGCCTCATTCTCACTGTGAGGTGGGCAGCGTGGTGCTCCCTGGGATGGACAGGAAAGCCCTCTGTCCATGGTTTTTGAGATGAACGCTCCCATCCAAGTGGCTTATGGTAAGAGGGAAGATGGCTTTCCCAATCCTAGGAGCCTTTCCGGGAAGTGACGTGGAATCCTACTCCAAACGCCCGGCCAGCCTTTTCCCACGGGAGCACGCAGCCCGGTGAGATCCCATGCCCCACTCTGTCTCCTCTGGTGAAGGAATCTTTTTACTCCTGGCTATGCGGCATGTGTGGGTTAGCTCAGTCCATCTGTCCCTCCTTCCCTCCCTCCACACCTCCCTCCCTTCTTCCATTGATCCTTCCTTCCATCCATCCAATATTTACTGAGAAGCTAATAGTGAACACTGCACTCGCTCCAACAAAAAAAGACAAAAAGACAGTCTCACCCCGCATGGAGCTTATGTGGTAATGGGAGAGCTAGATATTAGGGAAAAACTCACACAGATGCATGTACATGAGTGCTGAAAGAGAAAAGTACTGGTGTTTAGACCAAGAGGCTGGGCAAAGGCCGCCAGGAAACCTCCCTGGGGATGGGGCCCTGGAGCTGAGCTATGGAGGCTGAGGAAGGGCTGCTTAGGCACAAAGGTGAGCAGGGCCTTCCTGGCAGAAGAAACAGCTGGTGGACTGAAGGGTTGGGTGCCAAGGGAAGTCAAGTGCAAGATGGGGCTGAGGAGGGAGACAGGGTGTGGAGGCTCCATTGATGACTGTGGATTTCACTGGAAAGGTTTTAGCAATTTCCAACAACCTGGCTGTGCACTTCCACTAGGAAGAGAGCATGGTTCCCTGTTCTGAAAGTTATTCTCCAGTGGCCATGTCACATGTAGCAGGTTCTGAAACATACAAAGAAGCCACTGCTGACCTACAAACAGGAAAGTACAATTAGCCCTCGCTGGTTTTGGCTCAGTGGATTGAGTGTCGGCCCTTGGACTGAAGGGTTTGATTCTAGTCAAGGGCACGTACCTCGATTGTGGGTTCGATCCCTGGCCCTGGTTGGGAGGCAACCAACAGATGTGTCTCTCTCACATTGATGTTTCTCTATGTGTGTGTGTCTCTCCCGGTCCCTTTCAATCTCTTTGAAAAATCAATGGAAAAAATATCCTCGAGTGAGGATTAACAACAATAAAAATGAAAGTACAATTATTTGCAGAGTACTTCCCATACCCCAGGCTCTGTCATATATGTTCCCTACACTGATTCAATTCATTTAAAGGGCCACAAGCCAAGGAGGGAACTGTAATTATGATCTTCATTTACAGACAAGGAAACCAAGACTTAGATATCAACTAGGGCAAAAAAAATTTAAAAGTTAATGGTTGACTTGAGTCCAGGTATGCTTGACCACAAAATCTATATTCTTACCCAGTGCCTTATACTGTCTCATCATTAATTCACTCATTCACTCGCTCATTTATTCATTCAATGAACAATGACTGTTTACCTACTATGCCCTAGGCACTGTGTTAGGCTCTGCTAATTCATGGATGCACAAGGTCGTCAGCCTAGAAGGCCCCATGGCCCAGACAGAGAGGGTGCACCGGCCCTATGACAAGGCCTCAGTAGCCTGTGCCCTGAGCACCCAACATCGGTGCCAAAAGCACGCCAAGCAAATAAAGACTGATTCCTTGTGAAGATACACCGGGTCTTTAGGAAGAGCACCCTATCCCCATAAGCACATGTAGTTGTAAAGCTCCTTCGTTCGGGGAAGGAGTAATAAACTGCTGTTCGAGCCACCTGCTGACAGCCAGAACAAAGAGGCCTCCGCTGTGGATTCATCGGAACCTGGCAGGCCTTGGAAACTGAGCGGATGCTGCCTTTGCACATAAGAGGATCTCAGCTCACATCGCAGCTCTGTCACTTCCTGGCTGAAAGGCTCTGGACAATCGCTTGCTCTCTCTGAGTCCCAGTCCCCGCATCTATTAAAGAGAAACAATAACACTGCATTTCTCTCTTTGTACCCCACAACGTTCCATCCAAACTGTTAGAAACCTCAGAGGCTCTAGTCCAAAACCCATCCCTAAGGATCACTTCTACCTTCGCCAGGATCGCCAGCATCCAACCATTGGCATCCTGCCAGGAATATTTCTATCAGCCTCCTGCTGGTCTCGCAGACTTCACCCCAGGTCGTCTGCAAACACTCCTCACATCCCAGAGTGAGGGCTCACAAACCTGTTCAGATCCTTCTATAGTTCTGCTTTGGACCCTCCCAGGGCCTCCCACTGCTGTAAGAATACAACCTTAGTTCCTTAGCAAGAAAAGTCTTTCATGCCCACCTCTCCATGCTGCTTCCCATGGCCCAGGGCCTTTGCAAATGACCTCTCCCTCTAAGAACTTTGCAGGGCTGGCTCCCTGGCACCACCTGTCCTGTCCAGGGCAGATCCCTGGTCCCTTTCCCACTGCCTCCCCACTCCTATCACTCTTAGTACACCACCTGATGTAACCTCGCAACCGAAGTTCTTTCATTGGTTGACGTGTGCATTTCTTTCTCACCACTAAAATGTCCTCTCAAGATGAGGAACTCCTCTCCCTCGTTTCTAGTGCCATAGTAGATGCTCAACAAATATTTGATAAATGGAAAGTGAGTTCTGCCCTGGCCAGGTGTCAGGTGTCCTCCAGTACACCAAAAGGTTGCAGGTTTAATTCCCGGTCAGGGCACAAAACTAGGTTGTAGGTTCGATCCCCAGTCAGTCTCTCTGTCTCTCTTTCTCTCTGTCTATAAAGAAATAAAAATCAATAAACATATCTTCAGGTGAGAATTAGAAAATTAAAAAAAAAAAAAGGAAACTGAGTCCTGCCAGAGGTTGTTTGGGGGAGTAAATGAAACACTAGCGCAAAGCAGGCTAGCACAGCATCAGGTACACAAACCCCTCCCACAGCCTTTTAGCTGCAGGTGCTTCGGGCACAGCCTGGAGTCCGCAACTGAGATGCCTGACAGTTGAAAAGAAACTCACTGGCTACAAACAGGAAGCCGAAGCACTTAATGCTCCACGAGGTGTCTGTGAAATATCAACTTTATGCCAATCATCAAAGGCACCTTCCTTTATAAGGGGACATATGTAATACTTTCAACAATACAGAGTTTTAAAAGAAATGTCTGCAATAGTTTAGAGTGCACGTTCTCTAGAATCCTGTTTTTCATAAGGAACATATCTCAAGCAATGAAACGATGTTCGTAGTGCCAAATGCTGTTCAATTCAGAATAAACTGCTATGTGAGGCTTGCATAAAAATAAATAAAATAAGAAGAACAAAAAATTATAGCAACTCACGAGATGTCTGAGCATGTACAAATGTTTGATGTAACATGGCATGACCTTCAAAACTGGGAGGAACCCGGAGTGTGGACAGCCTTAAAACCAGCCCTACTTTCTGCCTTCCTTCTTGATCACTCCTAAGGGGAAAAGGTAACAGCTAAATGATGGTTATTTGTAAGAGGAGGAGGCATCAAACACTGCACTGCCACGAGCTTCCCTGCACTTTTCTGTGTGAAAGTTTTTGCAAGGAGCAAGCCAACGCAGGGACGAGTTTTGGGAGGGCAGCTCCTCCCAAGGAATTAAGTGCTCCTATCAGAGCTTCTCTTAGTGAGAGAAAATAACGCAAGCTCATTAGCACGGTGAGTGGAAATGATTAAACCGAAAATAGAACAACATTAATATTTTCTCCCCAAACTGCAGACAACCTCGATTTCAATGTCCACGTCTGAAAAAGCAATCGCGGATTTACTTCTTTGTTAATTTGGGTGGAAGTGTAACGCTCGCTCTCAGTGTGTGCCGATTTGAAGCAGGCTAGACCTTCAGCATTCTCACGCGATGGTACATGTCCTTACACTGCTGCTAACAAAAACACGAACTGAAAGTGTGGTTAAAAAGGGGTGCCTCCATCGACAGAAGCAAAGACCATTTTCCAAAAAGCACGGCACTGGCTTAGGAGAACAGGGGTCCACAGGCAGCCCAGTGTCCCCACCACTTCCTCTGCTTTCATTACGTCATTCGGTGTCACTTGAATTAATTCATCCAATCAATTTATCACACCAAGTGGTTTTGATCCCACTGTGATTCGAACAGGCTTCATTAAATTAATAAACCATATGTTTCATGTTGTTGGGAGGAAAGCTATTTCTCTCTGTTCGCTGTTCCAAACGTCTTCACAATGGGCAGTATTCTGCACTTAATCACCAAATGCTCTTCCGTGTGCCCTGGGTGTGTTGCAGAATAACGGAAATGACAGCCCATTAAATCTTAAAGTCTGCCCACGTTATTTACCGATACAGGGCAGGCTGGCCAACTCCATGGCCCTTAAACAAGCCTAAATACTGTTTCCATTTACTGGAACGAAAGCTTTAGACTTTTTTTGGGTGACATCCATTAGAAGTCCTTCTTCGGCAAGAATACAACGTTAAGATGACTTTGCCCCCTTGTCTTTGGTGTCTCACACGGCCAATGTGTCTCATTCTTGGCATCAAAAGGCTTGATTCCGCTTTCTCTATTCCAGTACATCCAATCACCCTGACAGAGGGCAGGACGGGACGCGTAAGCGCAGGCAGCCCCCACAGGCTGCTCAGTGCACACGAACTGAACATCGCAGCAGGGGAATGAGGAGGTGGGTGCTGTACTCGGCTTGCTGCGGCTCTGCTTACACTTCTGGTGGCAAAGATGACCAGGCGCTAAGGTGAACTGCTGAGTGGTTGGTTACCAAGTTAACAGACTCATTAGTCCTAGGGCCTTGTGGTGGGATGGAAGAATAAAACCAACCAATGGGCACTTTCACAGTCACAGCTACTATCATCTTCAAGAAAATAGTTACTTTAAAGCAAATTTAAAGCCATCCATTAGAGCAGGGGTCACTAAACTGTGGTTCCCAAGCCAAATCCAGCATGTCACCTATTTTTTGTAAGTTAAGCATATGCACATACACTGAATGGCCAGATTATTATGATCTCTGAATGAATTCGTGCATGGGTGGGGTCCGGCTAGCTAGGCCAGGGGGAGGGGACATGGGCGGTTGGCCGGCCTGCCTGCTGGTCGAACTCCTGGCCGAGGGGACAATTTGCATATTAGCCTTTTCTTATATAGGAGGATATACACTGAGTGGCCAGATTATTATGCGTTCAGAGATCATAATAATCTGGCTACTCAGTCCTCCATATATATATATTGATTTTAGAGAGGAAGGGAGAGGGAGAGAGAGAGATAGAAACATCAATGATGAGAGAGAATCATTCATCGGCTGCCTCCTGCACGGCCCCTACTGGGGATGGAGCCCGCAACCTGGGTATTTGCCCTTGACCAGAATCGAACCTGGGACCCTTCAGTCCACTGGCCAATGCTCTATCCACTGAACCAAATCGCCAGGGCAAAGTTAAGTTTTTATTTCTACATCCAGTCGTTTTTATATACTGACAATGGCTGCCTTCATGCTACAGTGGCAGAACTAAGTAGTTGCAACAGAGACCACAGGACCCACTGTCTGGTACTCAGATGAAGATGTTTATTGACTCTTGTCCTATGTGATTAGTTGATTTTTCTTTCTTCTGTGACAACAGCCCAATAAATGCATAGCTCCATGCTCAACATCATGGCTCTCCCAGGCACTGAGAGCTTCCCAGTAATGACCAGATAGAGACTGTCAATCAGACAGGATCGGTTCCTTTTGAATTACCTGAAAATTACAGAATACCATCCTTCTCTTTTTGAACTCTTCTTGTCTTGGCTATTTATTCTCTAAAGTCAACAATCTCAGTCCTCCCACTGCCTGGTGATGCCAGCACCTGCGGGTGGCCCTTGGCCTGTGGTGCCCTGGAACTGAGTCTTCTGGGGCGGAAGGAAGCAGAAACATTGGGCACGTGAACCATGGTTCCATGGCATGTGCACTAAATAGCAAATAGGACATCCTGAGTCATTAGGGCAGTGCAAATCAAAACCCCAAAGAGATACTACTCCCCCTCCTGTAGGATGGCAAAATAAAAGAGGTGGGTGATCTGGTGAGGATGTGGAGAAGTCAGAGCCTCCTACACTGCTGATGGGAAAGGCAATGGGGGCAGCCACTCGGGACACAGTTTGTCAGTTTTTCAAAACAGTAAGCACAGAGTATGACTCAGCAACTCTACTCCAGGGTTATATCCAGGAGAATAACTATTTCCTTACAAAAACTTATATATGAATGTTCCTAACAGCACTGTTCATAATGGCCAAGAAGTGGAAAAAACTCAAATGTCTATCAATTGATAAATGAATAAAAAATGTGGCATATCTATACAATGGTATAGTATTTAGTAGTAAAATGAAATGCAATTCTGATACGTGCTTGAATATGGGTGAACCTTGAAAATATGATGCTAAGTGAAATAGGCTCGAGAAGAAAAAGCCATATTCCATTCCATTTATATGAACGACCCAGAATAGCCAAGTCCAGAGAGACAGAAATCACAATAGTGGTTGGCTGGGGCTGGGGAACTTGAGGAGAAGCGGGGAAAAGGAGAGGGTGGAGAACAGGAGTGACAGCTCATGGGCACGGGGTTTCTTCATGCGGTGATGAAAATGTTCTGAAAGCAGATACAGAGTTGTGATGACTGTACAACTTTGTGAAAATACTAAAAACCAATGAAGTGTACACTTAAAAAGAATGAACTTTATGGTATGTGGATTAAATCTCAATAAAGCTGTTATTAAAAATATGAAACAAATAGACTATTAGCAATAAAAAGCAATAAGCTACGATACATGCATATACGTCCTGGATAAATCTTAAGCTCCTAACGCCAAGGGAAAGATGAAGCACGTCAGCGGTGGCTGGAAGGCACCACAGGAGGAAGAACTGGCTGCACGTGGACATGACGATCTTTCTGGGGCGATAAAAATGGCTGTAAAGCTATAAATTTGCTAAAAATTATTGACTTGTTCAATTGCTAAATTTTATGGTATGTAGATTATGCCTTAAAAATAAAAGACACCCAAAAGCTGAAAAACAGGAACTTCATACACTGTTGGCACATACAATCACTTTGGGGAACTGTCTGGCCATATGTAACCAAATCTGAACATGTATGTGTACGCTGAGTGCAGCCTTTACTCCTGGGTGCATACCCTGCAGAAATGTGTCCATATGCTCATTACAAAACATGTTCAAGAATTTTCATAATCACCGAAGTGCGGGAATAATCCATACACCCTTGTCTATTAAAAAAGATAAACAATTCAGGTACAGTCACACTATGAATTCAGCAATAAGAAAGAACACACTACAACTGCATGGGACAGCATAGATGACTCTCAAAACCAGAAGACCACAAGGTGCAAGATACGAAAAGGTCACCTGCATGGCTGTTTCCATGAAACCGACCAGCAGGCGAAGCTAGCTCACGGCCATGGCTGCCCTTGGGCACAGTCTGTGACCAGGAACAAGAGGCGCCGGTGCTCCTGGGAAGCTGGTGGTGTGAGCTTCTGGATCTGGGTGTTTGTGACTCAAGTGTATCCAGTTTGTGAAAACTCATCAAGCTGTCCATGTATTATATGCGTGTTTTTCTGTGTGTTAATACTGATCCTCTGTTTAAAAAAGATGTAGGGTCCTAGCCATTTTGGCTCAGTGGATAGAGTGTTGGCCTGCAGACCAAAGGGTCCCGGGTTTGATTCCAGTCAAGGGTGTGTACTACGGTTGCAGGCTCCTCACTGGCCTGGGCCCTGGTTGGGGTTCGTGCAGGAGGCAACCAATCGATGTGTTTCTCTTACATCGGTATTTCTCTGTCTTTCCCTCTCCCACTCTCTCTAAAAATCAATGGAAAGCCCTAACTGGTTTGGCTCAGTGGATAGAGCATTGGCCTGTGGACTGAAAGGTCAAGGGCATGTACCTTGGTTGCGGGCACACCCCCTGTAGGAGGTGTGCAGGAGGCAGCTGATCAATGTTTCTCTCTCATCGATGTTTCTAACTCTCTATCCCTCTTCCTTACTCTCTGTTAAAAATCAATAAAATATATTAAAAACATTAATTTTTTTTAAAAAAAAGAAAGAAACTGTTAAAAACATGGGAACATTAAAAAAAAATCAATGGAAAAATATCCTTGGGTGAGGATTAAAAAAGAAAATATAGGACTGCACCTATATCTCTTTCTGCTTCTCGAAAGATCACGAACATCTCATCTTCACATTCACACACCTTAGGAGTCAGCAATGGACACTGTGATAATTGCTACAAACCTGCAGAATGAAGAACTGGCCATTGCATGGAAGGACGGGTCCAGGGCTCCGCTCAAATTCAGCGGAAGTCCTTTCAGCGGAGGCTCTTTGCCTGCTTCGACAACTTAGTGCAAGGGGAAACCACTATCTCCATTTTCCTGGGTATGAAGGGCCATGCATTCTCTTTGCAAGGCTGACAAACATCGCATCCTCAGCCCGTTTTTAAGGAAAGGACTTTGCAACTGTCACATCCTTAGCAGCTCCGAGCTCCCAGATCCGGTGCTCCCTTGTGATATAAATTCCTTACCCCCCACACGTCCTCCACATTCATGTCTCACAAGACAGTCAGCCCCCACAAGCTATTTCCTAAGCCAGTTCCCTCGGGAGACAGCGCTGGAGTTCAGTGGTTTTCTTTTATTTTTAGCTTGGTGTAAAAAAATGAGCCTGCGTGAGGTTTTCTATGGCGGCCCAACCGAAGGTATTTTGTGTGCTTCTTAGCCCTCCCATTGTTCCAAGCTGACAAATGATGCCCTTGACAAGGTGTCAGCCCCGTATTACTGGAATATCCAGTGGTTCTTGACAGAATCTGGCCAGACTAGCTCCTCCTCACCATCCCCAAACAAACCAGATAGGAGGAGAGGGTCACACTCTTAAACATCCTTGCCTCTTCTTTTAGCTCCTTTTCAGTTACGCGCCTGGAAAATGGGCTTATTCTGACCATCAAAGTGCACGTCAATGCGGTTATTTGTGGATAGAATCTCAGTCCCCCTGTTCCCACAAAGGCCGTGTGCCAGAAGCCAGGCCCCTTTCACTGGGGGTGGGGGCACTATTGTCAAACTTCTCCACGGAACTCCTCCCACTGAACTCCAGTGCTGATAGAGCATACAAGCTCACCCTGCATTATCCAAGTTCACAGTTTTGAAGAAGGAGAGCACTGGCTTGAGAGAGATCATGAACACGCCTGTTATTCCTTCCTCCCTTCCAGGTACTCGGGCTTTGATCAGCCTTATTCCGCTAAGCATTTCCCATACTCTGAGCCACCATTATAAGTCACAGAGCTGGGAGGGCAGGCTGCCAGGGTAGAGTCGATTTTCTAGTTTCCTGGGAGAGAAACTCATGCTCATTTCACATTGAGAAAGTAGAAATGGAAAAGATTCGATGGCTGAAAATTATAAACTTAGGTTTATCAGACACGGACATTAAACTGGGAAGTGATAGTTTCAAAAGGCCAGGTGGTGCCTAGAGGGACAGAGCTGCCTGGAATCCTTGGCTGGGCTGCACGTTGGTAAGGACGCTGCAGACTGGGGTCCTGGGAACAAGTCCAGGCCTTGAGACAAACTCCTGATCCCGACAGGGAAACAGTTAAAGAGTAAGACACCCCAACGCTTTCTTGAGACATGAACTGACTAGTGCTGATGTTGCAAGGTACAGAATCCGAGAGAATGACTACTATATTCCTAGTCAAAGGGCAGTTTTGAACATATCCAGTTAACTGAAGTTATTCCCACACCTGTTTCTCCTAAGCCACGACCCGAATCCCTTCAGCAGAGAAGCATACTCTTAACACCAAGTCCCACTTCTTGGCTGGTTTTGAACTCCTTTTCATTTGAAGTAGTTTATGATCAGGAATCTCCCTGGGGCAAGGGCACTTTACCCAAAGGTACCTTTAGAGGCTTCCGTCCCCAGTGGGTTATCGAGGAAGTCTGTCATGTCATGGTTCCAGGCGTCGCGGACGGCGGACTTAGACACCACCCTGCCATTCAGACCCTGCTGTGGTCGGAAGTTATTTCTCAGATACTCCACTGACTTGACGTGGTCTTGCTGCTCCGTGGTAAAGATAGAATAAAAAGCCTCGAGCTGCACAGAGAACCAAAGAGGGGAGAAAAAAAGAACATCGGTTAGAAAAGCTCCGTGGTCCAAAGTGGGTGGGGGTGACAAGAACACAATAATGATAGGATGGGCTCCAGGCCAAGCCTGACACACCCGAGGGACACAGGCTCTGGCTCATCTGGCTGAGGCTTCTGTCCCATCAACTAACCAGGAAAACCCTTCACTGGAGGGTGTAGAGAATTCTTAGTCCATGTCTCAGAGTCCCAAGTTTTCTGCAGCCCTGGTCCCTGGCCACGCCTTCAATATTATAGGAACATTGAGTTTTGGTGAAACCGGGAGGCTCTGGAGCCAGACTGCTTGGGTGGGAATTCTAGCTCCATGGCTCCACCACTCTGTGACGCTGAGAAAGATGCTCAACTTCTCTGAGCCTCAAATTTCATCAATAAAGTGGTGATAATTACAGCAGCATCCACGCGATAGGTTTCAAGTCAACATTAAATGAGATCATCCATGTACAGTGCCAGGTTCCTGGCACATAGGCCTCAATAAATGTCAATGATCTAATTCATCCTAAACTTCTCCTTATATCCTGGGGATCCAGGGCATCCGATTCGCTAAGTCACAAAGATGCTAAATGCATGGCTTGCCAGTTAAACTGCCCCCCCGAGATCAGCAGTCACCAGGCAGGGCAGCACAGTCAGATATTCAAGCTTTCTGCACCTCAAGTTTCCGCATCTGTAAAATAGACACAATACTAGTACCTATCTTACCAGGTGATGGAAAAGATGAAAATCGATGTTAATCACTTAGCCCCCAGAGAGCCCTCAGTCAAGATCCGAAGCTATCATCATTACTAACATTATTAAGGAACATTTCCCATAAGACTGCTGACCAAACTTTCATGGGAAAGCAAAGGGAAAAAAAACACTCCAAACTCCAGGATCCTACTTCTATGACAAAAAAGCATCCCCACTGGCCCTCAGCATTCCACTCATGGAAGCAGGTCACAGGAAGGGCAGGGGGTGGGTGGCAGAGGTTAGTTCCCAACGGTCCACAGAGCTATTCTTGTCACCAAAGAAATGGACCATAGCCTAACATTGCCAGCCACCGAAAATACTAACTCCTTGATGTGGGAGAAGGAATGGGGTGAAGAAGAGAGAAATCGAACCAACTCTTCTTGGACCACCTGGCCCCTTGAATGCGGGTCAGAACGCTGTCTGCAGGAGAGCCCAGGTGTGATGGGGTAGACAATGTCTCCCTGGCATGCAGAGTGGCTGCCCTCGGCCTCAGGGCCAGGAGGTGGCTACCACCAGTGCATAAACAAACAAGAGCCTTACCACCGCAGATTCTGGATGGCCATCCTGAAGCCTGGAACTAACCCCAGTGTTTCTCAAACAGCCTCGCAGAAGCAGGCCGAGAATAGCCTGCTTCCTTCTGAAACTCCCTCTCTTTGCATCAGAAAGTAATGAATACATAAGTGCAGTACAGAGTGATTTTAGCCAAGAATCATTCAAGTATATGGGTTCACCTATCATCCCACCTTCCCTCCAATTCTGCAAATGTGAAGTGATAATAAACCGTGAAACCTCTCTGCTTTTTCATCAAAGTAATAGAACCAGACGGTCTCTCAACTAGCCTCAACGTAAAAGTAGCACATTATTCTTGAGTTACTCCAATTCTCTGCTGTTCACACAGCATCTCCTCTAACAACTCGCAGCATTGCCAGGCAGAATGTGCCTCCCCTCCCTCCATCCTTCCTTCAGATGTTCCTTCTGTGGTTATAGTGAAGGGAGAGAGGCAATCAAAGATCAGATGGTTTACTCTGTCCAAATGTGACCCACTCGGATGCAGGATGGTGGGAGTTGCTGGAAAGAAAATCCCCAGGCACGGCACACCCACGTCGGGATGACCAAAATCCCGACTGAATGCGCCCAAAAATGAGAGAAGGTTTCAGATTTTCTTAGAGAAAATAGCTTCTTAAAATTATATGAAGGGAAGTAAAGACCCTCTTGGAGACAGTCTAGGGAAAGACTAACCAAAATGATTAAAGGGACGGAGAGTAAGTCCTGTGTCAAAGGTCAGAGGAAGTGGGATAGTGTAGCCTGCAGAACCGGGAATAAGGAGGAATTTGATTAAAGGCCCTTGTACGTGGAAGATGCTGACCAGCTCTTCTCCATGGCCAGAGAAGGCCGAATAAGAGGAAATTGGTTTAAATTACAGCCTTAGAGATGCGAGTTGAATAGAGAAAGGAATTCCTTAACTTTCAGAGTGATTTTCAAAGAAAATAGACTGGGCGGCCATACATAGCACATTAGACCGGAAATTTTCTGGAAAAGACAGCCATCTGTCCTGAAATAGTGTAATCTCCGAGATGCCAGGACAGGATGGCCTGCGAGATGTCTCAGCAATTCGATCTGAGGTTTATTTCTTCTGTAGAATAGTTGCTTCTTTCACAAGACAGCATTTAGTTCTCCTAAAAAGTTTATTTCTGATGCCTCAGGAAAGAATTAGTCATAGAACTATGAAAACAGGCAGGTTCTGAACTTAACACAAAAATGCTTTTGCTTAAATTGCTTCTCACAGCTTAATGGCATGCTATGGCTTAAAAGCTCGGCCACTTCCTTGTCATTAACTCAACTTGCCCTAAGATTTCGAAGGCAGGATGTGATGGTTCTCGCAGAGTGAACTACTGACCTGAATGATATTATATTGTCAACTGGATCACACCTTCGCTCCAGTCACACAAAAGAGGAAAAGGAGGACACTCTTAGCAGACTCAGCCACGGTCCTTCGGTAGGCTGGCAGCATTCAGGAAAATCCTGTCATTCCTGTACGTTGAGTGAAATTGCAGTGGCCTCGCGTTGGTAACTGGCACGCCTGAGTAGGGCCTGGAAGCCCCCCCACCCCCCGCCGCCCAGGGTCCCTGGGTTGGCGAGGGGAGCCCATATTTTCCACTTTGGCAGGGAAGCAGTGATCATCTGGGCCAGAAACCTGCTGAAACAGTGCCTCCCCCTGACCAGCAGTTTCGCTTTCTGAGGTTTCAGTTACTTGTGGTCAACTGCAGTCTGAAAATACTAAATAAAAAATCTCAGAAGTAAACAATTGGTGAGTTTTGACTTGTGTATATTCTGAGTTGTGGGATGAAATCATGTGGTATCCTGCTGTCCTGCTTGGGGCACGAGTCATCCCTTTGTCTGCATCTCCATGCTATAGACGATAGCTGCCCCTTAGTCACATAGTAGCATCTTAGTTACCAGGCCACCTGTCAGAGCACTGCAGTGCGTGTGTTCATGTCGCCCTTACTTTCCTTAATAATGGCCCCAAGCACAGGAGGAGCAATGCTGGCAACTCAGACATGCCAAAGAGGCAGTAAAGTGCATCCTTTATGTGAAAGGTATGCATAGATAGGAAAACAAACATAGTGTATGTAGGGTTTGGTGCTATCCGCGGCATTAGGCACCCACCGGGGTCTTGGAGCATACCCCGCAGGTAAGGGGCGACTGCTATATGTCACTACACAGATGCTTCAGGTTTTCCCTGGTCCGTATTACCCCTAGAAGCATTCTCACTCACTAAAGGGGAAAGTGACCACCACCTGGGCCTCCAATGCAGTTTTTGATTCCCAGGGATGCCATCTACAGAGACTGTAACGAGAAGGTGCCGACTGGGGGTGTGCAACACAGCAGCCCCGCATAAGGCTGGGGCTATAGCACAAACTATACAAAGCCGTGTTTCAAGTCTTCTAGACCTGGTCAGCAGCCACCCGATGGTCCTTTTAACATGCACAGGAGATCATATTACCCGACCAGTGCTTCTCAACCACCTCCCATTCTCACTGTGGGGCCCTAAGGATCTGGCCTATGCCTAATCTCCAACTGCAAAACTCCTATGCTGCCTGGGTTCCAAACCCTGTTTGTAACCCCTCCTTGCTAATGGGTGACCCTGGTCCAAGTATGTTGTGTTTCTGAGCTTCAGTTCTCTTACTTGGATAATGAAGACAACATCATGACCTACCTGGTGGTTTTTGGCACAATTCCGGGCTCATAGTAGATACTAAATAATTATTATCATTGCTATGATTACTATTATTACTGCTTTATGGGAATGTAGTCATCATGACTGTACTCTAAGCTCCCAACAACCTAGTACTATCTGCTTCTCCCTTCTCTTCCTCTTTAAAAGGTGTGTCCATCACACCCATTATGTGCCATGTACTAGTACTTGGTTATTAGTGCTTTATTTATTTATTTTTTGTTTTATTTTTATTTTTTTAATAAGTCTTTATTCAGATTATTACAATTGTTTCTCCTTTTTCCCCCCATAGCTCCCCTCCACCTAGTTCCCACCCCACCTTCTGCCCTTACCTCCCCCCGACTGTCCCCATCCATAGGTGTATGATTTTTGTCCAGTCTCTTCCTGAACCCCCCCATACCCCTTTCCCCCTGAGAATTATCAGTCCACTCCCTTTCTATGCCCCTGATTCTATTATATTCACCAGATTATTCTGTTCCTCAGGTTTTTAATTCACTTGATTTTTAGGTTCACTTGTTGATAGATATGTATTTGTTGTTCATAATTTTTATCTTTACTTTTTTCTTCTTCCTCTTCTTTCAGAATACCTTTCAGCATTTCATATAATACTGGTTTGGTGGTGATGAACTCCTTCAGCTTTTTCTTATCTGTGAAGCTCTTTATCTGCCCTTCAATTCTGAATGGCAGCTTTGCTGGGTAGAGTAATCTTGGTTGTAGGTTCTTGCTATTCATCACTTTGAAAATTTCTTGCCACTCCCGTCTGGCCTGCATAGTTTCTGTTGAGAAATCAGCTGACAATCATATGGGTGCTCCCTGTAGGTAATTAACTGTTTTTCTCTTGCTGCTTTTAATATTCTCTCTTTGTCTTTTGCTCTTGGCATTTTAATTATGATGTGTCTTGGTGTGGTCCTCTTTGGATTCCTTTTGTTTGGGGTTCTCTGTGCTTCCTGGACTTGTAAGTCTATTTCTTTCACCAGGTGGGGGAAGTTTTCAGTCATTATTTCTTCAAATAGGTTTTCAGTATCTTGCTCTCTCTCTTCTTCTGGCACCCCCATAATTCTGATGTTGGTACGCTTGAAGTTGTCCCAGAGTCTTCTTACACTATCTTCAACTTTTTGGATTTTTTTTTTCTTTTTGCTTTTTCGGTTGAGTGTTTTTTGCTTCTTTGTATTTCAATTCTTTGACTTAATTCTTGTGTTCCTTTAGTCTGTTGTTGGGTCTCTGTATAATATTTTTTATTTCAGTCAGTGTATGTTTAATTTCTAGTTGGTCCTTTTTCATATCTTCGAGGGTCTCGTTATATTTATCGGCCTTTTCTAGGATATTCTTGAAAAGCCTTATAACCGTGGTTTTGAATTCTATATCCAGTCGTTTGTTTTCCTCCATTTCTTTCATTTGTGACTTGTTTCTTTGTCGCCGCATTTTCACTGCTTCCCTGAGTTGGTAAGGTAGCTTTGTGTGTTAGGTTTCCTATATGGCCCAGTGGGTTGACCTCCCCAGTTAACCTGAGGTGGACACTCTTGGTGCACCCCTTTGTGGACTGTGTGTATAGCCTTGTTGTAGTTAAGTCTTGATCGTTGTTGGTATCACTGGGAGGAATTGACCTCCAGGCCAGTTGGCTGTAAGGATCAGCTGTGTCTATGCTGGGATAAGTTCGGTGCTGGAGACAGCCTTATAGGATTAGACTTGCCAAACTGCAAAAGCCTCTGTGCTCAGCTTGGATGGGGTGGAGTCTCAGGGCGGAGCAGACAGTATTGGCTTCCCATCAGCCTTGCCCTTGCACGCGCACACCTCCAGACCTCTGCCTTCCCCAGCTCCCGAGTCTCTGCCCGAGAGTCCAGATTCCCCCCGCAAAAGCATGGGTCCCCAGGGGCTCGCGTGGAACTGGGGTTCAGTGCAGTCAGAACTGGGGCTCAGTGCAGTCAGGAGCTTCCGACTCCCTTCTGCTAGGGAAAGCCTGTGGCAACCTCCGCAGTCTTTGTGCACACTGGCGCGCGCGCCTCCAGACCTCTGCCCGCCGGGGCTCCCCTGGGTCTCCCCCCAGGGTCTCCGAGTCTCCGGGTGCCTTTCTCTCTACCTGACAGTCCAGACTCCCCCGGCATGAGCCTGGGTCCACGGGGTTTCGCCCAGAACTGGGGTTCAGTGCAGTCGGGGCTTCCTTCCCCCTCCCGCCAGAGAAAGTCAGCCAGGCTCTCAGCTGCCCTTCCTCTCTGAGCGCACAAAGCCCCTTTGCCGTACCTCCAATTCTCTGTGAACTTTTCTCTTTCCTTCTAGTTGTAGAATTTCCACTCAGCCAGCTTTCCTGTGGTTCTGGATGGTGTCCATTCTGTCTTTTAGTTGTAGTTTTGAAATTGTTGTGCAAGGCAGCAGTTTAGGTGCTTACCTATGCCGCCATATTGGTTTCTGGTTACTAGTACTTTACAAACACTATTTTGGTTCCTAATTTATTTTTAGTTTAAATAACATTAAAGTAACATTATTAATAGCATTATGACATCATTAACACTAGCATCTTATTACTTGTTGAGCGTTTATTACGAGCAAGGCATTATGCTAAGCGGGTCATGTGCCTTCTTTTCTTTACTCCTCACAGAAATCCCATAAGGTCGGGCGTACTATCGTATCATTATGATTCTTGACTGGTGAGGAAACTGGGCTTAGAGACATTAAATCACCTGCCCAAGGTCACACAGAAACCAAGGGGTGACTCTTTTTCATGCTTTCAGCGGCTTCATGCCAAACACATTTGGGCCCACAGCATTCCTCATGGGGTCACACTGTGTGGGAAACTGTGTGATCAGAGACCCCCCGCAACAATTCCCCTTAGCTAATCCCTAAATACCGCTTCTGCAGGACACCGATGGCCACATAACTGCCTGCATTCGGGGCATTCTGGGAAGACCAGCCTCTGTCCAGCACAGGAGGCCGGCCGTGTGGCCAGGACGGCAGTACCAGGCGAAGATGCCGCCCCCCTAACCAAGCCTGTGTTTTATTCACTCACTCTTTGCCAGGCACAGCTAACAAACACACTTGAGTTTATCTTTACTATAACTAATGAAGCCTTTATCATGGAGTAAAGCTAAATGAAAGTTTTTATTTCTATAACATTAAATGGACTTTTTAACTTTGGAAGTGACCATGTAAAACATCTCTTCCTTTTATCCCTGCTCAGGGAGCTGTAATTGCATTTTAACTGGTGCTGTTTCAAGAACAATTTTAACCTTGAATTGCAAATGTCTTAGCTGGAAGTATATATAAATCATTTCAGCTTAGTTTTTATTATAAAAATATTACAGAGAATAATTAGTTTTTAATCTGTTGGTTCGAATGAAAGGAAAGCTGAAATGTATTCATGCCGCCGTGCGCAGCCAGAGCACTGGTCCACGGGATGGGGGAGCAGACCATTGTGGCTGAAGGGGGAATGTGAGGGAAAATCAGAGCGACATTCTGAGCCGTGGAGAGGCGATGCACACAGTATTTTACGAAACGCGTAGGTAATGGCAATGAAACAATGCCAGCGTCCACTAATAGCAGAAGAAGAACCCCAGGACATGCACCAGGAACTGAAATGTCATGCCTAGGGTCATGGAAACACTTTCCACCATGCATTTGAGAGGTGACAGGGGAGGTGCTGTTTTGTTGGCTCGTTACTAAATAAGTCATGATGGAATATTAAGTTCTCAATAGCCTGGAGCATCCAAAGGTTTACTTACTGAAACATGGCTGCAAAATAAAATCCAAGAATAGCCAGCTAACCACGGGACCACCCCCTAACCCCACCGGACCCCATAGCTACAGACAGCTTTTCATGAAGGTGATTACAGAAATCCTTGCAGACAGGAAAGGACTGAACCACAATGAACAAAGAAAGCTATGTGGTTCATAGCTTTTCAATGAACAAAGAAAGCTAATAATGACACCTTCGCCCACTATTTAAAAGAACCTTTATGCATATGCACTGCCCATCATGGAGTGTTGGAATAGAAACGTTCTGAAGGAAGAGATTCGTTGGTGATTATGGCCTTGAGATAAACATTAGAGCCTCACAGCCAGTAGCCACACGTGGCTATTCCACTGGGAATGGGGCTAGCCCTACATGTTGCAATAATAATAACTGGGAAAAATTGGGCTAAATAAAATATAGTAAACTGAATTTCACCTGTTCCTCTTTACATTTTTATGGTGGTTACTAGAAAATTTTGAATGATGTACATGGTTTTTGTTTTATTTATACCGACAGTGCTGCCCTAGAGCCTTGGTGAGCAGGTAGGAACAGCAACAAGCCCCACCCAGTGTCTCCCAAGCCCCTACTGCGGTGCCAGGGCCCAGAGCTCCACACACATTCCACCATGGAAGCTTTGGAATGACTCCTTCATGGGCATTATTATCATTCCCCTTTTACTGACGGAAACCGAGGCAAAGAGTCTGAAGACTAGCACCAGGAGTGGAACCCCACGCAGTTTGGATCCAAATGGTAAATGGTGTTAATTCAAAAGAGTTGCTCCATTGTTTATGAAAGAGACAACACTGATAAAAAAAAAAAAAAAAAAAAGTCATGCAAACAAACCTTCCCTATTCACTCCAACTTATTCTTAGGTGGGGTGGGGGGGCGGGAATCAAGCATCCAAAAGTAAACAAACTTGTCCTACTGGCTTGGCTCAGTGATTGAGCATCCATTTATGAACCAGGAGGTCATGGTCCATTCCTGGTCCGGGCATATGCCTGGGTTGTGGGCTCAATCCCTGGTGTGGGGTGTATAGGAGGCAGCTGATCAATGATTCTCTCTCCTCATTGATGTTTCTATCTCTCTCTCCCTCTCCTTTCCTCTCTGCCATTAATAAAAATCCTATCTAAGAGTAATATGCAGATTGACCATCACTCCAAGACACAAGATGGCCGCCCCCATGTGGACACAAGATGGCCACCACAAGATGGCTGGCAGGGGAGGGCAGTTAGGGGTGACCAGGCCAGCAGAGGAGGGCAGTTGGGTGTAACCAGACCGGCAGAGGAGGGCAGTTGGGGGAGACCAGGCCAACAAGAAAGGGCAGTTGGGGGGGACCCAGGTCTGCAGGTGAGGGCAGTTGGGGGGGACCCAGGCCTGCAGGTGGGGGCAGTTGTGGGCGATCAGGCAAGCAGGGAGGGCAGTTAGGGGTGACCAGGCCAGCAGAGGAGGGCAGTTGGGGAAGACCAGGCCAGCAGGGAGGGGCAGTTGGGGGGACCAGGCCTGCAGGGGAGGGCAGTAGAGGGGGGACCAGGTCTGCAAGGGAGGGCAGTTGTGGGCAATCAGGCTAGCAGGGAGGGCAGTTAGGGGTGACCGGACCAGCAGAGGAGGGCAGTTGGGGGGTACCAGGCCTACAGGGGAGGGCAGTTGGGGATGACCAGGCCAGCAGGGAGGGGCAGTTGGGGGGACCAGGCCTGCAGGGGAGGGCAGTTGGGGATGACCAGGCCTGCAGGGGAAGGCAGTTGTGGAGGACCAGGCCTGCAGGGAAGGGCAGTTAGGGGTGACCAGACTGGCATGGGAGGGCAGTTAGGGGTGACCTGGCTGGCAGAGGAGTGGTTAGGGGGTGATCAGGCTGGCAGGCAGAAGCAGTTAGGGGCAATCAGGCAGAGGCAGGCGAGTGGTTGGGAGCCAGCAGTCCTGGATTGTGAGAGGGATGTCCGACTGCCCGTTTAGGTCCGATCCCAGTGGGATCGGACCTAAACGGGCAGTCGGACATCCCTCAAGGGTCCCAGATTGGAGAGGGTGCAGGCTGGGTTGAGGGACACCCCCCCGCCCCGTGCACGAATTTCATACACCGGACCTCTAGTGTATTTTAAAAAAACACAACAAAAGTAAACAAACTGCACATTTTAGACATTTACTGCCTTTCTGATAGTGTCCCCAAAAAGCACTAAGATAAAATGCATGCTCAGGAAAATGACAGGCGGTGTCATATTTTAAACTACAGGAAGCAAACAGTCCTGGAAAGGGAAGGATAGGATGGTCTCCAAAGGCCCAAGTACCAGCATTTGAGAGCCACTGTTTTAGAATAAAGCACATCTGCACCACGTCCTCTGCCTGGTCAGGACACAGCTGGCACCTTCCCAATGTGCCAGTCCTGCTCTCTGACCTTCAACACCAGGAATGAGTGTCACCATAGTGTCTGGGTGACTAAGCCATGGCACGGTTTCTGCCTGGTATTAATGATGGATGTTTAATGGAGCCACACAAGCTACCCTGAGTGCTAGCCACCAAAGCCCGCATGTGATTTCATCAGCAACACCATGTTTAGTTCTAGGTTGTCACATGAGGCAGAGTCAGGGTTCACTGGCTCCAAGACTGGTTTGAAGGTCCAAGTAGACTCACAAAGGAGAAAAAAAGAAGTAGTTGCTCCTATTTACTCTGGAAGATTTCAAAGAAACCCACATCCTACCAGCCAACAGTCTGCGCCAACCACAATACTTCATGGTGAACATGCTCTCATTTTTGCTGCTTCAGGCACGCACTGTGTGAGAGAGGAGAGGAGACAGCGAGAAGGATGAAGGATTGGGGACGTCCCCTTTCCGACAGACGCAGACATGGAATTGTCTGCTTGGCTCCTCCAAATTGGCCAGCTGCCCTTCTGAAATGAACATGTTGTGCTAACTTCAGAAAGAATGTTGGCAGGGCCGGGAGGTCTGCTGCGCTACCACTGGGACGGCGAATGCCTTCCTTCCCAGGGTGGACATGGCTGTGACCTCATGCAGCGGGCCAGCAGGGACCCAGCGTGGCCACATAGAAACGAGCTGTTTCCTCCCCTGGGAGACAGACAGGGATCTATGAAGCTGTGCCTGATCAAGTCAAATCTTATCTGAAGATGGTTTATAGTAAAGACACAAGGGAGTCGATATGATTAATTTATTTCTTCACTATTTTCTTGAAACAATAATTAATAGCTATAGAGAAGTCATCTATTGAAAGTCAGAGAGGAAAACTCTGTCCTCATGTCTTCTCTCTGAGTGTATGGATGGCAGGGAATTTGAGGGTAAACCAGTCTTAAAGAAGAAGGCCCAGTTACCAAATGTCAAAATGCTTCTACCTGACACACACTTGGCAAGCACAAGCCTAAACCCGGAGACCGCAGTAAAACCCAGCATGCGTCCGATGGCTTTCCAACCTGACAACCACCGCTCTTTGCCTCTGCCCCTCACAGGGCCAGGCTTGGCTTTCTTAACCTCCTTATCCCAAGCCTTTATATCTTTGAAGACAAAAGCATGTATCTTAATCCACAAAGCTCATCCCCCAATCCTGAGGATGCAAACACATGGACTGGAATTTTATTTTGATAAAACGATGCTGGCTTCACCATTAGGAAGAAAATTTGCTTCAATAATTCATTATCTCCTTGAGGCTGGCAGATCCTGTTCGGAAACCAAATTGCTAGTCCTTCTTCCTTGTAGTATGCTTTTATTTATTTTATATATATAGAGAGAAGCATTGATCGGCTGCCTCCACTACGCACTCCGACCTGGGATGGAACCCACAACCTGGGCATGTGCCCTGACCAGGAAATTGAATCGGCGATCTTTCGGTGCATGGGATGAGCCACAATGGCACTAGTCCTTCTTTTTTGATAAGAGCAGAAAAGAAAAAACTCTGTAAGTCAAATGTTTGCCAACAGCAGTGAGGCCAAATACATCTTCTTGGCCTGGGCCCATGCCACCTAACTTCCTTACTGAGATGTGGTGTCTCTCCTGCATGAAGCTCCTGAACAAACTGCTCCTTTTATCCCCAGGGGCAACCCTCATGTCTCAGGAAGTGACTGCTGATTTATTCAAATCAGGAACATGATCCAAGACCCACCAACTCGTTGGTTGGCCAATGTCTACTGGACCTATCTTCTTGAATACTAGCCTATCTAATAAAAGGGTAATATGCAAATTAACCGTCACAAAGATGGTGGCGCCCATAGCAACAAGATGGAGGCGCCCAGTCCTCTCAGCCCTGCCGGAGTCCCCCAGTCCTGGGGGGACGGCCGCAAAGAGCGGGCAGCGCAAGCGGCCTGGTGGAATGCTTGCTTCCTCACCGCAGTGACGAGGCAAGCGTTCCATCCCGGCCACGGAGGGCTTCTGGCCAGGCCAGGGCATGGATGGGCCTCTGGGCCGCGAAGAGCCTCTGGGCAGCGGGCGCGGAGCGGCCAGGCCCTGCAGAGAGCTACTGGCGTACGGATTTGTGCACAGGGCTGCTAGTCTGACATAAGATCAAGACTGTTGTCAGCTGGTAACTAATCCTTGAGCTGAAAGGTCAATAGGTACTACACTAACCATATTGGGAAAGAAAAAAACCCAAAAAACCCCAGTTCAGTGGCTTCAGGAGAGAAAGAGCCCCTTTTTTCAAACAAAACCCTGGGAGAGAAGGGACCAGAACTTTGCAAAAGTACCGAATCACAGAGCCATAGCAGAAACTTCAAGATGTAAGAGCCTGCGTGGCCCCTGAGAGAGTGAAGCATGAACCTCACTTGCTAGTTATATTCCTGGTCAGGATGGCTTCAGGATCCCCACCCCCCCCACCATTGTTTCTTGAAAATACTCCCCCGCCTTGAGCTACCCCTGAAAGGGGTTTCTGTTTCTTACTCCATAAGAGATCTGACCAGCATACCATCCACCAACTGCCCCTACTCCCTATTCCATCCTCTGCTCTTGGAACATCTTTGGACTCTTTTCCAGGCCAGTCAGGTTCATAATCTTGTTGCCGGTGTTTCTAGGAACAGCCAGATAGGAACCTCCCGTTTTTAGACATTGCTGGTTAATGGCTTAAATGCCTCTTACAAATCCGTCCCATTGTTCCTAGAACTATGGAGAAGAAATCAATGCTTCTGCTACCTCAGTGTATGCTGCATTCTTTGGCGACTAAGATAATCCCTCTGAGAGCTTTCTCCATTCATCTCTTACTCCTGACGAGGTGATTTCAAGACCCCTACCTCCCCTGGAGGCTCCTCTTCCTCTGACATTGCCCCCAACCCCATGTCCATTTTCAGCAATTCCTGCCCACAGTTATCGGCTCAGCCTAAATTCAGCTTCCTATGAAAACTGCCCAGGCCACACTCAGAGATAAGCAGTTCAGTGTCGAGGTTAGCAGCACGGGTTTTGAAATCAGACAAAGCCAGGTTTGGTTTCTGGCTTCAACATTCATGAACCATGAATACCGGGGCATGTTACCCAGTCTTTCCACACCTCAATGGCCTTTGTGTCCAATCTAGTGTCAAACCCATCTCTCAACATTGTTTTGCAATTAGATTGAACATATATAATGTGTTTAGTGGTGTGCTTTGCACACAGAGAACTCCATCAAGGGTGTTTTCCTTTTCTTTCTTCATGTATATAAATCTCTCCCTTTTCTGAATGTTGGGTAGGGTTAGTGGTTCTGAGCATGATCTTTGAGATTAGACACCATGGCTTGGTAATCGGTGTGTGACCTTGGGCAAGTAACTGCACTTCTGTGTCTCTTGTCTGTGGAGTGGGGGTACCAACAGTAGCTACCTCATGAGACCGTTGTCCATGAGGATGAAGTGTGTTTCTACATGTCAGGGGCGTAGACGAGTTCCTGGACAAGATCCTATCACCACTGAGGAGAGCTGTTAGCTGCTTGAGGTCGAAATATCGTCCGATTTCATGCCTGCAAGTCTCTCTAGCTAATTTATAGCTGAAAAACCATGTTTTATATTTTACAATTCTTAGTTTCAAAAACATGTTTGTTGGAAAGAATGAATCAATGAGGATTAGAAGATCCAAAATATTAAAAAAACAAACCCTATCTAGCAACGTTAGCTAGTTAAGACAACACAAAGCAAGCAAACAAACACAGTTAGCCCCCTTTGGGGGCTGGGTATCTACCTGGTGGTAAGAGATGGGGACAGGCTTCCGGAAGACTATCCACTCCACAATTTCGCTACACGGAGGGGTTGTCAGAGAACCTGTGTACCGGTAATAGCTGCCCAGGGATGCAGGCAGGAGGTCCCGGAGGATGAAAGGATCCAGAAAGGTCTCCTTCTCTGTTTGGGGGAAGAGGCAAAAGAAAAGACAACGGTAAGTCGTACAATACTGCAGACCCACAGGCAAACCCCTGCATGTTGGTGCCACATCATAAGCTTGTCTGTTCATATCCCGGGAGGCACAGCTCTGGTGGGAAAGCCACAGAAAACACAGAAGCGGGTCCCAGGGCGTGTTTTGAGAGCTGCACTGCATCTCACGAAAACAGGTTCCATAGGAGCAATGCTCCCCAGGAAATGGTACAGTAGTCTCTGAGCAGCCCTGAGAGGAGCAACGGGCTTGCCTTTGTTTAATCCAAACCCTCACAATCTCATTTCACCAGAGAGCCCTTCCCTATACAATGCTTCAGGACGAATAACCAGAGGAGCAA
This sequence comes from Plecotus auritus, assembly GCF_963455305.1. Taxonomy (NCBI): domain Eukaryota; kingdom Metazoa; phylum Chordata; class Mammalia; order Chiroptera; family Vespertilionidae; genus Plecotus; species Plecotus auritus. The sequence goes on from NC_137773.1 coordinate 127,784,290, forward strand.
CCGCTGGGGCACCCATGAGGGAACCAGGTGGAGAAGGAACCATGGGTCAAGGTGCAGCTCCAGCGTCGGTTACATCACTTTGCTTTCACCCAGGGCCTGGGGAGATGGAAGTGAAACCTAACTAGGAATGACCCTGAACTTACAAAGTGGTGGCCCTGACAACAGGCTTCTTTCTTTTATAAAAGGGGAGGGGAAGGGTCTTCACTGACGTAGAAGAAATGGCATTTCAGCTGGGACCCAGCAGTGATCCCTCACAGTCACTCTATGAGGAAACAGGCACCAAAGGGGCGAGTACCTTCCCAAGGTCACAAAGCTTCTAGGTGGCAGAGCTGGGGTAAGAGCAGAGGCAGGGGGCTTGCATGGTCTGACTCAGCCAAAGGAGTTGAAGTGAGCTAGGTGCGTGCTGAAGGGAGGGGTGGGAGAGAAGAGCATTTTAGGCCTGGGAACAGCATGTGTGAAGGTCCTGAGGCAGGAAGGAACAGTGCAACATAGGCGAGGGTTCGGGGTTGTAATTCTCCCAATCAGGCTGGCAGGTCATCCAGCTTCTTTCACAATCAGAGAAAGTTCTAGTCTCTACCTAGGGCTCCAAAGGTCTAGCCCTGACCTGTAGTTCAGTTTGCAGTTTCTTCCTTATCCCTTTTAGGCGACTCCTACTGCATCTGCTAATGTTTTGCCTTAACTCCATACTGGCCTCCACCCTCCCTGGACCCCAGCACATTCCTGGGGGGCTTCAGGGACCCAAGTTACTTCATGGATACACCTGTGCCTACAGGAACATTCGTCCCAAGCCTCATGCCTCCTCCCTCTTCTTTCTTACAGAACAAATAGTGTGGGTTTTGGGGCAAATGTGTATCCCTAAACTCAAGAGGCATAGGTAGCCCTAAATGGTTTGGCTCAGTGGATAGAGTGTCAGCCTGCGAACTGAAGGGTCCGAGGTTCGATTCCAGTCAAGGGCATGTACCTTGGTTGTGGGCACATCCCCAGTGGGGAGTGTGCGGGAAGCAGTTGATTGATGTTTCTCTCTCATCAATGTTTCTAGCTCTCTATCCCTCTCTCTCTCCCTCTCCCTCCCTCTGTAAAAAAATCAATAAAATATATATTTTATTAAAAAAGAGGCATAAGTAACTGGGAATGATACAAAACCCCCAACAGAAATAAATTACATTAGAATAATTAAAATTGCATTTCCTCTTAGCAGAAATTAGTCGAACAAAACATTTACTATATTCCAGGCTCTAGTCTGAGTTTTTATATGTTGATCACATTTAAACAGCACTTACTGTATGTGCCAGGCATAGGTCTAAGACCTTTATAAAGACTAATTTATCTAATACTCGAAATAGCCCTGTGAAGTGGGTTCTATTATTACTAACGATTTACACAGCTGGAATGCAGAACCAGGCAGTTCAGAATCCAGGCTTCCATTCTTCTTCTTCTGAAAAGACTTTTAATTGATTTTTAGAGACAGAAGAAGGGAACATCTATGGGCTACCTCCTGCATGCCCTCTATTGGGGATTAAGCCCGCAGCCCGGGCACATGCCCTGACCAGGAATCAAATTCGCAACTTTTTGGTGCACAGAATGATGCCCATCCAACTGAGCCACACCATCGGGCAGGCTTCCGTTCTAATGAACCATCACTGCACTGTCTCACTTCATGACCCTGTAAAATACATACTTTTAATACGACCATTTCACACCAGTGGAAACAAGGCACCGAGAGGTTCAATAAAGCCAAGGTCACTGGGGAACAGTGAAGGGGCTGCAGTTATCCATGAGACTCAAAAACCTTGGCTTGGTTCTGACATGGGTTTTGAATTCGCTTTTCTGAAGGAAATATTAAATATTAACAATCAAGGCAAAAGTCCTCAAATTACAGGGCTCCATAATCAAAATGACAAAAGCGGTTGCTGTTCGACAAAAGGCCGACACAATGGGATTGTCCCTGTGCCCTCTGGCAAGTCTGGGCTTTCATTTAAACCTGGTTCCCGCCGCCTAATGATGGGGGATCCCTGCAAGCGCGCTTGGCTGGGACTGTCGGCCTAAGACCAGGAAATATTTTGGCCTCTGCTTGTACTTCCTGAGCTGTGTAAGCAACTGAGGGTGTGTAGGGCTTGACATTGGAGGCCAGAAAATCACCACCTTCATTTCTCCCTCATGCTGAAGGTGAACTTGGCTTCGCAGCACAGCACACAACCTGCCTCAGGACCAAGGGCTCGGGACGGAAGAAGCAGAAAATCTTTAGTTTTCCCAGGGGCCTGACCCTATGTTAGGGCTGCAGTTAAGAACGCTGCAGGCAGACAGGGAGTGAGCAGAAGTCCCTGCAAGCCACGCTGAGGCAAAGCCCCATGAAGCACCCACGAGAGGAAGAGGCCGGGCTTTAAAGAACATAAAAGCTAGGGCAGAAAGGCCTGTGCTGCCAGCTCAGGGGCTAGATTTCAAAGGGAACTCTGTTCCTGTAGAGGCCCATGACTTCAACAGGGACACGTGGAAACTGCTGCCGTGACCACTGCTACAGATGCGAGGGCTTCTCTGTCCTTGACTGACAAGGGCAGGTGCTGGCTTTACTGGTTAGAAGGTGGATCAGATGGGTGGGCAGGCTGGCAGACCTGGCAAAGGGGCACAGAGAGGTGGCTTTGTTTTTGTTCGTTCCACTACCGTCAACCACTTGGATCTCAGAGCTCTGAGACCCAGAAGGTCCCCAGTTCAGTGGCTTTAGGAGCGAAAGAGCCCCTTTTTTCAAACAAAATCCACGTAGGAGCTGGGCACCTCCCACGGCTGAACGTGCAGCCACCCTGGCTGAAGCTGAGCTGGGAGCCTAGGATACTGAAAAGCAGCACGTTGGTCTAATTCTTTAATTTTACTGCTGGGGAAGTGGAAGACCAGGGTGAAGTAATAAAGCCAAAGTAAAAACTGGGGGAGAAGACAGACACTCGGATGGGATTCTTTCTTCAGGGAAACCCCTTAGAATCTGGAGCAGTGAGCCTAGGAGAAGGAAAAGCCACTGAGTGCCAAAAACCTCAATCACACCACTGCTGTCCTTGGCACTTCACTCCATCCCTCCAGGGGCTGGAGAAGGGAGCAGATTCTCAGTCCGCGGGTTCAAATCCTGACTCTCCTACATGGGAGCTGCGTGATCTCAGTTACCAAACCTTCCCGGGCTGTCGTGAAAATTAAATAAATCATTACAAGAAAGGGGTTCAGGAAGAGCGTGGGACATAGTAAACATGTCGTAAACAATTAATATCATTCTTATTTTAATTATTACTTGTATTATTATTATTCCTCTAAACTACCGAAGCCTAGTCACGTACATCTTACATAACCATAACTATGTGTTTCCTTTAAGTGCTTGAGCACATGTTTTACTTTTTTAAGTACTGGATTACTAGTGCCTTAAAGGCACATCCCACCTGCCACATTCTTCATCCACCTGAGGAGAACAGGGTGGAATTTTCAAGTTTTCTTTGCCAAAGCTCTAGCATAGTTTTAGAACCAGCTGACACTTAACAGCTGTGTGTGACTTCAGGGAAAGAGCTTAACCTCGCTGGTAGTTCCCTTATCTGTAAAATGGGGACACTGAGAGCATTTACTGCTCAGGGTGGCTGTGAAAATTAAGCAAGCTAATAAATGTGAGGCTTGGCACAGTGCCCTGTACACCCTGACTTATCAAGGCCAGCACTTGGCTGAGAGCAGGCCGGCTCACCCTGTTTGACCCCAGGGATTAGCAAATGTTTTCTGTAAAGTGCCAGGTAATAAGTACTTTAAGTTTTGCAGGCCAATGGGGTACTTATATAACCAACATTTCCGCAACTTTATTAACATTATTCAAAATGCTAATAATCACTGAGGACAATTTTTAAAATCTGGGTCTTCTATAATAAAAATGGAATTCTTTTGGGGAGAAATGCCATTTCATTTAATTAGGGTTCAAATGTAAGAACCATCCTGAGTTTAGGGCCATATAAAAACAGACAGTAGAACTGATTTGGCCCCCAGAGCACATTTTACGCTTGTTATTATTATTATTATTATTATTATTATTATTATTATCTCCCAAGGGTATGTTCACTGATAAGAAAGAGAGAAGGAGAAAGAGAGAACATTGATGTGAGTGAGAAACATAGATTGACTGCCCCACTCCCCACCCCAACCAGGGATTGAACCCGAAACCCTGTGGTGCGTGAGACGACACGTCAACCAACTGAACCACCTGGCCAGGGCACCTCCCTTATTTTAAGCCCTGATGGGGGCTGGGGGTAAATGTTAGAAAGCCACCTAGATATCATAACTACAACATGTTCAGGTGCCTCCATCACTAATGATAATTTCTTTTGTGAACAAACATTAGAGAATTAAATCTTGAGTTGCTTTCTTTCCCTCTTGAGATTTAAAGTTCAAATTTAACGTCAGTTTTTACTGATCTGCCTCAAAATGCCATTTCCTGTTCAGTCCCACAGACGGTGTCTGCTGACAAATGGGGTGCTCATGATGCTTCATTCTAAGTCAGAAACAGTTTTAGACATGGTGGCCTGCATTTCCAGCGCTGTCCACAAAGCTAACCTAAGCCACAGACGCTCAACAGCTGGACCCCAAACGGAGAGTTACTGATATACAGCTCATGGGAAGAAGGAATGCACTTTCCCCCTAAAAACTCCAGAAAGTTGTAATAAATGTAGATTTATTATTAATTCCATTTTTATTATAGAAGACCCAGATTGTAAAATGGAGAGAAGTGCTAGAACTAGGTCCCCAGATTTGAATCCTAACTTGTCTACTTAAAGGTCTGACCTAAAACAAGTTATTCAACCTCCCTGTAACTGAACCCTCATCTGTAAACTGGGATTCTCATACTATCAACTTCTTAAGGAGATTCTGAATATTGAATGAATTAACAGTACTTCCAGGCTTGGGCACAGGAAAAGCACATATAAGTGCTTATTAAAGGAATCCTATAAAAGAGAGGAATATGCTAATTATCCGTTGAGGCATAACGACCAATCACATAATGACCAGATCACGGATCTGCAGGAGGGTGGGTCAGCACACTACAAGTGGGCGGCGAAAAGCTACAGGAGGGCGGCAGAGAGCTACTGGCACACGGATTCCTGTGCCCGGGTACTAGTCTCACTATAAAAGGCTAGTTTGACTTCAAACCCACCCTGATCAGAGCCTTCTGCTTTCAACTTCCATCCTAATTAGTAATTTGAAGTCAAAACATTCCTATTCCAGCCACTTAACTAGTTGAGAAAAATATCTGAAACACTCTATTTATACTGCACTCGTTCCACGATATCATGATGAACAGGTGCTGTGTGTTACTAGATAAAAGAACTGAAGAGAAGTGCATCTCATATCCCCCTCTCAAGGATCCCAGTGCCGTGTGCAGACAATATTATATTTTAATAATTAATTGTTCATCAAAGAGAAAGATGAGGAACAGGGATGCTAAATTCAAAGTTATTCAAATTGCAAAAATGAATAATGTATGACTTTTATATTAAATACACACTGTATTAAGGAGTCTACATTTCACCCAACTCTGTCTTTCACTTTTAAGCATTCTAAACGACAATATGAATAATCAGTTAAGGGAGGTTTATTTAGAACAAGAAATAGCTATTTGAATGCAAACGGAGTCTATCCGAAGATGATTAAATTTTTCTTATCAATTAGAAAATTTTGTATGAGGGCTTTCAAGTCATGGTCAGCCATTAAGCCCAGCGCGGCCCAGTTATCCTGGCAGCTTCCTTTCAACATTCAATTATATCTGGCTCAATTCTGTTCAATTTCTTATTTCTGATAGCAGTGCCAGGAGGCAATCTTTAATTAAAGAAAATTTGAAAGATTCAAACATGCATAATTGGATTAAAAATGTGATCATTAAAACATTAGATGATAATCATCTGATTGATTGCATTTTCAGTGTGTTAATAACCTAATATTTTTATTGCTTTAGTTATATAGGAAAAAAGAAAACCCTTTATAAGATATGATGAACAATCAACATATAGACAAGACTATGCAGCAGTAACTAAGGATTATGGAATTACTCTGAAAACGTGCGCGCGCACACACACACACCAATGAACAAAGTATTACACGGGAAGGTGTATGGTCAGAACGTGGTGGTCTTTAGAGAAAAACATCAAAAACAAGGAATCCACCAGTTTTAGTGAAGAGTATAAGCCAGCCTTGGGCAAACTACGGCCCGCGGGCCGGATCTGGCTGTTCTATCTGGTTCTGTTGCTCTCCCCTCCGCTCCTTTACTTTGAATTTATATTAGTTCACACAAACACTCCATCCATGCTTTTGTTCCGGCCCTCCAGTCCAGTTTAAGAACCCACTGTGGCCCTCGAGTCAAAAAGTTTGCCCACCCCTGGTATAAGCTAAACTAACAATAGAAAGCTCAAGCTTTCTATCAGCCCAGTGATTGTTTAGCTCCTCAGGACTCCCCAAAACTTTTTATAAGAAAAAACTATCAATTTTTCTTTAAACACTTAAAATTACTGGGTAGGGCTGGCCTGATACAGAGTCATCTATTGACAAAAATCAGTGTTATCCCTGAACAGTTTCATTCCTTGCCTCTCTCTGGTGGCCATAACTGACATGGTGTGTACATTCTTGTAGCTTACTTCTGATGCTCGGTCAATGACTTAATTCACAGAGGGGAAACCGAGGCACACAATAGTTCAGTGATATTGACAATGATTAGGGAGTTACGTCAATGTGAGAGGGCATTTTGGAGTCTAATAACACTGGGCTCAAATCATCGCTCTGCGGCATGAGCAGGGACAAATGAGCCAATCTTTCTGAACCTCAGTTTACCCATCCTTCCCATGGGATTAAAAACTCTTCTCTCATTGTGCTGCTATGGAATGAACAAGACTGCATGTACAGACCCTCCTGGCCTGGCCAGGCACCCAGCTGGGCTAGTAGGGGTGAACCGCAGAGGCCTCCTGCTTCTTCCTTTCTCCCACTTCCTGGTTCCGTATCCACTACCCTTTTTTTCCTGACCTTCACCAAACCTCAAATCATCTTTCTCACCATTGTCTCCATCATGTCATTTCATTTTTGTCTGACTCAACTGAATCAAGCAGCACACATTCTATTTCAATAGCCAGGTAGTGATGGAGACAGAACTCGGAGATCCACTGTCATTTCCTGCCACCACACAGTCTCTCTACTCAGGTCAACAAGTAACAGGAGCAATGCTGGTGGTGGTGGGAGGGCTGACCTGCCCAGGCACAAGTATATACAGTGAGTCACTGGCTCCTCAGGACAAATCAGTAAGTTTGGTATTATTATTATTATTACCTCATGATACAGTTGAGAAAACTGAGCCACAAAGAGCAGGTTGTACAACTAGTGAAAAGCAGAACTGACATTCAAACCCAGAGTCTATGCTCTTGGCCGCTACACAACAGGTCTCCTACACCATGAGGTCCTCAGGCAGCGGGTCAAAGCATCACGCGGCAGCCTCGAGTGCTTCAGCAAGCACTCCTGCAAAGGTAACTGGGGACATATTTTACACTCTCTTTGCTCTCCACATCCCATCGAAACGTCCAGGAAAAGCACATTTCCCTGGGCTCTTGTAACTTTGTTCAAAGACAAAATATTGACAGAGAAGGCTGGCCAAATGAGAACCAGCCTCAAATTCAAATGTAGCCCCAAAGGAATCACTTTTGAAGTATTTTTCTGTCTTAACACTATTGTTAGCAACACTATTAATGATAGAACAGAAGCCTCCCAGCATTCCATTTCCTGTCTGTGGCTAAGAAAAGAAATGGAAATACCTAATAGCTATGGTGGAAGGTTTGGACACACCAAAACCCAGGAAACTGTGGAAATGGCCTAAGTGCGCCTGTTTCTAGAAGATTCTGAGATCAAAAGTGTCCAGATAAGCATCTGCCCTTCCTGGATCCATAACAGACATGAGCCAATTAGTCAAGACCACGAAGCTCATATTTTTAGCACACTTCAGGAAAGTTCCATATAATTCAATGAGGCAAACATAAACTTCACACGGGAAACTGTCATGTGATAAGATGTTCAACACTCCCGGTGGGCTGTAGATAATGAATGCAGCATGACCTTTCCCACTCACAAGGGAGACAGGAATTTGAATGATTTCTCTCTTTAAGGTAAACACTAAAATAGAATCCTCCTGAGTTCAGTTGAAACACATTTTGATCACATGGTGATTTGGGCAAAATCAAGTCCATCTCTGTCAAGTCTATCGAATGGTACGGGGGACCTGAGAGGGTGTTCACACTGTCCCGGCATTAACAAACCACTGTGTGAAGACAACAGAGACAGTAGAGCTACTATAATAGCTTCTATATAGACAAGGCAGGTGGACAAACATTTTGTGTAAAGACTCAGAGAGTAGCCTGCTGGTGTGGCTCAGTGGTTCAGCACTGGCCCCTGAACCAGGAGGTCACCAGCTGGATTCCCAGTCAGGCCACAGGCCCAGGTTGCTGGCTCAGTCCCCCAGTAGAAGGCATAGAGGAGGCAGCTGATCGATACTTCTCTCTCATCAGTGCTTCTATCTCTCCTTCTCCCTTCTTCTCTCTCTAAAAAATCAATAAAAACATTAAAAAACAAAAACAAAAAAAAACGCTTTATCATAAAGAAAAAGAGTAGGAGGGTAAATATTTAAGGCTTTTCAGGCCAGATAGTGTCAGAGTACTTTTGCAAGCACTCTGCCCTTGTAGCGTGAAAGCAGTCATAGACATATGTAAATAAATGAGTGTGGTTGAGTTCCAATAAAACTTTATTTACCACCATAGACTGCAGGCCAGACTCGGCCAGCAGATTGTGCTTGCTGACCTGTGATTTGAAGGACAGTGAACACATGCCAGGCCCCCTTCCTGCAGGTACTTTCCTTGTCCTATTCATTCAGCATGAATACCCACGAGGCAGGTACTTTTTGTTATCCCCAAGGTGGGACCTCGGGGACAGAGAGGTGTAGCAATTTGTACAGGATCACACAGCTCCCAAGCTGGTGAGCTGGGAGTCAAAACCCAGGCAGCCTGTTCCAGATTCCTTGTTTAGTGGTGTTAACAAATTCCATTTCTTTACTAGTACTCCATAATGCAGGCTTTTTATAAAAACTCATTCTGAAGTCCCATCTGCTTATTCATGTGCACACAAGATTACTCTGCAGGCACATATTAGTCTTTTTGACCTTTAGCACCAAGAATAGCAAGGCCCCCTCCCCCCAAAAAATTTCTCATGAGATTAAAATTTTCCCAAAGGGAGGAGGAATCTTGTTCAGAGCTTCCCCTCAACACCCTGACCAGCACTTATCAGGCACTGGATGGACGGGAGGATGAACAGACACCGTGATTAAAGGAGCCTCAAGTTCACAAGCGCAAAACAGGCCAGAACCGCTCAACCCCCTAACTCACCTCCGCCCCCTCTTCTTGCTGCCAGCCTGTGCAGACGCAGACCCCTATTTCTGCCCAGTGGTTTGTTTTTTCCCAGAAGCCCCTTATTCTAGGATTTGTCCTCTTCTCCGAAGTCCAGATAAGATATTTTTTAGAGACTTGAGCCATTTAGCCTCAGACAGATAGTTTATGCCAAGAGGTTCGAGCCCCAGGATAATGCCACTGGTGCTGGAGTGAGGACAGACCATGGTCTACGTATTTCTCCACTCGTCCATCAACAGTCTATATGATGAGCCTCAATTGAGACCGAAAGATGCGGAGTGACTGGCAGGGAACAGAGCAGGTGGTGTGGGAGTAGTGAGGGCCGGTCTGACATCACAAGAACTCTGGTTCAAGCCCCCAGCGGCAGCCTGCTTTCCTCGTTCTGTATTTGGGGGTGTGACAGTATCTCAGAGGGTTGCAGGAGGACTCTGATGCCTTCCGGGCTAACTAGACCCTCACTCAGCAGAGCCAGACACCAGCACAGCAGCAGTGAGAGGCCTTTGTCTTCAGTCCCTTCACCCAACATCCCACCCCCTTGGTTTCTGACTTCCTTTTTCTAAGTCTGAAAGGAAGTATTGGCTCCCCAATTCACCTCTTAACGATACAATCCCGAGGCCGCAGGCCCTTCTTTGGCCTGCAATCAAGTCGTAGAGAGAACAAACGGCCTGCCAAGGCTGCTTATGGGAAAACGTTCATTAAGAAGTCCTGTCACTTCCCTCTCCATGTTGGTGGGCCACTCAGTACTTGACTGTCCCAGAGGAAAGCACTGTCTGAATCTCCTACTTTTCAAGGCTAATACTCACTGTCGTCTTTGATTGTGAAATTCAACACATGTGCAGAAAGCTGCACAAAACAAATGTACTGGTGACAAATAACCAAGTGAACCCCAATGTGACCTCCACTCAGAACAGGGGGAGCCCTGGGCCCCTCCCTGGGCCAGTCCAGACCCTCAACTCTTCCTCATCCCATCCCCCCCCTAAGAAGTAACCACTGGCCTCTTTTTAAATCCTCAGTGCTTTGCATTTCTTTTAGTGTTACAACTACAGGTGCACCCTTAAACCACACAGGAGAGGGTTTCTCATTTTTTGAACCTCAGGTTGAGGAACACTCCAGACTCCCATTCACTTTGTACTCTTCGGAGGTGCCCATGTGGTGGGGAGGCAGATTCTCGTCCTTTCCATCCATCGGTGAAATGTTCTTGTACGATGGCACTGTGCTGTATCTGTCCAGCTTGCTACCCACAGCCGTGTGGGGCGTTTCCAGGTTTGGGCAGTTAGGCAACACAATGCCACAGACATCTTTGTACAATTCCCCTGGCACGCTCCTGTCAGGGTTTCTCTAGGGCAGTGGTCGCCAACCGGTGGTTCAAAAGGTGCCGACCGTTGCTCTAGGGGACACACACGGGAGGGCACTGCTGAATGAAGTTGACCAGATCCTGCCACATTGTTTCCAGCAAATATTAGAGAACCTGGCATTCATACCCTGCCAACACTTGCCACTGTCAGGACTTTTCATAGTTAACTATGTGATGCGTGCTGCTAGATTATTTTTGAGCTCTGTGCATGAAATAGCGTTGAGAAATTCATGTATAATACATATAGGCTATTCTTTAATTTACAAATAGTCAAATGCACAAATCTAAGGGGATATTTTATATATTTTTATATTCTACCTATGTAGCCATAGTCCAGAACAAGATATATACTATTTTTATCACCTAAAAAAGTTCCCTCATATCCCTTTCTCATTCCATATACCCCTTCACCCCACTTTCTGACTTTTGTCACCATAGATTAGTTTTGCCTGTTCCTGAACTTTACATAAATGAAACATGCAGCATCTGTTATTTGCACTTGTGTAAATCACATAGTTCATTATTTTTAATTGCTGGGTGATACTATTCCCTAGAATGCATACACTACAACCTGTATACCCAGCCCCCACTGGTAGACATCTGAGCTGTTTCCATTGTGGGACGGTTGCTGACCTGTGATTTGAAGGACAAACATTTTGTGTAAAGAGTCAGGGAACAAAGCTCCCCTGTACAAGTCTTGTGTGGGTATTTCTCCTGGATATCTACCTACTAGTACATGTGCCATTGCTGGCTCGGCAGGTACGACATGTGTGACTCTGGCAGAAAGGCCACATGGTCCTTGAGTGGTGGCACCACCTGCATCCGCACAGCTGGTTGGGGTGCCAAGAGCCCACACCCTGGGGCTGGTGGCGGGTGAGGCAGGGCAGCTGGATAGGTGAAGCCCACTCACCGTGTTAGAAGGACTGCAGATTGCTCCAGGTCTAGAGACGCTCACAGGATGTGACTGGTTGTAGGAACCTCCACGCCAGCAGTGGGACAAGCGAGGCTGCACCAGCTCTGATGCCACACGAAATCGCTTGGCCAGGTAGGCACTTGGCAGATTTACTCCCTCTCTTCCCTGCCTGCCAGATGCCTGGACTGACTCCAGCTGTTCCATGACCTTGTCCATAGATGTGGGAAGTTGATGACAAGCACCCGGGGCAGGCGAGAAAATGGGTGGAAAGCACCGCAAAAGTGAGCCCAGGGAATAAACCAGTCAGTCAGGGAAGCTATTTTGCAAAGAAACTTTTTTTTAAAAAATATGTCTCCATTGATGATTTCAGAAAGAGGAAGGGAGAGGAAGAGAGGGATAGAAACATCAATGATGAGAGAAAATCATTGATGGGCTGCCTCCTGCACGCCCCATACTGGGGAAAGAGCCAACAACCCAGGCATGTGCCCAGACAGGGAATTGAACCTTGACCTCCTGGTTCATGGGGTCGACACTCAACCACTGAGGACACAGGCCAAGCTACAAAGAAACTTTTGATCTTGCCATAGCCCCAACTTGCACTGAGTGTTAACAGAAGCTTCCAAGAGCCTCATTTTGTGACATTCACAGGAGTGTTCTCAGGTAATAATTTACTTGTCCTCTCACTGATGGCTTTCTCAGAAGAGCCTGGAGAGCAAGGACAGGATGCCGAGTCCTCTCACTCTGGCCAGTATCTGAGGCCATTTCTAACTGCCCCCCAGCTCCCCACCATGCACCGCAAAGTAGTCTGTTTGGGAAGTGGGAAGTGATGGCACGAAGCGGGATAGGAAAAGAGGGCAGGTAGGCAAAGCTCAACAGCAAGTTTCCTTTCAAAAATAAAGACTGGTCTTTCTGACATAATGGACAGAGGGAGTGGCTAGGGTTTCAATGCCTGCTGTTTGGGTGGACACCATGAAAAAGAATGAGAGTAGGTAATCCAAAAACTTGAAAGAAAAAAGTAAACACTTTTTAATTGACATGGGAGATCATGTCCATTTCTTAGCACTGGCCACATCTCCACTGTGGGACGGTGAGGAACAAAGCTCCCAGGTACAAGTCTTGCGTGGGTATTTCTCCTGGGAGTAGCACTGCTGTACGAACCTCGGAGCCTTTTATTTATTTATATATATTTTTATGTTTTATTCTTCTTAATATATTTTTTATTGTTGATAATATTACAGATATGGCAAGCCAGCTAGGGCAACCACGGAGTCTCTTAAAAGCAAGAGGACCAGAAGGTGATTAGGAAAATGTCTCTGGAAGGACGAGAACCTCGTGCCAGGTGTGGAAATGCTCCCCACAGACCTTCCTTCCTGGGGCAGACAGCCGCGAGGAGCCTGCCCACCAACAGCCTGTAGGCCAGGCCTTGGGACCCACCACTGCGCCCACGTGGACACCACGCCGCTGGGTGCTTCAGCCAATGACAACATGCTGGGGGTGGGGGCTGGGCCACTCCCGCCCAATGTACAACTCCTTCCTGCAGGCCTTGCCCTGCGGCTCTCCAACAGCCTGGCCAGGACTTCCTCAGCCATCCTCTGGCTCCCTGACCCCTCTCAGAGGTGCCAGACCTGCGCCACACTCGCCCCACCTGCTCGTGCTCCCTCTCCTCTTCATCCTTTGTAGGAAGTCCCTCCCCACAAACACCCTCCTGCACTTAAAACTCCATCTCGGTGTCTGCTTCACAGAGAACCCGAGTGATCAAGTGCCAGGGATGACTGGCTGGAGTGACCAGATTACTCATTCCCATCTCGGCTGAAGGAACAGAAGATTCCTCCCATTAATAAAACATTCACTTAATGAGACATCAATATTCTACGATATGACTCCCCGAGCTGAAGAAATCAAAGCCAATTTTGAACTACAACAAAAATCCATATTGACTTTTTCTTCTTTACACATCTCTGTCATCATTCCCAAGCCAGAGATTCTGGGAAGGGCACGATTATTCATGTCTCATCAAATTAGCAGAGCATTCAAATCCCTCACTGGGCCTGCACCTGAAAATGCTTCTAGTTCCCACAACAACAACATTCTTTTTTAGCCATTTGAAGCCCATTTTCCTTCGCAAGAATGACAGAAGTGATGAGGGCTGTCACTACGGAAGTCAGTAACAGCCTGAGAACCGAGGGCAGAATCTCCACTCCTTTGTCTTCCCAATCGAAGCCAAACCTGAGGGCCCTCTGGTGTCTCCTCCCCTTCTTCCAGTTTTACATTTTGATATTTTCTCTTATGTGTATGCTTACTTGATTCACTCATTTGGTTAATATTTACTGAGCATCTACTATTTGCCGCACATGCACGGGTTCTCGCCCTCATGAAGTGTGTGCTTTAGTAGGTAATATGTGAGTGATGAGCAAACAAGGTAACTGCAGATACTTTTAAGTGCTTTGAGGAAAGAAACATAGGATGATGTGACAGGGAGTGGGGAGAGGGTAGGTAATTTGATAAGATGGTTAAGAACTTTCTGAGGAGGCAAGATCTGAACTGGGAACTGAAATAGTAAGAGGGTGACCCCCTTGCTGTGAGCTAAGGGGCTTCCGGAACCTTCCTGACAGAGGAAACAAACAGCCAGTGCACAGGCTGAAAGGGGTGAACTGGGCCCCGGGAAGGCAGCACTTCGCCTCCCTGCCAGGTCCCCGAGGGCTGGCCTGTGTGGGTCCTAGGCCAGGGCCAGCCCTATGATCTCACATAGTAGACGGGCAACACTCTTACTGGAAAAGTTAGTGAACGGCCTTTGCAGGTAATTGTTTTTTTGCAGGTCTCCTCTGGGTTGTCAATCCGAAGCTACGGCAGAAACTGCAGCCCAGGCGCCTGCCACCCTCCTGCTGCCCGGGAGAGTCTCCCTACATTTGACAGCCCCTTGGAGGCCATGGTGGGTAAGGAGGAAAGACGCCAGGATTGTGCCAGGACACACCTGATGAACTGAAGGGTGACCATGCAGTGAGTGTGCTGAGATTGGGGATCTGAGAGTTCAAGGGAGCCCACTGCTGGGGGTAACATAGGGGATCTCCTTCCGTTATCTGCCAGGGCTACTCAGATGCCACAGCTGGTGGAGCGCGTCCTCTCTGGCTGAAGAACAGGTACCTGTTTTGAAGTTTCCAGAACTCTTTCCACTGTGTTTGTTTAAAAAAAGGAAGACTAGTCTGGGGAAGGAAGACCTAATCTATCATTTACTATGTAATCTATCATTTACCATGTTTCTCAAACTCCCAAACTCAGAATCTACACTATGGACCGGAATGGCAAGAAGGAGTCTGATCAATGGCCTGTGCAAGGGGATCGTTGGGGAAAGGAGCTCAGAATACACAACGTGTTGCCCACACACCAGCTTTCTCTGCACTGCTGAAGCTGCCCACACTCCACTCTGCGACCAACCTCAAACACAAATGTGCAGACAGAAGCAGTTTTGGCAATGGTGCCTTGTTCCCTAGGGGGCCTGTCATACGACCTACTTTGCAGCTCTGTGAGGTCTGCTTCAAAGACACAACAAACTGAAACTGAGAAGAAGCCATAGACACTTCCTACAATGAAAACCTCTAGGGGGCTTTTCACTACTGCGATGAGGTTTACTCTTATCACTTGCTGTGTGATATAGGAGCAGATTGATCCAAAATGTCACCTGCTTCAACCAAACACTGACAACTGGTTTTAATTTCCCTTAAAAAGGGAGCAGGGGTGGGGGGAATTTGTTCAATTCTGCAGAGTTGGCTAATGTCTAAAGACAATCCTCCCAGAAGGTGCAAGACATTTTATCACAGCGTGGAAATAAGGGGAGATTTATTATGATTACTAATGCTATTTCCGTCAATGTCTTTGAAATTCTACTTAGATTATTAAACCTTTGAAAATCATTACATTACATCCAGACTCTGCCCCTCCCTGCGACAAGGGTACTTTTGAAATTAGAGGATCCTGATGTCACAGGTAATGATGTATTACCAATAATAAAGTTGCAGGAAAATCTCTCCAATAAAAACCAGTTGGGAAAGACAGAACCCATTTATCTTACTTTCTCTCCCAGTTTTATGCCCCAGGATAAGACGTCTGCTGCACAGAACCATGGCCGGGCTCTCTCCATTCGAGGAGCTGATGGTGCCTGCTCACATGCAGCAAAGTTTAATGACTTGTCACAGCTACTTAAATTTCCCCCCTCAATCTGGAAATTTATAAATTAGAAGATTCTTGAAAGAAGACTATTTTTTGAAGAGATATGAGACAAGTGGCAGGTTCCAAGCATAGGAATGGTAGGTACATCTCAGGGCATTTTGATTTATGACACAGGCATTCAGAGTGGTACCTGAAAAGAAATAAATTGCTTACTGTTAACCCAGATCCATTTGTAGGTAATAAATGGGCATGCTCCTTACCCATCAAATAATGGCTCTAATGCCCTTCAACATCGGGGGATGAGGAATGAGTGTCACCCTCTGTCCTCTGCAAGATAACCCATTTCTGTAGGAAGATCTTAGCCCTTCACCTCCCAGCAAAAGGAAGTGTACGTGGCTTACTTACCATGATGTACGACGCCCTTCAACCCATGGATAATAGGATCCAGCGCAGAATTGTCCCTTGGACTGACCTACATGTAAAGGAAACATGATTGGTTAAATCTATTCTGGCATCAGACACAACAGTCTCAGTTTAATCTTCTAAAGAGAAGGAGGGGGAAATAGATGTTATCTAGCAAGCTGCTTAGGTCTCACATATACCCTGGCTCTCGCCAAACATAGATTTATGGCATAATAAAATCAAGTGAGGAAGTCTAAATCAAAAGAAAGAAACTTCTCAGAATACACGAGAACAGGAGAGAAATACCATAGTCCTAGCAAAATTTAAAAAAGCAACAGCAAGACTCTGTCTTCCTCCTTTATTTTATTAAAAGTAGATAGACCCTGATCGGCTAGCTAAAGTCATTGAAAGTCGTCAGAGAGCAATCCATCACTGACGAATATTTCAATGCCTTATTGTGATTGTGTTTATTTCTTTTCTTTTAAGAAAATGATCTGTTCCCTGCCAACTTACTCTCCTTCTAAGAACCCTGTTCTCCTATGTCTTATCACATACTACAAAGGGCATTTCTAAGAGTCACTCAGAGCAGGAGAGGTGAGGTGAGAGGAGAGGAGAGGAGAGGAGAGGAGAGGAGAGGAGAGGAGAGGAGAGGAGAGGAGAGGAGAGGAGAGGAGAGGAGAGGAGAGTTCGAAGAGACAGTGTCTCCCACCTTCCTTTCCTTCTGGGGTTTTTAATCACCCCATAAGCCAAGCCTCTTTGATCTTGACCCTCACCCACTCTTTCCCTTAACTTTCTGATACTACTCAGCATAAATTCTCATTCTTGCCCTTTCTAGAAGATTAAAATTCCACCAGCATATTATAATTTTGGTTTTTAGGTATTTTCTTTAAGACACATTGAATATTTATTTACCAGTGAAATGAAATGACTGAAATTTGCTTCAAAATAATGCAGGAGTGAATAGTAGGGGAAGTGAGCAGAATATAGATATAACAAGACTGGCCACCCATCAATCATTTATGACCTTGGGTGATGAGTATTGGATGGATCATGATACAATTTTCTCTACTTTTGTGTATGTTTAACTTCTCCCAAATAAAGAGTTTTTCAAAATCCATTATTTGTGGCCAGCATAGCTCCTGAATTATTTTTTCAGGGAAGGTATGTACTTTTAATCCACTTTTAACATAATGAAGTTGAGATATTGATGAATCTTTCAATGTGCAGCAAGCCTCAACTGGGTGTTTCCTAGTTACCCAAAGGAACCCAGGGTCATCTTAGGTTAAATTTTAAGGTAATTTAAAAGTGTCTACTCTCCTTCCCCACTTACAGTCTCCCTGCTGGGCTGCTGCTCCCGGTTTGCTCTTTGATGATAACCTGTACTTCACACATTTCTTTTTTTCTTCGGCTTCAGCAGTGGTTCAAGCAGTGGTTCTCAACTGAAGGCAATCTTACCTATCTCCCACTCCCCATCCCTAAAGGGGACATTTGGCCATGTCCACAAACACTGGTGGTTGTCACAAGCAGCAGTGGAGGAGGAGGGGCTACTAGCATCAAGTGGGTAAAGGCAGGGCTGCTGCTAAAAATCCCATAATGCTGAGAATGGGCCCCCCACCCCCAATAGAGGTATTCAAGATAACAGTGTGGAAGTTGGGGTGGAGGAACTGGGTTAGATGCTCTATAAGTTAACAGTGATTATCTGTTAATGTCTGGTTCTTTGGGTGTCATTATGTATGGTATTATGTTTATCCTATCTAATAAAAGAGTAATATGCAGATTGACCATCACTCCAACACACAAGATGGCTGCCCCCATGTGGTCAAAGATCCTGCCCCCATGTGGACACAAGATGGCCACCACAAGATGGCCAGCAGGGGAGGGAAGTTGGGAGGGACCAGGCCTGCAAGGGAGGGCAGTTGCAGGTGATCAGGCCAGCAGGGGAGGGCAGTTGGGAGGGACCAGGCCTGCAAGGGAGGGCAGTTGGGGGCGATCAAGCCTGCTGGGGAGGGCAGTTAGGGGGGAACCCAGGCCTGCAGGGGAGAGCATTTGGGGGGTACCAGGCCTGCAGGGGAGGGCAGTTAGGGGTGACCAGGCCTGCACGGGAGGGCAGTTAGGGACAAACAGGCTGGCAGGGGAGCAGTTAGGCATCAATCAGGCTGGCAGGGGAGTGGTTAGGGCAGCCGTGGGCAAACTACGGCCCGCGGGTTGGATCTGGCCCGTTCGGCTGTTCTATCCGGCCCGCGGAGCCGAAAGAGTGGAGGGTTCTCTTGCTCTCCCCTCCGCTCCTTTACTTTGAATTTATATTAGTTCACACAAACACTCCATCCATGCTTTTGTTCTGGCTATCCAGTCCAGTTTAAGAACCCATTGTGGCCCTTGAGTCAAAAAGTTTGCCCACCCCTGGGTTAGGGGGTGATCAGGCTGGCAGGCAGAAGCAGTTAGGGGCCATCAGGAAGGCAAGCAGGCAAGCAGTTGGGAGCCAGCAGTCCTGGATTGTGAGAGGGATGTCCGACTGACCGTTTAGGCCCGATCCTACCAGGATCGGGCCTAAACGGTCAGTCGGACATCCCTTGAGGGGTCCCAGATTGGAGAGGGTGCAGGCTGGGCTGAAAGACACCCCCCACCCCTGTGCACGAATTTCGTGCACCGGGCCTCTAGTAGACTAATAAAATGATGTGGGATTTGGTCCTACATAGTAAATCTCTCTCTGAAACTGGGCTTGATCACGCGACTTGTTTTGGCCATTGTGATGTTAGCAAATGTGATACAGGAAGAGGTTTCTATAGGACTCTAAGGGGTTTATACTCTCCTGTTACTCTCTGAAATCCTGAGATTGCCAGGTGAACAATCCCAGGCTAGCCTACTGGAGGATGAGAGACCACATGGAGCAGACACAGGCAGACTCAGCGAGGTTGTCCTAGACCCACCAGTTCATCCGAGACCACCAGCCACAGAAGAACTTCAGTCTGCAGAGACCAGTCAAGCTGACCCCGACGGGAAGACCTGACCAGCCAAATGGGAATCAAGAGTAATTACATAATTATTGTTTTAATTATTTGGTGTCATTTGTTACAGCGCAAAACTTAGCTGTTAGAGTTTCTATGAGTGTGTAGAGTTAGAGGATAGGGGACAGGCTAAGATTCAGTAATTTTTGTAACCAATACACTTTGCTTATGGTTTGTCCTCAAGGTTTCTCAGTGGAATTCAATGTCACAAGACACAGCATCTGCTATCAACCTGATCAACTCATGCGCTTCTCTAAAACTGAGTCACCCCCCTCTCCAATGGGAACATTTCAGAGATACTCTGATTTCCCATCCCATCTGCAGGGGAGTATTTTGTATTTATAAGGACCCTTAAGTGCATTTAGTCTTATATGATAATGTGAAAGCTCAAAAATAGTGTTCCCAATCCCCCATGACTACACCTACTGATCAAATCTGTAGCCCATGCAAGAGGGAAATAAGCAGACCACAAATCCAAGTTCAATTTCTGGTCACTTCTGACTACAGTATTCCTGTGCCTGATTACTCAGGCCTGGTCTCATTCAAGCTCAAGGGCCTGACCCTAGATTCAAAACAAGCCCATAAATGGAATGCCTCCTGCAATGCCCATTCACCTCCACTACCTCCACTGCTAATTTATGTGGCTGGGGTTGAGAAAATGGAGATTATTGGCCGGTCAAGGTAACTTAGCAATAATACTAAGCTCATTCTCTAGTTGATGTCTTGGTTGCAAAACTCAGGGTGAGGATCCAAATAGCATGCTCATAAGTGGATTTGTTCCAGTAAGGCAGGACCCTAACTGAGAGTAAATGTGTAAAGCTCAGGGTATAAAGCTGAGTACAGATGCAACATTCAGTAGGGGTAGATATGATTAGGAAACAACTTGACCCAAACACTCAAATTTGAATCAATGTCAAACAACAGCAATTTTATCCCTGGACTTCTCAGTGCACTTAACTCTAGAAGTAGTACCTACTTGAGTTCAAATTTAAAAAAAAAATAAATCCAAAGTTATGTTTTATTTGACATCCGCTCAATGTCTTATTATGCTACTCCTTTTCAAGCCACATGAGGCGCGTTCCTGGCTCTTGAAATTTACTTTCTCCCACTTTAAGATCAAAGGAGTTATGCAGCAATGCCAAGGAGGCAGCGATTGCACAAATGATGGACGAGGAGAAATAGACACCCCTTTCCTGGCAGTCAGGTGCTCTCGCTGCAAAACTCAGGGTATAAAGCTGAGTTTCAGCGCAGCTTACATGACACTTGTCATCTTCAAAAAGGACGGCACACAAATGCAACCTAGGGCTTGAGTTAAAGCTTTAAAGTATGTTTAGATAGAACCAAAATCCATTCGGACATAAGCCATACAGGAAACCATGACATGCAGTTTTGGTAAAAGGACAAGTGTATATAAATGCTGATGAAATCTAAACTTCATAAAATTTTCTTTCCAAATAATAGCTCACCAGAAGGGTTCAACCAACTATCACATTAATAACCAAGTTATCAATAATCTCTGAAGATGTGTCTATAATCCAGGCTCCAGGAGGGCCTGTGTTTATTCATGCTTGAAGCAAAATGAAAGGGAGGCCAAAGCCCTCTCAGACTGCACGTGCCTGGGCTCAGATATGCACTGCCATTTACTTTTCCTGCCCACTGTGCCATTTGGCCCTTGACTGGGATCCTAATAATCTTCAATCTATCAAGTCCTGGCCATCTGCTAAATAGGACGTCCAAGACAACCTACTTGCCTTGATTCCGACATCGCCAGCTGCTCCTATAGTCCTATAAACGTCACATCCAGCCAAGATCCTCTTGTGGGAGGAAGGATTTATGCCTGCTGCGGGTGATGGCTGCACCATTAGCCATGGCTGCAGAGGATAGGGACAAACAGCAGGACCGGAGACTCCGCACGGCCTTCCAGAATCGCAGAGCCGACGATCTGTCCTCGCTGATGGTTAGCAGGTCACTGTGCTTTTAGAAGCTAAGTGTCTGATCAGGACAAGGGCCAGCACTTCTCATCAGATCGGATTTCAGATCTGATTATCATCTCCTGAAACTGCTCCTTCCTCGAAAGCCACGTGGCCAGGATGCTGCATCCTCTCCCATTCTCACTTTAACACCTTGGCTACCATTCACCAGACTTGGGTTCAAGTTGCTGTTAAGAACTTCCTGGCACAAACCATTTACAACTTGGCTATGTTCACACCCCTGCATTTCAGTCAGACCTTACTTGAGACAGAGCACAGTTTCCTTTGTTCATAAATTAAACACTTGTCAATCATTTAGGAAAGGTGCCTATGTACAAGAAGGAAATAATAGCATAAACCATCAACCACTGACCTATACTGACAGCATTGTTCTTTTCTTAATTTCCTTTTTTTAAATACTCACAAATATGATTTTCCTTCTTCTCTCACTATTTCTGAAGCATAAGTTTCTTTTTGTCCTTTTGGACACTCAACAACATTTTCTCTTCTCTCCTGACATAAAGCAGAATCAGAGGGGTTGGGGCACTAAGCATCGAAAAACGCCCGGAATAAACTCAGAGAAGAGTGAGGTGTGCCAAGAGTGGGGCATGGCCCGGAAAGCTGGGCCGTCTCAGGAAATGAAGGATTGAGGTCTTCCAATCAGCTAAAGGCAAGCAACCAAGTGTGGACTCCTGGCCAGGAGGCTTGGTCTAACTTCCACTAATCAAGTTCCAGCATGCACTTTCAGCCTGGTCCACAGATATGCAAAACACGCCAGAGGCAGCTCACAGGAGATGGAGAGCCTGTCAGAGTACACGGTACGGCGATCCTCATCCATCCTAGGCACTTGACACACGCTCTCCAGGGCTGGTTTCCGCCCACAGACAAGAAAACTCCAAATTCCTTAGCCACGGGACGCGATTAATATGAAAAGGCAACATGATTATAACTGCTAATAGCATTCATCCTTCCCCATTTCCAATGGAGCTTGAGCACAGACACCCTTACTCACAATTAACTCATAATATCAGTGGAAACTAGTCAATGCACAAGTTACTCATCTCCAGAGAATCGAGATTCGTGGTCAGAGAAGGCCATGAAGGAAATGAATTTAATGCTCCTGGTCTACCGAAACCGACCATTCTCTAGTCCTCTGCCCCCACATCTCCAGCCCATGAGGGTATTGTTTAATTCTCAGACTCGGCTGGGAAGAGCCTACTGCTGAAAAACACACACACACAAAAAAAAAAACAAGCCATGTGGTGACAGTGAGGCCCACCTGCCAGCACTGGGCTCGCCTACTGTCAATACAGGCCATTCTCATATGTTCACCAGGATCAAACTGTCCTGGGCTGGGTGTACAATGCTGTTTCCCCTGGCTTTATCCTAGCCCTCACTTTCAAAGCCAAAGCAGGAAGGGGGGTGGGCAGGCTGGGGCACCTGGCAAATGAAACTCTCACAGGGGCCCACATGGTGATTTCCATCCTCCTTTGTCTTTCTAAGGCATCATGCTGAGGGCCAGGCAGGTAGTGGGAAGCCTTGTCACAGCAGTTCAAGAGCATCTCAGACCCCACCTGCACACCCCTGCCAGGCCATTCCAAGTGAAGAAACAAAAAGGAAATTCTAACTTAGCAAACTACAACCTAGAGTCTTAAGCTACAGTGCAAACCATTTCACACAGATATTGTCATGACCTTTGAATAATAATATAAAAAGCACTCCATCTGGGGGAGCCTGGGGCAAGAGAAGCTTATTTCAGGTTCCAAGACTCGCCTGAGTTTCTCTCTATCTGTGTGGCGATGTGGACAGCTCTTGCTTTCTCTCCTTAATAACCCGGCCATGCACTGAAAAGCCCCAACAGTATCAAAGGCTTAGGGGAGAAAGCAGAGCTGCTTGGCCACACGTAGCAAGTGACTTCAACCAAAACACATTAGACGTGAACTCTCACCCTTGCCTTTTCATTCCCCCCAAGCAAAAAGCTGCTCAGGGCACTCCGTTTACAACAGACTGAGAATCAAAAAAGCACTGTGTGAGGACTGTTTTAAATCTCCACCAGGTATGCAGTAAGAAAAATATCAAGAGACCAGGCATATAGGATCAAAGGGGTCACTGGATTGATCCTTCTCTTGAAAAAAATTTTTTCATAGCAGCAGTTGGGTCATCACTCAGGATACAACTGAAGTTCAGTAACCAAGCATCCAGATGGCATTATGAGGGATGGGGAGGACTATGTAAATATCATGTAGTATCATCCTATATAATAAAAGGCTAATATGCAAATAGACCGAACAGCAGAACAACCGAAACAACCAAAACAACCAAATAACCGGTCGCTATGACATGCGCTGACCACCAGGGTGTGTGTGTGGAACATGGCGGGCATTGGCCATAGTGGGATGGTGGAGCAGGTGAGCGGGGGCGCCAGCGGGGGCAGCTGGTCGCTGCCATTGGGGTGAGCCTCAGGTGGTTATTGAAAATTCTTAGCTCCCACACACCGCAGTCCTGCCCAGCCCTTGCACCTGCTGCCAGTGCTGGCCCTGCTCACACCCGCTGCCACTGCCAGAGCAGCCACTTGCACTCATTGCCAGCGCCCAGCGACAGCCCTGATCGCTGGGTGCCATCAATGGGTGTGAATGGCAACTGCCAGCCCCAGTTGCCCCTCAGGGCTTCTCCACCTCCCCCTGTTCCTGAGGGGAGATCAGGGCCAGCAGCCACCTCTTGCACCTGCTGCTGGTGCCAGGGCCGCCACTCACACCCACTGCCAGTGCTGCCCCTCTCGCACCTGCAGCCAGTGCTGGAGCCACCACTTGCACTCGCTGCCAGTGCCTGGCACTGGTCCCGATCGCTCGGCATCATCAGCAGGTGCAAGCAGCAGCTACTGGCCCTGATCGCCCCTGAGGGCTTCTCCACCTTCCCCTGCTTCTGAGGGTCAATAGGGGCAGCAGCTGTCAGCAGACAGGGGAACAGGGGCCACAGTGGGAGAGGCCTGGTGGGAGTGTGGAGGATGGGCCGAGACCCGCCCCTGTGCCTACCTTTCAAGGTTCATGAATTCATGCACTAAGCCCCTAGTCCTGTATAATAAAAGGCTAATATGCAAATTGTCCCCTTGGGAGTTCGACTGACCGGGAGTTCAACCACCCACTATGACGTGCGCTGACCACCAGGGGGCAGCGCAAAACGAAAGCAGGAGGAAGGAAGGAAGGGGAAAGGAAGGCCCCAATTGGCCTTGATCACCAGCCAGGCCTAGGGACCCTACCCATGCATAAATTTCATGCACCGGGCCTCTAGTATATAAAATATTAAAACAACCTTGCTTTTTCTGATAGTTGTATAAAGAGGTGACAGGGATAAAATGGTATGGTGTCCTTAGTTCAAATCACATGAACCTAGCTCTTAGAACCCACTCACAACTAATATTCACAGGGGGCCCACCGTATGCTGTGGTGGGCTGATTAAAGAACTCTCCCAGGATCCCTTGCTCCAGGTATTCAAGTCCCATGTAAGCTCCTCCCCTGGAGGGTGGGCTGATCGAGTAGCTAACTTTTAGCCAGCAGAACGTGGCAAAGGCAGAGGGAAATCACTTCAGTGATTAGGTTACAGGAGAGTCTAATCTCCATTTCACTGTCTACTCGGCTGACACACCATGGTGAAGCAAATGGCCATGCTAGAAAAGCCCATCTGGGAACTGAAGGGAAACTGAGGTCCTTGAGCAACTGAATTCTGCCAACAACCCGAGTGAGCATGGAAGCGGACCCTTCCCCACCTGACTTTCAGGTGATACCCCACCCGGCTGACACCTGGCCTGCAGCCTCGTGAGAAACCAGGAGGCGGAGGGCCCACAGAAACCGTGGGATGGTAAATGTGTGTTGTTTTAGCTGCTAAGCCTGCAGAAATGTGCTGCACAGCAATAGATAACCACGTGCCCCCCCAAAAAACTGGGCACCAGGATATGATACCGAACAAATCAGTGTTCCTCCTTCAGAGCTGAAAGTGCAATTTTAGTTCCCACAGAGGGATGAGGGCCATGGCTCCCACGAGGAGTCCACGCCTCACCATTTTCCTTACTCTGGTGGATCAGCTATTAAAAGTCGATTCCAATCCTTATGAATAAACGCTTACCCCTGACATACCTGAGCTGCTATGTTAATTCACAGTTTCTAGAGTTTGAAGGGACATGATATGTTCAGAATCCAAGTTCCAACTGGGAAAACGTGGCAAAAATAATGAGCAAACCCCAAATGATGCAAACAGACATCGGTAATTCAGGGACAAAGAGCTTTAGTAGCTGTTGTGTTTAAACAAACATAAAAAGACAATAAATTACAGCATCAAGCCTTCTTAATGAAAGATGTCCCTGGGCAAGGTGTGTAGCAAAATGCATTGGCGTGAGCAGCTGTGGTTTCTAATTCATAGCAACCAAGCTGAATGCCAACTAATTACACACCCCAATGCCTTTTTGGGAGGGGCTCTCTGCTCTGTGCTTGCTGCAGTACCGCATGACCGCTACCGTACGATCGCCTCTGAAGATTGATGACTACGTATCAATCCGCTCTCCCAGGCAATACCTCACAGGGCTTCCTCTATCCAAAACCACGCTCACGTGAGGACTCCGGTGCCTGATCCTATTACTATAAGGGGGACTTTAGGTCCCTGTCACTGTCCTTCTGAAATCAACCCATTACCTCACCGAAACATTCCACTTCATCCACTGACAAAGCAATGAGCAATGTTTTCTCTCGACAACCTTAGAGCCATCTGAGCAGCTGATTTAAGAGCCTTTGGAAAGCAAGGTCGGGGGGAAGGGGAGGGCTGTGGGGGACACAAAAAGCTTATGTGGACAAATGTCTTCAAATCCATGAATTAGGGAAATTCCTTGCAAGTAAGTGGCAGTCTAAACAAATGCCGGGCCACCTCCAGGAGGATACAGATTAATGCTAACTGAACGGCTCGGCTTTGCATTTAAAATGCACCTGAGTTCAACAGAGGATAAAATTAAATTGCAAGGAAGAAAGACAAAATCTTTCCCAGCAGGCCCTGATTGATAGAATGTGCCACTTGTAGCGGAACAAAATGGAAAGCCAGAAAGTTTGTTCCCAGCCATCATTGCCTCACTGGGCCAACTTTCTCTCCTTTGAGAAAATAGTATGATTTCTTCATAGAGCATGTAGTCTACTAACTTGTGCTCGGCAGCTTTCAATTCCTTTAGCAGCTCGGTTGGAAGAAAACGGCCCCCGCGCGGGAGGTGTAGGTAACACTTAAGCAGGCAGAAGCTTATCTTATGAAAGCTGCCTGCGAAGGCAATCGAGAGTTAAGTCGCTCCTTAGGAAAGGAGCTCCTGGAGTTCGGTGTGATGAGCTCGTTTTGAACAGCCACTTGGGTAGGTGAGACCAGTGTGGTGGGGAAGTGCAGTTCCGGAAACCAGGCTGGTAAATCCAGGTTAACATCTTGCTCTTCCACTGGACAGCTGTGTGCTCATGGGGATGTACCCTGACCAGGAATCCAATCAGCAACTCTTCGGTGCCCAGGAAGACACCCCCACCAAATGAGCCACACCACGCAGGGCCTCAAAGTTATTTTTAAGTTACTGCCTGTGTATGACCTTCTCAAGATTGCCAGGTAACTGGCTCACATGTAAGTTGGTTTCATTAAGCATCAACTCTAAGATGCAGGTCCTTAAAATTAAAAGGATCCTCCTATAGACACTGAGGCCCTGGATGAAATGAGTTGTTATTTACTTATTATGTTCATTCTTAATTCAAGAATACCATAAAATAGTAAAGTGCACACATCTTAAGTGTACAGCTGTATGAATTTGCTCAGATGCAACCTCAGTCCAGATGGAAAACATTGGCAGTACCCAGAAGCCTCCAGTATGCCCCGCCCCCCAGATGATATCTCCCTATAAATAATAATGGAACCAGTCTCCTGTTTTATCTGCTTTCACTTACCACTGCATCTCTGAGAGTCATCAATGTTCCAGGTAGCAGTGGTTTGTTCTTTTTTACTGCTGCAAATGATCTTACCATATGAAAATACCATGATTTATTTATCCATCGATTTGTTGTTTTATTGAAAAATTATTTCTCTTCCTGTCATATAAACTATCACCATGATGCAGTTATGGGAAGGTCCTCAGCCAATAGAGCCATCAGAAAGGATGCCACGTTTCAGGAATGCAGGACGTACAGAAATGACACTGAAGATGAACTTCATTCAAATGGTACCAAAAAGGCATGGCCAATACCATGATAGACTCTCATTCTGTCCCATGACCAGAGGAATCAGCGTTATGGTCAAGTGCAAGGACTTTACGAATCCAGCAGACCTTCAGGTTTGAGTTCTATCTACCTGCCTGACTGTGGGCAAGTCACTTAACCTCCTTGAGATTCAATTCCTTCAACTTTGAAATAAAGACAGCATCAATCACCTCTTATCACAGTTATGAAAACTGATACAATGACCCACACACTGAATAACACCCCAACACACTAGTTATTACTGTATTATAACACTGCAATATACATTGAGTGGCCAGATTATTATGATCTCTGAATGCATAATAATCTGGCCACTCAGTGTGTGTGTGTGTGTGTGTGTGTGTATTAGAGGCCTGGTGCATGAATTCGTGCATGGGTGGGGTCCGGCCAGCCTGGCCAGGGGGAGGGGACATGGGCGGTTGGCGGCCTGCCTGCTGGTCGAACTCCTGGTCAAGGGGACAATTTGCATAATAGCTTTTTATTATATAGGATATGCACTGAGTGGCCAGATTATTATGCATTCAGAGATCATAATAATCTGGCCACTCAGTGTATATAATATAATATGCTTGGAAAATTTATTTCAATACATGCAAATCATGATTAGCTAATTAAAAACATCACAGTAAGCTTCTATGTGAACAATCCCCTTACTTACATTCCCTCCCACTATTAGAAAATACCTTGGGTCACTCAATACTGTGCCTGGTACAGTAACACTCTATAACAGCCGTGGGCAAACTACGGCCCGCGGGCCGGATCCGGCTGTTCTATCCGGTTCTCTTGCTCTCCCCTCCGCTCATTTACTTTGAATTTATATTAGTTCACACAAACACTCCATTCATGCTTTTGTTCCGGCCCTCCAATCCAGTTTAAGAACCCATTGTGGCCCTGGAGTCAAAAAGTTTGCCCACCCCTGCTCTATAATCTAAGGTGGTTTCTCAGACAATAAAGATAAATTAGTATCAATGACTTCAAGCATATATGTAAGTGACATGCTAATTCTTTCCTTTGGGCTTACCTGTAAGTGAAGCCCAAACTGAGTTTCAGAGTCTTTCCTCCACTATCAACGATTTTTCATAGAGCAGTAACCCACCTGGTTATATCCCCAACCCCCTGAAAACCTGTTGATATTACTCAAAACTAGAGAACAAAGTTTTAGTTGGGAATCTGTGTCCAAAATGACTTTTTTTAGTCTCCTGAGGGAAAGGGAAATGTCTTGTTTGTGACTTCCAGTCATTTGCAAGTGTGCAGAAGATAAACCAGCAGAAGGTTTATCTATGAACTTTAGATACTCTGTATACCACCTCCCTGAAACCAGAGGGAGATTCAAATCCTCCCTGGTTGGAGGTCAGGCCACTGGGACACAGAATAATGAGGATGTAGGACGATAAAAGAAGAGACATACTATGTGATGATGGCCTAAAACTCTACCGGCTCTGAAAATGCTATGTATAACTGAAGCATTCGGTTGAGTGCCATTTTAGCAAGGATATAGCCACTACTACCTGCCCAAGAGTATAAATGGCCATATTTACTTTCTGTTTAAAAAATAGCTTTTAAATTAACTCAGTATCCTTGGAGTTCAACATTTCCTTTTTGTTTCCTACTGAGTTTCTTATATAACAAACAGTTGAAGTGCTTGGAATCATTCGGCTGCTCCAGATTGGAAGGAGGAGAATGAGACTCAATAATAGCACAAAACCTCATGAGTTAAAATAGTGACTCCAAATCAAGCTGCCCCGTGCTGATGAGCCACTTGTCAAAGGGGTACAGGCATACTTGGCTAGAGTAGTATTCTTCTGGGACAGCCTATCAAAATTAATACTGGGCATGCTCATTGACCCGGGAAATATACTTAAAAGAGTTTATGTGGAGAAAAACCTTGGGTAAATGAAAAAGGGCACACACATGTGAATACAAC
This sequence comes from Plecotus auritus, assembly GCF_963455305.1. Lineage (NCBI taxonomy): Eukaryota > Metazoa > Chordata > Mammalia > Chiroptera > Vespertilionidae > Plecotus > Plecotus auritus. Next base: position 127,813,713 of record NC_137773.1, read on the forward strand.
ACTTTGGTATTATTCATTACCGGAAAAGATTAGAAAGAACAACAACAACAACAAAAATAAAAATAAAAACACCCCATTAATAGCTAAGAAGTTATATAAAGTATGGTATCATCTGTTCACTGTAACACTATAAAATGGTTAAAAGAGATAAGGAAAAGCTATATCTACCAACATCAAGACATGACTAGGACACATTATGAGGGTCAAAACCCTTTATAGTAGTTTCATCCTATTTAGGTGATGCAATTAATGAAAGATTTTAAAACGTATGAGAGTAGATAGAACAAACATCGCTGGTTCCCTCCGGAGGTTGGGATCAAGGCATCTTACCTTTCCCTTCTTCTTAATGGACCCCCATGCTGCTTGAAATTTGTACAATATAATTATGTTTAGAACCAGAAAAAAAATTAATTGCATTTACCAAAACATTGTGTTCAAATACTGATAGACCTGTATATATAAGTTATGATAATACTTGTATACACATCAAACTTGATGTGTATATTTTGTGATTTTGATTTATGTATTTTTCAAATTTGGTATATTTGTATCAAATCTATAAACGATAAAGGAATTAAGCCATACACGCCTGTATTACAGCAAGCATCTGGCAAAGACAACCCAGGGCCAGTGAGGGCATAGGCTCCGTGGTTCCCACTGTGTTGCTGTCCGACAGGCCAGAGGTTGTCAAACCAGAGCATGCCTTCTCCGTGGCTGGGAACAGACCGCAGTCCCACACCACTAATCTCTAATCCCCTCTCCTCCACGTGGGCCTGGATGGGGAAGAAAATGCCCACAATGAATAGCTCTGTCGACATTAGGGAGCCTGGCCTCCCCGTGACCTGGCATGGAGAGCAGAAAATGTGTTCCCAAACAGGCCCAGGCTGAAATCAATGCTCATCCTGTAGCTTGAGATGCATGTGGTCCTTTATACTGGAAAGGGGTTTAAGGAGACAGGGTCCACTAAAGGCAGGGAAGACCTGAAGAGGGACACTCAGAGCGGGTGTCAGGAGAGTCACAGCAGCAGGTGACGAGTTGACAAGTGACCCCAAACTGGAGGAGCAACCTCAATGTGAGTTATTTCTCTCTCCGTGTCCCCAAGGACCCCTCATTGTCGACATGAACACACACACATCGTAGGGACATAGCAATGTTTCTGAATTTCCCTGGTGTCAGTTACAGTCCCTCCCAATTCCCCAGCAGGCCCTGGGCAAACCTAGTTCAAACTGATTTCTGTCATTGCCCCTGCACGCCCAGGCAAGATCCTCAGAGGACCATCCCAAATGCTAACCACAATCTAATCTTCTTCAAAATAAGAACAGTTAGTATCGTAGTACCCACTGGGGAGTTATAATGCGCCACACGCTACTCCAAGTGCTTTACATTCACTCTTTCATTTTGCTTGCAACAACCCTATGAGGTAAGATCAAGTAATTATTCTCATAGCACAGATCTGGCAACGAAGGTTTTGTGAGAACAAGTAAATTGCCAAAAGCCACAGCTAGAAAGTGGCAGTGTAGGTTCCAAACCCAAGGTCATGGACTTTCTGGTACAACCTAAGTCAGTGGTCACCAACCGGTGGTACACGGGGTCTGAAAGGTTGGCAACCGCTGACCTAAGCCATTGCCTACATCATAACTGCGACACCCCAGGTGCACTCTTCCCCTCCCAGGCCCCATGACCAGGTTTCCAATCCTTCTCATTCTTAAGGATGGCGGGAGCCACCAAAAATCCTTTAAAAAGCCATCCAGGTTCACACACACACACACACACACACACACGAAGGCTTTACAGACAGATATGCACAAACAACAGGTGCCCTAATTATTGTAGGGGAAACAATATTTCAGTGGAACAATTGATATTTAAGGGGAAACAGTAACCAGGGTGAACAATATTTCAGGAATGCCATGGTGAAAAATGACAGGTTCTCTCAAAGTTCACCGTGGGAAAGGCTGGTCTAAAGGATTCAGAGCAACATTCAGAATTCCAGAAGGCAAGGGCAATGTCTGTCAGTGGGATTTAATGTCCCTCCAAGGCAAGGCACACAATTCCACTGGAGGGCCTCTCTAGAACAATCTGGAAGGATAACGCCTTCAATATTATTCTGCATATACCTTTATGAAGGGGCCAGGCTCTCACTCTGGCTCCGTGAATGTCGCCTGTGTAAAGCTTCCAAAACTAGAACCTCCTCACAGGGAGCCTTACAATCTCCGAACCAATGACATTGCACAAAGCACCCCGCTCCATCCGCACAGCTGGCCCCCAGCAATTCATCGGGTAAAAGACATGCCTCCTCAAGCTCAAAGTGCACATATTCAGACACCATTCCAAAGATCGTGCATAAACTATTTTCACTGATTATAGAAGACCTACCAATTTGCAGCCCCTGAAATTCCCACCAGCAAGTACTGTGTACATACTGAAAATGGGGAACAACTGAGAAGACAAATGAGCGCCCATGCACTTAGAAGTGTGGCCGGATTGCACGGAACAGACACCTGTGTTCTGCAACATCATTTACAGTCTAGAAATAGGAAGCTATACAAATGCTAATGGGCTGTGCAAACGCTATGCACTGTTGGTCCACTTTGCACACACCCAGGTCCTAGCTCCCCGACACCCTTGTGAGGCAGGGCCGAAGCATCATTCTATTTTTAGCACCCACTCCAGTACCAAGCCCGCTGACGGTACTGAATAAATCTCTGCTGAGTGGATAAATGCCTTCATATGATGGAGGCATAAAGGAGTGTGTACTCATTCTGCTCTCAATGCAGTAACGCTGGGGGGAATATTCAGGACCTGATTCTGGAATGTCAGATGCAATCCATAGTGAAATAAAATCAGTCACTGAGCACACCGAAGTTAACAGGGTGTTGGTCACGAGTTGGCAGTTCAGTGGCAAGTAATTCTTTTTGCAAGTGGCTCTTTTCTTGTCCCTTCTCTTTCAGCCAGGGTCCAGTCAGGAGACAAAAATCACATCAGCAATTTGAATGTTAAGAATTGTGAGCAAGTCAAAGGTGGTCAGCTAACACAATGGGAAATAAAGAGGGTATAAGGGGAATAGGGAAAGCAAAGGCCACTACCTCAGGAACAGAGAGGGAGTGAGCAAGAATGAAATTAAGAACTCAGAAGAGGACCCTGCCCACGAGGTTGGTATTTAGACCTTTTTAGGGAGGACATGGGTATGACGGGACATGCAGTCCAGGCCAAGGAACCTGCCAGAGGGCATGGGCTGACAATGACCCAGGGGACTGGCCTGGCCTGGCCACCCTGGAAGACGGGTGTGTTGGGTGGTGGAGAGATTAACACATAAAATGCTAAGAATGTAGGTAGCAGCCTACCTCATGGTGAAGAGAGCTGCTGGAGTATGTGGCTGTCGCTGTCGTGAGTGTTGCCATCGGGCCTCCCTACTGCTGATCTGCCATGCCACGTGCCCACAGACACAGGCAAACCCTCACCCTGGCAGTGCCCTCCATCGACAGAGCTTACCACTGTGCCAACTACCAAAGGAGACGTGTTTACAGGGCTCAGATCAAATATCACAACAATGGGCAAAGAAAGGTAGATCTGAAACTGGGAGACAATAAATGGCTAAGTGGCATGCTTCCCATTAGAGTTTGAGTGAGAAGGTGGGGATTGCCACTGATTTATCATCAACAGATACCAAAAATTATGTAAGGCACCGACTCAAAGTGTTTTCTCTGTAACAGGAGAAGTAAGAAACAGTAAGTACTTAGTACAATGCCTGATAAGAGCAGGTGCTCAGTAAGTATGCAGTCAACAAATGAGTAAATGTTCTTAGTGTCTTACCTTTGACCATGACTCTGGTTAGTCTGCCAGATTCTGGAGGGAATGTCTGATCCAAGAAATTGTATTTTGCACACTTACTTTGTTACAAGAGCAAGTTTTCTTAACATGTAACATATTACTCAAAACTCAATACACATGGAAAAAATCTTTAGAGAGGTCTTGACCCATTTTATAAAAATGGATAGCCAAAATAAACATTTATTTAAGTTAATATAGGTTATCGCTTGGAACTGAGATACATTTTGGTGCAATGTTAAAAGGCTGTCTGTATCACCATATGTGCTGCAGCAGTATTTCGTACACGTGCCTTTATGGTATAAGCATGTCAGTACACCTTCAGTGGCCCAGAAACCTCCTTTTTATGAAAACAAGGGGACACAAAAATCTCCACTGAAGTTTGGAAGTAAGTAATCATTTTACAGAAATATGCTTCCTTGTATAAATGCTCTACTACACAAATCATTGGAACATCAGACTCCCATGATGCACCTAAGAATCTAATTCTATTGACAAAATTTTTATTGAGACATAATCCAGCACAGTCATGTCCACTGTGAAAGGTGAGATATAAGCAACCAACGCCTGGAATTTCTATTTTTACCACTAGCTGTTTCACATTGCTCCTATTCTCAAAATTAATTAGAACACCTTTCATTTGTAGGTAAGAGAGATCATGGTTTAATAATGTATAGGAAATTAAGTACTAAATGCTGAGAGGAGCCTGACATCGATATTTCTAGTGAAGATAATCAAGAATAGAGACAGCTAACAGTCCTCTTTTCAACAATATTCTAATATTAATATCAATTATTAAATTCTTCTCAGAAAACCACATGGACCCTTAGAAAGGAGACCGGGCATAAGTTGTATACCCGCCCAAAATTCAGTGCTACAAACAGATCAAATTAAAAAGATCTTTTCCTTACGAAATTTCCACATCCCAGAACCATGCAACTCAAAACATCAGTATCTATCTCAGTGCACAGCTGTTTTACTAAAGGTATTGCAGAGGACCAAGTAAAGTCAGAACTAGGACCGGAAGGGAATCACACTGACACCCCAAGCAAGACCACACTCGGTCCTGGACACCTCGCGGAGTCTCCCCTGCCTGGTCTCACATTCCTGCCTAAGGTGGGGCTGTCAGTGCTTCTCTGTCTAGTGTGTGGTATCTGCTGAAATGGTCCACAAACCTGCTACCTAACCCCAATGTTAGAGTCCACCTAACATTTAAGCAGAATCACCCACATGAGCCAGTGGCTCGTCCCTGTCCCTCTCTAGATTCCATTCTGTGCCCATGATGACAAAAGCATAGAGGTGGTAGAAAATCTGCCCATATCACCTCCTTTTCAGTTTTTAAATAGAGAATGTGATTTTACCTGGGTAAAAAAAATATATACATAAGGAATATAATTAGACTCAATTAATTGGAAAAATCTGGGAATTCTAGTTTAGATACATGATGACAAAGATCGGTTACTATGACATAGCCTTGACGTCTATAAGAAAAGTAGCAATAATCCCTAAATTTGTGACTATTACTTCAGAAAGTCATTGTACCAGAAACCCTCACATTGAAGCAGAAATTGCACCTGCCATGTTCACTGCTGTATAATAAGCAGATAGTGTAATGTTCATGGAACGATTATTAAGTGAATGAATTAATAAACCTCAGAAGAGACCCAGTTCCAAAATGATGCGCGAATGATGGACGACTTGCTACGAGGTGACTGAGTAGTTCCACGTTATCTCTAAAAGTCATAATACACTGAGTGGCCAGATTATTATGATCTCTGAACACATAATGATCTGGACACTCAGTGTGTGTGTGTGTGTGTGTGTGTGTGTGTGTGTGTGTGTGTGTGTGTGTGTATTAGAGGCCCGGTGCATGAATTCATGCATGGGTGGGGTCCAACCAGCCTGGCCAGGGGGAGGGGACATGGGCGGTTGGCCAGCCTGCCTGCTGGTCGAACTCCTGGTCGAGGGGACAATTTGCATATTAGCCTTTTATTATATAGGATATACACTGAGTGGCCAGATTATTATGCGTTCAGAGGTCATAATAATCTGGCCACTCAGTGTATGTGTGACTGTAGACCCTCTACTGCCAAAACTGAAAATAATTGAATCCACCCAAATTAAGTAGCTACCAGGTGCTCTCTTAAGCTAGTTTCTTATCCACCTGGACATAACTCCACCAGTCCCTTCTCCAGATGGTCTTCCCAGAACCTTCTGGAGTCTTACATGCCGCTTTAGGCAAGTGAACTCACACATTTCCAAAGGGAAGTCAACATCAAAATGAGGCTTTCTATGCTGAGTCTGTACCTGGAACTCTTCCCTCTCCCATTGGCAGTGCAGTTTTATAGCTGTTGGTTTTAGGTGTCCATATCAGAAATTCATTTGCAGTATGATAGTTAATGCTAATCTTGAATTTCCTCAAATTTTATTTGCTGAAAACTAAAGTCATGTCAAAGCCTAATAAAACTATGACAGTAATTAACCCAACTCACACACCAGAACATTAACGTAGCTCTCTTCGGCCAATGCTAATACAGATGCCCCAGAAATACAATGAATTTTCCCACCGACAATGACTACGGCATGTTATTTGCCTTAGTGAAACTCTAGCCATAAATTTCAGTGGACAACGGTTTCAGCCCTCCAATTCCACTATAATACTAACATTCCTATATTTATCAACAAAAAAATACAGGTACTCCTAACTCCAAAATGACCCTGCTTCTTTAACTGAGGTGTTTCCCCCTAAACTATAGTTAAAGAATCATTTCTTTATAATAATCATCATTAATCAAGACGTGTTCATTGCAAAAAATTTAGAAACTACTTATAGGTAAATAAGAAAAATATCAAAATCTAAGTTTTATCCTATCATCTGGATATAAACAACATTAATATTTTGATATATAGACTTCCAGTCTTTATTCAGTGCAACATCCAATCACTGTGTGGCAGCTAGTATGCTTAAACTCCTTATGAGAATTATCTCATTAATTTTCACAATGACCCTAGGCAATTGATAAAGTATTGCCATTTATAGATAAAGAAATCCAGGTGTACGGATGTTAAGACTTGCCAAAGGTCAACAGAGAAGTCAGATTCCCAAGTGTCCCCTACATTATCCTGTTCCCCAATGTATTAAAAGTATATGCATATGCATAAACATTTCATTTTCAGGTTATTAAATATTTTTCAATGTTATTTAGTAGTTGCTTATAATTCCACTGCACAGATAGACCAAATGTATGTAACCCATCCCACTGTTGGAATACATAATTATTTATAAGTTTTCACTATTAATTTTTAGAGTTTGAGTGAACATCTATACAGCTATGTGCATTCATATTAATTTCCTTAGAATAAATTTCTAGAGTTAGATATTTTAGATTTAAAGAAATCTGCAAAGCTCTAGAGTTTGGACTCAGATGGCCACACTGGCACAACACCCACTCTGTTCCTGATTCCACTCCCGTGAGCTGTGTACGGGAGGTCCATCCTAATGAAGCGTTTGTTTGTGTGACCTCTGCTCCTTACCAGAAGCAACCTAAGGAAGTCACAGAGAATCATGCTGAAGTCCCCGATTTCAAATGGTCCTCAATGCATAAAAATACACCATCCACAGTTCTCCACTGGGCACGGACACTGTGAGACAGTCTAGCATGCCTGGTGCACACCCGGTATGTCATCAGGATTTACTTAGTGAATAAACAAATCACAAATGAGGAAAGCCAAGGCAATTACCAAGAGAAATACAATTTCCAGCTAACAATGGCAAGGCCTGAAAGCCCTTTAGGTCAGACTTCTCGGGATCACGTAGATTGCAACTTAATTTGGCTATTAGAGAGGGAATATGGAATTTCCAAAGCTGTTGCGACTTCATGTCCAAATCTCACATTTGGCTCACAAAACAAGGCATCACAGGGTGGAGAAGAACGGTGCTCCACAATGATACGGCACCCGAGCCCAGGAGCTGCTAAAACAGCACCATGACAATGTCCTTCGGGCATTTATAATAATAAGAAAATCCCTGCAAGATTCCAACCTGGGGTTGTCATAAAGTGCACTTCGTGTTTGGCAGAAAAAACAACAATGCACCCGAGAGTATAGGCTGTGGTGTGGTGTGTGCCCTGAAGCCAAGGGCAGCATGCAAATGATAACCCGAGTGAGACAAACATGCCACA